>NC_140944.1:102895683-103495683 GCF_014529385.1 Adiantum capillus-veneris
GTCCCTTTGCACGCTTGTCATTCTCTTCAGCCCAATCACTCAATTTCATCTCCATTATGCACCCAAACAACTTTGCCATAAGAGACCCAATCATTATAGTCCGGTAGTTGGTTACATTCTTTACATCCCCTCCTTTATGCAAAGGCTTAACCCAATTAGTACTCCAATCATAAGGCATACCATGTTGAAGTGCAAGGTTGAACATATCACACATCCACTCATGGGTAAAATCTCCCGTCCATTTGATCATCTCCGGCTTGATACCTTGAAGATCTCCCGCTTTGCGAGTGGCCAACTTTTCAAGCCCACCGCATACATCCTCAATAGTAAAAAAAGACGGCATACATGGGAGTGAACCATAAAATGGCATTTTTTCAGTATTTTCTTGCTCATATAATTGCCTACAATGTGTGTACATATCCACTAGACTCAAGTTACCAAAATTCTCAACCCGCTTGCCTCTCAAGTTTCTCCAAAATCTTCCACATGCATATGCCTTTTCTTGGACTTGAAATTCTTGTTGCTTTACTTCCCATCTTCTTCTCTTCTTTTGAATCAATGCCTTGTATGTATGCAAATGACTTTGATAGTTGTCTTTGTCCATAGTTGCATCAAGCTTTATCAAGGACTTTCGAGCATCTTGACATTCTTTATCAAACCACCTTTTGCGTGATCTATCTTTGTTCATACCATGGAGATGCTTTATGGCAAAGCATTCTTCCGCACAAGAACAAATAGCTTTCTTGAAAGCTTCCCATTTAGTTTCCAATGGTGCATCACATTGAAGCTTTGTCATCCATAATTTTTGCTCAACCATTTCAATGTACATTGGTGCCCGTTTGAAATCCATACATAGTGATAACTTCTCTTTCCTTTGGCTGAGATTATCATGCTTAGTTGCTTCTCCACATGAAAGGTCAATACATAAGGTGCGATGGTCGGACTCCGGGGTCCATTGACCAAACATAAAACTCTTTATGTGATACATGATGGCTTCAGAGAGTAGCATATAGTCAATCACACTATCCCCATTATGTCTTCTACATGTAAATCCATTGGTTCCACTCCACAAAGATACACCATTGGCAATGAGCATACCGGTGCTATTACACATGTGTAAAAGTAACTTTCCATAGTGATCCGGCTCTTTCTCATCCATTGAAGTACGATCATACAAGTGAACTTCCTCCAACTCCCTTGAAATGTATGGCATATCAAATTGTTGAGTATCATGTTGCAATGTTTTTGTACGAGCATTCATATCCCCAAATACAATAACATCACCTTCACCTTTGAAATAAGCAATGTCCTCTTCCAAATCAGAAAATGGTTGATCTCTATCCATGCAAGCATAAAAGGGAGAATCATGATGAGGAATGTAGCAACCGGCTACAAAAATGGGTGCTCTTTTTGGTGTCATAATTTTCAGCCATACATAACGTTTGTACTTGTCATCTTTCACAATTGATACAAAATCTTCCAATCCTTTCTTAACCATACATGCTAACCCTCCTTGTCCTCTTCGTTGCTTGAGATTCTTTGACCACATCAATGAATGTACATTGTAATCCTCCAAGCCGTTAATCCTTTGTGTATCATGCTCCCAAGTTTCAACAAGAAGTACAACATCGGCTTTGCTTGTTAGTTCATCAATGCCAACCCCCGCATTCCATGGGTATCCATTACAATTCCAAAAGCATATTTTCAATTGTAACTCGGTCTCATAGGTCACGCATCCCTATTTGCTTGAGAGACTTGCCTCCTCCTTGGGCACATTTTCTTCATGAGAGATCTCCTTGTTTTTATTATTCTTTTCCTCATATGCCTTGCGACGCATATTTTGTTGCTTAATAGTGCGATCTTCACATACAAAACATTTTGTATCCCTCAAATAGATCCAACTATTATCAAGGATAATCTTTCGCTTGGTCTCATCCGGCATGGTGCATACAATTGGCCGTTCTCCCGAGCGAGGAGCTCCTTGCTTTCCCACTCTATGTGCTCCATAGACCATAACTCCGGACATGCCGAAGTGGGTTTTGAAGAAATCTTCAATAACAATGGCAAGAGAAGGAGGTGTCTCTAACTTCTCTTCGGGAATTCCACGAATAACAATGTTCTTGGAACGTCGCTCCCGTTCCTTCAACTCCTCCACATCCACATTCTCAACATTCTTTGTTTGAACCATAGCTTGCATGAGTGAGGAATTAGAAACCACATTGCTACCACATACATCAGCCCAAGACTTGTTTGTGCATACATTTTTCATGTCGCATACATCCCGGCTCATAGTGTCAAATTTCTCCTCTTTCAATACATGGTCATGCTCTACTTTGCTCATCCGCTCCTTCAAAGCATTCAAGTCCACAAGAGAGCGTTTACATTCCTTGACTTCCTCTTCAAGTTGCATCAAACGTGTTGTTTGCATCTCAAGTGTCCTCTTGAGATTCTCATTCTCAACCACAAGTACCCTTAGTGTGCCATTCTCCATTGCAAGTGCTCGTAAGTCTTCGCCTTGTTTGTTTACGGTCTCTTGCAATGATACCAAGTACGCCATGATCATGGTTTTCGATGTTGTTGGTTGGGTGGTTGTGTTGCTATCTCCACACTTAGGAGATTTTGGATCATTTTCCACAATGGTTGTGGACCTTGTTGAAGAAGAAGAACCCTTGCGAGTGCCGGAAGACATTGTATGTAAAATAGGAGATGAGAATCAATTTTGTTGAACCTGTTCACTTCGAAAATGCTGCTACAGAAATGCCTTCCATAACTCTGAAAATTTCTGTCTTTACATGAATGCGTAGAGGACTTCGTGCTCTTCGATTGAGGCTATAGATCACCCAAATCGGAGTTCGGATGAAGAAGTTATGATCAAAAGAGTGGACTGCTGTCTACTAGGTCAAAAAACGGCTGCACTGAGAGGGAGAGAGAGAGAGAGAGAGAGAGAGAGAGAGAGAGAGAGAGAGAGAGAGAGAGAGAGAGAAGCTATGTGCTGCAACTGTATAGGCCGAGAGGGGGAGAGAGAGAGATTTGCGGGCGGTGCTGGATCCAAAACAGAGCGCGAGAGAGGGAGAGGGGATTGGAGGTGGTGATAAACACTGTGCGGGAGGGAGAGGGTGAGGGTGAGTGAGTGTGTGGTGTGGGTGTGTATCCGTGATCTACGTTGCGCCTTCGGGCTGAAATGGAAGAGAGAGAGAGAGAGAGAAGGGGATGAGGTGGCATGGATAGGAGAGAGTGAGAGGAAATCCATAGGGCGGGTGCCCACCATGGGGGGGAGAGAGAGTGTGTGAGTGAGGGGGGGGGGGGGGGGGGGGGGGGGGGGTAATGAGGCCGAGGGGAGGGTGAGGCGAGCGGGTGGGGAAGAGAGGGGGGGATAGAATATTAGCGGGCCAAGGGAGGGGGAATGAGAGGGCGAGGGAAAGAGTGTGAGAGGGGCGGGTATGTGGATAAGAATACGGGAGGGAGAGAGTTCGCATGCGGCTGTGGGATCGGTGTAGAGGAAGCGCGAGAGAGAAAGCGAGAGAGGGAGAGGGGATTGGAGGTGCTCGAGGCTTGCACCTGGCCGAGGGTGTCCAGTAAGGGGGTGTGTGGGTGAGAGAGAGAGAGGATATTAGAGAGAGGTATGTAGGGAAAATGAGAGAGAGAGAGAGAGAGGGGGCGGAATACTTCATTCAATGCCCACCGGGGAAATAAAATACAGGGAGAGAGAGAGAGAAGGGGTATCTGAAATCGAGGGCGAACGGCTAGGCTGGGGCATAGACAAGCGGGGGTCTGAGGGTGATAAGGCCGGCCAATCGAAAGGGGGGGTGTGCCATGCCCGTAAAGGTGTCGTCAAGCGTTGCCGAGCCTTCCAACAGTGTCGCCAAGGCTCCGGTAGAGGAAAAATAAGTGTTTTTTTTTTCTTTGATTTTCAGAAATCGGCGATCATTATCCCTCTCCCTTTGGCTAGAGGCATTCATGCTTCTAGCCCTTCTTCTGCATCTTTAGCTGTGGAGTTAGAGGGTTCTCCCTCTTCTAGAATGTCTAGCATGAATTCTAGATCAAACCTAAGAAAATACCTTTTCAGTCTCCATCCATTGACCCTAGTCTTGTGAATTCTCCCATCTGCTTCCATTAGCTTATAGCTGCCATTGTCATAGCGTTTCTTGATGATGAATGGCCCTTCCCATCTGGGTTGAAATTTCTTGTCCTTCCTGGTGTCGAATCTGTTATCGTATCGCAACACTAGCATACCTTTTTCCAGTCCCTTTTCTTTAAGCCCTTGATTGAAAGTGAGCAGGCGTCGTTCTGCCTGCGCTGCATAGTGATTAATTGCTTCTTCCCTATCTAGTTGGAGTCTCTCCAGATCCAAGATGTGGTTTCAAAGATTTACAATTGGACGATGTATCTGGCTAGCCAAAACTCATAAGCTAGCTATCTGTACCTCAATGGGTAGAATTGCCTCCTTCCCATAAACTAGATGGAAAGGGGTGAAACTTAGTGATGTTGGGAACGTTGTTCTATAGGTCCAAAGAGCTGCCATGAGATGTTTATCCCAGTCCCCTTTGTGATTGTTCACCTGCTTTGTGATGATTTTGCAAATCATTCCGTTTACCTTCTCTACAAGACCATTGCATTGTGGATAGTATGGTGTGGAATGTCGGCGTGTGATGCCTAACTTCTTCATCAGTTCTCCCACCAAATCACCTCTGAATCCTGGTCCTCTATCTGATATATCTCAAGAGGAGTGCCAAAACGGCAACAGATATGCTCAAAAATGAACTTTGCCACCTCTTGGGCTGTAATGCGGGTGGTGGTTGTTGCTTCTGCCCATCCGTCATGTAGTCTACACCCATTATGATGTACAGTTTACCTGAGTGGGCCCTTGGTAAAGGACCGATTGCATCTATTCCCCATTTAACAAATGGACCATATGAGATGATAGGAGTTTGTGGCTCGTAGGTTAATGTGCGATCACTGGCCACTTGACAAGCCTTACATGTTTTACAAGAATGGTGTACATCCCTGTTCAAACTAGGCCAAGAGTATCCTGCTCGTAGAATCTTCCTATTGGTGATATCTAGAGCAAAATGACCGCCGCAGACGCCATCATGGCAACTTGAAATTACCTCTGTGATCTCACTGGAGGTTGGCACCCGCCTGAGAATTTGATCCTTGCCCTTACAATACAAGTGGTCGTTTGCAAGGCGGTACCTATTAGCCTTCCTTACCAGCCACTGTTTCTGGCCTTTGGTGTATCCTTCCGGACATTCTCCTATATCTAAAAAATTGGTGATATCAAGCATAGCATCACTACCTTGGAAGAGGGGTAGCTTTAGTTTGATTGCTCCTACGGGAACGTCTTGTATTCTTTCTTGGCTAGAGCATCTGCCTCCTGATTTTCTGCTTTGGGGACATGAAATAGTTTCACTACTTCAAACTTCTTTAGAAGGTCCTTAACTTGGCGTAGTTGACCAAGTAAAACCTGATTCCTACAAACCCAGGTGCCATTTATCTGCTTTATCAAAAGCAAAGCATCACCAAACACATTTAGGTGCTGAATTCCTTGTGAAATACATTGTTCCAACCCAAGAATTAGGGCTGCATATTCTGCTTCATTGTTGGAGTGGGAGTGTAATAACTGCCCAATGGAGAACATTCTTTCTTGCTGTTCATTGAAAAAGACTATGCCTGCTGCAGACTGATCCATTGCTCTCTTGTATGCTCCGTCAAAGAAAAGAGAGTGAGCTCTTTCTAGCCTAGGACTCTCTACCATTGGTGTTTCTTCCTTTGCTTTCGTTGAGGGCGAGCTTTTTGAAATGGGGCCTCTAAACCCAAACCAATGGGCCTACCCTCACAAAATGTTAGTAAAGAGGTATGCACACTACTTGGGGCACCACCTTATTTTGGGAGTGGAGTATGAAACCAATCAAAATAAAACTTGCACTCACCCACTCAAGAAACACACTTTGAAAACCCCCTTACTCTATATACACTTTGGACACTTTAACACCATCAACGATTATGCAACCCAATGCCGTGCATCAAAATGAAATATGCCTTGAAAGATGTCCTATACGCCCAAAGGTGAATTGGGTAGATACCTTGAAAGATGTCCTATACGCCCAAAGAGCAGCCATCAAATGGCGATCCCAATCATTAGGCCGGTCCACAATCTGCTTAGAAATGATCTTACATATCATTCCATTCACTTTTTCCACCAATCCATTGCATTGAGGATAGTAGGGTGTGGAATGCAAGTGTTTCACTTTTAACCTCCTCAAGAGATCATTCAGAAGGTCAGCCCTAAAACCCGGGCCTCGATCTGATAAGATTTCTAGGGGTGTTCCAAACCTACTACAAATATGATCAAAAAAAAACTTTGATACCTCTTTAGCTGTGATTCGGGTTGTGCTTGTTGCTTTCGCCCATCGTGTCATGTAGTCAACACCAATGATGATGAAAACCTTCTCCGTAGAAGTACGAGGTAGGGGACCTATTGCATCCACACCCCACTTTTCAAAAGGGCCATAAGATATTATTGGGACTCGAGGCTCATATGTTAGTCGTCTATCCCTAGCAATTTGGCATGGCTTACATGCCTTACACCAATATTGGACATCACGATGTAAGCTCGACCAAATGAACCCTGCTTGTAAAATCTTCCTACTTGTAATATCTTGAGAAAAGTGACCACCACAGACATCATCATGACATGAAAGAAGAATTTTCTCTATCTCTTGCACACCTGGTACTCTCCTCAAGACCAAATCTTTCCCTTTGTGATATAAATCATCCCAGATCAACTGGTAAGGTGTGGCCTTCTTAACTAGTCTATGTCTTTGCACCTTGTCTAAGTGTTTGGGACACTCACCTGCTTGTAGAAAGAAGATAATGTATTTTAGCTCCTCTTGACCTTGATATTTGGGTTCATATAGTTTCACACCTCCTACCACCATTTGAAGCTTTTCATTTGCGAGTAAGTCTGCTTCCTTGTTATGAGTTCTCACAATGTGTTGTACCTGTGTTGCTTTAAAACCCTTCATCAAAGCTTTTACACTACTAAGCCACTCAAACAATGTACGATTCTTGCACCTCCAAGTCCCTTGGATTTCCCTGACCACTAGCAAAGAATCACCTTTTATAATAAGTCTTTGTATGCCTAATTCTTTGCATTCTTCTAACCCAAGGGTTAGAGCAGCATACTTAGCCTCATTGTTAGAGTGAACACTGGGTAGAGTGATACCTTTTCTAACCATTACCTCCTTTTGTGGGTTCAAAATGATGATTCCCCCTGCTGCTTTGTCTTGTTGGCGTTGATAAGCTCCGTCAAAGCATAAAGTATGGGCATTATCAATCTCCTTCACTTTGAACTATTTTGAGCCTTCCTCTCTTTGTAGTCGTGATCCTTCCCTTTCTCTCACTTTGTAGGTGAGAATGTCTGCAAGTCCTGCTCTTGTGCTATCTTCTACAAGGAAAGTGTATTCAAATTCTTGGAGTTCAAGCACCCACTTTGCTATTCTAGATGAGAGGCTCATGTGTTGTACTACATATGGTAGATTGTTCTCTAAGGTGAGAAAAACAAATGGCACAGGGAGAAGATACGATCGAAAATTTCTTACCACAAACAAGATTGCAAAGACCACTTTCTCCATTTCAGTGTATCCCTTCTCGGCCAGAGTCATCACCTTGCTTGCAAAATAGATCGGCCTCATGTATGATGTTTTAGGATCTTTTTGCATCAAAACAACACCAATTGCTTCGAAACCTACACTTGGAGTGACATAGTAGGTCTCCTTTGGATCTGGTGGCATTAGGATTGGGAGAGAGCTAAGAATGCCCTTCACTTCCTCAAAACATTTTGCATGTTCCCTCCCCCATTCAAATGTAGATTGGCTTGCCAACCTATGCAAAGGGGCGATGGCTTCTGCTAGGAGATGGATGAAGCGAGACATGTACCTCACTTTGTGGTTGAAGTTCATTAGCTCCTTAGTTGTTGTTGGTGGAGATAATGACAAAAGGGCCTCTACTTTAGAGGGATCCACTTGAATTCCTTGTGAAGAAACCACATGGCCTAGAAAAACCACCTGAGATTCACCGATATGACACTTCTCTGGGTTGAGTTGTCCCCCAAATTGATGGAGCCTCTTAAGCCCCTCTTCAACCTTTTGGCAGTGAAGTGATCTACAACTATAAATACAGAAATCATCCATAAAGACTCTTATAGATTTTCCAAAGAATGGCTGAAATACAAATATTGTGAATCTCATGAAGGTGCTAGGAGCATTGGTGAGCCCAAAAGGCATTACTCTGAATGCAAAACATCCCCAAGGTGTGATGAAGGTGGTTTTTGGTTGGTCCTCTTCTGCTATTCTAATTTGAAAATATCCTAAATACCCATCACACACAGTGTAGCATTCGTGACCTGCTACTTCATTCAAAATTTCATCTTGGAAAGGGAGAGGGAAGTGGTCCCTCTTTGTCGCAGCGTTGAGGGGTTTGTAATCCACGCAGACCCTCCACTTACCATTCTTCTTGGGAGTGACTACAATAGGTGATACCCATTCGGAGTTGGATACTGGATAGATGAAGCCAGCCTTCAAGAGTTGATTCACTTCTTGTAGGAGAGCCTTTTGTTGCACAGATCCTAGTCGCCTTAAATTTTGAGCCACAGGTTTGGTCCCTGGTTTCAATTCAATTCGATGCTCTATTACATCTACACCTCTTATTTGTGAGTAGTCAGTGATAAACAAATTGGGATACCTCCTTAACATATTGATGTAGGACATCCTCTCCTCACAAGTAAGATCTTTTGCACGCATCTTCTCAAATCCTTCTTCAAGGTGGTGGCATCTTTCATCCCCTCGTGTGTGATTGTCTGTTGGCTTTTCTTCTACAGGAACATCTTGAGCGTTGGCGTTGAATACAATTCCCATTACCTCCAAAGAAGACTCCTCTTCGTAATTTCAAGCCCTAACCTGTTCATTGATTTTTCCGTGATCACACACATTTGAGCTCCACCATCAACATATACATTAGACACCTTTTTACCCCTTATGTAAGCATCCACAATGGGTTCCACATCTTTTTGTAGCTTTGAGGCCACAACCTTAATGGAAAGATTTGCTTTCTTTTTTGGAGTTCTTGTACTTACCAACTTTGGCCATTGCCTTCTTGCTTTGGCTGATAGGTGTAGAAGTTGAGGCCATGAAATGTTTGGCTTTTGGGTTTGTAAATCCTCCAGGATGTTGTAGGGCTCTAGCTCCTTTCCCAATGGGAAGTCGTTGATACCAATTTCCCTTCGCCTTGATCTTTTCTTTCTGCTACTTTCAGCTTCTTCCATCTTTGACTTCTTCTTCTTGTCCCTTCTGGCTGAATTTGTTCCTTCACTTCTCATGTATTCATCCTTATCATGTGCTCTTGTGCGTTTTTCTGCCAGCATAACATCAAAGTTTAGAGTATGCTCATCTATTACCTCTTCTAGCTTGATGATGTTGACTCCTCTTTCTTCCTCCTCATGTGGGACGGGAGGTATATTTTCTGGTGGTGGTGGTCGACGAAGGATTTGTGGGCCTTGAGCTAGTTCTTGCTGCACAGTGAGAGGAGGCGGTCTGGGGGGATATATGTCTCCCGGAACTCGCCTTGGATGTGGACAATTGTACATGCCATGGCCCATTTCATTGCAATTCCAACATCGCAACTCTTGAGCTTGTCTTCGTTGATTGCGATTCCCTTCTCTTGGTTGTCGTTGTTGAGGTAGGCCCTGTACTAGATTCAGAGTGAGGTTCTCAAGCTATTGAGTTAGCCTTTGTAAAACCTCTTGTTGAGAGTTATCTCCTATTTGTGAAGATTGTGCAAGAGGGGCCCTAATTGGTGCTTCCATGGTTTGTGAAGACTCCCTCTCACTCACTTCATTCAAACCCCTTGCTCTATGTGCTTGGAAGTATAGTTTTCTAAACTTGATGATGGCTACCTCACGTGCTTCTTCGAAGGTGGATGGGAATTTTAGCTCTACTTTAGCCTTTAAAAGTGGATACAAGCCAACCATGAATCTCTCTTTTTTTAAAAAGTTAGGTGCACCACCATGATTTTCTAATGTAGCCTCCCACCTACCCCATAGATTGACAAAGGTTGCTTCATAAGAGGGATAGTCTTCAAGTGATACCTGCTTATGTCCAATAAGAAATTTCCATAGTCCTTCAGAAGTATCACCTTGCCCGAACTTGGAGAGGAAGCTTGCTCGCAGTCTCTTCCAATTGGACTTGATTTGGGGTTGCAATGTCTCATACCATGCTTTAGCTTTTGCTTTTAGAACCAACGGGAAGGCTCGTAGCTTTACTTCCTCTTCATCCCTCCCGGATATGAGATGTGCCATCTCTAAGTTGTCAAGAAACTCTTGCGCATCTTCCCCACTTCTTGCATAGAACGTGGGAAAAGAACTTGACATTTTGTTTAGAGTTTTTGAAATTTCTTTTTTTTAAAGAAACTTTTCTCTTACGGGCCGCACAAGATTGTTGACACTATAAATCTGATTACATTAAAATGAAGATGTACACATCCATTGTTAATTCGTACTTTATCATAGGTAGAATAAATGGATTAATTGAAGCATTGATTTTATTGAGGCGAGTGGATCCAAATATCCTCCTTATGATAGATTGAAACCTAAACTTAGTTTCAATGATTATATGAATGAATTGCCGAGCAATAGGCCTAAAAGGTTCATTGTTTTGATCGTGATTCATGTGCTACTCCTCGTTGTTGGTTTGAAGACCTCGTTGTTTCATATGGCCCTTGAGCACCCCTTCACCACTCCTTGTTCCTGCCTTTAAAACAAAATGAAAACGTGAACATCAAAAGAAGTTTCGTAATTGATGATTGGAAGTATAATTGGATTGGGTGATGCCAGTATTTCTCTAAGTCTTTCTGCACCAAACATAAAAACAATGCGTTGCTGGAAAAAGACTTTTCTATCTATGTGAACATTTACTCTAATGTGTTGTGCAAAATGAAATGGATAGATGGGAACTCCATTGTTCATCACTAAAAAAATTGAAGGTACCTTGGAAATATGTTCCTCAGTGGGGGCACCACTTTATGTGGGCGAGCTTTTTGAAATGGGGCCTCTAAACCCAAACCAATGGGCCTACCCTCACAAAATGTTCGTAAAGAGGTACGCACACTACTTGGGGCACCACCTTCTTTTAGGAGTGGAGAAGGAAACCAATCAAAATAACACTTGCACTCACCCACTCAAGCAACACACTTTGAAAACCCCCTTACTCTATATACACTTTGGACACTTGAACACCATCAACGATTATGCAACCCAATGCCGTGCATCAAAATGAAATATGCAATTTTGTGGAATAGCATTCACCTTCTCCCCATAAGAATACCCATAATACATCCAAACTCTTCCTCTCTCAAGCACTCATCAAGAAATCATGCGCACAAGACTTGCCTCTCAAACACACAAGAGAATCACTTACATCAAACTAACACACTTTGCATAGAGAGCTCATCTCCATCTATGCAATGCCGTGACACAAATAAAATCACCATGAGAGGTAGCCACATGCATATGTAATGAAGCAAAAGAGAGTTGGAGTGAGAAATTTCTTTAGACCAATTGAATAAGTGTGGAGAAACAAACCAATGGTAAATTGAGAATAGAACACTTACTTGATTTCTCGCACACCTTTTAAGGGGAGGACAGACGCTGGCTAACCATCACGAATTGCGACACTTGAAATTTTTGAAGATGATTTCATGATCATTAACATAACCATGAGAGAGATCATGATGTATTTACAAGTTATTGAGGTGCTACAAATGATTTATTTGGTTGATGGAGTAAGAGATTGTAGAATGGAAAGAGTGGAGAATAGAGTTGCACTTCCTCCAAAGAGATGGGTTAGGAGGGAGGATGTGAAAGAGGGAGAGTTGGGGTTTTCTCTACTATTGATCAAGAAAACAATATGAAGTTGAAAATATAGGTGTGTGTCCTTGAGTCTCTCCAAGGGGGGCTATTTATAGTTGTGTAGGAGTGGGATTATGCTACACTTAATTAGAGTAAGTGATTAGACATAATTAAGTGTCCTTTGACCACTCATTGAATATTGGACATAAAAGGGACTATTTATTCACCAAAAATATCATTTTAGACCGTGAAGGCTCCATAGGGGTGCATAATGTAGGTGGGCCCCACCATGAGGCACTACGGGTGGCTCCTGCGGGGTATCTCAACTTGTCTGTCTTGGCATTTAGAAAGCCTGTTTAGGTTGGTCCCATCACATGCAAGTGACCTTGAACACTCATTGCTCTTCTAGAAGATGAGTAGGGGAAAAATAAGATCTCACCCTCTTGATTTACTTGATTTACAGTTCCCTTTTGCTGCGAATCTGACAGATTTACACTATTTTGACCATAACTTTTTACCTGTAGCTCTGAATGACATGCTTCAAAAGGAAAAATTGACCTTCTCAACATGTTTGATATGAATTTGGACTATTCTTCACGCCCATGCACCAAGGAATTCGGTTTGGAAGGTCCACACTAAGCTAGGGAACCTTTTCCTTCCAAGTCTTCTTGTATGGGCCCTTTGCTTGTATGCATCCAAGGGGAATCATGCTTTTTCAAAAGGCTATGATGCTTAAACAAATAGAGGAGGGCCCAATATTATTTGCTTGTGAAAAGAATATACAATTGGAGTCTTTTTGAAAGGAGAGAAACTATATGTATATTCTTAAGAGATATTGGGCCACCTATGTAGGGGGCATAGAAGACTTGTAGAGAGGGACCATAATCTTTGGTAAAGACAAGTGGAGAGTTGATTTCCATGGGAATTTATTTATATGGGGTGGAAGATGGATATATTATTTTTCTACTACTAATTCACAAGAGGTAAGAAAGTTTGGGGATATATAGTTGGTTATTGTATGCTTATTCTATTTACAAAGCAAAAAAGAAAAGGGTGGTAATATAAATATATGACTAAGGTGACATTTTTGGGAAGAGTATAATGTATGTGTCGCCACAAAGGTTAAACGAAGAGGGGGAATTTACTCTAGATAACTTAATAGCGTAGAAAAATATATACACATATGAGGAAGAGGACGTTGCGTAGGCTGACAAATGTTGCAAAAAGATGGTTACCATTTTATGCCACTCATCGTGTTGACCTTCAGCTTCTTCTCATAATGGCGATGAGTGAGAATTCCCGCTGAACTAGCCCTGGTGGAGTTTTCTACTTGCATGGTGTAGTCAAACTCTTGTAATCTAATCAACCACTTTGAGATCCTAGATGAGACATCCATGTGTCGCATTACATATGGGAAAACTTCTTCCATTTTCAGGATTACAAAGGGTCTAGGTAGGAAATAGGAGCGGAACTTTGTGGTAGCAAACATTAGTGCCATAACCATGTGTTCTACTTCGGTAAATCCCTTTTCTGACGGGGTCATGACCCGACTAGAGAAGTAAATAGGACGCATGAATGTAAGGTCCCCATCCTAAAAGATCGGGGCGACTTGGAAGATAGCCTTCTTTATTCTCCAAATCCGTTGATGACACCCGACTCCGATAATGCGAAGCAAGGATATGAGCAACGAAAGAGAAGAAGACTTCCACCTATTGCGTTTGTAGTTGCAAGACCCTACGCCACAAGCCAGGTCGATGAGGTTAAATATTCTATGGACTCTAGATCCTCCATTATAAGAGAAGCAAATCCCTTTCACATATTAAGGATTCAAAAACAATGCCTTTTTCCCTAAGAGGCACGGCCGCCATCCTTAAATCCAAAATATGGTATGAGATAAATCTCTAACGAACTGAGACAAAGTGAAAAGTACTCGACTAATCGAGTCCATCCATCCTTGACCAGCAACCTGAGCTGATCCCCACTTTCCACACCGTACTCACCCTTCTTACATCACTGTTTAACATATACAAACAGTGTTCCTTAATTAGTTCCAAACACAGGTTCTTTTATATAGCCCTTCAAACAATACCAAAAGAATTCAAATAAGGTCTAATGTAACAACCCTATTATTCAACAAAAATAACTTTCCAATTTCCCATGAGTTTGCCGCTACCCGCGGACTTCCTTTGTCTAACCAACAGAGCCTTTGCAAAGGATTTATTCGCTAACCGCGAATTGCGCAACCTTCCCATCTCGCTAACCGCGAGGCATCCCGCTACTCGCGAGGCATCTTGCTAACCGCCAGGCATCCCGCTAACCGCGAGGCATCTTGCTATCCGCCAGGCATCCCGCTAACCGCGAGGCATAAAAGAGAGCCGATAACCTCAGCTTAATCTCCGCTAATCGTGGCATTATCTCGCTACCCGCGAGAACAAAATATATCCTTTCAACAATTCTTCTCATTAAATGATTCATCAAACATGATCTACCAATTCTTCATATCAATCAACACCCACTTATCAAACAATAATAATTTATTAAGCAATAATAATTCAACAAACAGTAACAATTTATCAAACGGTTTTTTCACTAATCTATGAAAACATATGCTTGTTTCATGTGATAGAATCACGTTTCTCGGACGGTTTAAGGGTTTCCCTATGCTTAGCTTCCCAAGTCAAACATGAATAGCAATGCATAATTATAAATTTGTCTATCCGGATTTGGAGCGCGTGCGGCTAACTCCTGTGATGGAGGTTGGACGGCTTCGACTTTCTCTTCGGTTGATGGTTCCGCATGAGATACGTTTCGATTTGACACCTTTCTTCCCACCTTCCTTGGTGGTGCAACGGCAAGGGTGTCCTTAGAACTTCGCGTTACACGCTTCGGAGCCATAGCTTCGGAATGGAGAAAAGAAAATCACGTTGTTGGAAAGAGAGAGACAGAGTGTGTCCACAAATAGGGAGACGGCACGTCGACGATTGGAGATGGAGATGGCTTGAAGGTGAGAGGTTAAGGGAGAGAGGCTTCCTTCGGCGTGTCGTTGCAAAAGAGCTTCCGCTTCTGTAGAAGTGTGTGCAAAGTGAGAGGAGAAGGGTCCTTTATATAGGCCCTAGGGGGGTGCTAAGAATACTGAGAGGTTTCAAGAATAGGAGAGGGAAAAAGCTCGCGCGTCGTCGCGGTTCTATACTTTTTTTTTTTTTTTTGGTACGCGAATCCTATGCGCGATTTTAAAAATCTCTATACTTACAAGTTCCCATTCTATTTTGAAAGAGAGAAAGAAAGAAGTATCCTAATTTTAACTCACCTCTCTTTCTTTCCTAAAAATACTATCCCTAAGCTTTTTCTTCACACATAGATTAGGTTCCCACATAAATCTATTGTTCTGTATAAAAAAAAATCATAAATAAATAGATTCTAAACCCGACTTTCATTCCAATTGCTATGATAAACTCATGACGACTCACAAAATTGAGAATTTCAATTACTTTGCAAAATATCTGAAATGATTTATATGGATAATTGTTGGGTATATTACAATGAAAGAAGTTTTGGGGTCCTTTTGCAATAGCACGGCTCTGAGTGTATCCCTTCCCACACTAGGGTTCACTTAAAATGGCTCGTCCCACTTAGGAGGTGAAATAGTAGGAAGCTTAGCTATGATTTGGTTTACCTCAGTAAACTGCTACTCATTCTCTTCACTCCATGAGAAGACATCCCTCTGGGTGAGTTGTTGTAGGGGAAGGACCACTTGAGATAGCAAGTGAATGAACTTGCTTAAGTATCTTACCTTCTGAAGGAAAGAAACTAGCTGCTTAGTAGTGGTGGGTGAAGACAAAGATACCAGGGCTTGAATCTTGCTAGGGTCAACCTCGATCCCTTTTGCTGAAATTACATGACCAAGGAGAGTGACTTTGCTTTCACCAATGTGACACTTATCCACGTTGAGCTGGCCACCCAAGGTTTGCAGCGTGGTTAAGCCATCATAGACTTTGCTTAAATGAAGGGCTCGTGAGCTATAGATGCAAAAATCATCTATGAAAACCCGTATTGATGTTCCAAAGTAGGGTTGGAAAACAAAAGTGACATAGCACTGAAATGTGGCTGGGGCGTTAGTGAGGCCAAACGGCATCACTCTGTAGGCAAAGCATACCCAAAGCGTGATGAAGGTTGTCTTCTTCTGATCTTCCTCCGCAATGCTAATCTGGAAGTATCCTGAGTAGCCATCGCACACTGTGTATCGCTCGTGACCTGCCACCTCATTGAGTATTTCATCCTAGAATGGGAGGGGAAAGTGATCCCTCTTCGTGGCTGCATTGAGAGGTTTATAATCCACATAGACTCTCCACTTACCATTTTTTTTTGGTGTGACTACTACTGGGGAGACCCATTCTGAGTCTTCGACAGCGTAGATGAAACCTGCTTGTAGCAAACTTCTCACTTCTTTAAGCAGTGCCTCTTGTTGGATTACTCCAAGTCTTCTGAGATTTTGTACCACGGGTTTACTGCCTTCCTTGAGTTTTATGTGGTGTTGCACTACTGTAATTCCTGTGATCTTATCATAGCCATCAATGAACAAAGTAGTGAAGTTACCTAGCATGGAGACGTACTCCTTCCTTTCTTCATTGGTTAACTCATTTGAGAGAATTTTTTGTAACTTACCTGCATCCTCCAATGACTGCATACCTGATGATTCCTCTTGGTTTGTCGAGAGTGTTTCAGATTGTGTCAATCTGTTTGGGTCTTTAAGAATGACCCCCATCACTTCGATGCTATTGTCACTTCCGTCGGTGGTGGTCGTCTCTTCTCCTAAGGTAGACAAATAATCGCTGGTGGACTCATCTTCTGAAGCCTCCAAGATCATTTTGTGCTGCTTTCCAGTCCTCATGTCATAGAATATGGACTTCCCTTTAGCGTCTTTCATCTGAATCATCCTGGTGCTCCAGTCTTGTTTGGCTTCCATAGACATAAGCCAAGGCCTCCCAAGAATGATGGGGTAGCCCTCTCCTTTGTGTGGCATGACGAAGATGTCTACCTCCAATTCTATATTGAATGCTTTCACTTTTACCGCATTTACAATGCCCACGCATTTCACTCTTACATTGTTTGCCATCTTGGCTCGGCAGGGTGCTGGCCTACTTACCTCTAGACCTAGATGGTGCATCATATTTTCACTCATGACACATATTTGCGCGCCACCATCTATGTAGACATTTGAGATTTGTTGCCCCTTGATGTGAGCGTCCATGGTTGGGAGGATGTCGTTGAGATCCCTTCCAGAGATAGCCCCAGCTATCCTGGGCCTTGATTTCCTGGTACTTACCATTTTTGTCCATTGCCTCCTCATCCTTGGTGCAAGGTGGAGTAATTGGGGCCAAGTTATCTTCGGGTCCTGCATTAAAACATCCTGAACTAAGTCATAGGGTTTTCCATACTCACCTAGTGAGAAGTCCATAATGTCTATCTTCCGTCGCGGTTTAGCTACTTTCTTGCTAGACTCGGCCTTCCCTTTCATCTTCTCTTCTCTTTGAGATGATTCTTCGTGCCTGGCACGCTTCACTCCCATAGCATCCACTTCTTCTACCTTCGTTTTCCCTTTGTGCTTCTCTCGAACTGATTCTTCTACCTTTGCCTTCCCTTTAGCCTCCAAGCTAATAACACTCACCGCTTGGTTCACAGCAGGTGGTGGGGGTAGTGGCAGGATGAGAGGTTGGGGTGGTGGTTGCTGTTGTATAGGTGGTGGAAGGATTTGGACCAGTGGGATAGGTCCTGGTTGCCTAGGTGGTGGTGGTCTTGCTCTTGGAGGAGAGATCTGATTCTGTCTCCTCCCTCTATTGAAATTCTACCTCCTCGGGTGTCGGTAGTAGTACATTCCATGGCCATCTTCCCCGCAGTTGTAAGAGTGGTACTCTTGGTTCTACCTTCGTTGTCCTCTTCCTTGTTCTGGATTCTTGCCAGGTGCATGCCCTTGTTGCACCAGATGCACAGATAAACTCTCTAGTTGGGTGGTGATGCGACTCAGCAGGTCTTGTTGCTCTTCTGGTGCCTCTTGCGGTTGGACTCTATGATTGGTTTTTGTAGTCACTGGGGTTGTTCGGGCCGAGCTTGTTTCCTCTGACTCGTTTACTCTTGCTTGCATGCATAGCTTCTTGTCTTTAAGGTGAGCTACTTCGACTGCCAACTCATATGTTGCAAGAAACCTTCCCTTCACCTTCTCTCTAAGCGGCGATCATAGACCAGCAATGAAATGGTCCTTCTTTAGGAATTAGGCACTTCTTCGTCTTCCTCCAGTGAGGCAACCCATCTCTCCCATAAGTCCACAAATTTGGACTCGTAGGTGGCATACTCCAGCAGACCTCCCTGCTTTAATTCTGTCAGTAGCTGCCATAGCTTCTCCGAGGTTGTGCCTCCACCAAACCTCTTTATAAAAGCAGCCCTTAACACATCCATGCATTCTTGGTAGCCTGGGGCAATGCATTATACCAGGACTTGGCCTCTACTTTCATTAGTAGAGGAAAAATTTTAAGTCGTGAAGCGTCGTCATCTTTGTTGGAGACGACACAAGCAATGTCGAAATCATCCAAAAAGTCGATGGTGAGATCCTCTCCCTTCTTTCCACTGAACGTGGGGAAAGAAACACTTGCCATGGTAGTGACTCAGGAAATTACAAACCTCTTTTTTTTTTTTACATTAACAACAGTAGCGGCTCATAGCGGCTTTTTATAGGGTTGGGTGGATAGGTTAAAACATGATAAAGATAGAAACATTAAAGGAATAATGGTAATCCAATATGGGGAGAATGATAGAGTTCGAGAAATTGAGGATTTTCTCCTAGTACCGCCGCACCGAATAGGTATATGATATTCTGTTGGTAGAAAACTTTCTTATCTACATAGATATTCACATGCATATGCTGCAGGAATCTGAACGAGAATGCCGTCAGCCCGTTTTCGATCATGCACAGAGGGTGGAATACTTACTTATACTCTTACCGTGCCAGTGTTGATGAGTGGGCACATCCACAAGAGGTCGTCACCTTTCATGGGCTCTACCTTTCCGTCGTTGCTCAGCACGTACGGGGTGATGGCAACGCGTCTGACCACTCCCAACCTCTTGGCTAATAGAAAGTGCAGGTAATTTCTGTAGTCGGTGTGTTGCATGAATTCTACTCCATTCAGTTGCAACTCGTCCCCGGCCCACTGGGTTTCACCCGTGGTAGAAAGCTTCTTTAGGATAAGTTGTACAGGGAGAGGAGGAAGATCCTCTACTCGTCTTTCAAAACAGCGGGAGAAGTAGCCGAACCGCTCTTCCCTAGGACATGGGAATCTTCTTACCACTTCTTCTTCAGGATTGTCGAAGTGGATTGGTAGCACTCACATGTGTCGTGCAAATCTGTAGGCGACCTTCCGTCACTTAGCTTCGGATGATATCCTCTTTGGCAAGCTGGGTACTACCCGGATTTCTGAGCTTGAAGAACTCGCTTGGCCAGATGCTTCTCCCTTCGAGGTCATGTGTTTCCAGACTGGCTTAACTTCTCCTTACCTTTGGCTCAAGCAGCCCCTTTAGGCCACTTTGGAGTTATAACTTTGACTGCAATTTCTTTAGGAAAAGAGGCCTCACCGTTTTCTTTTCTTCTTTGATGTGAATGACTTCTTCGTGATGTATGTCGATGTAGATGATTTCAGCCCTTTCGCTGCCTTCGTTGCTGGCACTCATTGATAGTGTGTCTTGGTTGACAATAGTGATGGCATTTCACCGACCTCCCACCTGATTCTCTCAATCTATGGTTAGAACGAGCAACACTAGATGGAGAATTTACCTCTTGAATACTGAAGACACTGCAGCCTGGCAGTAGTACTTCAATGAAGGCGGCTCGTGCCTCCTTCATCTCCTCTTCTTCCGTCCTCCAGTTAGAAAATTCCTTCAGCCATTTGTCCATGATTGATAGTGGGCATCATGTTCAGCATTGTAAACTGAAGGTTCTTGAAAAGCCCTCCTCAGTGGGGGCACCAAATGACGGGAGCAAAGCGAACCCCGAGCCCCGATGGCCTCTAAAATGCTGAGGGCCGAATGGTGCGCCTCGAGCCTGTCACGGTAAAGCGAACATGGGGTACCACCTAGCTTTGAGCGGCTAGGACGCAAACCACGATGATGTGAACACCGAAAACTTACACACGGGGAGAGAGAGAGAGAGAGAGAGAGAGAGAGAGAGAGAGAGAGAGAGATTTGCAAATGATGAAAACCCTCGGGGGTGTGAGGGAGAATTATTTTTGCAGTATTTACAAATCGCACGCAGTGGTGGTAGAGAGGTAGGGAGAAGAGGTGGTGCAAACTACTTGGTGCGTTCTCTAAGACGACCCAATGATTGTGAAGCTTGCTATCAAGAGCGTGTATACGCATGTGCATCGACCATTCGAGATGTGGCTCCCTTCGCATGGTGCAATTCCCAAGGCAAACCCAACACACAAGCCCCCCTCCCCGTGATGGTGATAGTGGCAACTCTTCCCACTACACTCTACCAAGTGTTGACTTCTCATGAACTGCCCCCCCCCGATAGTGACCTCTCAGTGTCAATTTATAGGTGTTGGCTTCTTGGATTATGGTAATCCCGATGTGATTAGGGTAAGCTTAATCGGGGAGACAAAGCAAGTGGTGGGCCCGGTGTGGTTGACCCTTGCTGAGTTTTGGGAGGTTATTAAAAGATGAGAATCTTTAGGTGGGCCTTTGTGAACATCACCTGGAGAGAGGAAATTTACAAAGTGGGAATTTTTTACAATGGCTTGGTTGAAACTGCAGAAATGATGAAAATAACCTATAAATTACTCAAATTGGTGTCGTGGTTCCGTGTTGCCGGCAAATGATGTGTTGCCGGTGCGTTGGTGTTGAGCGTACTTCTTTTCGAGGTCGGCCGGGGCATGCCTTCGGTGCATTTCTCCTTTTTGTTGTTGGCGGCGCGTGCTTTGGGTCCTCCTTCTTTTTCGTGGTCGTCGAAGTCATGGTCTCCTTCGTTTTTTTTGTATTTATGTGCGTATATGCGTGTGTGTGTATGTATGTGCATGTGGATGGATGTGTGTGTATATATATGTGTGGGTGCGCATGCGTGCGTGTAGATAGGGGTGAAATGTGTGTGTGCGTGGGAACGGGCTTATTATGTAATGTATATATTATATATGTTTTTACTAATATATACATTTTTACTTATTTTTTTTATTTTCTGTGTTGGCGGCCAACGGCAGCTACGCGAAGATGAGGGGTGGGGGGGGATGGTGTGTGTGTGTATGCGTGGGGTGTGTGTGTGTGTAGAGAGAGAGAGAGAGAGAGAGAGAGAGAGAGAGAGAGAGAGAGAGAGAGAGAGAGAGAGAGAGAGAGAGAAGCTTTGCGCTGCGCTTGTACAGGCCGACAGGGGGAGAGAGAGAGATTTACGGGCGTTGCTGGTGCCGAAACAGAGCGCGAGAGAGGGAGAGGGGATTGGAGGTGGTGAGAGAGAGTGTGAGGGAGGGAGAGGGTGAGGGTGAGTGAGTGTGTGGTGTGGGTGTGTATCCGTAATCTGCGTTGCGCCTTTGGGCTGAAATGGAAGAGAGAGAGAGAGAAGGGGATGAGGTGGCATGGATAGGAGAGAGTGAGAGGGAATCCATAGGGCGGGTGCCGACCATGGGGGGGGAGAGAGAGAGTGTGTTAGTGAGGGCGGGGGGGGGGGGGTGTGTGTGTCTTATTCTCTGTCTTGCATGGTGTCTCAAGGACGAGAGGAGGGGGGGGGGGGTGGGGGGGGGGGGGAGAATATTAGTGGGCCAAGGGAGGGGGAATGAGAGGGCGAGGGAAAGAGAATGAGAGGGGTGGGTGTGTGGATAAGAATACGGGAGGGAGAGAGTTCGCATGCGGCTATGGGCCCGGTGTAGCGGAAGCGCCTGAGAGAAAGCGAGAGAGGGAGAGGGGATTGGAGGTGCTCGAGGCTTGTGCCTCGCCGAGGGTGGCCAATAAGGGGGTGTGTGCGTGAGAGAGAGAGAGAGAGAGAGAGAGAGAGAGAGAGAGAGAGAGAGAGAGAGAGAGAGAGAGAGGATATTAGAGAGAGGTATGTAGGGAAAATGAGAGAGAGAGAGAGAGGGGGGGGGGAATACTTCATTCAATGCCCGCCGGGGAAATAAACTACAGGCAGAGAGAGAGAAGGGGTATCTGAAACTAAGGGCGGCCGGCCAGGCTAGGGCATAGACAAGCGGGGGCTTGAGGGTGATAAGGCCGGCCAATCGAAAAGGGGGGGGGGTGTGCCATGCCCGTAAAGGTGTCGTGAGGTTGACCAGGCCTTGCCAAGCCTTCCATCAGTGTCGCTAAGGCTCCGGTAGAGGAAAAATAAGTTTTTTCTTCCTTTTTTGCCTTTGATTTTCAAAAATCGACCATCAATCTATATATATATATATATATAGATAGATAGAGAGAGAGAGAGAGAGAGAGAGAGAGAGAGAGAGAGAGAGAGAGAGAGAGAGATTGAGAGATTGAATTATCGTCCTTGGAGGTCAGATATGACCCATGGGACCAAAATCAAAACATTACAACCGCTTCTTCTAAGTAGGGGCAGTCGATACATATCAGTTAAGAACTGAGGGTCCATCAAAAGAAAAAGAAAAGTCTAAGGGGGGGTCCTATGGATCAGGGGCTGGTTTAGGGGTTCGAAACTCCTAGATGATGGCCTTCCCTCTGCGATATACTGCCCACTTGCCTTTGGCTCATGCTTCACGTACTTTTTTCAACTCTTCACTTTTGTGCTTGACTTGTGTCGGGGTGAGTTCTTCGGCGATCCAAAACCTGGTGTCTCGAAGTAGACGTGATTGCTGGAGTAGTCGGAGCCGCTCCTCTTTGTCTTTGAACTCAAGAATAGCGTGTCCACTAGGTGTGCGCTTGGTGCTGAACTTGTTGACGATACATTCTACTGCATCGTAGTCGACATGGACCGGTTGGAGAGTCTCATTGAGAAGATCGATTAACTTGCAGAAATCCTGCTGGCACTCATCCCAGGCTTGGGGCAGCCCTCCGATGCGAAGCTTGAGGGCATTCTCTTCTTGAAGCTAATGTTCCCTTATTTCTGTTTTCACATAGGTTTCCACTTTGGCGATTGCGATCGTGTGAACTTGAGTGACCTTTTCTTCGACTTCCTTCACCTTGTCTGTTGTGAGCCCAATCATGGAGTCAAATCGTGCCTCGAGCGTGCTAAGGCGTGCTTTGAGGTCACGATTTTCGTCCATGACCATGTCGAGGGCAGCTTGCAATTGTCCAATGCGATCCGTCTTGCTCGGGGCCACAAGGACAGCAACAAAACTATCCGGTACCCTTCCCAATGGTTTGTTGATCGTCGTCTTTTCCCTCGCTGGATTCTTTGGTGAGAACATACTCTTCCAAAAATCAAATGTTAACTTTAGAGCTTGGGTGAAGTCACAGAGCTCGGGTCGAACAGAGCTTGGATCGGACCGAATAGATTGGGTGAGGTTAGATTGGGCTTGGGTTGAGTGGGCGGCTAATGAGCCAAGCTCGTACCAGATCTTCGCAGAGCCAAGTGTAGCAGAACCGGGTCAGTGTCGTACAGCAGAGGTCGGGGCCGTACAACAGCCAAAACAGCCGTGCTGTGCAGAGCAGGGCTTCAAGCTTATGGGCAGAGGTAGCGCTGGACTGAGCAGAGTTTCAAGCTTAAGGGGCAAAGGCTGCGCTGGGCTGAGCAGAGCCGAAACAGGCCGCGACTGTACAGAGTAGGGCTTCGGGCTTCGCTGGACTGAGCAGGGCTTCGATGTTGAAGAGGGGGGGCTAAGTTGAAGTTAACACCTCCCCCAGGGCAGCCCGTTCGCCCAGGGGGGGGCTGAGGAAGATGTTGAAGGTTTCTACTAGGGTTCGCAGAGAGAGAGAGAGAGAGAGAGAGAGAGAGAGAGAGAGAGAGAGAGAGAGAGAGAGAGAGAGAGAGAGAGAGAGAGAGAGAGAGAGAGAGAGAGAGAGAGAGAGAGAGAGAGAATCTATAGGCCCCTATGGGAGAGAGAGAGAGAGAGCAGGTCCTTGGCTACTCCACTGGAGGGAGAGACGGCAATGGGCAGTGGTGGTAGGAGTAGGGGTGGCACATAGTGGTAGTAAGTTAGCACCACTAACCACTAGTGGTGGGCTAGGGTGGTGGGTGGTGGTGGTTGCTAAGGGGCGGCAACTGGAGGTAGTGGTGGTGGGATGGAAAAAAAAAAGCTTGCTCCATAGCTCGCTACGTTGAGCTCACTCCTTAACCGTCCCCTCATGAGATAAGGATGTAAGCTAGATGTACAGAGAGCAAAAACTCCCCCCTATGGCCTTTGAAGGTATTAGGGCGAGATTTTGGTAAAGTTTTGTATGTAGGAAATACAATCCTTAACATAATAAAAAACATTAGTTCTTTGAGTATTTTCACATTCCATGGTTTTTTTAATGCTCGCTGGAGCCCGTAGATTGAAAAAAAAGTAAGAAATGTCTGTTTTACAACATTTTTAAAGAAATTGCCAACTTGCACGTCAATTTTTTTGGAGAATCCGAGCAAGATATGATTTTTTTTTGCATCACAGCCTAAAAGTTTAACACTAAAAAAAAGATAATAATAATACAAAAGTGGCCGCAAGGGCGCGCATCTATGATCTACACATTGACCTGGATCCCCAATATATGCCATTGTGTAAGCGAGGCAAAACTAACATCAAAGTGACACGGATCATGAGAGAGAGACTCAGAGCAGAGGGAGCAAAACACTTAGATATTTGGACAAAAGGCTCACACTATCCATTGAATCCCATGACCAATGCTTTCCCTTCATTTTCAAATCCCACTAACTTATTGACCTTTGTAGGTAATGGAGAGAATGGATTGCTTGGCTACTGTAAAGCTCTAAACAGCCAATCAAAAACTTATAAAGACATGGTAAAGCACCAAGCAGATGAGATTCAGAGACTTTCTAACTTGCATTATGAGGACCAAAAGACTATAATGCAGCGGACGAAAGAATCAGGTCTTGAGAACAAAGGTAAGGACATTACAAAACAAAGAGACAACGATAGGCACTCGTGTGCGAAAGAAGAAACTATGAAATCTTGAAATGTTGAAGGTAGGCTTTGGCGGCCTTAAGAAAAGAATCCAAGAATTGAGGTGAGCATTGTAATTGTCTAGTTAATTTGAACTAATCTAAGTTTTTACTTATGTTATGTAATGGAATTTGCCTATTCAATTTGAGAATAACGGAATTTAATGAGAGTACTTTCAAGAAATGATTTTGTGAGCATAGCGGGTAGACATAATTGAAGATAGCAACATAATCATAGCAATTAGTTAACTTGGCATAGACAATACTTTTGCAAGAGAGAGAGTTTAGAGAACATGACAACAATTGAGGACCGGATTTATGTGGAGCCGGTCCCCCCTCCAATAGGCATTTGTATTATGATTTCTCCCATAAAGAGAGACTTGTTACAATACAGTCTTTGTGTTCCTTGTGACCTAGGTGATGCCATGAAGATGGAAGGATTCATGCACCACAAACATAACATAAACTTGAAGAAAGATTTAACTATCCCAAGCCTCAGTCCCAAGACCTCAAACACCTTCGAAGGTGGAGAGAGCTAGCAGGGAATGAGGGTAGGGAAGAGGAAGAAGAAACATTTCGTAGGAGAAAGACTTAGTTCCTCACTTATCATACTCTTGTTGCTAGCATACATAATAGCATAGTAATGAAGAAGAAGGATATGGCAAGCTTAAGCATTGAATCATGGCTCTTGGTTGGATTTGCACTCCATAGCCAAGAGTGTTGGTGTAGGCTCTCAACCTCTACTTCCTTGGAGAGGGAGCTCTTGCACTTTGCATATCACACAATGAGAGTGCTTGTGAGTGTGTGTGGGTGAGTATATCCCCTAGGCACCCCCCTAGCTTGCTTGGGTCCGACCCCCCCTTGTAGCTCATGCCTGAAGCTCATTGGACCCTTCCAGGCCTAGCCAATCACAAGCAAGAGCCATTACAAGCAACATGGGTAGCCTTGGGACAAGTGTCCCCCTTTCCCCTTTGAGAGAGAGGACTTGATAAATGCTAAAACAATTAGATAATTCATGTAATTTATCATTGGACCCCTTTGAAGCCTAGCCAATAGGCTTCAAGCAACACATGCCAATCCAGGACTTTTTGGATGGGCATTTCACTCGCCGTTGTGGCTACTCTTGTTGAGGGCCCTGGGGGCCTTTACATGGCAAAATTATTGTGTATGAGCATGAGATAAGGATGTAAGTTAAATGTACAGAGAGCAAGAGCTCCCCCTTTGGGGCCTGATAATGATGAATATGGGCTTTTCTTAATGCATGGCCATGAGATAGAGGTGTAGCGTTTGATGTAATCAGAGCAACCCCCCCCCCCCCCCCCTCCCCTCCCCCCACCCTTTTTTCTTTGTGTTCAAAGGTCTGGAACATTCACTATGTAAAATTTTCCTATATCATGTGCGTTCACCAGAATGGATTAAAGTACCCCTTATAGGCCTTATCTACACAAGTTTTTGTAACTCTACAAGAATATCCCTTCTATTGAACACGTGTGCTATGTTACATAAACTTTAGTGAACTCCCCAGGTGAAAGGCTTCACAAATCCTGTGCACTAAACATTCCGACCAAACAAGGAGCCAAATTTTTACTTTCTTGTGTCCACCTCATGTCGTTGGAATGTTTTTGGTAAGCCATTTCTTTGGTATTTGAAACCACATGTGACCCCTATTGTTATAGTATCCAACCAAAAATTTCTTGATCAGTAGTTTAGATAGGCTCGAGTGGTACATATCTTCTATGTTAACAATGCATGTATCCATAATTTATGTTTACACTTTCTCTATCCAAATGAGCTACATAGTAAAAATCAAATCCGCAATCTAACAGTTAAGGTCACAAGGTAATAGCTATTGGTATCATCTTTAGCAATACCAAAGAAATAGCTACCAATAGATCATGAATAGGGATATTTAAGAAGAGTAGATACCAAAAACTTGTCAACACTACTCAAAAAGGTGGAAACTCAAAGGCTTTACAATATATATATGATAAAACACGAGTCAATAATAAGTCACCCCTATACATCGACACCTCTATCTCAAGTTGTCATTTCTCTAAGTCAAGCTTGGCATAGGCATAGTATGGAAACAATAACATGTAGAAAAGCAAGAATTTAGCTTTCTCAACTTGTGAAACTTTGTTAATGATATATATTCAGCATCCCCAAATGAGTACATCTTGACAAAGGTTATGATCCACTTTAATAAGAAGAACCATTAATGATTAAACTGAAATCAAAATATTGCTTGAATTTCTTCATGGTGGAGATTAAAACTTGAGACTTGAAAATTCTTACAGGGAAATCAAAATATCCATAAAGGTCAACAATATTTCTCAAATCCGTATGAAACTTTAGTAATTTAAATTAAATACTCTCACTCAATGAGACACCATTTAACAAAGAAACATATTTATATTGCATTTATAGAGGAATCCAACCTCATGAAAATAATTACAAACGGAGACAATGTTGTTGTTGTTAGGATTCTCTTACAAGTATTTGTATTCCTCATCTAGAGATTCATATACACTTGAGTATTTGTGTGTCTATGACACTAGGGAAGATAGTAGTACTATATGGATGGCTTTTCTAAGAGCTCCTAGAGAGTACCTATTGGTTCAAGATTCTACAAAAATTCTACTATTCTTATCAAAATCCTTTAGCATCGTAGTGAAAGGTTCCTCACGGAACAAAAATAGAGTGATTTCCATCTCTACACATGGTTGCTTGCTTATGTCCTCTGAAAAGAAGTTGACTTTGTAAGTAAACAACAAATTATGTGACCACAAAGTTGTAAAGTACAAAATGATAATCTAATGACAACTATACAAAGAATAAATTATAAGAAAATTCTTTGATGACTCTCAATAGATAACACAACTTACTTGCATTGTGAAACTCAATCACATGCTACACAACTATAGATGGCGCACCAAAGTCATCAACAAAATAGCACCACCCAGTGTTATGAGGTATGGAGATTAAACATTGAAAGCCATAAAGAGGTTTAATCTCTTCAACATGATAAACTTAAAGATGGAGATGATGTTAAGCTCTAAATGTAAGCTACAAGGGTAGTTTTCTTACCATTTTATCTTTATGTTGGAGATGAACCCTTGCAATGCCCACACACTATTCACACCTCCTATTATTGTGGTATGCAAGTCATGTGAGCTCATACTTTTGCCATCTTCGGGAGTAGAGGTTTCCATGTAGTGTGAGTGAATGAAAGTAGAAGGAGTAGAATCTTGTTTCATGGTGTAATGGAGGTGAGAGAAGGAAGAGGAGCTGGATTGGTGTGAAACTATGTGGTGGACAAGGGGAAGAGATGGGGGAGGAGCTTGATTGGTGCTACAATGGAGGTGAGAGAAAGCTAGCAGAGAGATAATGCTGGACTATAGGGGGTGCATGTGGTTGTTGCAGCAATGGAGAGCTTAGAAAAGAGTTTTTAGAGAGAAAATCACTTTTTAGCTATAGAATAGGTTTGGAAAGACTTTGGAGGGTGAAAAATGATGTTTTGAACTTTTTTTGGAAAAAATCAATTTTTTGGATTTTTTAGTGTACGTTTTTGACTTTTGGAGGTCAAAAATACCTTTTTGACGATGAAATAAGTTTGGGGACTTATTAAGGAGGGAAAACTTGAAATTTGATTTTTTTGAAAATTTGAATTTTTTAGTATATTTTTAAATCCGGGCCAAAAAGTGGGGAAAAAGAGGTCAAAGTGGTGCCAAACTGGACGTATCCTCACTTCATGGCAAAACATAAGTGCAGTATCCAGCTGGGCCATCCTGGGTGTACTCCCACCGCAGCATCAGCTGTGCCACCTTGGACGTCATCTCACGTCTTGGCAACTGCTATCTAATGTCAATGCTAATAAATAGAGAGTCTTGAGGAAAACCATACCAAAAGTATTGGACATACATTCTTTCCTATGAAAAACAACTTAACCAAACATTCTTTCCTACTTGTCATACATATGGCCAGTTTCTTGGGGTTAAGCCCCTTGGTTTTGGTGCGTGTTTTCCTTTCCTAAGGTGATTAATATATGTCTATGGTCTCGCATATGCAATGATGCATAGCTTGAAACTGCAATACTAACTTGTACCATAGCTCTGATTGGTCGGATTGGTGGAGACATGGCATGTTCCGCAAGAATTCCCCCGTTACTTGTACCGGCTTCATGATCATTAGCGCCTTGGGTTCGAGCATGCTTTGGAGCCAGTTTTTTGTACTACACTTAGGGTATACACTTAGAACTTTAAATTGGTCAATTTCCCTAGTAATTTCCTTGAAATCTAAGGTCGTTTTTACATATAAGTAACTTTGTTATTTTTCTTGAATATTACTTTACTAAAATTTTCCAAAGAGAGTCTGTAATTTGAACCCTCTCCAATTCAGATTCGCACTTCGTGTTACTGCACTACACCTAATCTTAATTAATAAAAAATAAACTACAAAGCTGAAAGCTTAGAAATGCATTACTTTTATGCATGACATTTCTAATCCAATTCTAACTTCAATTCCTATACTTTAACTAAATCAATTTTTAGTATTATTCAAAATACTAATTAATCTAATTGATAATTAAATTGGTGAATGAGAATTTCATCATATAATAAGAGTGTGATGAGTACCCTTATGTATTAACTTTAAATTAACTATGCATTTGTTAATAGTTAAAATGTACTAACTAGAGAGAGTAGGTATTATTAGAGAGAGTAGAGTAAGAGAGAACACACACATCTTTCCTAACGCTAATTGAATCTTACTAATCCATTAAAAAGATTAAAGTAAAAGAGAACACACACACATCCTTTCTAAAACTGATTCAATCTTACTAATCTATGTTGGCGGGTCGCCGTGACGGACGTCTGCAACATAGTTTTTTGGTACTAACATAATATCAATACTCAGGAAAGTGATTCAGATGGGGCACGGAGACTCTTTGAGATCGTCAATCTCAAGAAGTAAACCTTAACAAGCAAACACACTAACTCGACAAGCAAACAAACACTCAATGATAAGGAAAATCTACCTATGTCCTTTCTTACAGCTCTAGGTCATCACGCCATTTTGGCACTCGAATGGACTCAAAATGCAACAAAACTGTAGGAGGAGGTCTAACACACCTAGAGACACTGTCCTAGCAAGTCTGGTCGCAATCCATAAAGGTACCAAAATCATGATCCATCATGAAAAAGGCCCTGAAACCTGCAATGGAACATGACAGAAACGTCGTCCTATGGTCTAAGAATACTCTACAATGGTCAAAACGATTAAAAACAGTGATTTAAGCAATCAAATATGCAATTAAGACTCACAACCACGTAGCCGTGAACCACAACAAAATTGACAATGCTTACACTTAAATGAAAGAGCAAAGAAAGAGGAACACAATGCAAGTTTCGGAATTGGAAACTGATTACCCATTCATTAACTGCGATGATTACAAGTTGGACCAGCTTGTAGCTTGAGCGTATGTTTTTAGAGCTCCCGTTTTCTTCTAAAGATAAGCCTCTTTCCACATTAAGGTTATTGACTTTTATACCTAGGGATTTCTAAATGGCCAGTCGGCTCTCATGTACCTTTATAATTGTCATAACAAAATTTCAACTTAGGGAATTGATTGCTACTCTGGAATTAGGATTTACAGAGAGTATCACTACACTAGCTTGGCAAAATAATAAACAACAAATGTGGTGTTCGACTACGTGTCCGACCAGGTGGACGCCCGTTTGGTTTGTCCTCAAACAATCTACTAGAGAGACTAGAGTACGAGAGAACATACACACATCCTTTCTAAAACTAATTGAATCTTACTAATGCACTAGAGAAATTAGAGTAAAAAGAGAAAATACACACATCCTTTTCTAAAGCTAATTATTAAACTTTACTAATCCACTAGGGAGATTAGAGTAGGAGAGAACATAGACACATCCTTTCTAAAGCTAATTGAACCTTACTAATCCACTAGAGAGGTTAGAGTACGAGAGAACATACACACATCCTTTCTAAAGCTAGTTGAATGCTTAATTAATATGTACCTTACTAATCCACTAGAGTTTTTACTCTCTTAGTGGTTTGTGGATGCCTTCTCTCTAAGAGAAGCGACAGCACTTCGTGAGCATTATAGAGGCAATCTCTATGTTCAAAGTGTGAGTATGGACGCTCTATTTATAGCAGAAAAGAAAAACGTCCAACTCTTTTTCCAAACTTTTAAAAAAAAAATTAAATTTTATTTTTAACTTTTTTCCCTCCTAAAATTCATACCGGCCCGCGTTTTTGGTCCCCTTGTGGTACCCATCAGCTTGACCAATTTGTCCTCATCATCAAGAGATAAGGCCATATAGCCCCCCCTCATTAAAATTAGTCAAGACTAACCTCTCATTCCATGTGACTGTGTGTCTCACTTTTTTCCCTCCTATGTGAGTCCATGTGCCTTCATGTGTCATCCATGTGTATTCTTTTGACTAATTATTTTATTTATTTCTTTAATGATAAACTACTTTATACTCTTAAGTTAAAATTTACAGTTTCAGAATAAACTTTATAGTAGTAAGAGAAAATTTTACAATCAATAATAAGTCTTGCAATAAGTTAGTTAGTATTTTGTATAGCTAAACATGTCAGAATTTTATATCGTAAATTTTAAATTCTAGGTTTTCTCAGCCTATGGTTCATAATTTGAACTTGAATATCTTAAATAATGAGCGATGGTTGAAAAAATCAAATGCATAATAGAACTTGTGTGAAACTTGGAAGTAGAGACCTTACAATTATGAGGATCTTTGCTTACTTTTGATGATAGAGGTGTATAGTCCTTGACATTGAAAGCCATAAAGAGGTTGATTGTCTCCAGCATGATAAAATTAGAGATAGAGATGATGTTAAGCTCTAAATGTTAACTGCATTGATAGTTTTCTTACCATTCTATCTTTATGTTGGAGGTGAACCCTTGTAATGCCCACTCACCATTTACACCTTTTGTTGTTGTAGTATGCAAGTCATGTGAGCTCATACTTTTTCCACCTTTAGAAGTAGAGATTTCCATGTAGCATGAGTGAATGAAAGTAGAACGATGAGGATCTTGTTTCATGTTGCAATGGAGGTGAGAGAAGGGAGAGGAGCTCGCTTTGTGTGAGAATGTGTGATGGGCAAGGGAAAGAGATGGGTGAGGAGCATGTTTGGTGCTACAATGGAGGTGAGAGAAAGCTAGCAGAGAGAGAATGTTGGACTATAGGATATGCATGTGACTGTTGCAGAAATAGCGAGCTTGGAAACGAGTTTGTAGATAGAGAAAATCACTTTTTTGCTACAGAATAGGTTGGGAGAGACTTTGGAGGGTGGAGAGTGATGTTTAATTTTTTTTTTGGCTTTGTAAGTGCACATTTTTTACTTATGGAGGTCAAAAATGCTTTTTTGACCATAAAATTTTTGAAATGTACAGAGAAAGAGAGATATGAAACAAGAGACACACCATGTACGCTCCCAAAGACTGATTCATATTGGACAAGATACAAATATATAGGTAAGACCAAGTTGAGTAGAGTGAGCCATATATAGCTCCAACGCCCCCACTCAAACAAAGGTCTCTAGCTTTGGATGAAAAAACCCTTGGGGAGTTCAAGGGAAAAACCCAAGCCCCTATACAATGTGAAAATATGAACCAACAATGATGATGTGAAAGTGAATTGTGTATCTATGTACAAATATACAAGTCACTTAGAGATCACAGTGTGCAAGTGTGGAGTGTGCATAGTGCATGATACCTATATGATTACAATGTCATATGTACAAAGCTATCACAATAACACATAAGCTAATCTAGAACACGTGAGGCCGAAGCAACTCCAAGCTCCGAGCGCAAGAGGATGAAGCGCGACTCGTTGAGGCCTTTGGTAAGAATGTCTGCAATCATCTAGTCACTTGGACATTTTTCAACCATTATGGTGCCTTTGTGTACTTCATACTTAACATAATGATAATGGATAGCAATGTACTTTGACTTATTATGTTGAGCATAGTCTTTTGCAAGACTACTAGCACTCTGGTTGTTACACCGCTAAGATGTTCTAGAAAGAGGACAATGACCAATATCAACCAGCATATTTGTCGAATCTAGATCAGCTCATGAGTTGCAAGTGATTCCGCAACATATTATGACTCAGTCGTAGAAACTGCCACACATCGTTGTTTCTTGCTGGTCCAATAATCAAGACAACCATTTATAAAGAAGCAATTTCCAATAGTAGATCGCATAGGTAAATGTGAGCTTGCACAGTTTGCATCTGTGTAACCCAAAAGTGAAAGAGATTGCATAGAATCCGATATTAGTTGTCATGGATAGATCAAACCAAAATCTAAAGTGCCTTTTAAGTATTTCAATACACGCTTGCTACAAAGCAATGCTTAAGAGAAGGACGTGCAAGATGTTGTTCAAGATAATTAGCAACAAAAAAATATCAGGGCGAGTATTCATGCCAACAAACTGTGAAGACATCCAATTAAGTTAGCATAAGGTTGATTTGTGACAAGTTGACCGCCAATGTAGAAGTGTTCTTTGTAGAACTCGCAAGACAAGGTGTGTTGGCCGAATGTGTAGATTCCATACCCAACTTTTGACTAGTACCTTCAATAAACTTTGATTGTCAAAGGAATAAAATACCTTTTGTGTGGTTCCTTTGAATCTGAATGCCTCCCAGATCCACCATATCAAATGCAAAAGACAATAACTTTTTCACTTGCTGAAGAAATCCCAAATCATTGGAAACAAAGATGGTATCATCCACATAAAGAGCAAGAATCACAAAACTGCTACCTTGGTGCTTTATGTATAAGTTGGGATCTGAAGAGCAAGAGATGAATCCTCTAGAGGTGAGAAAAAGATCAAATTTTGTATACCAGGCCCATGAAGCTTGTTTGAGACCATATAGTGTCTTATGGAGTTTAGCAACAAGGTCTTCTTTACGTGAATTAACAAACAGTTCTAGTTGTTCCATATAAATTTCCTCTTCCAAATCACCATTTAAAAAATCAGTTCGCACATCCATTTGATGAGCTTCTAAATCAAATTGAATAGCAAATGCCAATAAAATTCAAACACTTGTAATGCAAATAACTACTGAAAAGGTCTCTTGATAATCAACACTAGCTAGTTGGGAGTAACCTTTTGCAACTAAACGTGCCTTAAACTTGTCAAAAGATCCATCTGCTTTTACCTTTGTTTTACACACCCACTTACACTTAATAGCTGTACGACCAAGAGGTACTTCACTTAGTATCCGTGTACCTTTAGAGATAAGAGACTCATACTCTACTTCCATAGCCGCTTACCATTAATCCTTTTTTGGTGAAGAGATAGCTTCATTATAAGTAACGAGATCTTCTAAACTAGAGAAAGAATTATCAACAATATCGTCATCATCAACATGACATGAATCATGTTCAAAATCAATAGACAGATCAACAAATATATCAATATTATCATTGGCAACGTTCAAAATGGATGGTTGTGAAGGGGAAAGATGCTCTATAGGAAGAGTTTCATCATCTAAAAGAAATGGAAAAGCCTGAAGCAACGATTTAGTATCATCAAAATCATCCATGGACCATGAGCCTCCCATAAGCTATCCGTTAAAGGTAGCATCACGATTCACAATTACTTTCTCAGAGGAAGGGTCATAGAATTTGTAGTGTTTGGAAATGTCAGAATATCGAATAAAAATAACTTTAAGCTGAGGAGCATCAATCTTGTTTATGTATCTTTGGGAACATGAATATAAGCAATACATGCAAAGGTTCAAAAACGAGATACAGAAGGAATGTCACTTGTCCATGCTCTGATGGGTATATTACTAGAGGAACAGTAGTTGGAAGATGATTCTGAATAGATACTACTGTCAAAGTAGCTTCAGCCCAAAAAACATGAGATAACCTAGAATGCATCAACATACATCTTACAACATTGAGAATAGTGGGATTCTTTTGTTCAGCAACGCCGTTCTGTTGAGGTGAATATGGAATAGTGTGTTCATGATGAATTCCATTGACAACACAGTAACTCATAACCTCTTGAGAAACATATTTGTCTCCATTGTCACTACAAAGCTTCTTGAGGAGGCGACCAATTTGAAGTTCCACAGCCTTTTGGAATTGTGTGAAAAAAGATAAGGCGTCATATTTTTGTCTAAGTAGAAATACAGTTGTATACCGTGAGAAATCATCAATGAATGTAATGAAGTAGCAATATTGTGATCTCGAAGAAGGTAGAGGTCCACAGATATCAATACGAACAAGATCCAATATGTGATGAGAATGAGTTGTATTTGAGAGAGGAAAGGGTTTATAATTATGTTTCCCAAGAGCACAAAACTCACAAATTCCCATATGGAGATTAGCTTTAAGATCCATGCCATGAACAAGATCTCAACGTTGAAGGTCAAGGAGTTTTGAGGAATCAGCGTGAAAAAGCGGTGATGCCATACTTTGAAATCATGATCACTTGGAGCAGTGACAACATTTGCTACATCATCATTGAGAGAGAGTTCAAACAAATTACCATTTTGAGGAGCAATGGCTATAGTCTATCCATCTTTTTCAATTCAAAATTTGGTATGATCAAATCCAACAAAAGAGACCAAGATCAACAAGTCTAGGAAGTGAAAGAAGATTACGTTGAAGATCTGGTACATGTAATACTGCTTGCAAAATTCAAGTGGAAGAAGATAAGATACCAAGATATAGATCTCCAACACCCTTCACTTGACAAGTCGTATCATCAGCAAGATAAACAACATGTTGAGCTGGTAGCGGATGATATTTATGGAGCCACTTAGACTAAACAATTGAACATAGGACGCCTCTTGTTTCTGGTACAATATTGTTTCGATGTTCAATATCATATACTCTATTAAGATCTGTGTCAAATTGGCGCTTATAGCACATATGAAAGTGATGATAAGATCATCCACAATATTCACAAGAAGAAGAAGAATCTCTAGATAAACGTAGTTGTTTAGTGGTAATATTGTGTTCTTCATCATACTGATGTGCCCAACAATCATCTTCAGTATGGCCATTTGTGTTGCAGTAAGAACATTGCTTATTAGGAAATTTGAGACGAGAGAAAATATTACCGGGACGACCATCTCTACGGTTTCCTCGTTGAAATGGATGCCTTTGAGCATAAAAAGCACAATCCATCTATTGTGACTCAGTCTCCCCTTGTGAAATCATAGTTGTATCATGACCAACATTACGTCATTCTTGACGTTGAGAGTATTCAATTAAAGACATGCAGGCTTGGTCGAAATGGAGACTATCGTTATTACAAATAATGGTAACAATGTTATCATAAGAAGAGTCCTTCACCGTGTCAAGAGGAAGTGTAATTAGTTATTTTTGTGGAACAGGATCACCGGTAGTAGCAAGCTGATTAATAATGGATTTGAAAAACTCAATATGTCCCGTTGGTGCAGCCAAAGTTGGTCTGAGCTAGGAAATGGTCCATGCTAGACAAAGGCAGCATGCAAGTGTAGTGCAGAAGGCTAGGGCAGGTGCCAAGGACCTGGGAAGCCAAAGGATAGCGGAAAAGTATGGCTGAAGCGGTTTTTTAGACCAAAAGTGTTGCGAGATGGTAGATGAAGGTATCTGAGATGCCAAGTCAAGGCTCTGGATTGTAGTGTTTAGTGTCCTCTAGAAGTCGGTCCAGATGGATCGTCAAACAGAGCCCCGGTGCTCAAGATATTGCAGTTCAAAGATAAAGTGTGTAGCAGATCCCCGACGGATAGAGCAGCTGGGGACAAGTGGCCCATGCAGGTGTCAGTGGGTACATGTGTAGTGCTTGAGTTACAAAGCATGCTGGTCTTCTTGGATTGCAAATCAGAGCTCTGGTTTGCAAGTTATGGTCAATTGAAAGTTTTCTGGGGGCTAGGTTATGAGCCCACTTGCCCGCACTGAAGAATACGCCATCTGGTGTTTTTTAGGACTCGATAGGGTTCTAGAGAGTAGCATGCATCGAGTGGGGTCAACAGGGACTGACCGCGCCTCAATCGAAGTCCGAACTAGAGAATTATTACAGCTTGAAACCAACATTTGTTCCCGACGTTGAGGGTACCAGCTTGGTTTCTTACAATTTGGATGGCATCAGTTTGCGATCTCACGGACCTTGGAATGCATGAGGAATTGGCAAGTTCGGTGTTTTAGTTTTTAGCTTCTAATAGTGCTTCACAGCTCAAAGATTCAGTCACCAGGCACGAAACTGGGGAGGATTGAAACTAGCATCCAAAGAGATTTTTTCATAGGCCTTGTTTGAAGACTGGGAGGTTTGGGGGCTTAGGAGCTGCCACGTGGTGCTACAAAGCCCCACATGCAAGCACGACCGGAACCGAAGGTCGAAGCCTATAAGGGCTGGGGGTAAAGTCCCTTATAGGCATCACGTGAATGAAGCGATGCTTTGGAGCTCGTAGAGATGGTGGGCCTGTCAAGGCACGGCATCAGCGGCCTATGGGCGTGAGCAGGCAGTAGTTTTGGCCAGGCGCGCCTGCATAGGGAGTTGGTGGCACCAGTGGCGCACATTGACGAAGGCAACAACTCAGTTCGCTGATGACATCGCAATGCTTAAGAGGGGTGGCATCCCGCTGTCCTCGAGCCTCGTCTTTTGAAAGGGGACCCCCCCACCCCCCCCATTAGTGATGTCGCTAATGGTAGGGTAAGGGGCGCGTCTCGCAGAGGTGAAGAAAGGGGAGGGGTGGTCGAGAGTTAGGTGGGAAGGAGGGTTGTCTCGCGGATGGTAAGCATAGAGAGAGAGAGAGAGAGAGAGAGAGAGAGAGAGAGAGAGAGAGAGAGAGAGAGAGAGAGAGAGAGAGAGAGAGAGAGAGAGAGAGAGAGAGTACAAATGAAGGGGGCAAGAGGCCGTTCCAAGGCCGGCCAAGCAAAATCAAGAGCAAAGGTCGGGACCAAAGAGGAGGAGAGAGGAGAGAGAAAAGAAGAGAGAGGTGGCAGGAGGAGTCAGATAGAGAGAGAGAGAGAGACAAAGTTAGGCCGTAGAGCAGTGTAAAGCTGAGCCCCCAAGGGAAAAAAAAAATGAAGGGGAAAATAAAAAATAAGAAAAGCCTAGGGGCAATAGCGATGTTGCTATTGCACTCCCCCAAGTGCAAAAGAGAGAGGAAGGGAGCAGATAGAGCAAAGTGGTGTCCCCTTCCCAGATACCAAATCAGGGTACCAGATGGACCAATTAGAGGGCAATTTCCCAAATTGAAGGACCCCCCTATAAAAGTCAAATTTTCATCAAATTAGGGCCTTTTTTCTTGGCTTTTTGGTACCGTCTGTCTGAAGCCTGAAAAGTGGAGCTCTCTGACAGAGGAGCGTGCCTGTCAAAGCCCTTTGTATTTTCTTGTGAAGATGGCCATGATGATGGCAGTGTGAACCTACGTTCATGTTTGGTGAAGTGTAATCGAGTAATTGTTGCCGGGCTTTGTTGTTGTTCCCCCTTCCCCCCTTCTCTTTCTCCTGCTTTGATGTTTTCCCTCGGGGCCGGCTGTGTTGAAGTGTGTACCCCTCTGGACCGACGGTGTTTTGTGTGAGAGAAAGAGATTGAGCACCTGTATGCGTGTGTAAGGGTGGAGACAAACCGTGCAACAGGTGTGCGTCATGTGGTGGGTTTGTGGTGTGTGTGAGCAATGTAAATTGAGCAGGCGGTGGTCTGCTAGTATGAGTTGTGTTTTTTGAAGGTGTTTTTCAAGAGGATAGGGGTGTTGTGGATACCCTGAGCTATAGAGAGGCCCTTGTGTTTGTGCTGAGTGTGTTCCCCCATTCCCCACCTGCATCTTCTAGTGCCCCCATTGAGGAGTGTGCTGATGCTCCTAGTTGAAGTTGAAGCAGTGATTTTGATGATGCCAAAGGTGCGGCCTTTGAAGAGCAGGTGCTGCTAGTGATGGCTTGGGCAGGATTTTCCATTTTCACTAGGTTTGAAGATGCGGAAACCTGGCTCCAAGACTATGGATTGTTCATGTTGAGAAGCAATTTATCAAGAGAAAACAGTGCGATACAGGTGTTCTCGCTCCTGGTTGCTATGGTTTGATAGCCTTGGTGAAGAAGAAAAGGCAGATTGTGAAGCACTGGAGGTGGCTTTTCAAAGTAGATTTGTTACAGAAGCGCAACTGGATGAAGTAAAGCAAAAGCTAGACGGTTTAAAGCAAAGCTTGGAGGGTGATTTTCAAGTGTTCGAATGGGAGTTTGAAGCCCTTTGGGGGAAGTTAATCAAGGTAACTGCTTCTGAAAATGCCAGTTTTTGGAAATTGTGTAAATTCATGGATTTCCTGCATGAGGAAGTGCGAGATAAAGTGGAGGTAGATGGCCCGATGTTGTATGAGGACGCAGTAGCTTTAGTGAGAGGGCGGACCAAAAAGATGTTGAAGAATTGCGAGACTAGGCGGTGTTTGCAAGGTGCTGTGATGCCAAAGCAGTGTGAAGTGGTGATAGTCGAGCCACAGGTTGTGCAAAGAGAAGTACAAGTGCAAGAAGAACCAAGGGTTCTTTGGCTACAGAGAGATAGGGTGGTTCCTATGCCGAAGATGCCGGCTAGAGCAGTTCCAATTGTGGAGGAAGTACAAGTAGTTTCAGAGTGGGCAAAGGATGTGATGCCGAGTTCGAGTGCGGCTGTTGAAGCTCCATTGGAGTGCGGTAAAGAGCAAAGAGTGCGGTTTGCAAACGCGTTCAAAGCGGTGAAGTTAGAGGAGATTCCTGAGCTTGAAACCGTAGAAGAGACTGGGTCGAGTGATGATAGTTTATGGACGCAGACACTAGTTGGGAGACCGAGTCGTCCCAATCCAGGTATGATGAGTTCAACCTCTTACATGTGAGTGGAGAGGGAGTAAATATGTGCAAAGAGCAGCATAAAGTGCAAGCCAAAGTGCTTAATGAAGACCAAGTGGAGCAGTTTAGCCCTACAGGTGATGAAGAGCAGGTAAAGCTGGTGTGTGGTACCATGCTGATGACCATGTTGATGAAGGTAGCTATGGAATATGCCATGGTGGTGTAGCAGGTGCAAGGTTTTTCCAAAAGGCGTGAAGCAGTCGTGCCGGTGGAAGAGGACGAGGAGGATGTGATAGAGGACGAGTTTCTCTCTTCCTTGGTAGAGCTTGATGATGAAGTAGTAGAAGAGCAGATAATTGCAATGGACAAGCAGACAATGCTTATTGACCTTGAAGGGCCAATTGACGAGGAGGAGCTTCACGATGTTGGAATTGAGTGCATGGTAGGTGAGAAGGGAAGAGTAGAGTCAAAGAAGGAGGTGCTTCCTATGCAGTCAGTGCCATCTATGACAGGTGACGTGGGCTCGAAGGTGGTGTCCAAGATTTGTAAGGAGGTCTGTGAGTGGTCGTTGAAGGGAATGCTAATAAAGGAAGCTATGCAGTGTGCCGTTGATCAGGTGCAGGATCTGCTAGACGAGGATCTAGCTTAACATGGATGGGAGGGAAGGTCAGATATGTTAGGTCTGTTTGGTACGAGTGATGATGCAGGTATGTCTTTGGACGGTGAGCACAAGAGTGGTCTATTTAATGTTCTTGAAGGTACTTGGTTGCAAGTGGGCAGTTTGCCGATAAGTGCTTGGAGTGGTAGAAGCGTGTTGATGATAGTTTGGCTATGCAGTTGGATATGTGCCTTGGTGTGGCACTATGCAAGGTTGTTGCAGGTGGATGGAAGAAACCAATGCAAGGTGTTTGACCGAGGCGGTTGATGACCGGTAAAGCAGGGGGTTGGGCAACCCGCATGAACCAAGACAGCAGGTTACAAGTGCCAGTTTCGTACAGATAATAGGTGGTTTTGCAGTGTACAAAGAGTTTGTTTTGGTGTTCAGTTCTTTACTACAGTAAGCCTATGTGTGGTTGAACATAAATGTTCAACGAGGAGGTGGGCAATGATGGTGCATCCAAAGTTGGTCCGAGCTAGGAAATTGGTCCATGCCAGGCAGAGGCAGCAGGTAAGTGCAGTGCAGAAGGCTAGGGCAGGTGCCAAGGACCTGGGCAGCCAAAGGATAGTGAAAAATTATGTTTGAAGCGGTTTTTTAGACCAAAAGTATTGTGGGATAGTCCAGATGGGATGGCAGATGAAGGTACCTGAGATGCCAAGTCAAGGCTCTAGAATGTAGTGTTCAGTGTGCTCTAGAAGCCGGTCCAGATGGCTCGTCAAACGGAGCCTCGATGCTCAAGATATTGCAGTTCAAAGATAAAGTGTGTAGCAGATCCTCGACGGATACGGCAACTGGGGATAGGTGGCCCAGGCAGGTGTCAGTGGGTACATGTGTAGTGCTCAAGTTACGGAGCATGCCGATCTTCTCGGATTGCAAATCGAAGCTCTGGCTAGCAAGTTATGGTCAATTGAAAGTTTTTCGGGGGCTAGGTTATGAGCCCACTTGCCTGCACTCAAGAATATGCCATCTAGTGTTTTTTAGGCCTCGACACGGTTCTAGAGAGTAGCATGTGCCGAGTGGGGTCAACAGGGACTGAACGTGCCTCAATCAAAGTCCGAACTAGAGAATTATTACAGCTTGAAACCAGCATTCATTCCCGACGTCGAGGGTACCAGCTTGATTTCTTACAATTTGGATGGCATCGGTTTGCGATCTCATGGTTCGGGGTCTGAGTTTTTAGCTTCTAGTAGTTCTTCACAGCTCGAAGATCCGGTCACCAGGCAAGGAACTAGGGAGGATTGAAACTAGCATCAAAAGGGATTTTTGGATAGGCCTTGTTTAAAGGCTTGGAGACTTGGGGGCTTAGGAGCTGCCACGTGGCGCTACAAAGCCCCACATGCAGGACCGGAACCGGAGGTCGAAGCTTATAAGGGCTGGGGGTAAAGTCCTTTATAACCATCACATGAATGAAGCGATGCTTTGGAGCTCGTAGAGCTGGCCGGGATATCAAGGCGCGGCGTCGACGGCCTATGGGTGCGAGCAGGCGACGATGGTTTTGGCCGGGCGCACCCGCATAGGGAGTTGGTGGCGCTGGTGGCGCACGCTGACGAAGGTAGGGACTCAGTTGGGCCAGCTGATGACGTGGTAGCACTTAAGAGGGGTGGCATCCCACGGTCCTCGGGCCCCGTCTTTTGAAAGGAGACCTCCCCGCCCCCATTAGCAATGTCGCTAATGGTAGGGTAAGGAGCGTGTCCTGCAGAGATGAAGAAAGAGGAGGGGTGGCCGGGAGATTAGGTGGGAAGGAGGGCTATCCCGCAGACGGTAAACATAGAGAGAGAGAGAGAGAAAGAGAGAGAGAGAGAGAGAGAGAGAGAGAGAGAGAGAGAGAGAGAGAGAGAGAGAGGACAAATAAAGGGGGCAAGAGGCCGTTCCAAGGCCGCATGCCAAGCAAAAGCAAGAGCAAAGGCCGGGACCAAAGATGAGGACAGAGGAGAGAGAAAAGAAGAGAGAGGTGGCAGAAGGAGTGAGAGAGAGAGAGAGAGACAAAGTTAGGCCGTAGATCAGTGTAAAGATGAGCCCCCAAGGGGAAAAAAAAATGAAGGAGAAAATAAAAAAAGCCTAGGGGCAATAGCAATGTCGCTATTGCACCCCCCAAGTGCAAAAGAGAGAGGAAGAGAGGAGATAGAGCAAAGCCAGGTCCCCTTCCCAAAAGATACCAAATCAGGGTACCAGATGGACCAATGAGAGGGCAATATTCCCAAATTGAAGACCCCCTATAAAAGTCAAATTTTCATCAAATTAGGGGCTTTTTTCCTGGCTTTTTGGTGCCGTCTGAATCCTACAAAGTGGAGCTCTCTGACAGTGGAGTGTGCTTGTCAAAGCCCTTTGTATTTTCTTATGAAGATGGCCATGTTGATGGTAGTGTGAACCTATGTACATGTTTGGTGAAGTGTAATCGAGCCATTGTTTCCGGGCTTTGTTGTTGTTTCCCCTTCCCCCCTTATCTTTCTCCTGCTCTCGTGTTTTCCCTTGGGGCTGGTTGTGTGCCCCCCCAGACCGACGGTTTTTTGTGTGAGAGAGTGAGATTGAGCGGCTGTGTGTGTGTAAGGGTGGAGATAGACCGTGGTAGGAGGTGTGCGTCATGTGGTGGGTTTGTGGAATGTGTGAGTAGTGTAAATTGAGCAGGTGGTGGTCTGCTAGTATGAGTTGTGTTTTTTGAAGGTGTTTTCCAAGAGGATAGGGGTGCTGTGGATACCTTGAGCTATAGAGAGGCCCTTGTGTTTGTGCCGGGTATGTTCCCCCATTCCCCCTCTCCACCGTCATGGCACTACCAACTTCATATTGTAACTTGTTAAGCAAACCTCTCAAACAAAGTATTTTTGTAACATATTTCTTCTGAAAGTTTTCAATAAGGTACTTCCATACATTGTGGGAAGTAGGACATTCATACACATGAACCAAAAGGAAATCAATAAGAGTAAAAAAAATATAACAATGAGCTGCTTTCTCAAGTCATTGCCAATTTGTATACACAACATGCCAATCTTAAAATACAGGTCCTTCAATGATAAGCACATTTTCATGATCCGTATCAACAGGCTGAGGCGAACATGCACGATTTCCAAGGAAAATATCTGAGAGTTCATGGCCGTCAAGAATTAATAACATCTTTGCTTTTGAACCTGGAAATCCTTGGCCTTGGAAAGGAGGAACAGAACGCTGGCCAGAAGGAAAACCGTTGATAGAATAGTCATAGCTATATATGGTTGTGAGAAGACGTTGATAGCGTGCAAACAAGATGGAAAATGAGAACCTCTATAGCCTTGCACACACCACACCGTTGGAAAGAAACACTGCTAAGTTGCAAAAAACACCTATGTCCAACACCTCTAAAGTCGGACGAGAAACAACTCTAACCCAAACCATGATAAAAATTGCTAAAAACCAAGACCATAAAGACAAAGCTTGTGTCGTGTAGACCTCCGTAGAGTTTCCATATGCTTGATTCCGATAGAAAATGAGAGAGTTACAAGCTTCCGGAGGTGGGAGTCTCTCAAAAAGCTCCAAAAAAAAAAAAAGTCTTTGTAAGAAAAAGGGGTGTGCAGGAATTATAGCTAAAATAATGGGGGACATTTTCTCCTTTATTGGAGTGGATTTCTCTTCCTTATCTTAGCCAACATCTTTCTCTCTCATCTCCCCTTTTTATTGGCTCATTTTGACTATTTTTTGGGAAAGAGGGGCTCTATGTCTGTCACTTTGACTTGGGGAGTGGGCAATGTGGAGTGTCCAAAGGATTAAAAAAAAGGTCCAGGTGCTTGGCCAACTGGTGGGAACCCAAATGCACGCCCCCTCTGTCCCCCAACACCCACGAGCCCCCATAGCCAAGGAGTGAGCTCCTTTTCTCCCTTTGTGTCAGGACAACGGCAAGGCCAGGCTAGGCAGTGTGGAAAGAGAGTCCAACTAGGGAAAAGGGCTAGGATCCATGCTATACGTGGTTGGGAGGTGGACTCTTAGGTTCTAGTTCCCATTGTCTAACATTGGTATCAATAGCAAGGTTCTTTTTTGGGAAGGCACAGCCGTGAGGAGGGGAGCCACACAATTCTTGCATGTTGTTTTGCATGTCGGGTTCAAGGAGGCGTGGAGCTCACCCCATATGAGGAGGATGACAAGACTCAAGGCATGGGCAACATCCCTTGCGAGGAGAAACCGTCGACATGCGACCTGCACAAAATTGCGCCCTTGCGGGCTCTACAGCATTGCGCCGGGGTGGGGAGCACTTCACGTGTCTGTAGCGACAGGCCTTGACCATCCTACAAGGCGGGGGGAGCTTTGCTCACCCCCTCGCGCTGTCTACGGGCTGCCATAGCCAGTGAGCAAGGTATTTTCACACCGCCCAACCCCATTGGGGGTTAGTGGCCACGATTTTTTTACACAAGCTAAGGGACGGTACCCACAGTGGGTACCCCCTCTCCCTCTTGTGAAGCTTTGGCGAAGCTCGGCATCCCAACACGGCCAGCAAGTACATACACCACACAAATTTTGTGCGTATTATCTACAAAAAACCATGGATTTCATAAAGCATCTCAAGTGGAGTTCAAAGTGACGTTATTTCTCAAAATCAATTACGGTAGAAAGCAATTCTACCCATACTGGATTTGGCTACAATGGATTAAGGATTTCCCTACAAGGTTGACATTTTGGATCGATTTTGACTTGGATAATATCGACTTTGACGGGATTAGCAAGGCGAATTAAACGGCTAACATTTCGGATCGATTTCGACTTCGACGGGATTAGCAAGGCTAATTGAACTTTGCAAGTGCTCTCAATCTCAGGTATTTTTCTGACTATTCCTTTCACTGCAATGTGTCGCCATGGATTAGGATATCAATATGAATTTTGATTTTGAGAAAAATATGCCTGGTCCTACCCATGATTGCCCACGGTTGGATGCTCTCAAGGAGAGTGCCCGCAACGCTATGACAGATGATGACACTTATGAATTGCTCGACATTCAAGAATTTTGGGCACTTTAGACACACATATCAGTTATGGAAGAAAATTTTAAATCTTTAAATGAAAATGTCACTAAATTATCCACATTAGTGATTCAATTAATGCAACAACAGTCCAAGGGTCGTGCTGACACGCACATGCATGAGCACGTTGCTACACAGGGGCAAGGCCCTTCTAATCAAGGACAAGGTCCAACTGCTGATACTTTGCACACTCTCACTGCAAAAGAGGTGGACGAGTTGTTGAAAAAAACCAAACCACCGACTCATTTTCACTAAATTATCCACATTAGTGATTCAATTAATGCAACAACAGTCCAAGGGTCGTGCTGACATGCACATGCATGAGCACGTTGCTACACAGGGGCAAGGCCCTTCTAATCAAGGACAAGGTCCAACTGCTGATACTTTGCACACTGTCACTGCAAAAGAGGTGGAAGAGTTGTTGAAAAACACAAAACCACCGACTTTTAAGAGAGAAGACCGAGATCGCAATAAGGATGTAGTGAATATATTTCTTAGCAAGTGGGATGGAATTCACACCTTACGGCGTACTCCGGACGCAGTCAGAGCACTGCAAACGAGCCTAACTCTAGAAGGCAAGGCCTACAAATGGTGGATGTCTCTCAAGGAGAAGAATATCATACCACAAAGTTGGGCAACTTTTGAAGCTATGTTTCACAAAGAATTTTTGCCTACAAATGAGGAAGATCGGAATTGGATGGCTTGGACGCGTGTTCCACGCGCCAATACCCATCATTACTTGAATATATATGTCACTATCGGGATGTTATCCTCAAGCTGGAAGTCTTAGATAACTTTCAGCAAGTACGGGGATTTATACGAGGTCTGACACCAGAGCTTAAGAAGCACGTCAAGATCCAAGACCCTAAAACACTTGAGGAAGCCATAGTGAAAGCACATAGTCACGATGATCCATATGAAAAGAAAGCACATAATACTCACGTGTCTGCTAATACACATGGTAATACACGCACACTATATGGGCACAATAAAAGGAAATTTATAGTAGCCAATGCAGAAGCATCTAAAAAACCCAAGGGGTCCAGAGGTCGTCTCTCTCCTGAGGACTTTGATAAAGCTAAGAAAGAGAAATTATGTTTTCAATGTTTAGGAAGAGGTCATGGAAAAAAGGATTGTCCCAAGGGGAAATTTGATGCTCATGGCAAGGAGAAAGCAGTGCACATGGTGCAAGTGCTACCTCTTGAGTCCTCACGATTCTCTACAGTGGAAGTAACACACACCGAGGTGGTGCATGAATGCTGTCTCACAGCTTCCATGTGGCAACAGACCTTCGGACCACATGAGTTAGTACGTATGCATGGATCTTTGCAAGGGCACAAGGTGCGCATCTTGGTAGATGATGATGCTACTCACAATTTCATCAATTACGGATTGGTGAAAAAATTGAAATTGCCTCAAACTCCGAGTACCCACCACTACAAGGTAGCAATGATGAATGGACATGACATCGAAATCTGGGATACTCAAGTCGAACTGTTTCGTTGCAAGTACAAGGTTACTCCATATCCTGCGATTTTTAGGTTATGAACATGGAGAGGGCAGATGTGGTCCTTGGTAGGGAATGGTTGCATAGCCTAGGACCCTCACTGAAGCGTAGCTATGAGCACAACAGCTTGATGTTCGAATCCCATGGCGTACATGTGTTGTTGTTAGGAGAGAAGGATGTACCTTCCTCACCATTGATATGTGCAGGTGAGCTTATGCAGCTCGTTTTTGATAATGAGATAGATCAAGTTTTTTTTTGTTATTCATTGTCTCATTTTCTCTCTAACATTGAATCTGTTGAACATTCCTCAACGCCGCATGCTTCTCTCTCATCTCTTCCACCGATGGCTACTTCCAAACAAGCAAATGTTGCTAGTGAGTTACAAAAATTATTAAAGGAATTTCAAGATGTTTTTCCTAATGATTTGCCACCAGGATTACTGCCGACATGATCGATGCAACATAGCATCAATGTGGTTGCAGGCTGTAAACCTGTTAGTAAACCACTCTAGCGTATGAGTTACTCTGAAGCTACTGAGGTGGAACGTCAGCTTGCTGACTACCTTAGTAGAGGGTTTATCCAAACCAGTCCTTCACCATGGGCTTCTCCTATCCTATTAGTGAAGAAAAAAGATGGCAGTATACTCATGTGCGTAGACCACCGTGGCTTAAATGCGGTTACGGTTAAGAACAAGTATCCATTGCCACGAGTTGAGGAGTTGTTCGACAAACTCACTCATGATCGCATTTTTACGAAAATAGACTTACAGTCAGGTTAATACCAAGTCCGTATTTGACTTGCTGATATACTCAAAACTGCATTCCGAACAAGGTTTAGACACTACGAGTTCTTGGTGATGCCCTTTGGGTTAACCAATGCGCCCGCAACATTCATGACACTTATGGATAGTATCTTGAAGCCATACTTGGGCAAATTTGTCATCGTTTTTCTCGATGACATTCTAGTTTACAGTGATTTTGAAGAAGATCACTTACAACATCTTAGGCAGGTGTTCGAGTTGTTACGAACAAATCAATTATATGCCAAGGAATCTAAGTGTGATTTTCTGAAAGAAGAATTTCACTATCTGGGGCATGTTATTTCAATTAATGGGCCATATATGGATCAATTCAAAGTGGATACAATCCGGCAATGGCCTTCTCCTAAAAATCTGGAAAAGTTAAAGATTTTTAAAGGATTTGCAGGTCTTTACTGCAGGTTCGTTAAAAACTATGCTAATATTGTTGTTCCCATGACGGATCAACTGAAAGGCAAAGGAAAAGCTTTTCAGTGGGGATCCGCTCAACAGCACAGTTTGGATACGCTCAAGGATGCATTAGCTGCAGCTCCCATACTAGATATTGTAGATCCTTTGAAACCATTCGTTTTGGAGGCGGATTCTAGTGACCGTGCTATTGGAGCAGTCCTGTTACAAGACGGACGACCAATTGCATTTGAAAGCAAGAATCTTGATGTAGCTCAACAAAACTACTCTGCTTATGAGCGCAAACCCTATGCAATAGCGTCTGCCTTAAAAACATGGCGGTATTATTTGTATGGTGCTCAGTTTGAGATTGTGTTTGACCATGAAAGCATCAAATGGTTTACACAACAAACGAATTTTAAGGGTCGCAAAGCTAGGTGCGCCGAGATTCTTCATGAATATGACGCCAAGATCCGATATCGTAAAGGTCGATACAATGTGGTGGCTGATGCTTTAAGTCGTATGCCGAAGATCAATTCTCTCTTATTCACGAAACTTCATAGTGAATTTTTGGATTCTCTCAAAGGCAAATATGAGCATGATGAAGCATATTCCAAAGTGTGGAGCCATGTACAAATTAGAGATCCTTCTCACTCCACTAATGGTAGTGTAACATTAACCTCCACACATAGTTCTCCTCTATCGAGTGATGAACTACAATGATGGAAGCATTTCACCATCGACAATGGGTACCTACTCCATAAGGGGAGAGTTTGTGTACCAACGGACACAGACATTCGGTGCCAAATTCTTTATGAATGTCATGATAGTCCAAGTGCAAGGCACCCGGGTATTAGAAAAACTTATGCTCTCGTACGATGACAGTTTTACTGGCCAGGTATACATGGATTTGTTCAAGCTTATGTCTTGTATTGCCAAAAATGTCAAGTTAACAAAGCAGAGCGCCTGAAAGTAGGAGGACTCTTACATCCTTTGGAGATTCCCAATGGAAAATGGGAAAGTATCTCTATGGACTTTATCTTGGGTTTACCAACCAGTGTACGAGGTCATGACTCGGTATGGGTGGCCGTAGACCGGTTGACTAAACTATGTAAGTTTATTCCAACCAAATCAATGGTTGAGACACCAGAACTAGCCAATTTATTTGTGAACAATCTATACAAGTTGTATGGGTTGCCAAGTAACATTGTCAGTGATCGTGATCCCTAGTTTAATAGTCATTTTTGGAGGGCTGTGTTCAAACAATTGGGTACACAACTGAACCTCAGTACAGCCGATCATCTAGAAACAGATGGTTAGACTGAATGAGTTAACCAAGTGCTAGAGGATATGCTAAGAGCATATGTCAGCAAAAAACAGTCAGACTGGGAAGAATACTTACCTATTCTCGAGTTTGCCTACAATAGTGCTAAGCATGTCACAAATGGATTTAGTCCTTTCATGCTCATGTATGGGTTTCAACCTAGGTCATCTGTTACAGTGGGGTTGGCAACTGAAAAGATCCAACAGGTTAAGGATTTTCTCCAAGACCACATGGATATGATGAAACTTGCTCGTCAGAATGTATGACAAGCGCAGGATTGGTATAAGAAGTATGCTGATTAGAAACACCGGCAAGTTACCTTCGAGGAAGGGGAGGAAGTATTTTACGTGTGCCAGAACATTCAGAAAGTTTGAAAACTGGGCCAACACCTAAATTATCTCCTCAATACTGTGGGCCTTTCAAAATACTCAAGCGAGTACAATGCCTACAAATTATTGCTACCTACACATTCTTGTATTCATCCGGTGTTTCATGTAAGCCGTTTACGTAAGCGGTTACATGGGGATGACAATGTCATTGACCAATAGATTTTGGTTGATTTCGTTGAACCTCCTACCTTACCGCATGAACCTGAACCTATTCTTGACTATCATGATTTATGTACGCGTCATCATGTACGTAAACAAGCCTTAATCAAGTGGAAAGATCGACCTGAGGAAAGTGCCACTTGGAAAAACATTAGTGTTCTTAAGAAGAAGTTCCCCACTTTTCTTTTCAAGGATGAAAACTCTTCTTTAAGGGGGGAGTAATGTCAGGACAACGGCAAGGCCGTACTAGACAAGGGAAAAGCCGGGCTAGGCAGTGTGGAAAGGGAGTCCAACTAGGGCAAAGGGCTAGGAGCCATGATATATAGTGGGTGGTTGGGAGGTGGACTCTTAGGTTCTAGTTCCCCTTGTCTAACACTTTGATTCAACCTTAGGGGGTACCCACTCCCCCCTTTAATTATACCCCCCATTGTGCATTTGCTCCCCCCATGTGGGACTACTCCATTTCCACTTGGCACCATCCTCCCACCTCCCCACCTAAGCATACAAATTTTATGTTTTGCTCCCCACATCGAACAATCTTGGTGGAAGCATGACGAATGACTCCGAGCACCAAATGCGATGCCACTTTGGCTATCTCTAGAAATTCTTGAACACATCATTTCTGATTAAATCCATGAAATCGGACCACTTTCCTTTCCTCATATGCATCCGCAACCACTTTCTATAAGTAAGGGACCGCCCACTTCAAATGCATGTAACTTATGATGTATGAGTCCGATCCACAAGCTATCAAGCACGACTGAAAATGCTCATTGAAAACCATCTCTTGAAAGTTCAACCAACCTGCAACTCCATAAAATAACTTAGCACAACCAAGCCTTTATACATAAATTTTACAAGGACACTCTTAAAACTCAAAGCATTATGTACACCTATGTACTCGAGGCTAGAGGGAGGGCCTTTTAGCATGGATTAGTGACTTTATCTTCATCCAAAAAAATACATGACATAGCTTGTCAAACCCCCCTAGCCTGCTTGATCATTTATGATAAGCAGAGGTTTCTAGGGTGAACAACTGCTGCATCTCATCCCAGAAACCTCATCTACATCCTCAGATATCTCCACATTGTCTCCCTCCATTGATAACATCTCATGTGTCATAATGGTCATCAAACACGCCAGATACTTATTTAATCTATAACCATCAACACGATATTTATGATGAACTATCATCACTAGTAGTTTTGGACTCATCATTCTCACTCACATGTTCAAGTACCATAGGTTGTTTAATAGTCATATCAAACACTCTGTTTTCACCCTTCTTGCCATACACACAGATTGTGTCTTTGCCCCAATCTTGCACGGCACCAACAGATCTCAACCAAGGTTGTCCAAGAATGAGAGGAAAACATCCCAGACTAGCTGGCATAACATGAAAGTTTACTATAACCTTCACGTTAAAGACTTCGACTTCCAAATTCTTGATCATTCCTAAACTTTTCACCTTGGCATGGCTTACTAGTCAAATCCAAAACCCAGAGCTTCCGCATGTAATGAGACCCAGTCTCTCAACACATGACTATGTGATCACACAAACTTGAGCACCTCCATCAATGTAGGCTTCTCCCATGCCCACACATTTGTGCCAAGCATTCACCATAGGACAGATGTCGGGTAACTCTTCCATAGACAACACTCTGACTTGTCATGCTTCGGCTCTTCATCTGGATTCACTAATGACTTCCATTGCCTTTTAAGTTTGAGAACCATATTCATCAACTATCCAAAAGTACAATCTACTTTCCTCCCAACCAGGTCTTCATTTAGACTATAAGCTGTTTAGCCTTCTCCCAAAGGCAAATCTGCCACTTCAAATCGTCTATGAGGTTTTCTCTTCCTCTTGGTTTTTGCATCTTCACCCTCCTTCTCCTTCCCTTTTTTTTTGCTAGGCCCTAGTGCGGCATAGCCTTCCATCTCTCTTTTGACTACTGGAAACACATCTACATCTTTCTTTTCAATCGGCATAATACCCACATGACCAGCAGAGGTTGAGGCTTGATTTTCCTATTCAGTACCTTGATCTCCTTGTATAGCCAATTCATAATCATTAGCCATGTTAGGAATCTGTTGAGGAAGTGGAAACATATCACCTCCCATCCTTGCTGGATTTGAACAATAAGTGCTAATATGACCAAGTTCACCGCAATTATAACAAGTGGGGATAAACCTCCTCTACGGCTCAAAACCTCCTTGTCCACGAACAACATTCGCATTAGGCTGAGCTTCACATGCCTGAGCCATTCCTCTACCACGTCCACGTCCACGACCACGACCACGACCACCTCCTCTAAGAACACTAAGTCGTAATTCTTGCATCATGTCTTGCATATTTTGTTATAACTGTTCGATATTAGCATCCCTTTGAACAAGTTGGCCTCGAGCCTCTACCTAATTCTCCTCCTTTTGGCCACCATTATTTTGCACATAGACCACTTTGCCATATTCATTAAGTCTTTGAGCCTTCCATTCTTTCTCTCTAGCAATAGAGACTGACTCCTCAAAGGTGATGGGTCTTTTTAGCTCGACTTTGAACTTTAGGCTTTCTTTTAGGTTTGCCACAAAAGGATCTTTCTCTAACATGGATGGAGGGTTCTCATTTCCCAAAGCCCAAGCCCATTTATCCCATAAACGGGTGAATTGCATGACAAAATCATCAACACTTTGATTAGCCCTTTGAGTGTACCCTAGAATTTCATGACAAACTTCATTGGGTACTTCAATGGATCTGTATTGTGCCAACAAAGCATGCTTCACATGATTGTAATCCAAAACTACCCCTGGATTTTGTGCCTACATCAACTCCTCATAATTGTCTAACCAAACTTTTTCCTCATCCTGTAAACTATATTGAAGCAGCCGCAATAATATAGTTTAGTCTAGTATATTTTGCAGTAAACAATTGACTTCCAAATTTTCAATAAAAGTCTGTGCATTCTCATTAGGCAATCCATGAAACTGTGGGAACTTGTCTGCCATGTTTGATTGCCACAAAAACACTTACATGTGACGTCAAAAACTCAAGGGAAGTCGATGGATCACTCGAGTACCCAATATACCTCACACTGGGTAACCCGGCCGCCAGTGATCAACTTCACAAAACCTCACGACCCTCCAAAGGCTGAAATCCAATTATACGACTGCCTCAATTGCTATCCACAATTTGCACATACATAGGTGGTTGTTCGTAAGGACCCACATCCCTTTAACATTCACTGCCTGCATAATAAACATATTTCATAGAAATGGGAGCATAAGAGCCCTTGCTCCTTTGTGGGGGCACCAAAACAATGATAGCATGCAAACAAGATGGAAAATAAGAACCTCGATAGCCTTGCACACAACACACCGCTGGAAAGAAACACTGCTAAGCTGCTCCAAAAAAACAAGTCTCTGTAAGAAAAAGGGGTGTGCAAGGAATGGAAGCTAAAGTAATGGGGGCATTTTCTTTTTTATTGGAGTGGATTTCTCTTCCTTATCTTAGCCGATATCTTTCTCTCTCATCTCCCCTTTTTATTCGCTCATTTTGACCATTTTTTGGGAAAGAGGGGCTCTATGTCGGTCACTTTGACTTGGGGAGTGGGCAATGTGGAGTGTCCGAAGGCTAAGAAAAAAAGGTTCAGGCGCCTGGCCTGCTGGTGGGAACCAAAATGGGCGCCCCCTCTCTCCCCCAACACCCATGAGCCCCCATAGCCAAGGAGTGAGAGCTCCATTTCCCCCTTTGATTCAACCTTAGGGGGTACCAACTCCCCCCTTTATAACCCCCATTGTGCACTTGCTCTCCCCCATGTGGGACTACTCCATTTGCACTTGGAACCATCCTCCCACCTCCCCACCTAAGCATACAAATTTTAAGTTTTTCTCCCCACACCGAGCAATCTTGCCGGAAGCATGGCGGATGACTCCAAATGCGATGCCGTAAAGCACGACTCAAAGCTTATCAATTTGGCTATCTCAAAAAATTCTCGAACACATCATTTCTAATTAAATCCATCAAATTGGCCCACTTGCCTTTCCTCATATGCATCCGCAACCACTTTCTATGTAAGGGACCACCCACTTCAAATGCATGTAATGTATGATGTATGAGTTCGATCCACAAACTATCAAGCATGACTAAAAATGCTCATTGAAAACCATTATTTGAAAGTTCAACCACCCCACAACTCCAAAAAATAATTTAGCAGGACCAAGCCTTTATACATAAATTTTACAAGGGCACTCTTAAAACTCAAAGCATTATGTACACCTATGTACTCGAGGCTAGAGGGAGGGCCTTTTAGCATGGATTTATCTTCATCCAAAAAATGCATGACAATGTATAAGATAAGATCGCACAATTTTCACACCATATATGGTGAAGGATACAATTGAGAACGAGAGAAATACAACAACTATGTTCTGTTAATGATAAAGGCAAGAAGGATGGTCAATAAACGTCCAAAGATGTGCGGGACGTCACCTAAAAAAGCAGGGAAAAGGAGATGTTAATAATAAAAGAGTCCTCAAAATAGAGTGACGTGAGACTCAAGATTGATAGCCGCAATATGAATAGCAAAAGCTAAATTTGGTTGAAAAAGTTGACTCCAAAATTAGAAAAATGATCGCGGACTCTTCACAAAGACGCACGAGAAAAAACCTTTGTCAAGTGCGATTGCAATAAAACAATCATAACTTTCTGCACTGCGCACTCCATTGCTACAAATTTAGAACTCAAATCAAAGAGATCGTGGAGACGAACAAGTTTTGGATAAAATGTGCCATTGTTTTATGCTACATTGCGCTTTTCTCTATTCTCTATATTTTGAGCAGAAGACCCTCAAAAATTGAGACGAAGTTCAGGGTGTCAAAAGACGAACCAACAAGAAAACATAATCAATGATTCACCATATTGATTAGCAATAAACACCACACAAAAAAATAATCATATTCTTCTTAACACAAACAACCAAAACTAACAAGAATCAATCGTCAAAAATATAATTTATAGAAATTTTGAATTTTACATGCGAATCGCATACACATACTCTGTTTTGTCACCATGAATTGAATCATTGCGTGATTGTTACCACTCTGATACCATGTTGAGACATAGAGAGAAAGAGAGAGATACAAGACAAGAGACACACCATGTACGCTCCCAAAGACTGATTCATATTGAGGACAAAATACAAATATATAGGTGAGACCAAGTTGAGTAGAGTGAGCCATATATAGCTCCAACAAAAATAGGTTTGGTTGGGTTTTAAGAAGAAAAATTTTAAAAATTGAAAAATTGAAAAATTGAAAATTTCAAATGTTTAGTGTATTTATAAATTTGAGCTAAAAAGTGAGGGAGAAGAGGTCAAAGTGGTCCCCCTCCCCCCGTTTCTCCACCTCCCTTACCTTCTCACTAGGTAAGAAGCCATTAAGAGGTGTAACACTACCTTGTCCCCCTACTATTTTGAGGGTATAGAGTGTATTCACCACCCTCTTTCTATTGGCTAGCCTCTAATTAACCTTAATCCCAAAGGGCCTCTTAAAGGGTTCATATTTTTCCTAATGTTTACAATGTCTTATATATGGACCAACCTTTTCACACATGGGTGTCTACACTTGGGTGGCTAACGTTGAACCTTGTTTTCAAGAATTGCGGTGCACCTTATATATACAATTAGTGATCACCCAATATCCTACTATATACACATGGAACCAACAAGCTCAATCCATGACTCAAAATGATGTAGTTCATAAGGTTTGTATCCATCCCCATCATGGATTAGCATGCCCCTTTCTCAAGTAGATTCTATCCTCGGGAGCTAGTGAGATGTAAGCTTAGCAAGAACACTTGTTGATAAGCTACCATTCATGGTGGTTGCATTAGGGTTAGATTATAATTAACTTGTGAGAAACTAGATACTAAATAGGCACAAAGTAACATATTGGTTAAACTCATGCATATAAAGAATTTTATATAGCTTACATGGAGAGGCTATATTGATATCATTAATGTGTGCATTAATTGCACATGCATGTGATTGCTCTCTTAGAATCACATGGTTCATGTTGGGGTAAGCCTTTAGCTTACACTCAATACGTGATTAACCCCTAAATCCAAGCATACTAAGCATGCACCCTTATGTGCATGTATGCATCCTACTACATAAATTTTCCTAGCACATCCTTCTTTATAGTCACATGCTAATCGGTAGAACCACATGCTATTTGGCCTTTTTTCCACACATGATGAATATCACTTTCTAGCATTTAATGCCACCTTCTTTTTTTGAGCCTATATAAGGCCACATGCTAAACTTGTATTATCTTAAAAAATAATGCAATCACTATGGTCATTTTCAACATGAATGGTTTGTTGTGTGATCCTCCATAGCTACAAATATCCCTTTCAATTGGTATCAGAGACATCACCATTTTGGCATGCCCATAAGCCCTAATCTCTATATATTTTCTATGCTAGATTGAGCATCGCTATATGCTTGATTTCTATCATAATTTCTCCCTTAGATTCTCTAGAAATAAGCATACCTACACTCATTGATTTAATCAAGATTTGGACACATTTTTGGTAACTCCATGGGCCACTACCCTTGCTTGGTGTAATCACTAGTGCATTAGTTTTTTCTATCCTTTTAAGTTTTTGCATTGTACATAAGCCCTCTTATTGGTGATCTTACAACTTTGTATTCATTGGACCTTTTCAATCTATACACATGTGCTTGTGTAGCCCATCACAAGAGTTTTTAATTGAGCCTTCCTATGCCTTGTTTGGATTATACATGAGAAAGTAATAGTTTGATTAAGTCTATAAACAATTGAAGCTCTTAGGCACTCATTCTTTGATCATTTCACTCATTAAGTGTGTGTGTGTGTGTGTGTTGTTTTAACATAAATAATAAGACATAATTAAACTTTTACATTCAAAAGACACCTGGCTCCAGAGAAAGGGAAATGATAAGTACAAAAACAACTTAGTCTTAGAATTATCTTTGTACAATGCTTATAAGAATGGAGCCTCATTCCAGTATACAAATATCAGATGTACTTTCCTAGCAATAGGTGTAAGTGTAAGTATGTGTAGACAATTGCTTTAAGCCAAAAAAACTTCCAAGATAAGATAGAGTCCTTATCTGCATCCATCCAAACAAGACAACACATATGTTAGCCTTGGATGTGTTTTACAGGTATCAATGGACTATACCAGTTGTTATCCATGTCCATCTTACAACTTTTTTAAACTTAAAAGCACAGTCCAAAGTACTCATGTGTTCCAGATTTTATGTTTTATTATCCCAAAGTTTATATTTCTTAAATTTTTATCATAATAGCCATGCATCCAAACAAGACGACATATGTGTTAGCCTTGGATGTGTTTTACAGGTATCAATGGACTTTATCCATGTCCATCTTACAGCTTTTTTAACTTAAAAGCACAGTCCAAAGTACTCATGTGTTACAGATTTTAAGTTTTATTATCCCAAAGTTTATATTTCTTAAATTTTTATCATTATAACACACATATTATTCTGATCAAAAGGCCACTACCCCTTTTGATCCAAGCGTCTCATCCCTATATTAAAAGCTTATCAGTCTTTTGAGTTTTTTCTTTGCCAAATTAGTCAAGCTCCACTTCCATTTGCTATATGAAGCCATAAAGAAACATAAAATTCCATTAATATTTTTAAGAATATCAAATTTTTATTTATTTATTTAGGACACACTTGGAATAGTATATGCTCATTAGGTTTCAAGGAATCCAACCGCCCTATGCTTGTATGCCAAATGGGAAGAAAAAACTAAATACACTTCCTCTTAGTTTCAAAACAAAATCTTGTGCCTTGTTGTTTAGCCCACCAAGTGGCCAAACTCCTAATATAAACGTGGTATTTAGCAAGAATGAAGGTTTAAACCTTGAAGTAGAAAAGAGAAATCACCTTGTGGGGCTTTTTTTCCCTTTTCAACAGTATTCGAACTAGTGAATTCCAAAAAAGTGTAATGTAACAACCCATTAAAACAACATATAGATTTCTAACAGACAATATCAAGCACCAGAGTTGCTACCAAACCATCTCAAAATGGTACAACCTTCTAGGAGAGCCAGTTAAATGCTACATGACCTGTATGATGTTTAAAGGCAAAAACTAGTAGCAGTTCAATGACAGTAAGCAATCGAGGCATACCCCCCATCAAAAAATATATTAATGAACAATATGCATACGTAGCAGGTCATCTCGTCATCTAATACATCAATAGAGTAGTGTTTTATCACGCTAGTCAATCAACAAATATAAAATACCTCAATTTCTAAGGTTCAACTTAAAAAAAACCAGTGAGTTGTTTTTGCTGAGTTACTCAAAACCGAGTAGCGGAATCCAGATATCATATAAGTGTTATACCATACAACCAGTAATGCCACGTACTATCAAGAAAAGCCAACCCACACAATGGGCCTTACCAGACTAAGTGACAGGGTACACCAACCCATAAGCCTGGGTGCATATATCGTCCAAAGTTAGATATGTAAACAAGGAGAGAAAAACCCAAAATACCAAGCTTAGTAAACAGTAGCCAACCTGTGTTGGTTGTGTTGCAACCACCATGATTGGTGCAGCAAAAAGTGAACACACACACACAATTCAAACTTTTTATGCAAGTAGAACACACACAAGGCTAAGTGAGAGGCAAAATGCACCCTCACCTCTTTAAATAGAAGAAGGTAGATCATGATCACTCATGGCATGTAGCGTGCAGAATCCTTATCACCCCAAGCTCTGAGTAGGCCAGGTGTTGTTTCTTCCGGGGAAACCAAAAAACGTAGCCTCCTCTGATGCAGTCCGGCACAATAGAGCAGAGCAGACATAGCGCCTTTAGCATGGTAGGGTAGGTGAAGCCCAATTATAAAGTAAAAGATTTTTAACCACGTTAATAGCTGCCAGCTAAAAGACTTCCAACCATCATAACCCTATAGGGGTTCCTTCCCACGGTGGATACCAGCTTAGTGTAGCTAGGAAAGATATATATAAAGCCATATTTTAAGTGGAAATACATAGCCAGAATGACTGCAGTAGGGGATAGTATAGTTTTTTTTAAAATCATAAATAGAGAGATACGTACCAATGTGTGTGTGTGTGTGTGTGTACCATTTGAAGGTTTGTATGTGTGTGTGTACCCTTTGAAAGGGTGTTGAAGATGTCAAAAAGGCCTTCAATGCACTACAAAGTCTCACGGGACGCCTTGCTTCTCTAGATTTTTCAAGCACATGGCCCAAAATTCCTTGGATTCACACATCCAAGCACTCAATAGATCTAAGCTCTCCTCGAATGGCCCTAGTCTACCAAGAGTGTGTTGCCATGGCCAAGTATCCATGAGATCCAAAAGGAATGTATGTACCCAATTCCAAGATTGTCAAATCCCAAGAAGCTCCAAGCCATGCATTGGCACAAGTATTTCTGCATTATGTCCAGGGAGGTGTGCCCTCATCTCAACAAGAGGGGACATGCAACCAATTGATGTTTCTTCAAAGATAATGCTAAGAACCAAAAGAATCCTAAGGATTTCAAAGGCAAAGTACACATTGTGAAAGAAGAAGAAGAAGAAGAAGAAGGGGATATTCACACTATCCATTATGAGGATGTACTAGTATGGGTCGAGACACTGTCCCAAACCCAAAGTTTGGTGGTAAGACCTACCCTTTTGCATTAGATTCATCTTATGAGTGTTGAGCCAGCAGAGCCAGCAGAGGATCACACCCACATTTTTTGCTCACACTCATCATTTTTGTAACCATTGATTGTAATAAATGTCTTTCCGACATTGATTTTGATTTGAGCCATTCGTTAAGTAACGGGACTCAATTGAGTTTCCAGCTTGTAAATCCGAAGTAATTTCACTTGCCAATGTAATTAGTTAGAGATGTTCTCACCTCCAAGGCTGAGGTATATAAGCCAAAGTTTTGTAACCTAAAGGAGATTCAATTTTATTAATCAAAGAGGTTTTTTGAGCGCCGTGACTGTGTCTGAGAGAGAGAGAGAGAGAGAGTCTTATCTACTTGCTACGCGAGCTACGGAGCCGCCATTGGAGAAGCGACACCGCCATTGTGTTAGCAACGGCGAGAGCTACGCACTGATACCAAGAGTGCGTGCTATCGGCTTCTATGTGTGGTAAGTTCCTACGAGCTTCGGTGTGAGTTTTCTTCCAACTCGTGTGTCGGAATAGAGCGTGCATCATATCTATAGAACCACAACGAGTAGAGCTACACATTAGTACCATCGGGGTCAAGTTTCGGTCACCTATATTTTTCGGCCTGTCTTCATACGCGTTTACCGCACGGAGTGGTTATAGGTTGATTTTACAGTTCAAGTCTTTGGGGTGTTGTTCTTACCTAGTGTATAGACTTCCCCTTGAGTTTGAGATCGATTCAATGATTCTAGATCCTGTTTCGTATAGTATTCGTTCGTAGTACGGATTTCAGTCACTTGCGTATTTTAGAACTTAGATTTGATTTCCTTAGTAGTGATTGTCATTAGAAGGTCGAATAGGTGATTTGACACCCACCTAGTTGTTTCCATGTGCCTGCGGGTCAAGCTCCGTCCTCGTTTGACAAATTCTGTTGTTGGTTGAGTTCTTGCTATTTAGCTTCCGCTAGCGACGTAACCGCCTTAACATTTGGCGCCGCTGCCGGGGACGAGAGCCCTAAGTAGGTGACCTTAGACTAATCCTACGAGGTGAGTCGTATAAACTACTTTGTATACTTCAGTTAGAAAAGATCTAGGAGTGGTGGACTCCGAAGATCTCGAGAGATACTAGGAAGTGGGGTATTCCTGGGTCTTCCGTGTTGACAGTAATTTTAGTTTAGCTTAGATTTGTTTGTTGTTTTGTTGGTGTTGAGTAGTTGTTGATAGAAGAAGAATTTGCTAGTCCGTGAATGGCAGTGGATCTCTTTAAAATCACAACTACCAAACCCATTTTATGACTAGGAATAGCTTAGGTAGGACTTCATTTGATCCTGATCTAGAGCTTGTAATCATTGGAGTATTTGCTTGATATGGTTGATTGCATGTTAGATCACTAAACCGTCGAGTTAGTAGTGAAACTTGCAATAAACAAAAGTCAGAGAAATTTTCTGTGTATCTGGGAGTTGCTGAGCACTTGAGAAAGCTTTAGGAAGGATTCTGTGCCAAAAAACTGGAAATCTGCAACTTTAGACATCATACGCGTATGATGTCTAAATGACCAAACAGAGACCAAAACAGAAATTTTGACTTTACCAGAGTGTTCAAAAGGGGGGTTATACCCTAATTTCAATTTAAAACAAGAGCATTAACACTCAAAGAAACCCAAAAAGACAAGTCGGAGCCCAAGAAACGCAAAGAATAGGAAAGTTTGGATTCAGATCTTGTTTTTACATTCAAACCTGACAAAAACACTTGAAACTCAATTGTAAACATTGGAGAAGGCTTAAAACCAAGAATAGTCAAAATCTGGGACAAAAGACATCATACGCGTATAATGTCTTTTGGCACATCCACTGCTTATTTTTGATATCTGACCTGACTAGATTGTTACAAGCACTGTAGGAAGCATAAATGTCAAGTTTTGACCCAAATTGATGAAAAAGACATCATACGCGTATGATGTCTTTGACCTAATTTTGGACATATTTTGATACTTTGCCAACACAGATCCATTGTAATAGCTGTCTAGAGGTTATATTTCAAGTTTCATCCCATTTGGATCACAATTGACCCAAAACAAGTCAAAAGCGGAAAATTGCCAAGAAAAGCTTAAATTAGCCATAACTTGCTCAAACAGAGTTCAAACTGAATTTTGTGAGTGGACAGAGCATAAGGGGGCTACTGAGAGTGAGCATAACCAAAATAGTCCAAATCTGTGAAAAAAAGACATCATACGCGTATAATGTCTTTTTCAGCATAACTGCAACAAAATTCTCACTTGATGAAACAGAAGTTGTCCAACTGACAAGATTAAACAATTGATCAAGTATCAATCAGTTTGGATCAATTCTGACCACAAAAACTTGGGGAAAACAAATTGCCGAGACGGAAAAGTTAAAGTCCTTTAGGGGAATTGATGAATTTGAGATCGGGCAGGAATCTCCAGAATTACCAACCAAAACAAGGGGAACAAGCAAGTGTCATATCAACCGAGGGAAGTGTAAACCAAAGTTGGGTGCAACCATTAGAGCCGATCTTTGAAGGAAGTGTCTCTGATACTTCTTTGGAGAGATCTTACGAGATTTTCACCGAACACTTGGAACACTTGAACCTGAACAACAGAGAAAATATGGCAGCAGGATCATCAAACCCTTCCGCCACAATGAAGCTATTGTTCATAAAATACGAGTACGACAATGAGCAAGGTGCCAAGATCTACAAAGATGGAATGGACCGCTATTGTGTAAAGATAGAGGAGAGACCTAGTGAGTTCAAGGACTTAGTGCCTGTGAGCTATAGCGGAGATAGATATCTAGATGACGAGGGTACCATGTACTTGGTAGTCCTAAACCCTAACATTGTGGACAAGTGGGGATTGATGGACACCAAAGCCAAAGTAGATGAAGAACTTGAGGAGAAGGCACCAATAATGAAATTCCCTGATGCGAGGTTAAGAAGAGAGAATGAAACTACAAGGATCAACACTGATAACATCTATGTGGGGCTATACAAATATAATAATGGGGAGCAGGATCTCTATTATAGATGTGAAGAACCCTACACTGGAGAGTTGACAGACCGAAAAAGACTTTATGTCTTTACCTACACAGAGGGATCGGAAGTGAAAATTGCCGCTTACGACAAGTATGGGAGGCAATACTCAACAATGGGCAAGAAAGAATTAGAAGGATATACATACTTTGGGGGACCACTACATCAGTATTATGTTACTTCTAGCTCACAAAGACCAGCACCAACAAATGGAGTGCAAAACCCAATGACAACAGGAGGACAAAGAACTCAGGTTGCTGACTCTTTCAGCCAACCTCCGTACTCGAAGCTTGGACCAATGGGATCATTACATTCCAGAGAGTCAATAGATACGAATCAAGGTAGTGCAGTTCCAATCCACACATATACCACTCCAGGTCCAAGGTTCGAAGCGGAACCATCACATTTACCTCCTAGTAGTAGATTCAGGGCAGGGGAACCGACAAGGATAACCCATGAAGTCCATGATGCTAGAGAAAGCTTTAGCCGGGACACAGGAGCAATGAGATTGGTAGCAGACCATAGACGTATGAGACCATCTCAGGTCGCGAAGTGTATGCCAAAGAAGTATGGTGGTTCAGGAGTTCCGTATGCACATGTGTCACTCTTTAAGCAAGTCTTAAGAGCTGAGCAGATAACAGATTTCCATACACAATACGAGGGATTTGGTCTTACTCTAGAAGGTACGGCATTGACATGGTTTCAACCACTGAACATAGGGGGATTCCATGACATTGACCATTTGCTAAGAGAGTTTGCTGAGGAATTCTCAAAACGAGGGATTAAGCACAATACGGTCTCACAAATATATGCTTTTAAACAGAGAGAACACGAAAAAGTGAAGGAAGCTTCACTTCGCTTCAAACAATACATTGAGAGATGTCCAGTACGTGAACGACCACAAGATGACAGACTATCTGTTCTCTTTATTGAGGGACTGAGAAACGACACTCTCAAGAAGAACTTGCACTTGAAAGCTTGTACAAGTTTCGAGCAAGTGACGAGAGAAGCATTGTACTTAGTGGATAACTGTACGGTTTATGGAGAGGTGTCAGCGGATACAGATTTTGCATCCAGTAGCTCTTCCTCCTTAGCGAGCGAGACTACCACTAAAAAGAATGTACAAACAACAACCATGCCAAATGTAGAGCAAATGATAGAAGAGGCTCTAAAAAGGATGGCACCATACCAAAAACCATCGCCAAAACCGCTGAAATGGTGTGCTATTGAGAAAAAATGGACAAATCATCCAACAAAGGAGTGCTATTACAACAAAGGGTATGTAAGGGAGCGTCAGTATGCGCCTCCTGCTCAATTAGCACCACCTCAGGTACATCCAGTACCTCGATACCCAACGGGAAATGTACCAGGACCTATGGGGATAGAACTACAATATGGAGGTTTTTCCATTACTGAAACTCAATTTGCTGACATAAGTGGACTGATATATCCTTCCACACTTGGTTAGCTTATTATCGTTGCTGCCTTTTGGCTTTGATAAAAAACGACATGCCTTGATTCCACCAATAGATGGTTTGCAAGGTACATCTTTATCATTGATTGACCTTTTCTCGTCCCGCTAGATTTTCACATTGCCCCCATGGAGACCCATCTTCGACAAAACTAGTTCAAGCGCCACTATCGCAACCTTCTGTTCTTTTGAGTTCTTGATTTTCCAAGAAAACCCAATATACAAATACACCAACTTCTCCACAATTCTACAAAGAGCATGCATTTTACACATGTGGACATTGACAAGTGGAATATCTAGAACTGGGTGGAAATTAGGATCCTCATTGTGGCGAGTAGGTGCCTTTCTCCACCATTTTGGGTCCATCATCTTTTCAGGCTCCATACACTTCAGTTTAAGACCACCTACAAGCATGGAGCCTTTATGATAGCACCATTCCACAATTATACATACACTTCAGTTTAAGATCACCTGCAAGATGCCATTGGACGTGAAAGTCTCCCCTCCCATTGACAACCAACACCTTTCGTTGGTTCATTTTTTTATCAATGATATCAAGGATAGAGGGTTTGATGGAACACCCAACATAAAATGTCGTGGTCTTATTTCTTTACCTTCAAGATTAAATCTGCATAATACATTAAAGTAAATCTAAATTTAATCTGAAGATGCCTCACCAAAGCTGAAGAGAAAGTGGAAATGGAATACCTAAAAAGCACCAAGCCACATATGTTTGTTTTTTATTGAACACTGAAGTATGAAGGATCATTAGTGGGGCATGAGAGAGAGAGAGAGAGAGAGAGAGAGAGAGAGAGAGAGAGAGAATCTGCATGCTTGTGCTGTGAAGAATGAGGTACAAGACCCTTACTTGAAAATCAACAATTTTCAGTGAGAGTGCAACAGAGTCAAGAATCTGAATGAGGAGGAGTGCGGCCACTTTAAAAGAATATGTGGTAAAATCCCATAGCTTTCTGGTTGAAAACTCGAGACTGGCAACCTTGCGATGATTCTTCCATGTCTCTCCATTTGAGCTAAATATGCCATCCCCAAGAAAATCATACATTGCACAGTGCATGCTCTCGCCCTGCCATATTCATCTAGCTTTCTAGCTTTCAACAACAACCATAGCATTTTGAGAGAAAAAAAAATGATGGAGACTTTGGGAATCCACAGTGTAATTCCTCGACTTCAAATCTGCAGCAGATCGCACTATTATCTTGGAAAGAGAAACACAAACATCCCATTGAGAGTAGCTAGCAAGTAACGGGGCACGCATCCTGTTTGAATACATTTTTTGTGCCCCATACCAATTAGAAATGCTAACAAGCATGCAGAGCATATAAGTGAGATCAAGGCAAAGAAGAGAACTTGAGAGCTCTGGCTTAAACTTGACAGTAAATAGCGTTTAAGGAGAGGGTACAAACAACAAATTGATAAAGATTATATGCCCTTTGCAAGCAACACTAGTCTTTACATGGGTTGTATGTGCCCTTTGCAAGCAGCATTTGAATGAACCACAAGACGATGGAATGAAACAAAAAAGAAAATTGGCATTCAGACACAAGAATACAGACACAGAAAAAAGAGTTGGAGAAAGAAGAGAAGAAAGAAGAGACGTAGTACCTTGGGATAGTTGGGGAAGTTTTCCTTGCGGATGTGCTCCACATTGCTAGGATCCACAATGCAGAATACGACGTTGGAGATGAGGGAGAGCTTGACGGTATGGTGGCGATCGTTGAAGGAGGAGAGAAGCCAGTCATGCAGACGGTGGAAGTTGTGCAAAGTTTCTAGTTTCCTACCTACAAGAGGCCAGGTCTTGGGGTCACGGCTATGGCATTGTGTAAATCTATGCAGGCCGACCCATATCACCACCAGGCTCGCTACCACCACCGCTACCACCACCCAACCCATGCTCTCTCTCTCTCTCTCTCTCTCTCTCTCTCTCTCTCTCTCTCTCTCTCTCTCTCTCTCTCTCTCTCTCTCTCTCTCTCTCTCTCTCTCTCTCTCTCTCTCTCTCTCTCTCTCTCTCTCTCTCTCTCTCTCTCTCTCTCTCTCTCTCTCTCTCTCTCTCTCTCTCTCTCTCTCTCTCTCTCTCTCTCTCTCTCGCGCGCGCGCGCGCGCGCTAAAAACATTCAAGTTAGGTGACAAAGATGTAAAATTCAACACCTACAATGGACGGTGTGATAATGACAAAGATTTGGCTTTCAACTACCATTTCAAGTTGCATTTGCAGAAGGGAACTTTAAAGAAATATCCAAGCTTCAATGAGGCTAAAATTGCATTGATGTGTAAAGAGCTAGAATCAAAGATTATGCATGAGGAAGTTGACATAGACACGTTCCTTCTTGGTATCAAGGATATAAATGAGAAACTCATTTTTGCAAGCGAAGTCATTTTAGACAGTTCCCTTGTGCACACTGTTCTTGATGCTTTGCCAAATTCTTACTAGAATTTTGCTAGGACTTGGAGACATCCCGATGTTGTCAAATTTGATGCATTATGCACATTGCTGTTGCAAGGTCACTTTCAAGAAAGAGAAGGACCAACTAGTGTGCAGTTGAACATGCTTCTATTTTTTCTTAAACAAAAAGTGGTAACAACAATGTGGCCACTTCTCATGATTCTTCAGCGAGTGAAGAATCACATGTTCCTAATGCTTCCACTGACAGCACTTTGTTTGGCAATTTTGGTCAAAAGGGCAAAAAGAAGATGCATCACCATTATTGAAGGGCCAATGATTAGGTATGTCAAAATGAGTGGTGTATACTTTGTGTGATAGTAAATTGGCTGCACCTTTGTTTAGTCGTATTTGTTCAAGTTCTTGCCATGAATCTTATGCATTAGGTTTTTATGCTTTGGTTGTTTCTAGTTTATGTGATGTAGAGGAAGCTCTATCTTTTGATGAAGCATAGAATTCTAAAAATTGGATGACTACCATGCAATCAAAATATGATGCACTTATAGAAAATGACACATGGTCTTTATGTGGTTTTCCTCCTGGGCCAAAGCATGTATTGATGGTCCAAAAAGTGGTGTCTTGGACACTACTTTGACAGCAACTTACAGATCTCAATGTCATGTGTCCCATATAAACATACCAACCATGTTGTGTATCATTGGAAATATTTTGACAAGGAGAATCCAAAATTGCAATGTTCACAAAATTTTGATGTCCTGTTTTTTACTAAGCGAACCACCAAAAAGTGTGCAAATGTAATAAATCTTTGTATGGCTTGGTATGAGAAATCTGACACTCATTTGATTAAACAAAACTTTCATAATAGACCAACAAAAAGAACTTTGTATGTAAATCATAAGGGCAATGTACTTCTCATTGTTGTTCTACATATGAATGATTTGCTGATCATTGGCCCAAATGAGACACATACTGCTGAATTTAAGATTGATTTGAATGCTAATTTTAAGATGTAAAAGATTTGGTATTGTTATTATTTGGACATAAGGTTTAAACAGTGTGATGGTCGTATTGCCTTGTGTCAAACACATTGCATAGAGACATTGCTATGTAAGTTTGGACTTGAGGACTCCAGACCTACTGCTACTCCCATGGAAACAGGTTTGAAATTGAAAATTCATGATGTTGGTGATCTTGCCGATGTCACTCTTTACAAAACTGGTGTTGCTTGCCTTATTTATGTATGCAACACGAGGCTTGATATTTAGTTTGCACTCTCATAGGTCAACATATTTATGCATAGCTCAGGATCTAAGCATTGACATGTTTTCAAGAGGATTTTTTGCTACTTTAGTGGCACTTTATATCCGGGTTGTTTTATCCCGAGAGTGGATCATTGCTACCAGATTTACATGCTTTTTTGGACTCAAATTGGGCTATTTTTTCTGACCCGCAAGTGTGCACAAGTGGTTTTTGTATCATGCTCAATAGTTCATGCATATCATGGTTGAGCAATAAGCAACCTACTATGGCCACTTCCAATCATCAGGTTGAGTATAGAGCAATCTTCATAGCTACAACTGGGTGTGTATGGTAGCTCAGACATCTTACCCGACTGGTTTAAGTGCTGGACAAGACACTGCCAACATCATCTACACTAACAATCAGATCGCACTGACAGTTGCAAGGAACCCAAATTTTCATGCTCGCACAAAGCACATTGAGGTGTATTACTACTATGCTAGATAGAGACTCTCAGTAGGAGAGATTAGCTTGGCCTATGTGCCAACACATGGCATCCTTGCAGATCTGTTCACAAAGGCATTTCCTCATGAGAAGCTCAAAGCTTTTTGCAAATTTTTGGGCTTACTCCCCTTTGTGGGTTGATCATGCACGCAAGGCATGGAACTTCTCTATAAATTATATGTGCGAGATATTATTCACTACATCACTCCCATCGGGGAAATTAGAACCTGACTATTGATTGATAGCTAACTCTCTCCCTTTATTAAAAGATATCCACTCCCTTTATGAAAGGCTTTCAAAAATCATTCTCTCTCCATTATAGCTATGGCTTTGTCTTCTTCCCACCCAAGAAGTTCTAGAGGTTGCTCTACACTGTCCCCAACTAACCTCACCATTAGTGTGCCCAGAAGACCATGTAGTAGCATAAGCACTATCTCAATCTCAAACTCTCTCCTACACTCTACAAATAATAGGTGGAAAGAGAAGAGGATAAGCAAAGGCTCTTGGGTTCTTATGCAGCAAAGAAGGAGAAAAAGATCGAAAGCAATATATATGTTTTGTTCTGCATGGAAAGCAAGAGTTCTGGATTTCAAAGTCGACGTTGGTAAGAAGACTGTAAAAGAGGTCTTTGTTCAACATGTTTTCACTCACTCTAATGTGATTGCGAATGGTGGCGATGTCTCCATGGTGCATACTACACGGTGTAACTGTGAGTTAATTATTTAGCATCCCTCTATAAATGTTATCTTACATTTCAAATGTGAATCTGTTTTTTTCTTCTCTTATTACAGATATTTAATTAGGTTATGAAGATGTTTGTATTTATTTTTATTCTTTTACATTCACACATGTTTATCCTTCCTCATACGAGGAATGGGAGCCACTGGAGTGCATTATAGGTCTCATCTCAATGACCCATGCTCAAAAATTGGGGTCTTGCAGTATGCGGGTAGAACTAGCAAAAGCCTTGTAGACGAGGGTATTTTCTTCATGACCATTTCTACCAGCTCAATCAAAGGAATCAAAGAGGAGTGTTGGTGAAGGTTTCACTACCAACCCATTGGAACTTCGTGGATTGGCCCGTTCTTGACACAACAATGAGTGAGGCATCGAGGAATAGGCTCTATAGGAATGTTCAAAGGTCTCTCAAAATTTTTGTACCCACTAAATTGGTGAAACTTGCAAATTTATGTCTTGTTGGTATCTTTGTTGAGTTATTTCATACTTGCAATGTACATGTTGCTAAAACTATGCTGCTCTGCAAACCATTTGATTCCCTCTTGTGTGATAAGATTCTTGATCGAGGGTGGTATGTGAAAGAAAAAGACGGCATATGTTGCGAGATTTCTCTTCACACTTTCATTGTCAAGTATATGCTTGCGATAGAGACACTAATAATCTCCTTTTGGTACTAGAATTCTCACCTTGTTGAAGGTTACTATGTGCCTATGGATCAAGAGGCAGAAAGTTTGGCAAACAATGATGTCATAGACATGGAAGTGGTGGACAAACACCTAAATCTAATGCAATATTTTGCAACTTTGACATGACATAGTGGAGGAGACTACCAACATTGACGCCGTAAACTTTTATTTCTTGTTGGGTGGACAAAGAGTAATGCAACGAAGGGAGAAGCATTTTTTGTGTGGAGATCTTTCTGGCTGTATTCAAATTGTGCCCATGTAACCTAAATGGCTTCATTAAAATGTAACTTTTTTGACTATTTTAATCTTAATATCAAGTGTTTTCTCATCTCTCTCTCTCTCTCTCTCTCTCTCTCTCTCTCTCTCTCTCTCTCTCTCTCTCTCTCTCTCTCTCAAAACAGGTACTACGAATCATTATGAAGTTGTATTTCCAAGTACAAATTGTGGATGTGCAAGCGGCTTAAATACAATTGCAGCAAATATGGGAGCTTGCTATTAAGTGTGTATTAGGAGCTCTCTCTCTCTCTCTCTCTAAGTATTCAAAACACATAGACAAGTAGACAATATCAATTTAATTCATAAACCATGAATTACTAAGTACATTTGTAAGTACAAATTCCGATGTGCCCAATGGGCTTAAGTACAATCCTTGCAAGTATGGGAGCAAAATGTTCTCTTGGTAAAATCGTGAAGATGCCCTTCAAATGAAGGTGGGGCAATAGTAGTGCCGAGTGGATTAAGTAAACCCTTATGGGGTGTGTCATCAATCAACAAATTATTAAGAGCATCATAAGGCACATTGATCTATTCAAAGGGCTTGAATAAAATTAGTACATGAGTTTTAGTTGGGTAAAAGTGTCCCGGAATGGTAATACGATTTCTTTGACTATACACAAAATAAAAATCTGATCTCTGAATTTCAACGAAATTGCAAACTATGGTAACAAGGGAATTCAAGTTTTGGGGCTGCACTAAAGACCGGATAGCAACCCTAAACCATGGATTCAAAAAATTCAAAAATTCCTTTGTGCCTGGTCGAATTACTACTCTGAGATTTTCCAAGCGGAAACTACGTAAATCAGAGATCTCTATAGGTCCACTATACGGCTCTCGTAGCAGCAACAATCCATTGAGATCCAAAATAATTAGTCTTTGCAATCATTGTGTGCATACATATAAGTAGTTAAAAATAAAAAAGAGTATATTATTTTAGTACAATGGATATTACTGGAAAAACCATATCTACTTGAGACAAAAGTCCATTTGGTCGTGTCTAATCTTGACATTCTGTTTTAGAGTGTCAATGTTCTCTTCAGTATTGCCAAAGGTATCCACCTCTTGTGGTTGTGCAGTACAGGACTCTTGTGTTTCCATGGCCGAATGGTTAACTTGTTCTGTTTTCTATTCCAGGCTTTGATTTACATTGTTGGCCACCTCCTCTACATGGCCTAGACACTCTGTATCTTCTCTCACCTTTGAAGATCTCTTCACATCAGCAATTACTGGAGCTTGGACTCCCTCATATTGATCATGTGCCTCATCCTGTGCCACAATAATAGGCACTCCCTTTTCCTCCTCTACTTGGCCTAGACCCTCTGTTGCATTCCTCGTCTCTTAAGAGAATTTTACATCAGCATTTTCAAGAGCTTGGTCTACTTCACATTGATCAACTCCAACTTCCGTTTCAGCTGCTCCAACTGCAAAGCAAACCGGTGTCTGTTCCCCTAATATTGGGTCAGTTTTAGGGGTTTGGTTTCTAGTGGTGTGAACTGGCATGACTTACTCGTAACCGGTCATTGTTAAAGTTATTATATGGTTGTCGACAAAACTGTCTTCTGCATGTAGAACTCTAGGAGTTGAAATAGATAGTAGATGTTGTATAATTGATGCATGGTACCTTTGTAAATATTCCAAGGTATAATTCTCCACATCATTCTACAAAATTAGGTTAACTTGTGGTCAATACTTCAATTAATAATAGCACCAAGTTGGTCCAAACCATAGCACAAAAATACCTTAGACATAAATGGATTCAAAGCAAACAAAATATGTAGTATGTACTCTGCGTGGATAAGACATCTCCAACCACAAGAATTTAGATCTGTTTGATTAGGCACTTTGACAACTTTAAAGGTTTCCTTGTAGAGTTTATGATTTCCACAAATCCTTCCATAGCCGTGAAGTAATATTTTTACACATCTATGAACAGTGAAAGTTATTTGTTATTAACAATATTGAGGTCATCATCCATAGCCCAAATAAACACTCAAGGTTATATCAACACTCACACTCTTATCTTTGAATGTGTTTCTCGTATGGAGTTGATAGTCCATACCACTTGTTTGTCCCGTTCAATGCATACAAGGCTCCAATGATTATTTTATTCGTATGGAAACACTAGAGTTGTGACCTGAAGTATTGGACAGTGAACAAACCATCTCTCCAATGTGCCATGAGGGGTGTTTTTCATTCGGAGTGGCACAGACAACTGTGGATCTAAAACATGTATTTCAATATGGGTTTGTTGAGGGAGTTGGCTCTTTATTAAGCTACAATCAATAACAAGGATTTAATTAGTAACCAAATACAAAAGTAAAGGATCTTAAAGGTAGAGAAGGGAACTTACTTTAGGTATAAATACACAGACTCTTTTGTGCTTTGGGATCTTTCAAAATCCGAATATCAATAGAATCCAGAGCTAATTGACGAGTACCATCAGCAAGGGGAATGGTTGTTAATAGTCCTTCTTTCATGGAATGTAGAATATTGTTGTTTCTTTCATTTAAGTATGTGGTAAGTACCCCATAATTTCTCCTCTGTACTCCTCTTCAGCAACAACAATCTGTATCTTCTTTAATTTCTCTGCTTCCAGGTAACATCTTTCTTCTTGCTCAGCTCTGGCTCTGGTTTCACATCATGAGTAACCTCATGAATCTTAACCCCATGCTCCCGTTGGCCTGGTGGTATTAGCAATAAATCCTTCATTTTATGGTCAATAAACTCATTAGGAATGAGGAGCTTATCATATCTCCAACGTACTCTCTTGAGCGTCTTACTGTCCTTGTCCATTATTGTGACCCGATGATCATGAGCACCAACAATGGTGATATAACTGAAGTACTCTAGTAAAAACTCTTTTTCTGCTTCTTGACGACAGAGCAAGGCAACAACCTTCCATCTCATTGTACCAACACATGCTTCATCACAAATTTGCCTTACTGCTCTTTGGAAAGGAAGTTTAGGGACACACAGCTCAATACATTTTTGAGCTTTTCTGATCTCTTTGAATAAACTCGTGTTTCTCTAAAAATTCTTCATTCTTGGTCCCTTCAATATCTTCATTGGTTTACCTGGTCTTTTCTTCTTACTAGCATACCTTCCACATGCTTTCTTTGCAAACCCTGGTTCTTTCCCTACCTTCCTTGCTGTTTCCTTTGTTCTTGCCATTCCTCTGTAAGAGAAAAATGCAAGGTATCTCTCTCTCTCTCTCTCTCTCTCTCTCTCTCTCTCTCTCTCTCTCTCTCTCTCTCTCTCTCTCTCTCTCTCTCTCTCTCTCTATCTATCTCCCTCTTTGTGTGGATCACGGCGGGCAGGGTCAAATTTGAGAAGTGATCGTAGCCTATTACGCACCGTGTTCCAATTCTTGTATTATCTCTCTCTCTCTCTCTCTCTCTCTCTCTCTCTCTCTCTCTCTCTCTCTCTCTCTCTCTCTCTCTCTCTCTCTCTCTCTCTCTCTCTATCTATCTATCTATCTATCTCCCTCTTTGTGTGGATCACGGCGCGCAGGGTCAAATTTGAGAAGTGACCGTAGCCTATTACGCAATGTGTTCCAATTCTTGTATTCTCTCTCTCTCTCTCTCTCTCTCTCATTAGAAAAAATTTGGACTCACAAAGGGGCCTTATAAGGAGTTTGACTTCCTGAGTCTCATGTCCAAAACAGAGGTGTGGTAAAATTTTTGCAAATCAACTCTAAACTTGGCAAAGATTTGGAAGTTAGAATCTACTCTTCAATCTCTTTCTATTGATATATAGACGCCACGAGATTCCTCATATTTTGAAAGATTCTATTTTTTGTTCTCACGGAGTTGTCACATCACAAGAGAATAAAAAATAGAATCTTTCAAAATATGAGGAATCTTATGGCGTGCTATATATCAATAGAAAGAGCTTGAAGAGTAGATTCTATCTGTCACATCTCAGCCAAGTTTAGAGCTGATTTGCAAAAATTTTACAGCATGCCCTTTTTGGACATGAGAGAGGAAGCCAAACTCCTTATAAGGCCCCTTTGTGAGTCCAAATTTTTCCTAATGGTGTGTGTGTGTATGTGTGTGTCTTCCTCTTTCAAAAACAACAAAAACTCAAAAACACTATCTCTCACTCTCTCTCTCTCTCTCTCTCTCTCTCTCTCTCTCTCTTCTACAACAACAAACACTCTGGGAAGCATCAAATACAAAGTAAGTTACCAAACAAAAGATTCTACAATATATTGTTGTACAAGCTTTTGATATTGTATGGCACGCGTCAGGGATTTTCAAAGGATTATTTTGAATATAGCACGTCGTGATCCTCAGAGAAATTCTATATTTCAAATGTCTTATTTCCTGCAACTATTTCTCTCTGTCTATATGTCTATCTTCCATACCATTATGATCTAAACTAGCTTAGCATACATGCTCATTATGTCTAAATTCTGGCAGAGTTCTAAACAACAAGCTAGTCACGTCATAATACCTCTCTTGCTAAATGAGTATACAAGGCGGATTCCCCTAAGTGCTGCTTTCAATGGGTTGAAAACGCTTGAAGGAGTTTGTTTGACCTTAGTAGCTCTTCACTCTGTGTCCTCGACAATATCAGGTGTGCACCTTGGTTGTAGAGGTGGTCTCCGATGATGCAATTCTATTTGGTTAGGTCTCTCTCTCTCTCTCTCTCTCTCTCTCTCTCTCTCTCTCTCTCTCTCTCTCTCTCTCTCTCTCTCTATTTCTCTCTATATCTCTCTCTCATCATGAATCCAAGTGTGCATTTGTTATCATAAATAGTACCCGTATTTTTTGGTTGTGAAAAATCTTTATTGTGCTTGTACAAGACATTCATTGCATGTCTTGCCAACACGTGCAGAGTATTATTCGGTGTGCTTTGTGAATAACGCTGACGGGAGCAAAGCGAGACACGGACCCCGATGGCCTCTAAAACGTCGGGAGCCGATGCACGCCTCGAGACGGTCACGATAGAGCGAACAGGGAGCACCACCTAGCTTTGAGTGGCTAGGACGCAGACAACGGTGACGTGAACACCGCACACACACACACACACACACACACACACACACACACACACACACACACACACAGAGCATTGACAAATGATTGAAAACCCTCGGGGGTGTGAGGGAGAATTATTTCTTGCCGTATTTACAATGACCTTCTTTCCAGCGAGGTGGCACACCGTGGTGATAGAGAGATAGGGAGAAGAGATGGTGAATATACTTGGTGCATTCTCTAAAGACGACTCGATGATGTGAAACTTGCTACCAAGAATGTGTATGTGTTGCGCATCGACCATTGGAGTCGAGAGGTGGACGGCGGCTCCCTTCACATGGTGCAATTCCCAAAAAAAACCATTACAGTAAATCCCCCCTCTTGTGACGCAAACATTGTCAATTCCTCCCACTAAAACTCTACCAAGTGCTGACCTCTCATGAACTGCCCCCCCCCCCCCCCCCCCCGATAGTGACCTCTCTATGCCCTTTTATAGGTGTTGGCTTCTTAGATTACGGTAATCTAGTTTTGATTAGGATAAGCTAATTAGGGAGACAAAGCAAGGTGGTGGGTCCTCGGTGGTTGACCCTTGCTTTGTCTTGGGAGTTATTAAAAATGAAAACCTCTAGGTGGGCCGTTGTGACCATCACCTAGAGAGAGGGAAATTTACAAGTTGGATATTTTTTACAAAGCTTGGGTGAAAACTGAAAAATGCTGATAATAACCTACGGTTTACTGAAAATGGTGTCGTGGTCGCGTGATGTCGGTGAATGGAAACTTGCCGGTGCGTTTGTGTAACGTGTACATCTTTTCGGGGTTGGCTGGGGCATGCCTTCGACGCCTTTGTTCTTTTTGTTGTCGGTGTCGCATGATTCGGGTCGTCCTCCTTTGTTGATGGTGTCATAGTCGTTAAATCCTCCTTTCTTTGTATTTTTTTATGTGTGTGCGTTTATGCATGTGTGTATGCATGGGTGCGTGGGTGAGTATGTATAGGTGTAGATATATATAAGTGTGTGTGTGTATATATATGTGTGTGTGCATATGCATGCGTGGGAACAAGGGGGGTGGGTATTAATATATATATATATATTTATAAATTACGGACCTGCTGCGACAGAGGCGAGGGGGAGGACGGTGAATGAGAGAGAGGGTGCCCGTGTATGTGTGCTAGGGTGTGTGTGTGTGTGTGTTGTGAAAGCGGGTGTGTGTGTGCACATGTAAGTGGCACCTGCGTGTGCTGGTTGCGGAGAGAGCGAGAGAGAGAACGCGAGCAGGGCTGAGCAGGGCGCGCGCATAGCGCGGGTGAGAGGGAGAGGGTGTGGAGAGAGGGGGGGGGGGGGAGGGAGAGAGGATAGGGGTTGGGTGATGGTGCTTCAAATGGCGCCCGCCATTGACTGGGTCCAAGGTGCGCGTGAGCGACAGGGCGACAGAAGCCGAGAACCGGGGGGGGGGGGGGGTGAACTTTAGTCAACGAGAGAGGGGGAGTGAGTAGAATATAAAGAGAGAGAGAGAGAGAGAGAGAGAGAGAGAGAGAGAGAGAGAGAGAGAGAGAGAGAGAGAGAGAGAGAGACTCCCCTAAGGCGGGTTCCCGCCATGGAAAAAGGAGGTGAGAAGGAGAATGGGCGGTTGTGAGAGAGGGTGAGAGGATAGGGTTGGGAGAGAGAATAGAGAGAGAGAGAGAGAGAGAGAGAGAGAGAGAGAGAGAGAGAGAGAGAGAGAGAGAGGGCTAAAGCTAGGTGAAGGTGAGGGGGGGGGGGTAATAGATGGTCCGCCAAGGTTAGGGAAGAAACAGGGGGGGGGGGGGTATAAGGCCAAAGGGAGTGTGGACGAGAGGGGAAGAGGAATATATTATGGCAGCCCGCCGGGGCTGGTGTGTGGACGAGCAAAAAGAGAGAGAGGGGGGAATATTTGAAAGAGAGAGAGAGAGAGAGAGAGAGAGAGAGAGAGAGAGAGAGAGAGAGAGAGAGAGAATATACAATATCTGTGGCGGCCCGTCGGGACGTGACAGAGGCATCTTCATCTTATGTACCCACTGGGCCGGGTGATGCAGCGGCAGAGTAGGTGAGAGAGAGAATATTGGCGGAGCCGAGTAGTAGGAGAGAGAGTCCGTCTTCTGGCGATAATAGAGAGGTGTGACCAAACTGGCGGTACCCCGCTTGTGGTAAAGCTTGGTGGGAGGGGTGGTGAATGGTAAAGAGCTTCTTTTTTGTTTTTTTTTCCTTCTCTTTGGTAATATGCCTTCCCTTACTTAGGGTGTGGTTCTCGTGGTCGCGGTTTCAAAAACCGACCGTCAACGCTAACTGTAATGCCTATTATTGTATGAAAAGAGAGAGAGAGAGAGAGAGAGAGAGAGAGAGAGAGAGAGAGAGAGAGAGAGAGAGAGAGAGAGAGAGAGAGAGAGAGAGTAACTTAGTAAAGGGGAGAGCTACTACCTCAGTCCGTTCCTAGACCAACGAGTAGAAAAGTCATTTGCTGAAGAAAATACAGACATCGAGAGAGAGAGAGAAAGAGAAAGGTTAAAGTCCACTGCCTCCTTCAAGGTGCAGGAATCAGAAGCGTGAGGACCAAGAGCAACGTTCCCAGCCATGAATCTCTATTCCAAGAGCAATGTCTAGTCCTGGAAAAGTAAAGGCTATCTCTTCACGCCTATTTGGTCAATAGTTTAGTTGTGTCTAGGAATTGTGCTACTAAATGTGAAAGGCAATCTAACATTGAACCTAGCAAAATTGGATCACAATGTGCCAGTAGTTTTGTGGAGTTCCATTTATGTACTCCGCGCGTCGTGATCCACTTTTTAAATTGTACAAGTTTTTTTTGTCTAGAGTATAAAGTTCTTTGATGTTTTGGTAGCTATTACTGTGTAAAAAGCAGGTTTTGTATTATAAATATGTATAGGGTTATAAATTATTGCTTGCTTTTGGTTCTTTCCTTCGATTTCCGTTTCAAGATCATGCATGAAAATTGCAGGAGGCCTTACCTTGTCCGAATGATTGGCTTTTGCTCTTCACAACTATATAGCAATTTTGCATTTGATCAATCATTATGCAGGGCAAAAGTTTAGTGACCCTTCACACAAACCATCAAGAGATGCACATATGCTAATCACGGCACGCCAGTAGTTTTGTGGAGTTTTGTTTATGTACTCCACGCGCCGTGATCCACTTCTTAAAGTGTAAAAGGTTTTTTTTTCTAGAGTATAAAATTCTTTGATTTTTTGGTAGCTAAAGGCAGGTATTGTATTCTAAATATGTATTATTAATTACTGCCTGTTTTTGGTGCTTTCCTTTTATTGCCATTTCTAGATCAGGCATGAAAATTGTAGGGGCCTTATCTTGCCCGAATGATTGGCTTTTGCTCTTCACAACTATAGAGCAATTTTGCGTTTGATCAATCATTATGCAGGGCAAAAGTTTAGTGACCCTTCACACAAACCATCAAAAGATGCACATATGCTAATCATCTTGTGTTATTTTCTATATGATCAGTAGGAAATAGTTGTGAGATACCCTACTATTGTTTGTTGAAAACTTACATGATCATGTGGTGCTCTTCTTTTTATTTATGTTCGAAGAAACTTATATTTCTCAGTATTAAATAAATGGCAGGATTAAGATCTCATAGGAGGAAGAGGCAAAAAATAGATCCTGAGTGCATCGTAGACCAAGGAAACATTCCGAGAAGACTTTCGGAGCTGTTAAAAACTTCTATGAAGAGAAATATAGACTTCACAAAACCCATTGATATATCTGGTGTAGAGCCTACCATGAGTTTGAAGGAGCCTGATAGATCCATCTATCAAAATGGAGACCCCTTCTAGTCCAAAATATACTTTACTGAACTCACTTAAGAGAGAGGTGGATTTTCAGCACCTACTTTGCAGAGTGCCCAATGTGTTGCAACAATCCAAAAAAAAAGAGGTAGTTATTTATGAAGACCCTACAGTGATTGATGAAAGGCTTTTAGATTTTGCAGTTTCTTCTGGGGCTGGTGATAAGTTTGACTTGGTCTCCTACATTTTTAATGCTACATTTAATCTTGATGTGTTTATAGCTGAACAGAGTGAACACTTGAAGCTGGAACGAGAGAAGTTTGAGCTTCATACTCAAAAGGGTAGGGTTAATGTTGGTGAAATGGTGATAGTCCATTTAAAAGACTGTGATCCTAAACGACAGTCTTACAAGAAGTACAATCAGATGCCTCTTATGTACAGACCCCACTGGTGCAGCTTACATGAACGGGAGTACAAGTTGGTTCAAGAATACTTTGGATTTCTAATATTTTTAGATGGATTATTTACAAGTCTTATGAAAGATCCTAAGGAGATCATGGAGGAACATGATATACCAGCAGAGGAAAAAGAGGATAATGATGAGGAATACATTGAAGGGGCGGAGATAGAGGAGTCCATTGATCTTGAAGAAGAAGCAAAAGAGGTGGAACAAAGAAAACTTCTCTCAGTGAAAACGTTAGATATCAAGCTACATCTAGATGTGTCAGGTTTTCAATGAGCGGCAAGCCACCTTAACGCTACCAGGAGTACCATAGTTTAAATTTAGAGATAGGTCATACATTTTCCTTCATGATATACAAAGTATTTTTTGTTTGCGGGAGGACTTTGCATTGGCCACTATCTCCAAGTATCAAGAGGAGAGGAATGGATTTGTTTCAGATGATAGTAGTGATGAAAAGGCAATGGAGATCTCCAGTAACCCACTAAACTGCCTTAACTTGCGCTTTGAAAAGGAAAAAAAGTATAAATAAATCCTTCTTGATGAAGCCACATTTCAAACCATTTGAAATAATCTCAAGCCATTAACTAGTAATCAGGATATGGAGAATTGGTTTAAGCGACCAACACAGGAGCCAACTCAAGCCATTAACTAGTAATCAGGATATGGAGAATTGGTTTAAGCGACCAACACAGGAGTCAACCCAATCAATCAACCAATGGAACAATGAGCTTTTTTTGCAAGATGAGAGTTTCATCCTAACCCCCCCCCCCCCCCCCCCCCCCCCAAATCTCTCTCTCTCTCTCTCTCTCTCTCTCTCTCTCTCTCACACACACACACATACATCTTTTTTTTTGCGATCATGGATTGCTAAAAAGGACAACTTTCTTTGTCGTCGAAGAAGACAGTTCCGTGGTGGCAGGGATGCAGCTCTAGGACAATATCTCCCTAGTCTATGTGAGGCACCCATCCTAATCTTCCACAATGGAATGTCGCAAGAGTGGAATACTGCAACCTGTGCTTTCAAGACATTATCTCTCTTATTAGGTGGTCCAATGTTGCCACAAAATGCAGACAAAGTTATCCTCGTTGACAAGGTTTTAGGGAGAGAATGTTTTGGTTACTCGCCAGGATATACTTGGAGCCGTGCAACATATTACTACACATACACATCAATGGAATTATCCTTAGGGAAATAAAACCCTACTGAACCCTTAGAGTATGGAAAACATTTAATGATCAGATAGAAGGGCGAGGTTCCAAACGATATTTGCAAATCATCAAAAGTTTGAGATAGTTGTGGTACATATTGAATTTAATTCTACAGGCATTTGTGGTACATCCAATCATCTAAACTCTAATTCTCTTGTTCCACCAATGATTGGCATATTGCATTGTCTGTCCCCACCCCATTTGACTTTCAAGAGCACTTGAATTGTTGAATGCGTCTGCTTGTTTTCTTTTTTGAAGTTGCATATGTCTAATTGCCTGTACGGTTGTTGAAGAGGTCAATACTTGCTTTTTGTTTCATGCGGGGAATGATTCTACGATAAAACCACTGAAATAACTCCTTCATAGAGTTTGCCTTATTTTGAGAGCCTCCATGTTGTGTGTGTTTGAAGTAGGCATTTCTAGCCATGTAATGAGAATTCTCCAAGCCCTAGGTGTTCCATATACCTGGATTCCCATACTTTTGGATGAAGTATGGTAAATGATTAAAAGTAATGTACTGCAAAACCAGAAATTGATTTAGAAATTTAAACACAAACTTAGTACTTTGACTATATGAGGTGCTTTGAGTTTACCATGTAGTGAGTGATTTGAGTGTCAGTCCATGCTGTCTTGAAGGATTTTTTCAGTAGTTGTAGGTTCTGTTTAAAATTGTTGAGATTATTCTACGACCAATCATCATTCTCACACATTTGAAATAACATGTCAATGGAACACCACACATCACCCTTTGCATTGCGATTTGTTGGGTCTTGGTCTTTCCTTGCTAAATGAAGTTTTTTCCAGTGCATATACTCAACTTTGCTAATGTAGGTAGAGTGATATACTCTCCCTCGCTTTGTTAGCTTCACATCTTTCATACCTTGAGGTTTAGATAGAAAATGGCGTGCCTTGACCCCACCTATGGATGGTTTGTAGGGTACATCTTTCTCATTGGTTGACCTTTTTTGTCCCGCTAGATTTTCACATTGCCCCCATGTAGACCAATATCTGAAAAAACTAGTTCCAAAGCCTCTAGAGCGACCTGTTGTTCAGCTGACTTTTTGATTTTCCAAGCAAACCTAATGTACAGATATACCAACTTCTTTACAATTCGGCAAAGACCATGCATTTTACAAATATGGACATTAGCAAGTGATATATCCATGGAAATTAGAGTCTCCTCTCCCATCTACAGCTAGTACCTCTCCTCAATTCATTTGCCTATCAATGATATCTGGAATAGGGGTTTGATGGAACACCCAAAATAACATTTCATGGTCTTCTTTCTTTACCTGCAAGATTAATCCTTATGAGATACAAAAAATAAATCTAAAATTTAGGTACAGTAAAGGGATTGCTAGAGCTGCAAAATTGGAAATAACTCGATTACCTGAAATACACCAAGCCACCATATGTTTGTTTCTGATTGAACATTGAAGTATGAAGGATCATTAGTGGGACATTTGTAAAGAGCCCTATTGTGATATTGTAGAACTCTACCATTCTAGTTTGCAACAAAGTCAGGTCCATGAAGATATTGTTCTACTCATCATAAGTGACAGTAGTTCCCTGTGAGCTATAAATATCTTGAATATGAAATGGACATCCAATGAAGTCAGTCTGTTCATTATTGAGCTGAAGTCTTTCCCTCCAAACACTTGTAGTTGTTGGTAAAAGATTAGACTTTATTCCCTTCTTCACAAACATGGAAGAGATAGACTGTTGAATAGTTGAGTAACCTCTTTTATTAAAGCCAAGGGAGTCCAATGTACCCTCTATTTTCTTGGCAGGCACTGCATTCCTTGAAATGAATCTGTCAGCAACATCCTGTAGCAAAACCTTAAACTTTTTGTCATGCATTATATCCTTTGCAAGACCACTAGTTATCAATGGCTTTAACTGCTTTCCTCAGTGGCCTTCATGTCTATGTTTTCTTTGTCTAGATAGATAGAATCTCTACCAAGAAAGCATAACTAACATGTCATAAAATCTAATATCTAACTAACCCAAATGATTTTCTCATATTAAATTGATCACTTAATGTGGGAAAATAAACGGGAACAAGTGTTAAGATATAGGTATGTGCGTATAGATCTATCTCAACACGGGGCCAATGGTAAAGGGGCCCAAAAGGGAGATGGTCTATCAAAGAGCAAGGCTAACCAATGGAGCATAAGACCTTAGGGTTAGCTTCATTGAAGACCTCCAATAAATGTGTGTAAAAGTCCTTTGACCTTAAGTAAGCTAGGGCTGAGCTTGAGGTCAAGCTCGAGGTGCTTGTCATGCTTGAGGTGTTTTTCATGCTTGAGGTGCTTGATTAAGATGCTTGAGGTGCTTGACTGGCTCCATGCTTGAGGTGCTTGACTTGCTGCCTGATACATGGTATGCTTGAATGCTATTGGTTGGGCTAAAGAGGGGTCCAATGAGCTTTTAGTTTCATCCAAAAAATATCTAGATATTTTCAAGCTCTCTCTCTCTCTCTCTCTCTCTCTCTCTCTCTCTCTCTCTCTCTCTCTCTCAGGGGTAAGGAGGACACTTGTGAAAAGACTACCCATGTACTTGATTGCATGTTGCATGTGATTGGCTAGGGGGAGAGGGGTCCAATGAGCTTGCAGCATGTGGAAAAGTTGCAACTCACCCCAAGCAAGAAAGGGGGGTGCTAGGGGGATATACACCACACACACACACTCATTGTGTAGAGCCATTCTCACTTGGTGAAATTTGAGGAACTCCACCTCCTTCTCCAAGCTTGTGAGAAGTGAGAACCTACACCAACACTCTTGGCTATGGAATCCAAATTCAACCAAGAGCCATACTTCAATGCTTAAGCTTTCCATCTTCTCCATCTTCATTACTATGCTATTATGTATGCTAGCAAGAAGAGTGATGATAAGTGAGGAATTATTTATTTCTCCTATGGAATGTTTCTTCTTCCTCTTCCCTATCCTCATTCCCCACTAGCTCTCTCCACCTTCGAAGGTGTTTGAGGCCTTGGGACTGAGGCTTGGGATAGTTAATGCTTTCTACAAAGTTTATGTTATGCTTGTGATACATGAATCTTTCCATCTTCATTGCATCACCTAGGTCACAAGGAACACAAAGATTGTATTGTACCAAGTCTCTCTTGATGGGAGAAACTATAATACAAATGCCTATTGGAGGGGGGACCGGCTCCATATGGATTGTTCATGCCAAGTTAACTAAGTACCATGTTTATGCTGCTACCATCAATTAAGTTCACCCGCTATGCTCACAAAGTAATCTCTCAAAAGTGCTTCGCCTAATTTCCTAATTCCGCTACTTCCAAAGTTCATAGGCCATTTCCATTACAGTCTCTCTCAAAGGGGAAAGGGGGACACTTGTACTAAGTCTAGCATGGTTGCTTGATATGCACTATGCATGTGATTGGCTAAGTTTGTAAGGGTCCAATCAAATTGAAGCTTGAGCTACAAGGAGGGGTCGACCAAGTAAACTAGGGGTGTGCTTGGGGGTACACCCTCTCTCACACACACTCTCATGATCATTCTCACTTGGCAAAGTGCAAGAACTCCATCTCTTTCTCCAAGCTTGTTGACAAGTTGAGAGCCTACACCAACACTCTTGGCTATGGAATGCAAATCCAACCAAGAGCCATGCTTTAATGCTTAATCTTTCCATCTTCTCCATCTTCATTACTATGCTATTATGCTATGCTAAGTAAGAACAGTGATGATAAGTGAGGAACTATTTCATTCTCATATGAATGTTTCTTCGTCCTCTTCCCTACCCTCATTCCTTGCTAGCTCTCTCCACCTTTAAAGGTGTTTGAGGCCTTGGGACTGAGGCCGAGGATGGTAATGCTTTTACGAAGGTTATGTTATGCTTGTGATGCATGTAGTTTTCCATCTTCATTGCATCACCTAGGTCTAAAGGAACACAAAGATTTTATTGCATCAAGTTTCTCTTTATGGGAGAATCTATAATACAAAAGCCTATTGGAGGGGGAACCGGCTCCACATAAATCTGGTCCTCAACTGTTGTCATGGTCTCTAATTGTCTCTCTTGAAAACTTATTGTTCATGCCAAGTTAATTAAGAATAATGGTTATGTTGCTACCGCTAATTAAGTTCACCATTTATGTTCTCAACATAGTCTAATAAAAATGCTCACTACAATTCTCTTAATTCCGCTATTTTCAATGTTCATAGGCCATTTCCATTAGAAAATTTCAAGTATTTCCATCCGACTGGGAATAAACAATGCTACAATATACATTATGATGAGATTATCCACCTCTATTAAGCATGGTTTGAAGCACCTACCTTCAAGATGTAGAAAGAAGGTTGTTTTAAAGGAAAAGTGGTGTTTAAGATCTATTATGTCAAAGATTATAAGGTTATGCAAGCTCTACAATGAAAGAGAAGGAGATGAGTGTGTGTGTGTGTGTGTGTGTGTGTAGCTGTTAAATCTTAAATAATAAGACATAATTGAATTTTTACATTCAAAAGACAGCTGGCAATGGAATCAAGGAATAGATATGCACAAAAACAACTCAATATAAAAATTATTTACGTATAATGTTTGTAGGAAAGAGATCACCTTTCAGTATGCAGAAAGTAAAAGAACTTCCCAAGTTATCAGTGAGTGTTCCATCCAGAGTAAAGTAGCTTGCCAAAGTAAAAAAACCTTTTCCAAGATAAGATAGGGTCCTTACCTGCATCCATCCAAACAAAACAACAATTCAATTAGCCTTGGATGTTCTTTTATAGGTATCAATGGACCATACCAGTTGTTATCCATGTCCATCTTTTAAAGAACTTTTTTATTTTAAACAAGCTAGGTTATTAGTTTTTATGTTTCTAGTCTTAATTATTACTTCCAATCTAAGTGACAAAATCCCTCTTTTAATCAGAGTGGTACAATCCCCTGAGAACCCAACCATCATGAGTTTCTTTTAAAAAAATTATACTAGTGAGGTTCTTTTTGTAATTAAAGCAAAGAAATTTCCTTCTAATTATAGAACTGATGCTGTAATACTGTACTCGAGTGGACTCCAATGTACATTGAATCTTATACACTAATGGCTAGCCAACAAGTAGAGGCATAGCACGTTCAAAACAATACTAATTTGAATGCCATAATGATCCGATCGTTTAAAGTATGTCACGAACCATGTTCCAATTCATGAAAGCATCATAGCCAGTATATAAGTCCAAAAAATGCAACAGTTTAGCATTACCTCCATACGACAGGTATTTCCAAGAAGTGGTTTCTAACATGCCATATAATATTACCAGCGATCAAAATATTATAGAATCATTTTTCGGTTCCTTTCCACATGCCAAGCCCAAAAAAGCCATATACTTACCTTCAAAAAGAGCAGAATAGTCAACCATTGGCAGTTCCCCTAAAACAATCAAGGGTTATGCCTAGGACGAGGTCAACTTTCCTCACATTGTGAATCGGCACAACGTACCCAATGATTTGAATGATACAAAGCTAAGATTAGCTTTAATTTTTTTTTAAACCAGTTTAACGTCGAAAGACCATTTAGGACGATAGTCAAAAAATCCTACAACGGCTTGAAAATGGCCCAAAAACACAAAAAATTACCATATACTTACCATCAGAAGAACGACCACATAGAGGCAAATTACCAACCATAAGCAGCTCAAAGATCGGACTGTTACTGAAGTCCATTTTTTTCCCATGTGAGTCCCCACAGTAAAACAGAGTACCATGCGCATCAGACGCTACTAAGACCAAGACAACCCCTCTATATTGAAAAAAACCCAGTATAATGCCAAAAATTGTCTGCAATCAGTAAAACGCTGCCAAAGTATTGAAAACTTAGGTACATGGTCAAGCAGTAGCAACCATATGCCATGCTACTAATCAAAATGTCTAAGAACCACAGTAAACGACTGTCGAACAAAACCAATCAAGCAGAACCACCACAATTGTTTTCTAAACATCTTTCCCTACTATGTTTAGCAAAACGGCAAAATAAAGCTTAAGAGAATCCAATCAAAAATTGGTCGTGAGATAAGTTAAGGCCAGAAGCAAACCTGAGATGTTTGAGTAGTGAGCTCCATAGCTCTAATCGTGAAGCGGGTAGTAAATCCTCTCAGACAAAAACACAACAGAAAACAACCACGGGCTAAGTGAGGGGCAAGGTGTACCCTCACCTTATTTATATAGAGGTTGGACCGCCAGTCCTCTGAGCGTGAATGATGAGAGAGGCGAGCCGCCCTGCTGTGTGATAGTGTGGTGCCATTAAGCGGTACACAGAAACCCTTGCAAGGGGAGATCCATAGCCAGGAAGAGCAGGCCGCCTACTCGGCAAAATGAGAATAGAGCGTTTACTCACGCTCGTCACTCCAGGGGAAACCATTATACACTTTTTTTATTCAAGGGCAGGGTCCCATAGCCTATACATGGCTTATTGTAAGCAGTATCCCATCAAGTGTCGGGCAAGATTAATGAGTTTTGTGTGTGTGTGTGTGTGTGTTGGGGGGGGGGGGGGGGGGGAAGAGAGAAGAAGGAGGGAGAGGGGAAAAAAGAATAGTAACCAGAGTATCTATAGTACCATAGTGTGTGTGTGTTTGTGTGTGTGTGTGTGTGTGTGTGTGTGTGTGTGTGTGTGTGTGTGTGTGTGTGTGTGTGTGTGTGTGTGTGTGTGTGTGTGTGTGTGTGTGTGTGTGTGTGTGTGTGTGCGCGTGCCCGCCCTTTCCCAGGCACCATACACAATGGGTCGGTATTAGGCGCATTGTGTATGGGCCTACTACTTAATAAGAGAAATAAGATTCTCTTTATTAAAATGTAGCCCAGGCCAGTTATGATGGGTGAGATCTTGTATAATAGTGTTACAGATCTGATTTCTCCGTTCAGGCAGTAGTAGGCAGATACAAGAGCTAATAGCAGCTTTGTAGGGCCTATTGCTATTCTTTTTTATGAACTCTATGAGTGGTAGTTTTAGGAGATCTCTTTTCCACACAAACCTTAGATCATACCGACCAATAGATGGGGTATGAAGGGTTATTGAGAGGTTAAGAAATTGGACGGACGTGCAGAAGGCCCCAATGGGTGTGATGGTCTCATGGAGAGAGGTAGGTTCTATCTTTAGGCAGTGAGGGTAAATCAGACAAATTTCATTGGGGAAGTCCCTATTGTTGACACTTAGTAGGTCTATAATTATGATTGAACTGTGGAAGTTTACTTTTGCAAGATTCCATGGTTTTGAGACACCATCTGTATTCAAACTAAGCAAGGTAAATATTACACATAAGTGGAGAGCAAGAAAAACCCATGGGGATGCCAAGGCGTTGGTTAAAGCAAAGACCACCTGAGACTCCAATGCAGTTATTTAGCAACCAGGGGATGTAGGAGCAAAGTTTGGCTTCATCAAAGTGTAGGGAGTGCAAGGAGTGAGATAGGTGAATCCACCTAGGTTTTTTGGATAGAGAGATGTAAAAGAACTTCTTCTTTCTAGCATTGGAGAAAGCTAATTTGATTACCTTTGCAAGAACAGTTTTAAGGCCAAGATCCCCATCAAGGGGAATGTTTTCGTAACATTGTGTGATGTCAGCGGTAAAGATGTTAAGTGATACCTCCGGAGAGTTTTTAGCAAGCCAGAAGGGGTTATATTGGACATGCAAAAAGTCTTGGCATATTTTCTACTTAATGGCACAAATAAGCTCAAATTCAGAATAAGGTCAAGACAAAAAGTAATATCCTTGGTGATATCAGTGAAGATACAATTGGAGGCATCAGATATCCACCTGAATTTATGCTTATGGATTTTATAAGTGGGAAAAAGTACTGGTAGCTTAGTGTTCAGCATAGAGTAGCCAAGCAACCCTAAGTGATTAGCAATTTTATTGGAAATAGTTTGAGGTGTAGCATTAATATGACAGAGTTCCTTTCCAGATACTCGATCACGAGCTGCTTTCCAAGCAAGGTATTTGCAAAACATAGTGGGACAGTTAGAGCTTTTGTCAAGCTCGACAACAAACCATTTAGCGGAGATCTTTTAAAAATCAAGAGATAGTTGTGAAGTAAGCCAAGAGTCATCAGATGATAACCATTTATTCGGAAGTTATGAAATTGTACGCAGGAAGCATGCTTCACAATTTCCCTTAAGTCCGGTAGGACTATCATCTCCAATGGGAGAGCACTGACAAGGTCAGTGAGACAGCTTAGTATAGCTAATAAGGCAAGGTATGGGTTTTTGTAAAAGTTAGGTATATGATTGAGCTCTTTGGCCAAAATTCTTCGTATTTTAGTGTTTTCAATAATGCTAAGATCACAAGTGCAAACATGGTTACCAAAACCCTCAAAGTTTCTACAAAAAGAGGTATATTGATCACATGTACAATGAGGTACAGAATCATGCCAAAGAAAGTCATTGTAATAAATCAGATTTTTTACGGGATGATGGTATTTCCATCCTATGAGTATATTGTCGAGTAATTTGTGATTACCAAAAATAGATCAAAGCACTCACAAAAAAGATTTTTTGGTTGAATCCAATCGAGGAGTGCATTGTGAAAGAGACAGTGTAAGTAGATGAAACCATTTTTTGGATCCACTTTGTTGAGAGTTCTTCTTCCGCAAGGGTTTGTAGCAACTTGCAATACAACCAGAGTTTAAAAATCAGGGAAGTTCCTGATGGGGGGAGATTTTCCTCTTCCTCTTGTAAATCTACAAACTTTTCCTCGGCTAGAGGATGAACTAGGTGTTAAGAAAGATGTAAAGGAGTTAGGGGTGATCAAAGAGTTAGCTCTTTTGAGAGTTGGGGAGTCATCCTCATCAATACATGGTTTAAGAAGACTAGTGATGAGCTTAACACCTTAAAAGTTAGCATAAGTGGTTCAGTAAATGCCAGGTTCATCAGCTTTTAACTCCTTCAAGATATCAAGCATGAGCCCACGAAAGATGTTGAAGGCAATCTGTGTGATTACAATTTGTTTAGCTTGGCCACCTAGCCAAGAGCAAATGAGGGAAAGATGAAAGTCCACAGGTTTCTCTGGGAAAAGTAAGTCCAAATGGTTGAGAATAAACTAGATTGTATGATCAAACCACATGATGCTGGATTCATAAGAGGCTTTAGGGTCAAGAAATATGCAGGCACATTTTACATAAGGACGAAAGACATTCCAGATGGATTCAGTATAAAAATCAGGGTTACTCTTGGCGACTTCCATGTTTCCTTTGGTCCAAATGTACAGGCCTGAATTAGAGGGGCACTTGGAGTGGTCGATGAGATTGAGGTTGAAGGGTGCTTTGATGAGCTCACCTTTATCCAAGAATTTCCCACCTTTCAGAATCTTGAGCCTACAACCTTTCACCGTAGAGGCAGGGAGGTTGGCAAGGTAAACCCAGGTTTCACTTAAAATACGTGCTAAGAAAGCTTTATTGGGCAGGACCCAAAGCTGATGGTCCACCCCGAGGGATTCAATTTCAATTTTTCTTATGGGTAAGACAGGAAATACTTTAGAGATTTTGGGCACCATCTCTAGGAGGTTTGAGTCATTGAGGGAGCAAAGATTACTCTGAAATTCCTTGACTGCTTCAAGAGTTGCACTATCTCGACAGAAGATTCCACCAGTTTTTGGAATAGAAGGAGTGGCTAGTGCACAAACAAAAGAGGGATTAAGCCCACATAACTCTCTAAGAAAGTTAGATAGATCTGCACCAGAGGAGGAGAAAAGAGCAAGCTCTTGCTGATATTGTGAGGATAAAAGAGCAAGCTGGGCAATGTATTGGGAGATTAAATTTACTCCTTCCATGGAGTCTTTGTCCAAAGTAGCTAAAATCTTCACCCAATCATTAAAAGACAGCATATGTAAGACAAAAAAATTTTTGTCAGAGGTAAGAGCTGAATCATAAATTAGTTGTGAAGCATCCAAGCTGCTAATACATCTGAGAACAAGAGAAGTAGCCACTGAGAGGGGCTCTGAGGTCAGTTCCAATCCTTGTGAGAGAGCAAGAGGCTGCAAAAACAGTGAGGTCAGGTTCACTTATGTTTTCCATAGTAGGTAATACAATCTTTGGCCTTCCTAGAGAGGAAGGGTCTAGTTCTAATTACCAAGGCTTTCTTTGGTTTATGGTCCTGAAGGTAAAGCCTAATCTCCTCGAGAATCTTTGCATGATTCTCAGGGTTGTGATTAGTGCTCATGCGAGCTGTCTTTCTATAGGGTAAGCAGTCCTAAAGAGGGAACAGTGTAAACATAAATAGAGAAAAACATTAAATTGTAATATATTTCGGGCCTGCAAACCTTCAACCGCCAAAGTCAAAGACTATGGTAGCCGTGAGCAGGGAACCTGAAAAAGAGTTTAAACGGGACCACCTAACACCAGTCAACCGATCAAGGGATTACAGACTATGGGTCCAACTTAGAACTCAATTTCAAAGAAACTTTCCAAAGCCAGCATCCCGGTTTCTTATGAAAGAAAAACCTTATGTATAGGATGTGTGTGTAGCTGTTAAATCTTAAATAATAAGACATTTTTGAATTTTTACATTCAAAAGACAGCTGGCAATGGAATCAAGGAATAGATACGCACAAAAACAACTCAGTATTAGAATTATTTAAGTACAATATTTGTAGGAAAGAGATCCCTTTTAGTATGCAAAAAGTAAAAGAACTTCCCAAGTCATCAATGAGTGTTCCATCCAAGTAAAGTAGCTTGCCAAAGTAAAAAAACATTTTCCAAGATAAGATAGGGTCCTTACCTGCATCCATCCAAGCAATACAATAATTCAAACAGCCTTCGATGTGTTTTACAGGTATCAATGGACCATACCAGTTGTTATCCATGTCCATCTTTTAAAGAACTTTTTTATTTTAAACAAGCTAGGTTATTAGTTTTTATGTTTCTAGTCTTAATTATTACTTCCAATCTAAGTGACAAAATCCCTCTTTTAATCAGAGTGGTACAATCCCCTAAGAACCCAACCATCATGAGTTTCTTTTAAAAAAATTATACTAGTGAGGTTCTTTTTGTAATTAAAGCAAAGAAATTTCCTTCTAATTATAGAACTGATGTTGTAATACTATACTCGAGTGGACTCCAATGTACATTGAATCTTATACACTAATGGCTAGCCAACAAGTAGAGGCATAGCACGTTCAAAACAATACTAATTTGAATGCCATAATGATCCGGTCGTTTAAAGTATGTCACGAACCATGTTCCAATTCATGAAAGCATCATAGCCAGTATATAAGTCCAAAAAATGCAACAGCTTAGCATTACCTCCATACGACAGGTATTTCCAAGAAGTGGTTTCTAACATGCCATATAATATTACCAGCGATCAGAATAGTATAGAATCATTTTTCAGTTCCTTTCCACATGCCAAGCCCAAAAAAGACATAATTGAATTTTTACATTCAAAAGACAGCTGGCAATGGAATCAAGGAATAGATATGCACAAAAACAACTCAATATAAAAATTATTTACGTATAATGTTTGTAGGAAAGAGATCACCTTTCAGTATGCAGAAAGTAAAAGAACTTCCCAAGTTATCAGTGAGTGTTCCATCCAGAGTAAAGTAGCTTGCCAAAGTAAAAAAACCTTTTCCAAGATAAGATAGGGTCCTTACCTGCATCCATCCAAACAAAACAACAATTCAATTAGCCTTGGATGTTCTTTTATAGGTATCAATGGACCATACCAGTTGTTATCCATGTCCATCTTTTAAAGAACTTTTTTATTTTAAACAAGCTAGGTTATTAGTTTTTATGTTTCTAGTCTTAATTATTACTTCCAATCTAAGTGACAAAATCCCTCTTTTAATCAGAGTGGTACAATCCCCTGAGAACCCAACCATCATGAGTTTCTTTTAAAAAAATTATACTAGTGAGGTTCTTTTTGTAATTAAAGCAAAGAAATTTCCTTCTAATTATAGAACTGATGCTGTAATACTGTACTCGAGTGGACTCCAATGTACATTGAATCTTATACACTAATGGCTAGCCAACAAGTAGAGGCATAGCACGTTCAAAACAATACTAATTTGAATGCCATAATGATCCGATCGTTTAAAGTATGTCACGAACCATGTTCCAATTCATGAAAGCATCATAGCCAGTATATAAGTCCAAAAAATGCAACAGTTTAGCATTACCTCCATACGACAGGTATTTCCAAGAAGTGGTTTCTAACATGCCATATAATATTACCAGCGATCAAAATATTATAGAATCATTTTTCGGTTCCTTTCCACATGCCAAGCCCAAAAAAGCCATATACTTACCTTCAAAAAGAGCAGAATAGTCAACCATTGGCAGTTCCCCTAAAACAATCAAGGGTTATGCCTAGCACGAGGTCAACTTTCCTCACATTGTGAATCGGCACAACGTACCCAATGATTTGAATGATACAAAGCTAAGATTAGCTTTAATTTTTTTTTAAACCAGTTTAACGTCGAAAGACCATTTAGGACAGTAGTCGAAAAATCCTGCAACGGCTTGAAAAGGGCCCAAAAAGACAAAAAATTGCCATATACTTACCATCAGAAGAATGAGCACATAGAGGCAAATTACCAACCATAAGCAGCTCAGAGATCGGACTGTTACTGAAGTCCATTTTTTTCCCATGTGAGTCCCCACAGTAAAACAAAGTACCAGGCGCATCAGATGCTACTAAGACCAAGGCAACCCCTCTATATTGAAAAAAACCCAGTATAATGCCGATAGCTGTTTGCAGTCAGTAAAATGCTGCCAAAGTATTGAAAACTTAGGTACATGGTCAAGCAATAGCAACCATATGCCATGCTACTAATCAAAATGTCTAAGAACCACAGTAAACGACTGTCAAACAAAACCAGTCAAGCAGAACCACCACAATTTTTTTCTAAACATCTTTCCCTACTATGTTTAGCAAAAAGACAAAATATAGCTTAAGAGAATCCAATCAAAAAATGGTCGTGAGATAAGTTAAGGCCAGAAGCAAACTTGTGATGTTTGAGTAGTGAGCTCCATAGCTCTAATCGTGAAGCAGGTAGTAAATCCTCTCAGACAAAAACACACAAAAAACAACCATAGGCTAAGTGAGCGGCAAGGTGCGCCCTCACCTTATTTATATAGAGGTTGGACCACCAGTCCTCTGAGCGTGAATGATGAGTGAGGCGAGCCGCCCTGCTGTGTGATAGTGTGGTGCCATCAAGCACTACACAGAAACCCTTGCAAGGGGAGATCCATAGCCAGGAAGAGCAGACCGCCTATTCAGTGTAATGAGAACAGAGCGTTTACTCACACTCGTCACTCCAGGGGAAACCATTATACACTTTTTTATTCAAGGGCAAGGTCCCATAGCCTATACATGGCTTATTGTAAGCAGTATCCCATCAAATGTCGGGCAAGATTAATGAGTGTTGGGGGGCCGGGGGGAGAGAAGAAGGAGGGAGGGGGAAAAAAAGAATAGTAACCAGAGTATCTATAGTACCATAGTGTGTGTGTGTGTGTGTGTGTGTGTGTGTGTGTGTGTGTGTGTGTGTGTGTGTGTGTGTGTGTGTGTGTGTGCGCGTGTGTACGAGTGCACGTGTGCGCGTGCATTGAGTATATACATACACACACACATAGGAGATTTTGATGAAAAATGGCTCAAAATTTAAATCGAGCATTTTAATAGAAAGCAAGACAAAATAAATCGAATTTGAGTGTATAAACTATCACTTACATCCACCCAACGATTGACATTAGTGTCAACCTATAGCACAAATTGTGATCTTTGGTCACCCACGTGTGTAACTTTTGATGCAAACTTTGTGGTCAAGCAAAACTACACACTTATGGTGTTATTGTTAAGCACTATGGATGCTAAAGTTGTTAGTAGCAAGCTAATCCATGTATCATTTTTCAGGAGCTTTTATTGTAAAAACACTTATTCTTTTGATAAATCGGGAATATTGTAACTCCTATTTTCCAAGTGGATATTGTAATCGATGAACCGGAGCTAAATCTTTGACTAAGGGTATAAAAGCCAACTTTTTAAAGTTTATTGTTAAGTTTTGGATAATAGAAACACACCGTGAGCTAACGGCTCTCACTTCTCTCTTTCTCGCGCTTCCTACTCCCTTCTCGATTGTCACATTACAGTGTCATATGTTACCTTGCAACTGCAGGTAAGATCTCTACGCATTAACGTAAACATATCATGGTAGATTGTAGCTTTTGGTGCCGCCGGTGCGGCCTAATTTCATCATAAATAGTAATTTTAGCTAGAAAATCACAAAGTAAGCATAGGCGAGATATTCGGGCATCATTGCTAAGCATTTAGATGCATTCGGGGTCAAAAATGACTAGGTCAAAAACTCACTGCTCTTAATAAACGTGATTTTTGCACTTCATCAAAAGCAAGATTTGAGACCATAAGCATGTGTACTTAGGTCTTATATCCACGTCCTAGAAGTTTCGTAACATTTGGATGTTGTTTGATGTTGTAACCGTTATGATTTGTTTGTCGATTAGTGACTAGCTTTTGATGACTTTGGTCATTTGAGTGTAGCTTGTGTTAGATACGAGTTGTCTATTGTTTTCCAAGAAATTGACACCCTCTTGTAGCCTCTATGCACTAGTCGATTCAACTTCGTCCCATGGATTGACAATTATGTTCGTGGTTCTCGCTATGTCTACAATAAGATAGGAGTGAGGTTAGAAACTTATCCCACATTTGGCACCATTTCCGGGGATGAATAGACCTAAACTAGGGAAAAACAAGAGCATCTTGTGTAGTTGTCCTTTAACTTCCTCTAAGATCAACCGTAAAAAATTATCTTTAAAATCGCATAGCTTAAGAGTGTCGTCTTTTGCTGTGTCGAGGTAGCTTGGAAGTAGATTGTACTTGCTAAGTACCTTGTAGGATTAGGTTAAGATTTTGAGAATGACTGATGGACAAGACAAGTCTTACGATCAAAGCTCAAAAAACCATACAAAAACAAGAAAACCAGTGTTTGTAGACACTTTCCACAACCCAATTGCAGAAGAACCTAGGAGTAGGGTAAGTAGAATCCGAGGTGGGATCTTAGAACATTGCTCACTCCAAAAGAATCAATTGTGAGTTGTTTATGTGAAGTTGTAGAGTTTCAGGTCTACGGATTGAAACAGCATCAAAATACTGTCAACCACTGAATCCGGTTGGAGAGAATGCTCTAAAAGTTGTATGAACTAGTGAGTAAGCTTAAAGATGCATTTGAGGTAAATTTTTAAGAATTTTCAAGAGTTCACAAAAACTCAGATTATTTACATTTTCTTGAGAATTTAGGCCAAATTAAGTTTTGACTTGACGCAGAGGCTTAAAACATGTCATAAAAAGACTGCCCATTGAAAAATTTGCAAAAAGTGTTCATTTTAGGCCAAAAGTAAATAATCGTGATTATTTACTTTTAGCTCAAATTCGACCAAGGTTGATACCAGAGACTCTATGCATGATTACAAACATCTTTTGTGAAGACTCATAGAATTTTGATAAAAAAATAGATCAAAAACTTGATAAAAATTGAAATCTGTACTGATTGTCGAGAAATTGAGTTTGACTTGGTAAATCTTGCTGAAACTTAACTTAGAGGCTTAGATTGAAGTGTTTAACATGTGTATATGCTCAGATGACCAAAAAGATGTAAAAATTTGTCAGAAGTAAATAATCGCAATTATTTACTTTTGTCTTATTTTTTAACTTTTTTTATCAACCAAGCATACCACAAGTTTTGTCATGTTATATTGAGCCCTCATATCAAATTTGGTAAGATTTAGATCATTAAAGTGGAAATTGTGGCCAGATTTAAAAAGTCAATCTCGCAGACACAAAATTGTTGACAAATTGAGCAGAATTTATCCAAACTTGGTGAAACATGGCTAGGGAGCTTAAATTGAGTTGCTTAACCAGTTTGTATCAACATTTTGGCAAAAAGTTGCAAAAAAAATCCATAAGTATATAATCGCGATTATTTACATCTACTCCAAAATTAAACATTTTTGCACAATTGAGAATACCACAAGGTCAAGAATATCAAGTAGACTCCACAAATCAAATTTGGTGAAATTTGGATCACAAAAGAGAGACTTAAGCCAGATTTTTGAAAATTGAGTCTGCGGACACTAAACAGTTGATAACTTGGGCAAATCTTGTTCAAACTCAGTGAAACTTGTCCAAAGACTTCAAAAGGTGTTTATATGGCAAAACAAGCCTAAAAAGTAAGAAAAACTAAGAAAAGTAAATAATTAGATTATTTACTTTTGAGCCCCAAAGATAAGATTTTGAACTTTCGAGCTTGCACAGGGTTAGAACAATATAATACAAGGTTACTGGTCAAGTTTGGGTTCCATCGGATCCAAATTGGTATATGCTAACCCAGTTTTCAAGTTGTAGATTAGTCCTTTAGCTCTTTGCCAAGGTAAAATCTGATAGTCTCATTTGCTGCCTCACTTAGCTCAGATTGAAGTGATATACATAGACCAATCACAATAGTTGTGCAGTCCTTGTGAAAAAAATTGCTAACATGGTTAAAACTGACACAGGAATCAAGTTGCAGGCAAAGAATTGAGAGCCTGATAGGAGTTGCAAGTGGAAAAACGAATAACAATTCAATCCAATGGTAAGTACTCTATCCAGGGCTTAACAAGTCTATATGAACCTTACACCTGGTCGTATACTAGTAAATCAAGGCATATTTGGAAAGACCGCTAGTAGAGTATCCACCGAAGAGAGTGTTAATCAAGATGATCACTTGGGCACTATCCTTGAATAAGTCTCAGACACTTATTCAAACTCAACATCTGAAATGTCTTCCTATTCGACTCATTCAGGAACCGAAACGACAGTGCGATATAAGCACATACTCACCTTTTATAAGACTAATGTCCATGGACCTCAGGTTTACCTGGAAGAGTATGCCATTTGCATTGATGACCATGACATAGAGTTTGAAGAGGAAATCAGAGAAAACAAATAAGGAAAAATGTATATGGATAAGAACGGGACTCATTATATAAAGGTTGAAAATCCTGATGTGACAGACAAATGGGGATTAGAAGTGAATACCATAATTCAAGATATGGCAGCCAAAGAAGGTCCACCAACTTTAAAATTTGAGGGATACGATCAAGTTGATCTAAAACCTTTGAAACAGCTTAACATGGATAATCCTAGGATTGAAGTCTATTATTGCAAGGATAGGAACGTTAAGGATCTTTTATGGACCTCTCATGCCAAATTAGGGAAGTTAACATTTATATCTTCAAAATCAAAGACAAGGATTCAGCAGATCTACCAGCTTACCAATTTAGGGATTTTTATAGCAATAACTTTGTTATGATGAGTCATGAGGAGGTAGAACAGACCAAATACCAAGGGTACTCTCTATAAGAGATTGGATATTGAGGCAAGGACCAGGCCAAGGACCAAAAACTATTCGAAGAGAGGAACTCCACGAGAGTCTTTTGGGAGATGTTAAAAAACCAAAACCCACCTCATCACAAAGAAAACCAAGTGACATTAAAGCCAACAGTCCAGGGCTACATGAGTCACTATTTCCAACAGATTGGTTTGAAGGACTTAAGACAGGACCAACTGCTTAAGAACTAGAGTTGAGCCAAATAGACATGTGAGACCAGCTGCTTTTCAAAAATGAATTAGGAAATACAATGGATCTGGGGATCCATATGACCACTTAGCAAGCTTTAAGCAAGTGCTAAGAGCAAAAGGCATATTTGATTTCCACACTCAATTTGAGGGATTTGGAATGACATTAGAAGGAAAAGATTTGACATGGTTCCAAAACATTCCACCAAGGTCAATCATGGACTTAAATACATTAGCTCAAGGATTTGTAGCTACATGTTCCAAAACTGGGATCAAACATAATACGATAGCTCAAATCTATGGCTTCAAACAGAAACAAGGTGAGTCTGTTAGGAATTGTGCAACTAGGATGAAGCAATACATTGCAAGGTACCCGGAACTAGAAATGCCTGCACAAGAAAGATAATTGTCATTGTTTCTAGAGGGATTGCTAAACAAAGAACTTCATGCTATACTGTAATAGAAAGAAGCGTATAACCCTAGAAGAGTGTGTATCAGATGCTATTGACTTGGGAGACAATTGTGATATATTCAATGAAGAAGATGTCCCTAAGGATACTCAGGGTGAGAAAACAGCATCCACAAAATCGACACAAGTGGGAACAACTCTTGCAGCACCACTTATATCCATAGAAGACATGCTCAAAAGGATGAATGAAATGATGAATAATATGCAAAAAGCACCTATGAGAGGAGCAAGGCAAGGGATGCCTCAACAGGGACAACAGATTAGGCCGCAAAAATGGTGTCCTATCGAGGGAAAGTGGACAAACCATGAGACCAATGAGTGCTATTACTAACCAAAGTACGATGGAAATGTTCAATATGTGCCTATGAGACCACAAGGACAACCCATGTACAGATATCAGCCTAATATGGCCCCAACACAAAGAGCACCGATGGGTATGGAAAGATCACAACCAGTGTTGGGTCAACAACCTCCATATCATGGACATAATGCAGTACCTGTAAAGTACCTGCATTCAGAAGGAGTCATAGATGAACAAGCATTAGTGCCTGCTACACCTTATGTTGAGCCTAGCCCATCTACATTAATGGTAGAAGGGGAGTAATATAATTCACATTCACCTTCAATGGAAGAACCCGTGACGTATGCTACACCAAAGCTTACACCAATTTACTATGTAGCTAATCAAGGTGTTAGACCTCCTATGGTAAGACCCATGATTAAGCCAAGGACTAGAAACTGCCATAATTGTGGTGCAGATGATCACTGGAAAAATGAATGCCCAGAACCTGACAAGAACATTAAGCCAATTGAAGCTTTTTGTACACAATGTTGCAAAAAAGGTGGACACTTCCCTGAAGACTGTCCAAAAAAATCCGTTAAACAAAGGAAAAACAGTGGTGAATGTAGTCCAAATGATACCTAGTAGCTCTTCAGAGAGTGCACATATTGTTCCAATCAAGGCGATCACTAGATCCCAGGCTAAGAAAAAGAAACATAACTCCTCTGATGAATCGGAGAATACTAAAAATTCCTGCCAAAAGACCAAGAAAAGAAGAAGTCAAAGATATGAGATGAGAAAACAAAAACAAAAGGACAAATTTTTTGAGAAAAAAGCCAAGAAACTATTCCAGGAAAGAGTGAAAGAAACTAGAGTGAAATCAAAGAAACCACAATAAAATCTGGAGGATCAATTTTGGTAGACAAAATTTTTGAGCCAATCAATACTGCTTTGGAAGCTTTCCAAGCAGGACTTAAAGCAAGCCAGAACATGGAAAACAAATGAAAAAACTATCCTTCTCCAGATATGGAAGCAGCTAAGCTTGAAGCTTATCAAAATTTGGCAAGAATTACTCAAGAGATGCTAGAAAAACAAAAACCCAAGCTTGAGAGTATAGAAAAACCTGAGAAGCTTGTGGTAAAACTAGTAAAGAGAAATTCAAAGCGGTGGTAGAACCCCACCTCGAACCTAAAGAGCCAAAACTCATAGTGCTTGACAGTGAAGATGCTTTAGATGGAGTTCCATTCGTGGAGGAAGACTAGTTAGGACATTTATGGAAAAAAGTGAGAGAGATTAATGATGGGATCATAACTTTGAAGTCAGCTCCTATAGAGGAAGTTTGGTTAGACCATTCACCTCCTGATATGGACAATGATATCCAATCCTTGTATGGGGACTGCCGATTTGAAGCATCAGGAATGTCTAAACCAATGACTCTAAAAGCACTACCCTCTTAATTAGGAGACAACGAACACGAGTCCATAGTGTGTAAAACCTCTCAGATAAAAAGAGCAAAACAGACCCTAGAGGTAGACAACATCCATTCAATCATGTCTACACCCATTCAATGCACTCTTACTTTGGGAGAACTGTTAAAAATCAGACCATATTTATGGAATGATTTACAAACAACTCTAGAGAAGGTGGGGATAACAGGGCTAAAAAAATTTGGGTAAGTTGAAACACGAATGGGATAACAAGGAGATTAGATTCGTCCCTATGAACAAAGTTGGAGAATACTACGAAGGGAAAGAAGGAAACACAACCCTTCCTGTGAGATTTAATGATGTAGAAACCATGGCAATACTGGATAGTGGGGCTGGCATAGCCATAGCCACAAAAGCTGTATGCAACTCATGGGGAAAACCAACCATTAGACAAACTTGAATGAAATTACAATTGACTGATGGACTCATCGAAAAACCCCTAGGACTACTTGAAAAAGTGATAGTTAGTTCCTGTGGAATTGATTATCAACATACTTTTGCGATAGTGGACTTTGGGAAGAAACTTAACTATGAAATCATCTTGGGAAGACCATTCATATGGCAAGTACAACTCATTCAAGATTGGGAAAATAATTACCGGTATTTGAAGCAAGTGGGATTAATCATAAGGGTCAATTTGAAAGATCATACTTATAGAGATGTCATGAAAACACCCATTCAAGAATTTGACTCAGTCTCTTTAGCTGAATCAAAGCTTCGGTCTTGGTTAAAAAAAGACACGCCTAGTTGGATGTGTGGAGCCTCAAAAAATGGGAGTTTAAAATGAGAAGAATGTATCTTAGAATGGGATTGCACAAATGAAGCATATATACCTGAATCCTTTCCGGAGCACTTGTTCGAGCCATTTGAATGGACTCAAATTTTGGCAGCTGTATGTGTGAATACGTCTATGCCTACTCAATTTTGCAATGAGGATAGTTATGACATAATTCCCATACAAATGATCTCAACCCTTCACATTGAAGATAAAGCTCAAGAACCCAAGGACTTACTGAAAGCTCAACAAGTCTTTTCAGACCTCTATTATGATGCTACTAATAAGTTTGAAGAACATTCAACTACATCTGATGATTCTAGAAAAAGAACATGTGAGAGCCTAACTACTCCTAAAAGGAGAAAAGGAAAATTCTTTTGACTTTCCAAACCAAAAAACAAGGAGATAGAAATGGTATCAATTTAATGCAAATAGATGCACATGATTGTGTCAAGAACAAAATCACGAGTAGATATCCTTCAGACAATAAACAAGGGACATCAAAAACATCAAGAAAAATGAGAAAGGAAACTCAACCAAAACCTAAACATCAGGATGATGATTCATCCATGACACGAGTTGAACGCAAGAAAAAATATCAAGAGGTGAAGAAGGCTCTAAAGGAGATATATACCACTTAAATTGAAACAAACGAGAAAGAGAGTAAAGATGTAATGAGTGTTCCATCCCATTACAAAAAATATACTCTCCAAAACTGAAACATCATAGTGGAACAACCTGAAAGGGAACTACGAAAACAGGGTGAGTCCTATGAAGGACCTGAAAATGCAAAGAAGATAGATCTAGATGAACCAGGAGAAGAGCTTAGACATGCCTACATTGCGAATGACTTGACTGAAGAAGAAGAAGAAGAAGAAGAGCTTTTGCTAAGCTTACTCAAAGAATATCGAGATATCTTTGCTTGGTCTTATAAAGATCTCAAGGGTGTTGATCCAGAAATCTGTCGACATACCATACCTATGAGAGATGATGCAAAGCCAAGTAGACAACGCCCATATACTTATGATGAAACATTTTCCAGAAAGATCAAGAGATAGAAAAGCTCAAGGAAGCTAAATTCATTTATGAAATTGAACACACACATTGGGTGTCTCCAATTGTGGTGGTACCCAAGAAAAATGGAAAATTAAGAGTGTATCAATCTCAAAAAAGTGAATGAAGCCATCATTAGAGATAACTACCCTCTTTCAATCACCGAGTATGCTTATTAGACGGCTTTTCAGGGTACAATCAACTTTTGTTTGATCCTAAAGATCAGCATAAAACTGTCGTTGCAACTGAATGGAGTATTTTTGTCTATAGGGTTATGCCTTTTGGGTTAACTAATGCTCCTGTCACCTTTCAAAGATTGATGAGCAATGCTTTCAAAGAATATCTTCGGAATTTCTTGGAAGTATATATGGATATTTATGTGTACATTCATCAATCCTGGTTGATCATTTTGAACATCTAAAAAAGGTATTCGAAAAATGTAGACTTTATAGGATTTACTTCAATTCTGAAAAGTGCACATTCATGGGCAGACAAGGATAAATTCTTGGACATATAGTGGCATAGCAACCGATATGGATAAAATTCATGTTATTGTTGAGTTGCTAGACCAACAATAGTGAAAAGGGTTCAGGCTTTCATGGGACATTGTGGATATTACAGGCGATTCATTTACATGTATGCTATAATCGCAAAACCCATATATGATTTGATTACACTCTTTGTATGGACTAATGAGTGTGAAGAATCCTTCATGAAGCTTAAACAAGCTCTCATTTCAACCCCAATATTAAAAGCACCAGATTGGAATAAAATATTCCACATACATGTAGATGCTTTCAATTTTGCCATTGGGTGTATATTAGCTCAACTAGGAGATGGAAAATTTGATTTTTCCATTTCTTATGCTAGTAGACAGTTGAATGTGGCCGAGAAGAATTATATAGCCACTGAAAGAGAAGGGTTAGGGATGATTTATGCCATAAAAAAGTAGACATTACCTATTAGCCAAAAAATTTGTGTTCTTTGTGGACCACCAAGCTTTATTGTACTTGGTCAACAAGCCATGCAGCAACACAGGGAGAATAGTGAGATGGTTCATCATTCTTTTGGAATTTGATTTCACTGTAGTTGTAAAAAAAGGCACCACAGACCAAAGAGCGGATCAATTTATCGAGGATTATTTCAAGAGAACCACCAAAAGGGGTATTCGATGATCTACCAGATGCATATCTGTTCTACGTGGAGATGATAACCCATTGGTAAAAATATGGTTTCATTGATGACTATAGCTCAAGTGGACTCTCAAATACCACTTCCTAGTACACCAGGATTAATTGGGCAATTGGCTATATATCAATTACTAGTTGGAAGGCTATACAAAAGTAATCGAGATGGGATATTAATCCCGAGGAGAAAACCCAGTACCTAAGCCAAGCACACATTGCCATAGTAGGACTTTACTTTGCGGAAGACAAAACTATGCAACAGATCTTGAGACTTCGAACACTTGTAAAAGATTGTCTTCAATGCTAGAAACAAGAACCCATACCTCATGTGACATTATTTCAAATATCACTAGCTCCAAAGTGGAGTAATTATCTAGCTATTACTTATCAAGTAGAACGTTTCTGGAGGATATGAGTAAACTCCCCCAAAGAGCTATTGAAACTGAAGCAAGAGACTATGCTCTTATTGGAAACCAATTGTATCGGAGAGGAAAGGATCAACATTTGCGTCTTTGTGCAAATGAATACGAATATATCCCCACTCTAGAACAAGCACATGCTGGATTAGTTGGAGGTCACTTTTCTAGTGAAACCACTGCTAGAGAAATTTTAATGGCAGGCATATGGTGGCCAACACTTTTTGTAGATGCCAAGGAATATGTTCGAAGATGTGATCCATGTCAACAAGCAAAAATTCCAACCAGGGTAGATAGCATGCCATTAAGACCAATGATGGGGGCTACAGCTCACTACAACACGTCGCGCAAAAAACGATGCAGATACCGAGGAGACAAAACTTCTTTTAACAATAAAATACCATGGAATAAGCATCAAAATACACGTCGATATCGTGGCATTGATATATGCACCGGTAGCTCCTGTTGGAATACACGATGTTATATGCGCCGAAAATGTTTTCATATACCAACAGTTGTTCTGAGCCTCATATCGGCGCATGTACCAAATCCTATTCCGACGACCAAACCAGTAAAACATTTTTGGACAGAGAAGGCTAGGAACTGATGCTGCATGTACTGCAGCAACAGAAACAACTCTCTTTGCCCAAAGGAAGAGTGCACAAGCAACCACACTCCACCTACAAGTTGACGCTAAAGAGCGAGTGTATACAGATTAGCATGACAAGTTCTCAAAAGCATAACCATAACGTCGACTCCCAAACCATAGGCACAACGGCATAAAGATTTTATAGCCATAATTAAAACATGATTGCAAAACCAAAAACATAACCCACTTCCCGTACCATAATCGTTACCATAACTTGCTTGTCAAACCATAACCATAACAACCATACTATCATCGCAAAACCATAACTATAACCATAGTCTGATATTGCCAAACCATAACCATCACATGATTCCCATCCATAACCATAACTTGATTGCCAAACCCTAACCATACCATGAATGCCATACCATCATTGCAAAACCATAACCATAACCATAACTTGATTTCTATACCATGACCAAAACCTCTGTGCCATACCATAATTGCAAAACAAAGCATAATCGCAAACGAAATGCAAAACTATAAACATAAGCATTACAAAACTGTACATGCAAACAATCACTGAGTAAGACTGTATGAAGAAGACCACAGCTACAAAAAAGATTGTACCAAGAAGACTGTATCAAGATGACTTAGTAAGACTGTCTCAAGAAGACCCTCATGGTAATGCATCCCAGCAGTCGACATCCTCTCCCTCCTCCTGCAGCTGGTTCAAAAGGGCCACAAGTCCATGCTTGTACCCATACTTCTCCTCTCGGTGTGTCAGAAGGTGCTTCACGGCAACTTCCTGCAAAATTATGGTTTAATCATCAGATAAATCTTCAAATAACATATATATTTTCAACAATGCAAAGCATACGTATAATACTTACAAACACACGTCAAAGTGTGTCATAGCCTCCACTCCCAAGATGTGTCATCAGACTCCAAACGTGCTTTGGTTGCATCTCTCTACTGCTGAAATCTGTCAGGATTGTCTTGTGTCTCTCGTGCAATCCCCGTCCACTCCTCTGCGTCCAATCATGTCGGTTTTGGACTACCGGCATCGTACCTATCTCTCACCTTTGATCGACGGTGTGACATTGTGGCCTTTGCCACACCCAAAGTCCAGCCATTCGAGACTGAATTGTACCTCTCTGTCGGCATGTACTCTCTGTGAATGGCCTCGATGATGTAACGCTTTCTTTCATTGTTGAGATTATCCTAAATCTCCATCACAGAGTGACCAAATTGAACTGTACAGAGCTGCCAAATCCTCTGTTGCATGGCATTTTCGACCCTATCCGCCACAATAACCCCATCCCTGATCTTGTACACCTTGCTAGGATCATGCTCGTGTGATCCCCAAGGTGTACATGGTGTGCCAATTGGTGAACTATCTACTACAGAGAGTGGTGGACGCTCTCTCAATGGTGTGGGCACATCAGTAGAGACGCTACCACAACAACCACTACCTCCAGAACGACGCCTATCTCGTCTCGAGGATGAAGCACTCATCAATGTAGGGGGCACACTAGTCCTAGGTGTAGGGGGCAGATTCGACTGAGGTGTGGAGCCAGTCGGTGTAGGGATCACATTAGTCCTAAGCGTAGGGTCGGCCGTAGTAGGTCTAGAGGAACCTACAGTCCAAAGGTTATGTGCCATCATGATCTACTATGGTGTGAGCTGTGATAAAAAGGACCCCATCTGCTCCGGTGACATGCCGGCCAGAGTGACATGAAAACTAAAACTAGGAGTTTATGTATCATTGTCATCGGCCGTGGCTACAGATACATAAATAACACCCACAAAATACGTTAGTTTACAAAAGAAATGCTTAATCAATACAAATAGAAAATAAACGAATCGCCAATACAAGTGAATGAATCTAAAGTGTATTGTAGACTAATAAAAAGAGTTTTACAAAAGAGTTCCTAGCAAAAATCATTAGTTAATCTCTCATCTTCTATGAGATCTGATGCACCAAAGATGTCTATCTCAATCTATACTTCTGCATCTTCATCATCAAACTCTACTTCTTTGTCGCTCTCTGCATCAGCTTCAATATTTGACACCTTCATCTCTAGGTTCAGGCATATGCTCACCATTGACCTCCAACTCAAAATCCAAACTTATATCATGCGTCGGCCCTGCACTTTGTTCATGAATCACCTCTTCGACCTCAACATCCAATCCTTTACATACTTGCTTGCTCCGTGGAACAACTTGAACAACATAGAGCCAACGTGGTTTAGACACATCATTTTCATCATTTTCTCTCCATAGTGGATCTAGTGTGAACACTCTTGTTCACAATGCTGCGGAAGTACGAATGTATCCGCGTATCTATCCACAGCCGCCTAGAGTTCACTTGAATCAATCCACTCTTGTCTTTGCGCACAGTTTCATTAGAGCCGCTGGTAATAACTTTGAACCACTTAACATCAAAGATAAAAATATCAAACTTTCTAAAGCTAATCTTCAAGATGTCTTGGATGTAGCCAAAGTATTCAAGTTGGCTAGTCTCTATGTTCTCATCCCTGGCACTACTACTACTTTCTTGGATGAAGCTTGACCTAGCACCACTGTCAAAAGTGACCCTTTGTTCATCGATCCATTGCACTCTGAAGTGTTTCCCATGCGACCACAAAGCTCCATATTTGTGATATTGCAGCCACAAAATTGAAACAGACTTAAAGTTATTAAAGTAATGTGATCATGTGGAGCTTGAAAAGGAGGTTGTGAAAATATAGATGACAATCACAACCCCTTGACATCTCCTCTTCCTCTTTAGTAATCAACACTCCATTCCTCTTTGCCTCTGAGATTGTCTCATCTAATCACCACCCAGTTGGAAAGTCATGCAATTTTTTCTAAAGATGATTTGGAAAAGGAAGGTTTCTAGTGGCACGGTTGCGAATTGCAGGCGATCTGTCAAGCGTTGTTGCTTTTCCCCTTCATACCTCTCTAGCCACTTCTGCATGATGTCTAAGTTGAGAAGGCAAAATCTCATAACCTTTTCTTGTATTGTGATGTCCATCTTCCTAATGATGCCTTGTCCCTGCGGCTCGTCCCCTATCACCTTCCCCGTTGACCTGAGTAGTCCACATTTGGGGCATCTTTGGATCAATTGAGCCCAAAAATTCACTCATGAGGACAAGAGACTCTTGTACGAGCCATCCTTCGGCCATGCTACCCTCGAGGTGAGACCTTTGACGAACGAACCCCTTTAAAGTCTTCATAAATCTCTCCAAGAAGAACATCCACCTACTATGGACTACCCCAGAACTTCATCGACCACATGCACAAGTACATGTATTTGAACGGTAACAATGTTTTTTGGAAAGTACTTCTCCACCATGCACACTGCTTCAATATCTTCTCTTATCTCTTTCAAATTGATCCAACATACCAACTCGCTGATTTTGTAGATTGTTCTTCTAATGTCATTTGTCAAACAATCCTTTATGGCAATTGGTAAGATAAACTGTAAAAATTTGTGCCAATCGTGGGACTTAAGTCCACTAAGATTGTCATCTCTCACGTAAAAGCTGTATTCAAACATCACATGCACCCAATGGGAGACTTAAATGAAGATATAGTCTTCTTCACTTGCTACTCTTCTGCACGACTCAAAACCCATGGACCTTTTGGTATAGCAAGCTTTCCATTCGGTTTAAGTCAAGGCCACATCTTTGGCATTCGATCCACAACCTGCAATTCATCTCCTTGGGCGTTGCTCTCCCTTTTTCCAATGATGGTTTTCCAAGATGTGCATTGGGTCAAGCAGATGATTAATGAGCAGGTCACTTCAGTACGGGAGTTCATGGAAAATAGAAAGTCTTTTCATTCCAGGTGGCATGAAATCTACCCTCTCCAACCACATGTTTTTCCAATCGCTCGCTTTCAGTGGATGCATGTTATGTTTGCATATGTTTGGTCCACGTAGCTCATGTCCTTCAAGCAAAAATCTACCATGCTCCTCGTAAACTGTCTTGCTCAAATGCTCAGAGCTACGAAAGCCAACAAAGGACCACCATTTCGGACATGCATGATTGTGCGAGTAACTCAAGCCTAAAAAAGCACAAAATTAAAATATAAAAGCGTTGGCATAGCTAGGAATAACATGTGTGTGAGGGTTTCAAAGGCACTTACTTGAACACTCACCGAAGCCTAGCCAATCGTGCATGGTCCACATGAGAATACCTTGCACATGTACATTCCGTCATCCGATTGATTGGGACATATCAACCACATCGATTCATGTCCACAAGATTTGGAGCTCTTCTATAAGTGGTGCCAGATAGACGTCCATGTTCTTTGCTTTGTACTTTCTTGGGATGATGAGTGACAACAACAGATGGACCTTATTGATAGCTAGCCATGGTGGAAGATCATAATTAACCAGACAAATAGGCCACGTGCTCCATGATGAACTCCGTAATGAGAATGGGTTTACTCCATCCATTTCTAGACCAAAGCGGATACATCGAGGCTCATTCTTAAATGTAGGCCAACTTTCCTCTATGTGCTTCCATGCACGAGAGTCAACAGGTACCCGCATCACATCATCTGTCAACCTAGTATTTGAGTGCCATGTCATCAAAGCGGCTATAGACTTATACTTGAACATGCTCTTTATTCTTGAAATAATAGAAAAGTGTCGAAGGACCTTTGCAGGGATAAATTTTCCTTGTGTGTCCTCTCTATACCTGTTTGATCCACAATTGGAACATTGTTCCAAATTTTCATACTCATTGCAAAAAGTATACAATCATTAGGATATGCATATATTTGTGATAATCCAAGCCCAAATTAGTAAGAAGCTTTTTAGCGGCTGGACAAGTAGGGGGCATGTGATTTCCTTCTAGCAAGATTTTCTCGTTGAGCAACCTGTCGTTACATGAAAAAGTCAGACCCTTGATCACATTATTGAAGTGTAATTTGTACTTTATCATGCTTAGGATACAATGTATTTACCTAAAAAGCTCTGTGATGGAGGCGTCAGACCACCCGTAGATAGACTGCAAATTAAGCGGTACGCTATACGGAAAACTGAGATTTTCGCACCATTGTAAAGCGGCTTGTGTAAAAGAGTTTGTATCATCTCGCCCTCTTTATCGTCGCTATCATGCCATTGATATGGACGGAATGGCTGAGGTTGGTTGGTAGTATTGCCTTGAATGTTGTCCTCTTCTATGTTTTCATGATAGGATTCATGTCAAAGAACACGTCTAACATCTGTTCCATCTCTACTTCTTGAAATGCCACATAAGGTATTGGTTGGGAAGACTCAGTCGATGGTTGTTCGTTTGAAAATCTTCTTCTCTGGGATGAAGTTGGAACAATATCTACTTGCGGAGTTTGATCTATTGTCTCTAAACCATGAGATACATAACATAGGTCTTGTAGTTACTCTATTAAAAAGAGACTGTCATTCCATACTTTATCTACCAATGATGCAACAAATAATTAAAACACTCTTGTTATAAATACACATTACTAACTACATGAAAATGCGTGACAACCTCACATTCTCTAGCCAGGCCCGATCCCCACACACCTCGGTTTAGAGGTGTACGAAGATTAGGACCACAGAGTAATAATCTCGTCTTTATTATTCAATGACTATATATTAGGGTTTTGAAAGTCTGTGTGCGCTTTTGAAGACCGATTGCATTATTTTACTTCGTTTATCAATGTCCGTTTGCGTTTTGAAGTACACAAGTCATTTGCGAAGTCCGTTTGCTTTTTTTTCAACTATTTGCCGCTATCTCTAACAACCTCACATTCTCTAGCCATGCCCGATCCCCACACACCTCGGTCTAGAGGTGCACGGAGATTAGGACCACAGGGTAATAATCTCGTTTTTATTGGTCAATGGCTATATATTAGTCTTTTTGAAGTCTGTGTACGCTTTTGAAGTCCAATCACGCTTTTGAAACCTATAACCTAAACCTAACCTATAACCTAAAATAACCTTTTACGTACAACCTAACCTAACCTATAGCCTAAACCTAGCCTAACATATGACCTAACCTAACCTAACCTTTACATACAACCTAACCTAATCTATAATCTAAACCTAACCTAGCCTAACTTATAATCTATAACCTAAACCTAACCTATAACCTAACCTAACCAAAGTCCGTTTGCGTTTTTTGAAGTACACGACATTTTTGAAGTCCGTTTGCATTTTTTTTACTATCTATCGCTAACTCTAACCCAGTCTATAACCTAGCCTAATCTATAACCTAAACCTAACCTATAAGCTAATCTAACATAACCTATAACAACATAACCTAACCTATAACCTAACTTAAAACCTAAACCTAACCTAACTAAAGTCCGTTCGCATTTTTTGAAGTACACGAGTCATTTTCGAAGTTCGTTTGTGTTTCTTTCACTATTTGCCGCTAGCTCTAACCTAACTTATAACTTAGCATATAACCTATACCCTAACCTAACCTATAACCTAAACCTAAACTTGACCGAAACCTATAACCTAAACCTCATCAATTGCATAATGATGATGAGATGGTAGCGTAATTTCAAAACAAAATTTCCCCATAGCATAATTTCAAAACAAAATTTCTCCATAGCATAATTTCAAAACAAAATTTTCCCATAGCGTAATTTCAAAACAAAATTACCCCAAAGCATAATTTCAAAACAAAATTTTTCCAAGCATAATTTCAAAACAAAATTGCTAAAAATTTAAAGCATTGAAAGCATAACGAATGAAACTTTATTTTGTCAATATACAATATAATTTTAAATTAAATAAAAATGCATAAAACTTTCGAGCACTCACATGCGGCCTATTTGAGCAAGAAAGGGTCTTAGAAACGTCTTCAACCCTGCAAAAACATGGGTGCACACACACACACACACATGTACACTATGTTAGACACACATACACACAAACCTACAAGAAAACTTGAAAAGAATCTCACTTGATGCTGGGAGTAGTCCACAAGCAAGAATCTCACCTTTAACAACTTGTTGGGCAACATATCTGTAGCAGCAGGTGAGGAGGAGGAGGGCAAGAGAAGTGGTGGAGAATGAAGAAAATGCGCAAGGAAAGACCCGCGGCTTCATTTTTTGCAGGGTCCGATGGTACAAGGGCGAATAAAGACGTCGGAATAGCTGCCGATAGAGACGTCGAAATAGTTGTCAGTACAAGCGTCAAAAATTCAAAAATTAACTTTTTTTAATATTTGATCTTCCTCCAGATTTACCTACACATATACCGACGCCGGTAATTTGTTGTCAGAATTCAAGCTGGCTCTTGTACTTTTGCGAAATAGGGCATAGATTTTGTCGGGCCAATACAACCAACTGCTTATAGAACTCAAGCTCAATATATCATTGTAGCTACGGACTGTTTGACCAAGTGGGCAGAGTCTAAGGCAACCAGGAAGAATGATGGTAGAACGACACCCGTATCCTTGTATGAGAATGTATTCACAAGATATGGACTACCAATAGAAATTGTCAGTGATAGTGGAACTCATTTCCTCACTGAGGTAATTGAGTATTTGCTGAATGAATTTCTGGTCATCCATAACAAATCCCCTCCATATCATCCACAAGCAAATGGGCAAGCTGAGCACACGAATAAAATTCTTAGCTTGGTATTGACTAAAGTGGTTAGTTCAGGACGAACTGATTGGGAAATGAATCTACATGCCGCTCTATGGTCTTATAGAGTTTCATTCAAGACAGCTTTGAATGCTACACCCTTTAATCTTATTTATGGTCTTGATGCCATACTGCCGATAGTATTTCTATTGCCGACACTAAGGGTAGCAAAAGACTTGACCGGAAATGAATTTTCAGAGAGGCTTGAAGATTTAGAAAATCTTGATGAGCAAAGGCTAACAACCGTAGCTCACATCTATGCACAAAAAAGGAAGCAAAAACAATTTTTTTATTCACATCTAGTCACAAAAATCTTCCAAAAAGGGGACCTAGTTTTAGTTTACTCCCTTAAGCAACAAATTCCCAAGTTCAAGACAAAGGGAAATGGACCGTTTATCATTGAAAATGTATCTCCAAGTGGGGCAGTTAAGTTGTCCACTCTAGATGGTGAACCAATGGCTAACTGAATTAGTGGATGCCGATTAAAGAAGGACCATTTGTCACTAACCAATGATTTGCTAGAGAAGATGCATGCCTCAAAGCAAAGAAAGATAAAACGACAACACGTTATTGATGAAGCCCAAGAGGAAGCTCGACTTCAAATACTCAAGAGGAAAGCAACTTTCAAAAATCAACAAACACCTATTCCCATCAACACTTTGGAACCAGATAAAAGATTATGGGAATTGTAGAATGATGCAATATCAATGGATGATGAATGGTTGGATGGAATGGACCTTCGCATCACGGTACAACTAAACAATCATAGCACAAATGCATTAGTAGATACCGGAGCTCGAATGAATGCAGTCAGTTATTCCACTTACAAGAAGGCTACGAATCAGTCTTAAACATCAGGTATATTCGTTATCAAAGGATGCAACAAAAATCCAACATCGGCATTGGGAGTACTCAACTTGAATGTGATCGTACATGGATGTTCATGCCCTCATCAATCGGTATGCATACCATATGAACATATGAATGAAACAATGATTCTTGGAATCTCATGGATGCGAACATAAAAAGCAGTACCAGATTGGCAACTCAAGATATCACTTAAAGGAATACAACTCTTAGTTCCAATTGCATCGAGCAAAGAGGAATGGAAAAGAGGTCATCCACAAAAGCAACCAGGGAGTAAACAACTATGTCAACCTCTAGACAAGCAAATGCTACAAGTAGCATGCAAGGAGTCAGGCAGATTTGCGTACCAAAAGCACAAATCAAGGACAATCTGTCTCAAATTTGGGTTCCTGAAAACTCATCTACCATACTGAAGAAGGTTTCACATCTAACGACTCAAGGAAAAACATATTTGAGAAGAAAAACTAACACAAGATGGGTTTGGAGGAAAAAGGAGCATTTATCTTTTCCACAAACTGTAAAACCGATGAAGCAGTGGAAAGTTAAGTCTCAAAAAACTCAACCACAACAGTTCACCAATAGAAAACCAAAATACGAATGGAGAGCTAAAGCTCAACAACCGTCATCATTGATACTGAGTGGCATAAAATGGTAACCATCTTTTTGCAACATTTGTCAGTCTACTCAACGTCCTTTTCCTCATATGTGTATATATTTTTCTACGCTATTAAGTTATCTAGAGTAAATTCCCCCTCTTCGTTTAACCTTTGTGGTGACACATACATTATACTCTTCCCAAAAATGTCACCTTAATCATATATTTATATTACCACCCTTTTCTTTTTTGCTTTGTAAAAAGAATAAGCATACAATAACCAACTATATACCCCCAAACTTTCTTACCTCTTGTGAATTAGTAGTAGAAAAATAATATATCCATCTTCCACCCCATATAGATAAATTCCCATGGAAACCAACTCTCCACTTGTCTTTACCAAAGATTATGGTCCCTCTCTACAAGTCTTCTATGCCCCCTACATAGGTGGCCCAATATCTCTTAAGAATATACATATAGTTTCTCTCCTTTCAAAAAGACTCCAATTGTATATTCTTTTCACTAGCAAATAATATTGGGCCCTCCTCTATTTGTTTAAGCATCATAGCCTTTTGAAAAAGCATGATTCCCCTTGGATGCATACAAACAAAGGGCCCATACAAGAAGACTTGGAAGCAAAAGGTTCCCTAGCTTAGTGTGGACCTTCCAAACCGAATTCCTTGGTGCATGGGCGTGAAGAATAGTCCAAATTCATATCAAACATGTTGAGAAGGTCAATTTTGCCTTTTGAAGCATGTCGTTTCGAGCTACAGGTAAAAAGTTATGATCAAAATAGTGTAAATCTGTCAGATTCGCAGCAAAAGGGAACTGTAAATCGAGTAAATCAAGAGGGTGAGATCTTATTTTTCCCCTACTCATCTTCTAGAAGAGCAATGAGTGTTCAAGGTCACTTGCATGTGATGGGACCAACCTAAAGATGCTTTCTAAATGCCAAGACAGACAAGTTGAGATACCCCGCAGGAGCCACCCGTAGGGCCTCATGGTGGGGCCCACCTACATTATGCACCCCTATGGAGCCTTCACGGTCTAAAATGATATTTTTGGTGAATAAATAGTCCCTTTTATGTCCAATATTCAATGAGTGATCAAAGGACACTTAATTAGGTCTAATCACTTACTCTAATTAAGTGTAGCATAATCCCACTCCTACACAACTATAAATAGCCTCCCTTGGAGAGACTCAAGGACACACACCTATATTTTCAACTTCATGTTGTTTTCTTGATCAATAGTAGAGAAAACCCCAACTCTCCCTCTTTCACATCCTCCCTCCTAACCCTCCTCTTTGGAGGAAGTGCAACTCTATTCTCCACTCTTTCCATTCTACAATCTCTTACTCCATCAACCCAATAAATCATTTGTAGCACCTCAATAACTTGTAAATACATCATGATCTCTCTCATGGTTATGTTAATGATCATGAAATCATCTTCAAAACTTTCAAGTGTCGCAATTCGTGAGGGTTAGCCAGCGTCTATCCTCCCCTTAAAAGGTGTGCGAGAAATCAAGTAAGTGTTCTATTCTCAATTTACCATTGGTTTGTTTCTCCACACTTATTCAATTGGTCTAAAGAAATTTCTCACTCCAACTCTCTTTTGTTTCATTACATATGCATGTGGCTACCTCTCATGGTGATTTTATTTGTGTCACGGCATTGCATAGATGGAGATGAGCTCTCTATGCAAAGGGTGTTAGTTTGATGTAAGTGATTCTCTTGTGTGTTTGAGAGGCAAGTCTTGTGCGCATGATTTTTTTGATGAGTGCTTGAGAGAGGAAGAGTTTGGATGTATTATGGGTATTCTTATGGGGAGAAGGTGAATGTTATTCCACAAATTGCATATTTCATTTTGATGCACGGCATCGGGTTGCATAATCGTTGATGGTGTTCAAGTGTCCTAAGTGTATATAGAGTAAGGGGCTTTTCAAAGTGTGTTGCTTGAGTGGGTGAGTGCAAGTGTTATTTTGATTGGTTTCCTTCTCCACTCCCAAAAGAATGTGGTGCCCCAAGTAGTGTGCATACCTCATTACGAACATTTTGTGAGGGTAGGCCCATTGGTTTGGGTTTAGAGGCCCCATTTCAAAAAGCTCGCCCTCATAAAGTGGTGCCCCCACTGAGGAACATATTTCCAAGTTACCTTCAATTTTTTTAGTGATGAACAATGGAGTTTCCATCTATCCATTTCATTTTGCACAACACATTAGAGTAAATGTTCACATAGATAGAAAAGTCTTTTTCCAGCAACGCATTGTTTTTATGTTTGGTACAGAAAGACTTAGAGAAATACTGGCATCACCCAATCCAATTATACTTCCAATCATCAATTATGAAACTTATTTTGATGTTCACGTTTTCATTTTGTTTTAAAGGCAAGAACAAGGAGTGGTGAAGGGGTGCTCAAGGGCCATATGAAGGAACGAGGTCTTCAAACCAACAACGAGGAGTAGCACATGAATCACGATCAAAACAATGAACCTTTTAGGCCTATTGCTCGGCAATCCATTCATATAATCATTGCAACTAAGTTTAGGTTTCAGTCTCTCATAAGGAGGATATTTGGATCCACTCGCCTCAATGAAATCAATGCTTCAATTAATCCATTTATTCTACCTATGATAAAGTACGAATTAACAATGGATGTGTACATCTTCATTTTAATGTAATCAGATTTATAGTGTCAACAATCTTGTGCAGCCCGTAAGAGAAAAGTTTCTTTAAAAAAAAGGAAGTTCAAAAAGTCTAAACAAAATGTCAAGTTCTTTTCCCACGTTCTATGCAAGAAGTGGGGAAGATGCGCAAGAGTTTCTTGACAACTTGGAGATGGCACATCTCATATCCGGGAGAGATGAAGAGTAAGTAAAGCTACGAGCCTTCCCGTTGGTTCTAAAAGCAGAAGCTAAAGCATGGTATGAGACCTTGCAACCCCAAATCAAGTCCAATTGGGAGAAACTGCAAACAAGCTTCCTCTCCAGGTTCGGGCAAGGTGATACTTCTGAAGGACTATGGAAATGTCTTATTGAACATAAGCAGGTATCACTTGAAGACTATCCCTCTTATGAAGAAACCTTTGTCAATCTATGGGGTAGGTGGGAGGCTACATTAGAAAATCATGGTGGTGCACCTAACTTTCTAAAAAAAAAGAGATTCATGGTTGGCTTGTATCCACTTTTAAAGGCTAAAGTAGAGCTAAAATTCCCATCCACCTTCAAAGAAGCACGTGAGGTAGCCATCATCAAGTTTAGAAAACTACACTTCCAAGCACATAGAGCAAGGGGTTTGAATGAAGTGAGTGAGAGGGAGTCTTCACAAACCATGGAAGCACCAATTAGGGCCCCTCTTGCACAATCTTCACAAATAGGAGATAACTCTCAACAAGAGGTTTTACAAAGGCTAACTCAACAGCTTGAGAACCTCACTCTGAATCTAGTACAAGGCCTACCTCAACAACGACAACCAAGAGAAGGGAATCGCAATCAACGAAGACAAGCTCAAGAGTTGCGATGTTGGAATTGCAATGAAATGGGCCATGGCATGTACAATTGTCCACATCCAAGGCGTCTTCCGGGAGACATATATCCTCCCAGACCGCCTCCTCTCACTGTGCAGCAAGAACTAGCTCAAGGCCCACAAATCCTTCGTTGACCACCACCACCAGCAAATATACCTCCCGTCCCACATGAGGAGGAAGAAAGAGGAGTCAACATCATCAAGCTAGAAGAGGTAATAGATGAGCATACTCTAAACTTTGATGTTATGCCGGCAGAAAAACGCACAAGAGCACATGATAAGGATGAAGACATGAGAAGTGAAGGAACAAATTCAGCCAGAAGGGACAAGAAGAAGAAGTCAAAGATGGAAGAAGCTGAAAGTAGCAGGAAGAAAAGATCAAGGCGAAGGGAAATTGGTCTCAACGACTTCCCATTGGGAAAGGAGCTAGAGCCCTACAACATCATGGAGGATTTACAAACCCAAAAGCCAAACATTTCATGGCCTCAACTTCTACACCTATCAGCCAAAGTAAGAAGGCAATGGCCAAAGTTGGTAAGTACAAGAACTCCAAAAAAGAAAGCAAATCTTTCCATTAAGGTTGTGGCCTCAAAGCTACAAAAAGATGTGGAACCCATTGTGGATGCTTACATAAGGGGTAAAAAGGTGTCTAATGTATATGTTGATGGTGGAGCTCAAATGTGTGTGATCACGGAAAAATCAATGAACAGGTTAGGGCTTGAAATTACAAAGTCCTCTAATTGTCAAGCTAGGCTAGCCAACAATTCAAGTGTGAAGTGTTTGGGGATCATTGAAAATGTAAAAGTCTCTATATGTAACATAGATGCACGAGTGGATATGTATGTCATGCCAGCTAAGGGGGAGGGCTATCCCATCATCCTAGGGAGGCCTTGGCTCATTGCTGTGAATGCAGATCAAAAATGGGGAAGTGGTCGTTTGATTCTTAAGAAGGGTCAACCAGTGGTGTATGATTGGCGAGAAGGAAAGCAACTAGATATCAACTATGAAACCACGGCAGATGAAGAGAGCGAGGAGGAGAGTCCTTACTCAAGTGATGAGGAAGCATCAACCAGTGCATCAACCAGTGAAGAGGAGTCTTCTTTGGAGGTAATGGGAATTGTATTCAACGCCAACGCTCAAGATGTTCCTGTAGAAGAAAAGCCAACAGACAATCACACACGAGGGGATGAAAGATGCCACCACCTTGAAGAAGGATTTGAGAAGATGCGTGCAAAAGATCTTACTTGTGAGGAGAGGATGTCCTACATCAATATGTTAAGGAGGTATCCCAATTTGTTTATCACTGACTACTCACAAATAAGAGGTGTAGATGTAATAAAGCATCGAATTGAATTGAAACCAGGGACCAAACCCGTGGCTCAAAAGTTAAGGCGACTAGGATCTGTGCAACAAAAGGCTCTCCTACAGGAAGTGAATCGACTCTTGAAGGCTGGCTTCATCTATCCAGTATCCAACTCCGAATGGGTATCACCTATTGTAGTCACTCCCAAGAAGAATGGTAAGTGGAGGGTCTGCGTGGATTACAAACCCCTCAACGCTGCGACAAAGAGGGACCACTTCCCTCTCCCTTTCCAAGATGAAATTTTGAATGAAGTAGCAGGTCACGAATGCTACACTGTGTGTGATGGGTATTCATGATATTTTCAAATTAGAATAGCAGAAGAGGACCAACCAAAAACCACCTTCATCACACCTTGGGGATGTTTTGCATTCAGAGTAATGCCTTTTGGGCTCACCAATGCTCCTAGCACCTTCATGAGATTCACAATATTTGTATTTCAGCCATTCTTTGGAAAATCTATAAGAGTCTTTATGGATGATTTCTGTATTTATAGTTGTAGATCACTTCACTGCCAAAAGGTTGAAGAGGGGCTTAAGAGGCTCCATCAATTTGGGGGACAACTCAACCCAGAGAAGTGTCATATCGGTGAATCTCAGGTGGTTTTGCTAGGCCATGTGGTTTCTTCACAAGGAATTCAAGTGGATCCCTCTAAAGTAGAGGCCCTTTTGTCATTATCTCCACCAACAACAACTAAGGAGCTAATGACCTTCAACCACAAAGTGAGGTACATGTCTCGCTTCATCCATCTCCTAGCAAAAGCCATCGCCCCTTTGCATAGGTTGGCAAGCCAATCTACATTTGAATGGGGGAGGGAACATGCAAAATGTTTTGAGGAAGTGAAGGGCATTCTTAGCTCTCTCCAGATCCTAATGCCACCAGATCCAAAGGAGACCTACTATGTCACTCCAAGTGTAGGTTTCGAAGCAATTGGTGTTGTTTTGATGCAAAAAGATCCTAAAACATCATACATGAGGCCAATCTATTTTGCAAGCAAGGTGATGACTCCGGCCGAGAAGGGATACACTGAAATGGAGAAAGTGGTCTTTGCAATTTTGTTTGCGGTAAGGAAGTTTCGATCGTATCTTCTCCCTGTTACATTTGTTTTTCTCACCTTAGAGCACAATCTACCATATGTAGTACAACACATGAGCCTCTCATCTAGAATAGCAAAGTGGGTGCTTGAACTCCAAGAATTTGAATACACTTTCCTTGTAGAAGATAGCACAAGAGCAGGACTTGTTGGGTTAAAGGCCCGTGTGCCCGGCTGCCCGTTGTTCGGCCGCCCATGTACAGCCATTCATTTACTCATTCATAATAACTATACTCACAACTACACATTGTAGTGTGAGTACCGCCCCGCCACACACTGTGTCTATCTCCTTCTTCGTGCTGGCTCTCTGTGTGTGTGCTCTCCGATCCCAACAAGTGGTATCAGAGCTTGGTAGTGAGAGCATTGAGAGCTTCATCATCATTGTTGAGTGTGTTGAAACTTGTTGCTGTTTCATTGCCGTTTTTCGGTTTCGCGCACGCGCGCATTTCTAAAGAGCAGAAGGTTTTTCTGAGCTTGGCATTGGAAGGTTCAGCACTCCGCGAGTATTTTCATCAGGCGTCCTGGGGTTTAACCCCCCTTTCGGAGCCATTCGTGCCATTAGAAATCCCATCCGTGCTACAGACTAGGAGCTGCGTTTTTCAGCTCTCTTTGGTAGTTTTCTGCTGCCAGAGCTTCCATAGCCATTACAGGTGCCATTGTTGTAGTGTCTTCCACTTACGTGAGCCCGCAGCTCATTTGAGAGTGTGTAGCCTCTTCTTGGAGTGGCCTCATACACACAGATAGAGTGGGAGTTTGGCGACATTGTCTTCTTCGACTACAGGTACAGGTACAGGTACAGGTATGGGTACAGGTTACAGGTTACAGGGAGCTTTGGATACAGGTTTCTTCTGTGGTTACAAAACATGTATTTTGACTGTGGGACAGCCATGCATATGGTTGTGGTTTGAGTGGGAGCTTCTACTCTTATGGGCAGTCTGTTTATGCGTGTTCTTGAGCTACAGGTTGACATCATCTATGTATGTTGATGGATGTGGATATGGCAGTTTGACAGACACTCTTTATGCATGATATTGTGGAGATTTGGTTCACTTATACATAGAGCGGGTTTGCTCTTGCTTGCAGTGTTGCGGTTTGAGTACGGACATGTACTTGGTTGACAGTAGAGATTAGACTTCATTGAGCTTGTGCATTGGTTATATGCTCACTTGGATCCATTTATGCTCACGGATTTGTGTAAGCTTGGTTAGCTTATGTCTCTATTGTGGTTATTCAGACATGGAGTATGTTTATGCCTCTATGACAGCTCATTGTTGATGCATTTTGTGGCACAGTTTACCTAGGCCGGTTGAGTTACAGGTGTCACGGGTTTATGCATTTGTTTGTGGATTTCTACGTACGTTTTTTGACCATATTATGGGCTGATTTATACTCTATGCGTTTGCTCTTTGATTGAGCAGCAGGTGTTGTCAGATTTGCAACACTACTTTGTTGTGGCAGTTTGTTGGTTGGTTACAGGTTTCTCATTGTTGCATTCTTGTTGTAATGGGCACTAAAGAGGACACAGTTTTCAATATTGAGAAGTTGGATGGTGCTAACTTCTCATATTGGAAAGATCAGATTTGGGATGTCTTGGTGCAGAAGAAACAGATTCGACCTCTAAAGTTGCAGGGAGTTAAGCTAGAGAACATGGAGAGGGATGATTGGGAGGAGTTGGATGAGATGTGCAGGTCTACCATTAGGCTTTCCCTTTCAAAGTCTGTTTATTACAATGTGAAAGATGCACAGGGTGGAGCTTATGAGCTATGGCAGCGGATTTGCGATATGTATGATAAGCATTCGGCTGCTTCTATGGTGTATTGGATTAAAAAGCTTATTGATTTGCGAATGGAGGAAGGTGCTTCCATGAATGCGCATTTGAATGAGTTCAATACAATTTTCAGCCAACTTGCTACGCAGAAAATTACGTTTGAGGACAATGTAAAAGCTATGTTTTTACTTGTCACGTTGCCTGAGTCATGGGACACATTTAGGACAGCCATAAGTAACTCGGTTCCTGCGGATGAGTTGACAAGTACTAATGTGGAGTCTAGTCTTCTCACGGAAGAGATTAATCGAAAGAATAATGCAGGTAGTAAGTCTTCTAGTGCAATGGTTGTTAGAGGCAGGACTATGGACAAGTATAAGTCCAACAGGGGTAAATCTAGAAGCAAGTCCCGTGCAGGCACAAGTAAAAAGGATGTGGAATGTTTTCATTGTGGTAGAAAAGGCCATTTCAAAAAGGATTGCTACAAGTGGAAAAGGGAAAATGGAGATGGTAAGAAGAAAGACCATGATGCTAAGGACAAGCCTAAATCCAATGTCAAGATTGAGGAGTTAAATGCAACACAGGGAGAGTGTAGCTCTCAAGATGACCATGTATGTGCTTCGACTAGTGCTACTAGTGAAGAGCTTGGTGATGTGTTGCTTGCATCCTATTTTGATGACGCTTTTCTTCTCACTCATGAGCGTAGTATGCCTATGGATTGGGTCATTGACAGTGGTGCTTCTTTTCACGTTACGCCTCATAGGTCGTGGTTTCATGACTATGATGCTTCGAGCACAGGTACTGTCAGGATTGCCGATGGGCGTTCTATGCAGATTCATGGCATTGGGGATATTCATTTGGCTATGCCAAACTCTACTACGTTTGTCTTGCAGCGTGTGCGTCATGTGCCGGCTCTTGCAAAAAGCTTGATTAGTGTGGGTCAGTTGGATTCACTTGGTTTCAATGTATCTTTTGGTGATGGAGGTTGGAAGATCACTAAGGGCAGCCTTGTTTTGGTTAAAGGTGCTAAGAGGAATATGTTGTATTCCCTTTGTGTAGCTAGTGTGGCTGATCACATTGTGGGGATCACTGAGCAACCTCCTGCTTCTTTATGGCATCAGCGTTTGGGGCATATGTCACTAAAAGGTTTGAAGTTGTTGGCACGTGCGGATTACATTCCCGTTTCAGATTTTGGTGGTTTTGAGTTTTGTGAGCATTGCCTTTATGGTCGACATGCTCGGTCTTCTCATAAGAAAAGTGTTCCACACAGATCTTTGGAAAAGCTAGCTTTGGTGCATAGTGATGTATGTGGGCCGATGCCCAATGCTTCTCTTGGAGGTGCTATGTACTTTGTTACGTTCATTGATGATGCTAGCAGGAAGGTATGGGCATACCCCATTCGTAAGAAGGATACGGTGTTTGATATATTTAAGCAATGGTTGGCTCTTGTTGAGAACCAATCAGGTTGTAAGTTGAAGTGCTTACGTACGGACAATGGGGGTGAATTTATGTCTCATGATTTCACAACATTATGTGTTGAGAAGGGTATACGGCACGAGCTTAGTGCTCCCTATACACCTCCTCAAAATGGTGTGGCAGAGCACATGAACAGGACTATACAAGAAAAAGTCCGTAGTATGCTTTCTATGGCTGGTTTGTCAAATGGATTTTGGGCTGAAGCTGTTGCCACTTCTGTGCATTTGATAAATCGTTCACCTAGTGTTCCTTTGGGCTTCAAAGTGCCTGAAGAGGTATAGACAGGTTTGCCACCTTCGTATGGTCACCTTCGTGTTTTTGGCTGTGAAGCTTATGTACATGTACCTAAGGCAACACGCAGCAAATTGGATCCAAAGAGCAAGAGATGTATCTTCTTGGGTTATGGTAGCTCTGGTGAGATGGGTTATCGATTGTGGGATCCTATTGACAGGAAGATTGTGCGCAGCCATGATGTTGTTTTTCATGAGGACTCTATGTATAGAGCATCACCGCGAACGGTTGAGGTTCGGCGTGTGATATTTGAGGAGGATGGTCATCGGTATGATGGTCCCATGGCTGCTCGTGGGCAGCCCATTGACCCTCAAGTGGGAGATCAGCCCTTGTTGGGAGATCATGTAGATGTGGGACAGCCCTTGTTGGGAGATCATGTGGATGTGGGACAGCCAGATGCACCTCCTGCACAGTCTTTGAGGCGTTCAGAGCGGCGTGCAAGACAGCCTCAGCATTTTGTGCCTTCTATGGATTATGTATTGTTGACTGATTGCGGGGAGCCATCATGTTATGATGAGGCCATGTCTAGTGTTGACAAGCTCAAGTGGGAGCAGGCTATGCAGTCAGAGATGGATTCGTTGATCCAAAATGAAACGTGGGAGCTTACTCCTTTGCCAAAGGGTAAGAAGGCACTACCATGCAAGTGGGTTTACAAGATAAAATTGTGTTCAATGGATGCAAAGCCTAGGTACAAAGCAAGGCTTGTGGCTAAAGGATTCAAGCAACAGAAGGGCATTGATTTTGACGAGATCTTCTCCCCAGTGGTGAAGATGTCTACTTTGCGTATGTTGTTTGCTTTGGTAGCTACAGAAGACATGGAGTTGAAGCAAATGGATGTAAAGACAGCTTTCTTACATCCGGACTTGCACGAGGATTTGTACATGGAGCAACCAAGTGGGTTTGTTATTCATGGTTCAAAGAAGATGGTATGCCGGATTCTTAAGACCTTGTATGGGCTGAAGCAATCATCTCGTGAATGGTATCGTAAGTTTGATGCATTCATGAGTTCATTGGGCTATGTACGCAGTTATGAGGACCCATGCCTCTATACTCGCAAGGCTGTAGATGTTAGTCTTATTGTTTTGGTTTTGTATGTGGATGACATGCTGATCGCAAGGAAGTGTATTTCTGATGTGGATGCCTTGAAACATAGGCTACATGAGACCTTTTCCATGAAGGATCTTGGGGATGCCAGTCATATTTTGGGTATGCGGATCACTCGTGATCGTTCTCGTAAGATGCTCTTTCTTAGTCAGAAAGAGTACATTGACAGGGTGCTTGAGCGTTTTCATATGGAAGGGGGGAAGGCCATTAGTACCCCGTTGCCTCCATATGTAAAACTCAGCCATGATGACTGCCCTCAGACAGATTTGGAGACTATAGAGATGTCTCAGATTCCCTATGCGTCAACTGTTGGTTCCTTGATGTATGCCATGGTGGCTACGCGTCCAGATCTTGCTCATGCAGTTGGTGTGGTTAGCAGGTACATGTCTAACCCGGGCAAGCGTCATTGGGATGCAGTGAGAGGTATTCTCAGATACTTGAGAGGGGCTTTAGAGTTGTCCCTATTTTATGGTGAGAAGGATATGTCTGTTTGCGGATATACACATTCAGACTATGCAGGGTCAGTGGACTCGAGGAAGTCTACTAGCGGCTATGTGTTCACAGTTGCAGGTGGACCGGTTTCGTGGGCATCACCTTTACAGCCATGCGTTGCTTTGAGCACTACAGAGGCTGAATATATGGCTGCCACTGAGGCTGCCAAGGAGGCCGTATGGCTCTCACGACTAGTGGGAGATCTTGGTATGGCTGGTGATGCTCCGATTCTACATTGTGATAGCCAGAGTGCCATAGCATTGGCACGGAATCCTGTCTTCCATGCGAAGACAAAGCACATTGAGGTGAGGTATCACTTCATATGAGAGGTGCTAGAGGACAAGCGCATAGAGCTTGTCAAGGTACACACTGACGATAACCCTGCTGATCTACTCACGAAGTCATTAGCCTCACAGCGGTTTGCACACTGCAGATCACTGATGGGTATGGCTTGACTTCTTTTGCTGTACTTTGGCCACTTTAAAGGCACACTGCCTTTAAGTGGGAGATTGTTGGGTTAAAGGCCCGTGTGCCCGGCTGCCCGTTGTTCGGCCGCCCATGTACAGCCATTCATTTACTCATTCATAATAACTACACTCACAACTACACATTGTAGTGTGAGTACCGCCCCGCCACACACTGTGTCTATCTCCTTCTTCGTGCTGGCTCTCTGTGTGTGTGCTCTCCGATCCCAACAGGACTTGCAGACATTCTCACCTACAAAGTGAGAGAAAGGGAAGGATCACGACTACAAAGAGAGGAAGGCTCAAAACAGTTGAAAGTAAAGGAGATTGATAATGCCCATACTTTATGCTTTGACGGAGCTTATCAACGCCAACAAGACAAAGCAGTAGGGGGAATCATCATTTTGAACCCACAAAAGGAGGTAATGGTTAGAAAAGGTATCACTCTACCCAGTGTTCACTCTAACAATGAGGCTGAGTATGCTGCTCTAACCCTTGGGTTAGAAGAATGCAAAGAATTAGGGATACAAAGACTTATTATAAAAGGTGATTCTTTGCTAGTGGTCAGGCAAATCCAAGGGACTTGGAGGTGCAAGAATCGTACATTGTTTGAGTGGCTTAGTAGTGTAAGAGCTTTGATGAAGGGTTTTAAAGCAACACAGGTACAACACATCGTGAGAACTCATAACAAGGAAGCAGACTTACTCGCAAATGAAAAGCTTCAAATGGCGGTAGGAGGTGTGAAACTATATGAACCCAAATATCAAGGTCAAGAGGAGCTAAAAGACATTATCTTCTTTCTACAAGCAGGTGAGTGTCCCAAACACTTAGACAAGGTGCAAAGACATAGACTAGTTAAGAAGGCCACACCTTACCAGTTGATTGGGGATGATTTATATCACAAAGGGAAAGATTTGGTCTTGAGGAGAGTACCAGGTGTTCAAGAGATAGAGAAAATTCTTCTTTCATGTCATGATGATGTCTGTGGTGGTCACTTTTCTCAAGATATTACAAGTAGGAAGATTTTACAAGCAGGGTTTATTTGGCCGAGCTTACATCGTGATGTCCAATATTGGTGTAAGGCATGTAAGCCATGCCAAATTGCTGGGGATAGACGACTAACATATGAGCCTCGAGTCCCAATAATATCTTATGGCCCTTTTGAAAAGTGGGGTGTGGATGCAATAGGTCCCCTACCTCGTACTTCTACAGGGAAGGTTTTCATCATCATGGGTGTTGACTACATGACACGATGGGCGGAAGCAACAAGCACAACCTGAATCACAGTTGAAGAGGTATCAAAGTTTATTTTTGATCATATTTGTAGTAGGTTTGGAACACCTCTAGAAATCTTATCAGATCGAGGCCAGGGTTTTAGGGCTGACCTTTTGAATGATCTCTTGAGGAGGTTAAAAGTGAAACACCTGCATTCCACACCCTACTATCCTCAATGCAATGGATTGGTGAAAAAAGTGAATGGAATGATATGTAAGATCATTTCTAAGTGGGTTGTGGACCGGCCTAATGATTGGGATTGCCATTTGACGGCTGCTCTTTGGGCGTATAGGACATCTTTCAAGGTATCTACCCAATTCACCCCTTTTCATCTAGTTTATGGACAGGAGGCACTTCTCCCCATTGAGGTAGAGCTCTCAAGCTTGCGCGTTCTTGCAAGAGTGGCAAAAAAACCAAAAGAGGTTCTACATGAAAGAATCTTAGATCTCCAACGACTTGAGCTAGATAGAGAAGAGTCCATTGATCACTACATCACCAAAGCGACAAGCCAAAGGGATAAAATCAACAAGAAGCTCAAGGGGAAAGGATTGAAGGAAGGTATGTTGGTTCTTTGCTATGATAACCGACTTGATACTTGACTTGACAAAAAGTTTTTGCAAAGATGGGAGGGACCTTTCATGATAAAAACAAAGTTTGGGAATGGTAGTTACAGATTAGCAGATTTATCAGGAAAACTCCACAAGACCAGAGTCAATGGATGGAGATTAAAGCCCTACTTTCAACGTATCAATCCGTTGATAGGCAGTCATCTGCCTACATCATCTAAGCTCCAAATTGACATGGCTCCCTTCGGCTTGGCAAATGCTCCACCTATTTTTAAAGCTTTAATGTGCAAAGAAGAACCAGCCTTGGAATCTGAACATACCCAAGGCAACCCTCCCATCTCCGATTTATGGGATTGAGGTAATGAAAAGCAGGTCTAATGGAGTAAAAGAGTGCATGACACTCCTCCTATTGAAAAAAAAAAAAGTGGAAAAGGAAAAATGACAAAAAAGAAAAAGAGAAAAAAAAAGAAGAAAAAGAAGCAACACCGTCCTCCTAAAGATATGAATATCTCTAAGCTTGGGGGAGGGCTAATATGAGTGGCATAAAATGGTAACCATATTTTTGCAACATTTGTCAGCCTACTCAACGTCCTCTTCCTCATATGTGTATATATTTTTCTACGCTATTAAGTTATCTAGAGTAAATTCCCCCTCTTTGTTTAACCTTTGTGGCGACACATACATTATACTCTTCCCAAAAATGTCACCTTAATCATATATTTATATTACCACCCTTTTCTTTTTTGCTTTGTAAAAAGAATAAGCATACAATAACCAACTATATACCCCCAAACTTTCTTACCTCTTGTGAATTAGTAGTAGAAAAATAATATATCCATCTTCCACCCCATATAGATAAATTCCCATGGAAACCAACTCTCCACTTGTCTTTACCAAAGATTATGGTCCCTCTCTACAAGTCTTCTATGCCCCCTACATAGGTGGCCCAATATCTCTTAAGAATATACATATAGTTTCTCTCCTTTCAAAAAGACTCCAATTGTATATTCTTTTCACTAGCAAATAATATTGGGCCCTCCTCTATTTGTTTAAGCATCATAGCCTTTTGAAAAAGCATGATTCCCCTTGGATGCATACAAACAAAGGGCCCATACAAGAAGACTTGGAAGCAAAAGGTTCCCTAGCCTAGTGTGGACCTTCCAAACCGAATTCCTTGGTGCATGGGCGTGAAGAATAGTCCAAATTCATATCAAACATGTTGAGAAGGTCAATTTTGCCTTTTGAAGCATGTCGTTCCGAGCTACAGGTAAAAAGCTATGGTCAAAATAGTGTAAAATCTGTCAAATTCGCAACAAAAGGGAACTGTAAATCAAGTAAATCAAGAGGGTGAGATCTTATTTTTCCCCTACTCATCTTCTAGAAGAGCAATGAGTGTTCAAGGTCACTTGCATGTGATGGGACCAACCTAAAGATGCTTTCTAAATGCCAAGACAGACAAGTTGAGATACCCCGCAGGAGCCACCCGTAGGGCCTCATGGTGGGGCCCACCTACATTATGCACCCCTATGGAGCCTTCACGGTCTAAAATGATATTTTTGGTGAATAAATAGTCCCTTTTATGTCCAATATTCAATGAGTGGTCAAAGGACACTTAATTAGGTCTAATCACTTACTCTAATTAAGTGTAGCATAATCCCACTCCTACACAACTATAAATAGCCCCCCTTGGAGAGACTCAAGGACACACACCTATATTTTCAACTTCATGTTGTTTTCTTGATCAATAGTAGAGAAAACCCCAACTCTCCCTCTTTCACATCCTCCCTCCTAACCCTCCTCTTTGGAGGAAGTGCAACTCTATTCTCCACTCTTTCCATTCTACAATCTCTTACTCCATCAACCCAATAAATCATTTGTAGCACCTCAATAACTTGTAAATACATCATGATCTCTCTCATGGTTATGTTAATGATCATGAAATCATCTTCAAAACTTTCAAGTGTCGCAATTCGTGAGGGTTAGCCAGCGTCTGTCCTCCCCTTAAAAGGTGTGCGAGAAATCAAGTAAGTGTTCTATTCTCAATTTACCATTGGTTTGTTTCTCCACACTTATTCAATTGGTCTAAAGAAATTTCTCACTCCAACTCTCTTTTGTTTCATTACATATGCATGTGGCTACCTCTCATGGTGATTTTATTTGTGTCACGGCATTGCATAGATGGAGATGAGCTCTCTATGCAAAGGGTGTTAATTTGATGTAAGTGATTCTCTTGTGTGTTTGAGAGGCAAGTCTTGTGCGCATGATTTTTTTGATGAGTGCTTGAGAGAGGAAGAGTTTGGATGTATTATGGGTATTCTTATGGGGAGAAGGTGAATGCTATTCCACAAATTGCATATTTCATTTTGATGCACGGCATCGGGTTGCATAATCGTTGATGGTGTTCAAGTGTCCTAAGTGTATATAGAGTAAGGGGCTTTTCAAAGTGTGTTGCTTGAGTGGGTGAGTGCAAGTGTTATTTTGATTGGTTTCCTTCTCCACTCCCAAAAGAAGGTGGTGCCCCAAGTAGTGTGCATACCTCATTATGAACATTTTGTGAGGGTAGGCCCATTGGTTTGGGTTTAGAGGCCCCATTTCAAAAAGCTCACCCTCAATACCTATAGCTCAAGAAATCAGTGTGCCAAAGCATCTAGATGGTACAATCAGGCAAAGAGCACATAAATTACAAAATCTGCTATTTCAAAAATATCAACAGGAAATCTCAACCACAAAAACCCTTGACTTAACTACTCAAGACCCAACTCTTACACATCATACTAGATTTGCAATGATCTTCAAAGAATCTACGACCAAGAGCCATGTGGGGTAGATTTCCACTGGGCCTGTGAACTATTATGCACTATTAAAAAGGATGGATCTGCTGAGATCACGGATCAGCAAGGCCAGAAAGTTGAAGTGGTTATCAACAAGGACATAATGGCCGAGGCACTAAAGCTACCAACTGAAAGAATGACAATGAGGGCCAGGGATAGGAAGACAACAGGTACATTCACCAAGGATACAGCTGCCGTCACTTTCTCTGACCTAATTATGAAGCAAGTGGAGGATCCTGCCCGTCTTTATCACCAGCACTTCCACTTCATCTCAAAGAGACCGCCATGAGACACTACTCCGAATCATGCGGTTGCGACTACTTTCATGCAGGTGTTGAAGTCAACACCAAGGTAGACAATAGATCACGCTCAGTACGTGCTTACAACACTCAATAGCACAAAGAAGGAAGGAAAGATAACATATCTAGGTGCTCCAAAAGTTCTAACACGAATCGAATACCATACTATTGGAATGGCCAATAACTTGCCGCCAGCCCCAGATTAGAATACATGGATAGTATCAGCTCAACCCTCTCCATGAACCACTAGATCAAAGAAGAAAAGGGTATATAAATCAGATGAAGAATTAGTAGAAAGCTCGCCTGAAGCCCACAGCAATGAAAGATCTGACAATGAAGAGACAAGGGCAAGGAGAGAGGAAATGAAGAAGAAAGCAGTGGAAGCCCCTCAAGAAGAACCTCAGCAGAAGAAAGCAAGGTTTGAAAGAGAAAAAGAATCTTATGAAAGAAGCCGCCAAGCTGCAGGAGAAAACCTGGAATCATGGAGTCCGAGGGAAATCAAGGGTCCAAGGACCAAGAAACCCCACGAAGAAGGTCCCAGAAGATCCGAATGATTTTATTGAGCGAATGTATGTAGAAGCCGAAGCATTGAAGATACAAGAAGCTCTAGAGTGCAAATGAAAGCAAGAGAAGAATTGGCTGCGCAACAAAGGCAAGCAGAATCTGAACCACAACATGAACAAGAAGAGATGTCTCCAAGACACACTTCACCCACTACGAAAAAAGAAGACCATCCCATGCCAAGTCCAAGCCCTTCACCAACTGCTAAATCCAATGAAGGCGATGAACCAAAAGGAAAAGAGAAACAACAGGAAGCTAGATTTGAACAACCCAAGGAAGCAGAGAAAGATAAATTTGAACCTTCTACAACAACACAACCAGAATCAGCTGACGTATCTACAAAGCCTCAACAATATTGTAATTGAAGGGTTTAGAGAGCTCCCCTCCAATCGAGTTCCCTCTTTTAGAGCAGATGTTTTGTTTTATTATTCCTGAGTACTTGGTCGAACTTATATCAATGGCTGCACCTCGTTTCCCTTCATGGTGAGAGGTTGAGTACCAAATGAATTGAGTTCCCAACCTTTTGAGGTTATATTGCATTTTATCCCTTGTGGCCTTTAGTTCTTGCAAGAAAATTATATCAGCATTCAAAGAAATGTCAGTCATCCATTTCTTAATCCCAATAGCCTTGGTTGGGTGAGTCAAGCCCCTACAATTATAGGACAATATAGTCAATTTAGGAGCTCTCATTTTTTGCTATTTTTTAGGGGTTTTGAGAGAACAATAGAGGCTCTATTGGGATCTTGGTCCCTCTCTTTTTTCCTCTTGGGTTTAGTCTTACTTTGTGTAGGAAGGACCTCTTCTTCTGTTTTCCACATAGTGAAGTCATCTGAGGGGCCTGGAGACCCAGTCAATTTGAGCTTCTCCTTATTGTCCTCGGCTTCCAACTCCTCCTCAAAAGTAGGGTTAGGTTGATCAATCTTCATATCAAAAAATTGAGTGCTAGGGATGGTGTCCCCTTCAGTGTCTGAGGCAGAGCTAGAACCCCCAATTAGATCTTTACAATCAGAATTGGGAGCCTAAGGCTGGCTTTGGACTTGAGGGGGAGGCCTTTCCTAGTTGCCAAAGGCATCATGGCAGGTTGCTTGACAGGAGACTCTTCAAAGGAGTCTGTTGGTGCTTCATCAACATGGGGACAATTGTTGGGAGATAAAGGGCTATTTAAAGGATCAAGTACTTCTTCCAATAAGGCATGAGGGGCCTATCCTTCGGGGGGATTGAACCTGCTATTCTTTTGTGGTCGATAGTTTTTTTTTTTTTTGTACTTGAAAAAAGGTTCTTCCCTTCTTCCTGCACACCTTTTTCTAGTTCCTTTGGCACTCGTTCAACGCCGTTCTTTATGAGATGCCCCTGTTTCATACAGTTGCATCAAGCATTTGGAAGGTTCTTGTTATATACTTTCTGAGAGTGAAGCCATTTACCAGTGGGATCCCTGATTGGGATCTCAAATTTTTGTGTGTTGCTCTATCAGTAATTGAGGGTCCCACTTAGGATTAAAGCCACCTCTAGCCTTGGGGCCAAGGACTTTCCCTATTTGAGAACCGGGTTCTTTTTGCCAAGGATAAAATTCCCCTAGCAAGTCTAGAAAATCAATCCAAATAGGAACTTTGGTAGGCTTTTCTCCTCTTGGATTAAAACCTTCAAACCACTTGAAAACAAATAATGGTGTATTTCTCATGAGCCATTGGCCTTGACTAATTACATGCATTGCTTCATTAGTAGTGTCAAGAAGAGCAAGTAATAATTATTGCACATGATTAGGCTTTAAGCCTCTACTCCCCCAATGATGGGAGATCGAGTGTTTAAGAGATTCAACTGAAGGTCTGATGCCATGACACAATACAATAACAACTCACTCCTGAAGTTGATTGAACCAAGCTTGAAGATCCTTAGCTTCTATGACCAGTGGGCCCTCAATGTTCGGGTCCTATTCCTTTTCCTGATTGCGGGACGGGGTGAGCTAGGAGAAGGCCCAACATTAGGTCTGGGGCTGTTAGCAGCCTCACCTTGTTGATTGGTGTGAGACTATGAAGGAGGGGAGACGTTAAATCTGTTAGACAGAAGTTCTGAGGCATGCATGGAAGGACCAGGGTCAGGTCTGCGAAAACCCTCAATAATATTGCTTGGATGAACTACGTTTCCAAGATCGTTAGTATTCCATATAGGGTTTTGGAATAATTTAGATAAAAATCCCATACCTGGTCCCAAAGGGGAAGGAAACGCAGGATGGGGTTGATGACTCCTCTTGCAACCTCCGCCTAGGCAGTTGAAGGGTTCTGACCGCTTGATGGTGCTGGAGGAGGACATAGAGACCTGGGTTGATGTAGGAGAGGGCAATGTCACAAGTAGCAATAGTACGTGGAGGATGACCAGTCGACTGAACCTGATGTGGTTGCATATTGATGTTGTGAGCTTGAAATCTTGAAGGGGACGCCTGTGTTCTCGGCACAGGGGAGACAATAAACTTTTTCAGAGTCGGGGCACGGTTCGTGGACAACCCATTCTTCAATGCTTCGTGCAGTGCCATACCCCCCCCCCCCCCCCCCCCCCCCCCCAAAGGAGGAAAGGTGAAGTCATGTCAGAATAGGGTTCTGGGTTGAAGAGGGTGGAGCGATGGGGGAGAGGTACGAAGCTTGTTTGCTTGCATACAGAGCAGGCTACACCCTTTGTATTGACAGTTTATAGGCTTGACTCTAGTGCTTATTTACATGTGTCCATGTGTTCTTTTCCATGCTGGATTTGAGTTTGATGTATCATGTATCTCTTCTCATACTAGCAACCTTATAATAACTGTTACAACGGCAGGCCAACTTTTCAAGGCGTCAGGGCCTATGGGGAGGCGCTCTTATTATAATTTATGTTTGGATTGACCATCCTGTAAAAGCAGCAAAAGCTCCACTTTTGCAGAAGCCTACGTCAAGCCAGTCACAGTCAGAAGACGAAGACTTGTTGGCATCTTAGTCCAAGCGTCATTGATTTCTGATCATCCGTACTGTTTAGGACTTGAGGATTGAACATCGTCATCCTGTTCCCGTGATATTCTCTGATCTTCTCGACTTTCATCTTCAATGCTTCGTGTAAGGACTTGAGCTGTGGAGCATCTTTGTGTGACCTCTTCCAACTTTGTCTGTTTGTGGAACGGTCGCTCGCCTACCCAAGGCGCAAGAAGATGAAGGTGCGGGGGTAGATGTTGATGCTGCATTTTCAATCTATTTGTGCACTCGAGACAACCTGTAATGGGGTCACAAGGAAATCAAGACATTGTGATGGTTGCTGTCAGCAAGCATAAAAGCAGTCTATCAGCACTAGAATGGACTCTTCGGAACAAGATAGCAGCTCCAGGAAGCATTTTGAAGTTAGTACATGTCCGACCGATTCTCCGCACCATCCCAACTCCTCGTAAGTGCCCCCCCCCCCCCCCCCCCCCCCCCCCCCCCCCCCCGCCCCCAAAATCCCAGCACACACACACACACACACACACACACACACACAAGGAAGCATTTTTAAGAAGTTAGTGCATGTCAGACTGATTCTCTGCACCCCAACTACACACACACACACACACACACACACACACACACACACACACACACACACACACACCTTTTTCTTTTTTTAAGTAATGAGCGCGCGCGCATGCACACACACACACACACACACACACACACATTGTTTAGAGCTGTGTAAAATTCCAATTGGACAGTTGCAAAGTCGGATTTACTGAGATTTGTGTGTCCCCCTCCTTGTCGGCTTCCATTTAAACATAGTTCTATGTATGCACACAGTTTAAGACCTCATCACCTGTTCGAACTTTGTTTATTAGGGATTAGGCAGCCTCCTTGACAGACCTGCAATTTTCAATGCTCTTAATGTTGGGGGAAGGCACTTACTTAATTTTGACTAGCTCAAGCTAAGAATTATTCCTTTGTTAGATTGTCTATTACGTGCAAAGTTCATCATCTTGGTTGGCTAGTCTTCTCTTCCTTCTATTACCAATATGTTTCATTACATCTTCGACATTATGATGGCTTCATGTGAGGCTAGGTGTTGTGTGTGTGTGACACACACACACACACACACACACACACAGAGAGAGAGAGAGAGAGAGAGAGAGAGAGAGAGAGAGAGAGAGAGAGAGAGAGAGAGAGAGAGAGAGAGAGAGAGAGAGATGTTAGACTTTAGGCATCTCTCTTGGTTCATCTAGTTGGTCCCAGTTTCTCCGAGGGACAGGTCTTAGGGAGTGAGGGTTGTTTTGTGGCTGTGCTTGCCGCCCGACCAGTATGAGGTAGGTTTCTCATCTTGGGTTGTGTCTAGCCATGTTTAGCCTTGGGTTTTAGGCTTGGTTCCATGTCCAGTTGGCTCCTGGAGGTCTGGGATATTTTATCGCAGGCTCCCTCTATTTCTTCCCAGGCACCTAGCCTAGCGTTTTTGCTCAGCAGTTCAGCCCGAACGTTTTTGATGGACAGCAGGTGCAGTGCTCGGAGATCATCTCCATAGTGCAGTACCTCCTCAGAGTAGCCTTTCATAAACCTTGTGACCATGCAGTGGCAGGTCTCCTCGACCGAGATCTAGATCCACATCTAGATCTAGCCAAGAGGAGATGCACCAGATCTATGCTCTCAGAGCATGTTGGAGGTGATGCCCATGTGGAGACCGTGTCAGTGATCTTGTGTGTAGAGTTGTTGGCAGTGTCAGTAGCAGTCGCAGTTGTGTGTACCTCGGGTCTATCCAGTTGACACGTTGTCAGGCATTTTTTGGATGAAGATAAAGTCCCTAATACATGCTAAAAAGCTTGCTCACTAGCCTCGAGTACATAGATGTACATAATGCTTTGAGTTTTCAGAGTGCTCTTATAAAATTTATGTATAAAGGCTTGGTTCTGCTTAGTCCTTTGCAAGAGTTTTGGGTTGGTCGAACTCTTAAAAGGTGGTTTTCAATGAGTACTTTCGATCATGCTTGATAGCCGGTGAATCGGACTCATACATCATAAGTTACATGCCTTGGAAGTGGGTGGTTCCTTACTTAGAAAGTGGGTGCGGATGCATGCAAGGAAAGACAAGTGGGTTGATTTGATGGCTTTAATTAGAAAAGGTGTGGCCGAGGATTTTTGGAAATAGCCGAAGTGATAAGCTCCGAGCCGGGCTTTATAGCGTCGCATTCGGTGCTCGGAGTCACCCGCCACGCCTTCGTCAAGATTGCTCGGTGTGGGGAGCAAAACAGAAAATTTATTGGCTTAAGTGGAGAGGTGGGAGGATGGTGCCAAGTGGCAATGGAGTAATCCCACATGGGGGGGAGCAAGTGGAAATTGGAGGGTATAAGGGGGGGAGTGGATACTCCCTAAGGGTGTATCAAAGGAGAAAATGAAGCCTCCTTGCCTTGCTAATGAGGGCTCGTGGGTGTTGGGGGAGAGAGGGGGTGCCCTTTTTCAATTCCCACTGTTGTCCAGGCACCTGGCCACCTTTTTGGTCCAATGGACATCTCCCTTCTCCACTTGCCTTGGTCAAAAAGTGGCCGACAACTCATTTTCCACCCAAAAAGGCCTAAAATGGACCAATTAAAAGGTATCCAAAGAGGGAAATGATGTCGGCTAAGAGGAGAGAGAAAATCCCTCGGGATAAGAGCCAAAAAAATCCCCTTTGAACAGCTGCAATTCCCTGCACATCTTTTTTGCTTACAGAGACTAGCTTTTTTGGAGCTTTTGAGAGATACCCTAACTTCAAAAGCTTGTAACTCTCTCGTCTGTTGTCGGAATCAAGCATATGGATACTCTACGGAGGTCTACACGACACGAGCTTCATCTTTATGGTCTTGGTTTTCATCAATTTTAATCATGATTCGGGTTAGGACTATTTTTCGCCTGACTTTACAGTTGTTCGACATAGGTGTTTTCCGTAGCTTTATGATCCCTTGGAATGGTTTCATGACTGTGATGAGGTTTTTGACAGAGTTAAAGAGGCTATGAGTACGCTTCCCATTATGCAGGCTCCTGATTGGGAAAAGGAGTTTTATGTTAACCCATCAGTGGAGGTGATGCTACCGGGGCTATGTTATTGCAAAGGGGAAAGGAATCTCAATATATGAAGCCTGTTCATTATGCTAGTAGAGTAAAGACTCCTCATGAAAGAGATTTTTCTGAAATTGAATTGGTGATGATCAATATGGTTTATGCTTGTAGACGATTCAGACACTACTTGCTGCAAAAGTCATTCACTTTTCTCACCAGTTATTCATTGCTTCCCCAGCTGCTCAATAATTCAAATATATCAAAAACAGTGATGAAATGGGTTATTGAGCTTCAGGAGTTTCAGTTCACCTTTTTGGTGGAGGAAAGTACTCGGGCTACCCTGGCAGATCTTCTCACTTATAAGGATATTCCGGTTTTGATTAAAGAAGAGGTGGTGCGATAGAAGGAAGTCGGGACTCTTGCCATCTCTAATGCTTCACTATTATACTTTGATAGTTCTTATCGAAGAAGTCATGATGCTGCTTCCGGAGGCATTGTTATTTATGATGCACAAGGAAAGCTTATGAGGAAGCAAGGACTGAAACTTGATGCCAAAAGTAACAATGAAGCAGAATACATGGCTCTTGAAGGTGGTTTGCATATTTACTTACAATTGGGAATTAGGCGCTTGCAAATCAAAGGAGATGCTTTGTTGGTTGTGAATCAAGTGTTAGGAGTATGGAAAAATAAGAACCCTAAATTGAGAAATTTATGCTTCAAAGTGAAAGCATTGCTCAAAAAGCTTGAAGCATGGAGTTTGCAACCTATTGAGAGGTCTCTAAACCAAGAAGCTCATGATGCTGCTCAAGAGATGATCACTTTTGTGTTTGTGGTAAAGGCAAATGCCACTCTATATCATGGGAGGGAAACCTTATCAAAGAAAGTGGATTTTCTATTGACAGGTGCTCTACTTGAAGGTTTACCGTCTTCAAAAAAGTATGCGTTCATAAGAAAAGCCAGGAAATACAAAATGCTTGATGATGTGCTTTACATGAAAGGAGGTGATTTGGTTTTATGTCGTGTACCTTGGAAAGAGGAAATTTACAAAATCTTAGAAGAAAATCATGAGGGATCTTGTGGAGGCCATTTTACTATGAAGAGCATGTTGCATAAGGTCTTACAAGAAGGCTACATATGGCCGAGTATTCAACGAGATGTTAATCATTGGTGTAAGTTGTGTTTGCCTTGTCAGAGGATGGGAAAGAGAATTTTGAAGCCTGAATTGCAAAAGACTATTTTAGCTTTTGATGTGTTTGAAAAATGGGGTCTTGATGCTATCGGACCCTTACCTATGACTAGCAAAAGAAATGCTTACATCTTGACAACAGTAGATTATTTGTCACGATGGACAGAAGCCAAGGCTGTCAAACGGATTACTAGTAAAGAGATGGGAAAATTTGTTTATGAGTACATATGTTGCAAATTTGGTGTGCCACTAGAGCTACTTTTTGATAGAGGACCAGGATTTAGAGGAGGATTGTTTGATTTCTTATGCGAAAAGCTCAATATACAACATAGGTACAGTTCTTCCTATTATCCACAATGCAATGATCTTAATGAAAGGTTCAATGGATAGTTGGTAAAGATCTCGACAAAGATGATGTAGACACATGGGAAGACTTGGGATTCAGAGTTGCCTTGTGCGTTATGGGCCTATAGAACTATTATCAAAACGAGCACAAGATTTTCCCCTTACCACTTGGTTTATGCAAGGAAGCTTTATTGCCAATTGAAGCGAAAATTCCTGTTCTCAAGTTGTTGTCATTGGAAGATGAAGAGCTAACAAATGCATGGCAAAAAAGGTTATTGGATTTACAATGCTTGCAATTGGTTAGAGTTTTAGCTGTGAATGAGTTTTAGCTGTGAATTACTATGAGGAAGTGTCAAGGAAGGCGCAGCTAAAAGCCAATGAGTGCGTGGAGGATAAAAAAATTGAAAAGGGTGCTTTGGTGTTACGATACAATAGTAAGTTGGACAATACCTTTCTAAAGAAGTTTCAAATCAAATGGGAGAGTCCTTTTACTGTTGTGAATAAATTTGATAATGGCACATCTCAATTGGCTGATTTGGGCGGTGCACAATATAAATACCGTGTAAATGGTTATAGATTGAAGAAGTATCTGGCGCGTTTGATGACAATTGTGACTGATGAAATGCTATCAATAGAAGGAGACAATGCGAAAACATATGAAAATGTTGATGAGGTTTCTGGGGATGAGATGCAGCAGTTGTTCACCCTAGACACCTCTGCTTGTCATGAATGATCAAGCAGGCTAGGGGAGGTTGGCAAGCTATGTCATGCATTTTTTGGATGAAGATAAAGTCCCTAATCCATGCTAAAAAGCTTGCTTGCTAGCCTCGAGTACATAGATGTACATAATGCTTTGAGTTTTCAGGTGCTCTTGTAAAATTTATGTATAAAGGCTTGATTCTGCTTAGTCTCTCTCTCTCTCTCTCTCTCTCAGTCTCAGCACCTTCATTCACAGTGTCATTCACTTTGTTTGTGATCATTTGCACTCTCTCACTAAAGGAACGGAAGGCTCTCCCTTCCGTAAGTAAAAGGAACCCTTGAGCACAGTTCGGAGCACTCATCTTGAGCAAAGTTCAACATACACGGAAGGTAGCAATCCAAATGATTAGGAGTGTCGAAGAGCAACTGCACTACCATCCAAGCCAAGCTCTGGGTGACTCCGGATGTAGTCGCATAATGATGCCGGATCTGCTGCATCTCGCGGGCAAATTCTCCAAGAGAGTCCAAAACACTGAAGTTCCACTCCAGTTTGTAGATCCAAGCAATGAACCTGTCCAAGAAGAGATCCAAGATCCTGTCCCTAAGTCCATATAGATGCTCCTGTGTAAGTAAATGATCTGACGTGTCGAGGTCAAGTGGTAAGTGTTTGTCCACCCAAGATGGTGGTGTCTTCTCTGGGAATGTTGGAATCCCATATGCCATGAGCATGGCCATATCTCGTGTGAACTCCTCTAATGAGTGCTTAGGTGTGTCCATAGCAAACCACAAGTCACCACCCCCTCTAGAGTGCGCAACCACCGAATGATGGCTGGAATGAATGGATCTCCCAAGGATCGTACACCCGTAGATGATCAAGCCGACGTCGAAGATACCGTATACTGCAGCAGTCACTGAGAGACCGCATGGATCACCGGATGGTGTCCTAGCAGGAGGTAACTCCATACTCTATGAAAAACACAAGCCAAGAGGCTGCTGTCTACCCAAAAACGCAACTGCGAGGTGATGAAAACGCTGCTGTCCAGCGATTTTCAGCATGCTCGTACGCTCCTGGCAGGGTCTGGAGCGGTGTAGAGGGTGTGGGGAGGGTGGTGAATCAATGTCACAGCTCTAGGTGGGCTGAAAACAGAGAAAACAGCAAGAATTTAAGGCTGAAATCTGATGTGTGTGAACAGGAAACAGGCTGGCAAGGCACCGGATGCGAAGCCAGGTTGGTGCAAAAACGCTGGCAAATCAGCCAAAAAATGCAGGTCTGACCAAAAACGCAGGTGGTGCTGAAAAATACAGATTGTTGAGTTTGGCTTTCCCCTCATCTTAGATTACCCTACCTACTGGCAGGATACCATCCGGTGGTGGTCCGTGCGGTCTATCGGTGACTGCTGCAGCTTACAGTAGCTTCTATAGTGTAGATTGCTTTAGTCTGGCTTTCCTTGTTTCGGAGAACGTTTACGGCGCAAATTGCTACATCTGGCCTTCCTAGACCTGGCCACACTGGGTTACAGGTCTATGCATTGACAAGCTTCCGTGCATACTCATGACGGTTCCTGGGCTTCTCTATTTTCTCCAGAAGGTTTGACTACAGACACCACAAATCTTATTGGGAAGGACACTTGCAGGTCTATTGGCACTTCCTTTCATGACAAGGGGTTGCTTTCACACTCTATTCAGGACCTTCATGCAGTATCTTCACCCTGTATCGGCAGAGTACAACAGTTTGCTACAGTGCTCGTGACGGCACTTTACCACAGAGAGCTCTTGGCGGTTATGACACCCTAGACTGTTGCTACACTCATGGAGTAGTGTCCTTAATTGGACATCGAAGCAGACATCTTCATCAATTTGCCTCACATCTTCGGCTTCCGGCGGTTTGCTCAGCATCAAGTGCTGAGAGGGGGTGTTAGACGTACACCACTCTGCTGCCTCACAAGTCTAGGGCATGCATGTACGGCTAGTGTGCCTCCGGGCTGGCGAGCCTTTGCATACGTATACAAATTGCATTGTCCGGCCACCAACATCTGGGCTGGCCGTCCACCTTGTCCGGGCGCTCTCTATATTCCTATTTTTTCTTGCTGGGTTGATGGGTTTTTTATGCATTGCCCTACCTCCCCCTTGGGCACCTATATAGGGAGCTTGGGGGGTAACCACTTACCTAGTCTGACATACGGTTGTATTTGCAGATTTTGTGGTTGACGGTAGTCATGGGGGGCTAATCGTCCCCTCCTCTCATATCTAGCGTTTTGTCTTCTCTCTCTCTCCCCCACGCTTTCGCACACGCGCACTCTCAAAAAAGGGGTGTCATAGTCTAGGCCAATGCACTCTGGGGTTGGAACTACGTCACTTTGTGTCTCATGTGAAGTCTCTCTCTTTCAATTAATTTGTTTTGAAGTGCGTAAAGTCTATTCCGTCTGTTCTTTTCCTTTGGCATGCGGTGCCGTCCCGTTACATAGACCACACAATGGATACCAATGCTTTATGAATAACCGTGCAATATCTTGCGCAGTAACATTGGTCTTGCAAGGGATTGTGTTACTGGTCTTGCAAGGGGTTAACATGCAAAATTTGCTAAATCTATCAACGATAGTTAGACGTTGCGTGTTCTGTGCAGATGAGGGAGGCAAATTGGTTACAAAATCCACACTTTTGTCTTGTCAGGAATAGGCAACGACATCAGTAGCCATTGTTGCTTACTATGAGGGACTTTAACTTTTTGACATCAACACATTTAGTAACCTGATTGTACACATCCTTGCACAGCTTTGGCCAATAGATATATTGTTCAATCTTTTCTAATGTAGCATCTATACCTCTGTGACAACATGTTAATGCATCTGTGCGCCATGCAAAATTGGTGCTCTGTGAGAAGACAACACACACAAACAGTTCCGAAAGAAAAGCCAACCATCACGAATGACATAATTGCACGGACCTTGTACATCAAGCGCTTGTAACGAGTGCTTTTCAAACTCCGAACCTATGTAATAATTTATGAGATCATCAAAACCCACACCTTAATAGAGACAAAAGAATGTGTTTATAACTAGAGAATGTGACCTTCCTACTCAATGCATCCGCAATAGGGTTATCTTTGCCTCAATCGTACCACCAAATTGCTCAAACAACTGTGACCATGGTGCTAAGGCATAGATTGAAGCCACTTAATTGCTTGGTGATCTGTGCGAACGACAAATTGACGCCCATATATGAAATACTTCCAATTCTTTAATATATGAATGATAGAGAGAAGTTCTTTATCATAAACGGAATAATTTTTCTCAACGCTATTTAGTTTACAAGAGAAATGCCACTGGACGATCATTTTTTGTAAAACTGCACCTATAGCAATGTTGCTAGCATCAGTCCAAACCTCAAAAGGCTCCTCAAAGAGACAAGGATGAGGCATGGTGCCTCTCTGCTGCTACTTAGAGCGCTTGAAAAGCACTCTTGAGTCTTAGCGGCATCGATCATGACAATGTTGTCGGAGTGTGGTGTTCTCCATGGTAGACCGGGAAAGCGCCGAGCTTCTGGCCGTAGACAGAATCTTAGTAGAGGCTCAACCAAGGGGAAAGGGTGCATATAGGAATGAGAGAAATTATGGAATATAGACATGAATTGGAACACCTTTTTAAGATTGCAAGCAATAAATGGGAGATAAACAATACATAATTGATGCTGGAACCCAACAGAAGCTTCAAATAATAAACTCTGATAACCCTAATACAAATCAATTGCGTACGCATCGTCGATATGCCTCTCAATGTGCAAACCTTTAATCAAAATTATCCACGGTCGAAGCAAAACTGTGGTTGCCAGCTCAAACCAAGAATCTGGGCTCAACTTTTTGAATATCTCGAAGACTCGAACTTTAGGTAGACTTAATTTAGGGCAATCGGGTTACATTGAAAGAAATAGAGAGAAATTCGGCTCAATTGAGGGCGACAATTGGGTTATGGTGCTTGATTAAGAGCGATAATCGGATTATGGGAGCTGGACAGAGATAAGCGGATTAATTGAAAGCTAATTGGGCTATGAAGGCTTAATTGGGAGTGAGAACCAGCTTAACTGAGAGCTAATCGGGCTTAATTGCAAGCGGTAGAGAGATAATCGGGTGTAATTGAGAATGATAATTGAGCTTTGGATGCTTAAGAGAGAGAGATTATCATGGCTTAATGAAATGCCCTCAGGATTGAGAGCGTGTCTGGCTATTATCTAAGCTTTTTTATTCAAAGCTTATGGAGCTCTCCTCCCTTGTCTCTTGTGCTATGGCTTGTTGAAACAACACTCTCCTTTGCCTTCTCTACTGGTTGCACTGCTCCCTGTGTCCTCTCTTGTAGTGCTCCTCTTTCTTCCCCTCGGAGCCTTATGTCTCGTACCAAAAATGAAGGCAATGTTACAAGTTTACACACCCTTCGGTTTTGAGAATCTCCGTGAATTTGTTAGCATCTTTAGCTAAAAATTCGACAATGAGCAATTAAGATCAGTGAGAGGGTGAAGGGCTTATCAGGTTTCGACAAAGCTAATGCAACGGAAGCTCTGAACTCCTTGCTGGAGCAGCTGGTGCTTAAGCTCGAGAAGGTGCTGGCCTTTGACGATACCTCCTCTTAGGGGTAGTTGCCCCTGCTCTTGCAAGCAATATTGCATTGCTGCAATTCTTCAAAAATGTGTTGATGGCAACCTCCCCTGGTTCGTCAATTCAGGCCGCTTTTTAATAGCTCTTGGCGGCCCACTTTCTCCGCTTTCGCTCCTTGGCCGTTCTCCTGCCTTGCGACCATCAACTCTGTAGGTGGCATCTCCCTTGTCCCTTGCCTTCGATCCACTTCACGTCTGCTTCCCTTCCAACTTTCCCCTTCAGGTCCCGCTACTCTCATTGGAACAACTCCTTTTCATGGGCTGCTCCTCCGGCCTCTTGTTCCCTTACAACGCTCCATCTCATTGCATTCTCAAGGTCCTCCCTCTACTATGCAGCGCAGCCTCCTCTTTATGCTCCTGGTGACCCCTTCTGATATGACGCTCGAGCTCTCTCAGCTTGCAGATTCTTCACCTACCTTCATGCAACTCTGCAAGTTTTGCTCCTCTGCATGCCATGCCGATCCTTTTTGATTTATATTTGGCGGCCCTACCCTTGTTAGCTCTCGGCGGCACACACTGCCACTCGCCATGCATGGCGGCTCTCCACTCCCACACACTATGCAGCCAACGATGCTATCAACTCTTCATAAGAAAAAAACATTATGGTTAAAAAAGCATTAATTAAGCCACCATTCCTGCGACTTCAATTTTTGCCAAAGCATCTCTTTGCCATAGCTCTAATACAATGCACTCCAAGAGACAACATCTTGACCCTTGAGTAGGTTTGTTCTATCGATGATGTACCACATTCTGTCCAAAGCTTTGCCGAGCGTAGTTTTACTCGTACATGTCGTTCAAAGCATCGCATTCGCCATGCATATCAAACAAAGCATTGCTTGGACCCCGGCTCGCAATCTCCGCGTCTCTTTTAAGTGCAAGAAAAAAGTATTTGAAGGAAGCCCTTACCTTCGGATCCGCAATCAATGCACTTGAGAAGATGACACTTGGCAAAGATCCTCAAGCACTTATTATACTCTCTGAAGTGAATCGCATTTGGCATACATATTGAGTAGCATTTTCGAGCATAATATTTTCTTTGGCAATGACCAAGGTGGTGCAAACACATTGTAAGCACCCCGAGCTCTTTAAGTTCACTGCATTAAGCATACATATCAACCAAAGCATTACTTAGTATAACATCTTTCTCTTGCAACCTTCGACTGACACTTTTGCTATCAAGGCATTACAAGTGATGACATCTCGGATGAGAAGCCCATCGAGAACTTAACCAGATTACATGTGGGCACTACATTTGGCATGCTGCGTTTCCGATGAATCAATGCACTCCAAGTGATAAAATTTTGGACTTCGAGATCCTCAAGCACTTGCTTTCTAACCTGCCACGCATATCCTGCAAATTGGCTTTATCTGCATCTTTTGGCCCTTTTTTCCATTGTGGAAGGGGAGCGGCACGATATCGGTATCAAGATGTCGGAGTGCGCGTCTCTGGGGTCGACCGGGAAAGCATCGGGCTTCTGGTTGTAGACGGACATTGAGCAGAGTCTCAAATCAAGGAGAAAGAGTGCATGTAGGTATATTTTATTTAGGGGTTAATAAGAGTAAAGAATGCATATTAGAGGGAATTTACGAGAAATAACAAAGCTTTAGAACACTATTACTAGCTGAAAACAATGAGAAATTTAAAATAGACACATAAATGACGCTGTCAATCAATGGATGCTTCCGAACTTTGATTTTTGTATCTTTATTACGTCTGCGTCGGTATACCTTTTAATCTGCAATCCTTTGATCAGAAATCCCCACGTTGAAGCGAACTGTAACTGACAAAAACAAATCACATTAATTCCTTACTCAAGAGAGAGTCGGCTAGATATTGAACACATGACGTTAATTAATCGGCTAGCAAGCTTGGTAATTAAGATCTAAAGAACATAATTGAGAGCAAGAGTAGCTTAATCAGTGATATAAAAGGCTCAATTGATCATGAGAATGGCTTTATTGGAGGTTTCAATTGCTCAATTGACCGGGAGAGAGAATTGGGTTTAGAGCTCTCGAGCTATTTGGGAGGATGAGAGAGATATTAAAACTTGGCTTAATGAAATGCCCTTGGGATTGACAACATGTCTGGCTATTATCCAAGCTTTTTACTGCAAAGCTTATGGAGCTCTCTTATGGAACGTGAGAGGAGCTGTTAACCTCTGGCTCTCCTCCCTTGTCTCTTGTGCTATGGCATGCCTTTCATAACCTGCTTCTGCAACCTTGATACCTAAAGCCTTGAGGTGATGCTATTTTTTCTCTCGCCTTGCCTTCTCCGCGTGTAGAATAGATTTTGATAATCTTCAGTATTCTTGCCAGTCATTTCTCAAGCTTTCTTCCAAGCTTTAAAGTGCCTGAATTGGAGTTATGATCTTCAACTTTGCACATAGCGTTGTGTAGAATCAATTTTGATAATCTTCAATGTTCTCGCTAGCCATTTCTCAAGCTTTCTTCCAAGCTTTAAAGTGCCCCAATTGGAGTTATGATCTTCAAGTTACGACTAGTTCTCTGTAGGGTATGGCTATGGAAGCTTAGTGGCAAATTATGTGCAAATAGATTGGGAGGGCATGTGTCAATGAATTGTGGAATTGATGTTGAAATTGTGGGTTTGTGATGTTTAATTGTGAATATGTATTGGTCAGTGTGGTTGTAAATCCGTGCTTTGACAGGGTTTTGCTCCTATGTGCTATGGTCCTTTGGATGGGCGTATGCTTGTAAATTCTCCACAGAGCATAGGCCTTTTGGTTCGGGTTTCCTAAGAGTGGTTTTGGTATACTTTTTGGTGTTGAGTTTGAAGTTTTAACGCTCTTGGGCTATAAAGCTATAGAGGTGTCCCACTTTTTCCTTTGCCCAACAGTGTTATGGTGCCCCCACTGAGGAGTTGCTTCAAGTTACCTTCAGTCTTAGTGGTTCATACATAGAAGTGCAACCATGGTCAAGCTCTGTGATGCCTTGTTGAGGATGAATGATGTAATGAAGCAATTAAAACTAAGCAGGTTAGAAGAGTTGGACATGCATTATATGAGATTTTACTCTCTCAAACAAGAGTTAGAGGTGCGTGAGGACATGGTTTTAGATCCAAAAAGAGAGAGAGTCTTGTTCATTGGCACTCTTTCAGTACGCTTGGGCGTTGAGATTGCATGCACAGACTCGTTGGGTGTGAGAAACATAGTGGAATTCTTGAAGCAAGATAGATGGCTTGAGTATGTAAATCAGTCTAGTGCTTCTTCGTGGGCTACATATAAGAACTCCTCTGTCATTGACATTAATAGTAGCATTGATGTTGAGCTTAAGTCAAAGATTAAGCCAACTGCATATGATGAGGTTTTTTCTCTTGATGGTACTAACCTTAATGAGGAGTTATATGCAATATCATGAAAGAGAATACCTTGGAGTGCATGTATGACAAAGAGAGAATGTTATGGATGATCTTGTTCCATGTATGGGTGCTCATAAAGATGACGCCTTATCTAACTCTATGTGCTTGCATTATGTGCCTATGGATGCTCTTACTTGTGATACAAATGGCATGCATGTTGACATATGGGTGATGTTTTTGCTTGTCCATCTCATGAGTTGATGTGGTATTCATATGAGTTGTGGGCATGTGGACCTATTTGGGATGTTGAGATTGGTGTTGGTGACATTGGTTGGGATTCTTGTTTGCCTACTAGTTATGCTCTTGATTGCAATCAAGAGATGACATGTAGTGAAAGCGCTGCTTATGAGACCTATGGGGATGATGATAGTAGTGTTGATTGGGGCTTTGATGATCCTCAAGTTGAGATGGATGAGAAGATGCAATTCCTCGTGTGCGATGCAATGTCACGGGTACAAAATCTTAGAGAAATGTCAAATGCATGTGTGGATTTTGAAGATGACTATGACTTAGAAAGTTGGGACAACCATATTGATCATGATAACAAAGAAGATATATACATGTATTATGGTGATGCATGGTCTTCTTCTTGGAATGACATGAACAGTTTGAGCTTGACAATGCTAAGGAATTGGCCTTGGGACAGGAGAATGCCATTATGTGTGCTTAGTGGATGCAAGGGACTGCACATTTCCATTTGATCGCGGTAAGGGTATATGGTGTTGATACCTTGGTACATGATGTATCTTTGTACATAAGCTTGTTCATAGTCTACTATTGAGCATGAATGCTCTAGCAGAATGGGGGTTTGGCAAACTATGTTGGACGCATTTTGGACACCCCGTTTTTTTGTAAATTTGTGCATATGGACATGGTGCCATGTGTCAAAAGTGTGTATGCGCTTTCTTTTTGTGGTCTGTTTAGCTTGCTTTAGCAAGCATTTGTACCTACAAGGCAGGTCGCTAGTGTAGCGCCAGGTGTTGGGTTACTGTAAGTGCCCGTTAGTGAGTTTTTTGAAGTGAGACCTTTATATAACTAAAACTCATGTAAAAACTTGAAAACGTTCAACCAAATTTCAAAAATTGGCAAGTTTTGGGTTGTTGTGCCTCCTTGATGCTTTTGGATGCATTTTTTGCCCTTGCTCTGCCTTCTCTACGTGTAGTCGTACCGGGATAGCTCTCTGTTCGCGTCAATTTGCACATAGCGGCATGTAGAATCAATTTTGATAATCTTCAATGTTCTCGCCAGTCATTTCTCAAGAGCTTTAAAGTGCCCCAATTGGAGTTATGCTCTTCAAGTTACGACTAGTTCTCTGTAGGGTTATGGCTGTGGCAGCCTAGTGGCAAATTATGTGTAGACAGATTGGGAGGGTATGTATCTATGAATTGTGGAATTGACGTTGAAATTGTGGGGTTTGTGATGTTCAATTGTGAAAGGGGAAGCCCTTGTCTTCATATGCATTGGTCGGCGTGTGCTGTAAATTCGTGCTTTGACAAGGTTTTGCTCCAATGTGCTATGGTCCTTTGGGTGGGCGTGTGCTTGTAAATTCCCAACGGAGCGTAGGCCATTTGGTTGGAGTTTACTGAGAGTGGGTGGTAGCGTTTGCTGCACAGAGGGGGAGCGCTCGGCTTCCTACCCCTGATCTTGCCTTGCGACACACCGGCTTGGCATCTGGTGCCTTGCCGGCCCGTATCTTCTCCATTTCGTTGGATTTCAGCCATTAACCCCTGTTGTTTTCTCTGTTTTCAGCCCACTTGGGGTTGTGACTTTGATTCACCACCATCTCCAGACCCTCTGCACCGCTCCGGACCATGCAGGAAGCGTACGCGCACACTGAAAATCGCTGGACAGCAGCGTTTTCATCCCCTCGCAGTTGTGTTTTTGGGTGGACAACATCCTCTTGGCTTGTGTTTTTTCAGAGAGGATGAAGTTACCTCCTGCCAAGACACCATCCGATGGTGGTCCGTGCGGTCTCTTAGTGACTGCTATAGTACATGGTATCTTTGACACCGGCTTGATCATCTATGGGCATACGATCCTTGGGAGATCCATTCATTCCAGCCATCATTCGGCGGTTGCGCACTCCAAAGGGGGTGGTGACTTGTGGTTTGCTTTGGACACACCTATGAACTCATCAGAGGAGGACACAGGAGATATGGCCGTGAAATCGGCATATGGGATAACGACGTTCCCAGATAAGACACCACCTTGACCTCGACTTGTCAGATCACTTGCTTACACAAGAGCATCTACATGGACTTAGGGAGAGAATCTTGGATCTCTTCTTGGACAGGCTCATTGCTTGGATCTACAACATGGAGTGGGACTTTAGTGCTTTCGACTCTCTTGGAGATTTTACCCGCAAGATGCGGGAGATCAGGCATCCAGTGACTACATTTGGAGTCACCCGGAGCTTGGCTTGGATGATAGTGCAATTGCTCTTCTACACTCCCGGTCATTTGGTTTGCTACCTTCAAAGTTGCTTACACTCACCCTTGGCAACCTTACAACAGACTTATCCCTCAGCTTGGGAAGTAGGACACTCCCAGCTCGTTCACATTGAGAGCCACACCGTGTTGCAATTTGCTGGCGTGGATTTTGTTTTGGTTGACATTAGAGGATTGGAGGCAAGAGATACAAGCAAGACGGCGCAGACAGATTGGTTTGACCTTTCCTCTTCTTAGAGGATCTTCACAACGCAGACTGCTCAATCTGGCTTCCCTTCTTTATACAGGATGAAGACAGTTTGGTCTAACCACATTTCTTCTCAGAGGACCTTCTCAGCGCAGACTATTGAGTCTGGCTTTCCCTTAATCTTGGATTACCCTACCTACTGACACGACACCATCCGGTGGTGGTCCGTGCGGTCTCTCGATGACTGCTACAGCTTACAATAGCTTCTATAGTGCAGACTATTTAGTCTGGATTTCCTTGATTCGGAGGAGTTTACGGTGCAGATTGCTACATGCGACCTTCCTATAGTTTTTCATCGCTTAGCCACCTGGCCACCTTGGGTTACAGGTTCGTGCATTGACAGGCTTCCGATCATGCTCATGACGGTTCCTGGGCTTCCTCATTTTCTTCGGACGTTTTGACTACAAACATCACAGATCCTATTGGGCAAGACACTTGCAAGTCTATTGGCACTTCTTTTATGACAAGGAGTTGTTTTAACTTTTCACACTCAGTCCTGGACCTTCACGCAATATCTTCACCTTGTAACGACGGAGTACAAGAGTTTGCTACAGTGCTCGTGACGGCACTTTACCATGGAGATCTCTCAGAGGTCGGGACACCCCAGATTGCTTCTACACTCGCGGAGTTCGTCGGAGTATTGTCCTTCAATGGACATTGCAGCGGACATCTTCATCATTTGTCTCACATCTTTGGCTTCACGCGGTTTCTTCAGCATCAGGTGCTGAGAGGGGTTGTTAGACTTGCACCACTTCGCTGCTTCATAGGTCTAGGGCATGCATGTATGGCTAGTGTGCCTCCAGGCTGGCCACCCTTTGCATATGCATATAGGTTGCATCATTGTCCGGCCGCCCACTTTTGGGCCGGCCGTCCACCTTGTCCGGACGCTCTCATATTTCATTTATTTCTTGTTTGGTCATGGGGGATTTTTTCCAGGTGTTGCCCTACCTCCCCTTTGGCACCTATTTATGGGGCCAGGGGGGTACCCACTTCCATCATCTGGTCATTGTGTATTGAGTCTTTTGCTCATGGTAGTCATGGGGGGACTAATCGCCCCCTCTTCACTATATCTTGTGTTTGTTGTCTATACTCTCTCTCTCTCTCTCTCTCTCTCTCTCTCTCTCGCTTCCGTAGAACTTTGTTATTATTAGACTTTCTAACAACCGCAAAATAAGATGTAAATTAATGCAATCAAGAATAAATGTCTGCCTCATGCATGGCTTCCCCCTTCTGTCGTCTAGCTTCCGCGTTTGCCTCGCGCTCCCATCTATGAGCTTTGGATTCGGCTTCGGCCGCTAATTGACGTTCCTCTCGCTTCGCCGCTTCCACGCACTCTTGTTCCCATGCATCATCTTGCCGTATCATCATCCGCATCATGGAATCCATGGGATTGGGTGGCAAGGGTGGATGGGTAGGTGGAAGATTTGGTGGAGTATGGAGAGGGTTCCTTGGAGGATCCAAAGGAGGAACTTGCTCGCCTACTGGATGGTGAGAGGTCGCCATACCACTACTAGTCTTGACCATGCAAGAATTTCTGTCCTTGTGCTCAAGGAAGGTTGCAGACTTATCTTTGGGATAGCTATTTACCTCCTTGTCGGCACACCCCGCACGCAACACCCGATATACACTTGGTTGCTATTTTTTGATGCTCAAGATGACGGTTCTACGTGCAATGGCAGGCCTGCTGTTCCAAGAGTGGGAGAAGTGTCTCGAAACATTGCAAAACACAACCTCAAATACGATTTTTTTTTTTTGGGGGATTAGCGGATTAGTACATAATCTTTAAAGCTCTGATATCAATGTTAGGTGCAACGGAGTTGAAATGGTTGACAAGATCTAGACTTTACACTTCCACAAATCTTTACTTCTTTCCTTGCTTGAATGTGTGCTACTTAGCACGAATGATGGTGTCACAAGACGGGTGTCAATAGAAAAGAACAAACTGAACAGACTTTTAGCACTTCAATAACAATTGAAACTGATAGAGAGAGAGCACACGCAACACGGAGTGGCAGAATTCAATCCCAGAGAGTATTGGCCCCAAACCTTGGCGCCCCTTTCGATATTTCTTTATATTGCATCATCAAAGTATAAGCCGCTACTCCATCCTCTGCACCTTCGTCCAGAAGCATGCCAGAGAATGAGCCCATGGCCTCATATTTAAAGGCCTTAGGCCAAAAGCAGTTTGCATGAAAAGCCTTCAAACTCAAAAGCATGTGGTCCAAAAGCAGATGCCCAAAAGCTGCCAGCATGATTTACGGAAATCTGTACAACTGCCACGTCAGCAGCGCAAAACGCGAAAATCCGTATAGGCTGCCACGCCAGCATGCCAACGCGAAATCCGTACAATCTGCCATGTCAGCAGGCCAGTGTGAATTGCGGAAATCTATTGTTTCTTCTTCTTCACTTAGGGTTTAGGCCCCTCGGCCGGTGGCTTCGTTCTTCAGTGACTTGACACGTCAACAATTTGTGACAGATGGTTCTGAGGTAGAGAGAGAGAGAGAGAGAGAGAGAGAGAGAGAGAGAGAGAGAGAGAGAGAGAGAGAGAGAGAGAGAGAGAGAGAGAGAGAGAGACCCAACCAACCCTTTCAAGGGCCCCACACCGTTGCAGATGTGGTATTTTGCTTTGAATTGCGTAGATGGAATGTACACAAATGCAATACCTCAAACGTAGACTCTACTGACTGAAAGGGGGAATGTTGCTATGGTAACTCGTCGGAATGAAGCACCTTTGGGGCTGAATGATGTACCTTTGGATCCGTCTCGATGTGGGGTTGCATATGGCCACCAAGGGGCACTTTTGGGGCTGAATTGGGCTCTCGATGTGAGAGGAATGGAGGGCTGGCTGCAAAAACGCAGATCTGACAGATCCGACGCGCTTAGCAGGGCTGAAACGTAGTTTATGGAGCAGATGGTGGACAACAATGGGAGCACTCGATGCAGCGAGGGAATGGCCGGGAAGAGCTGCCGAACTGTCCGGGCTGCAATAGGGAGTTAGCGTTAGTAGATGAGAGGCTTTTTTAGTGAGGAATTGGGCCAAACACTAAAACTCTGGCGGACTAATTGCGCTTGCAAATCTCAAAACGCTGGACTGCCTGCGATGTGGAGCAAAAACGCGAGAGCAATTGCAGGACGCAAAAAAAGGTTGGGCTGGTCTCCACTTCGCTAGATCTGATGATAAAACGGAAAATGTGTAGATGTGCACACATGTGAGTTTGAGGCGGTAGAATGGCTATATCTCACTGATTCATGAACCATTTGATGAAAGAGAAAGACCGACATGTTCCTCTAGCCTAGACCTACATGCACGTCATGTTAGATGCCCACCGAAGTGTTATTACATCTGTCAAAACTCAAGTATAAACCATTTATACAAGAGGGTTCCAAAATCGGAAAACCTAATCTAATGGACTTGTTCGAATATGCAGGTCGTGTAAGGAGGCTCACAAAATTGTTGGTACTAATCCTCCTAGGGTTCTAGACACGCCTATCCAAAGATATATACAAAATTGGCTCTAGAAGTCGATGAAGCATGTCCACTTGGCACACATGCACATGATAGTTTGCCACACCATCCTCCAAAGGCTGAATAGGTCCTATAAGCGTTGCCTAGGAAGTAGGAGTCACCGCGTGAGCCTGGTGCTGAGAAAGAAATCTGATAAGAGTGCTATCCATCTGCAAGTCTTTGTGAGTCCCCGATGAAGATGAAGGTAGGTGAGCCAAGTGTGTAACATTCGGAACAAGTGCAAGAGAAGCTGCCTCTCCGAACTCCCAATTTGAATCTGACTTCTTCTGGCAATCCCTCTAAATATGCCCCTCTTCTCCATCACCTCCTTCTTGGATCTCTCACCAAAACCAGAAGCATCATCCTTTTGTGCCTTTTGCTTTTGCTTCTGTATCAGACATGCTATTGGTGCAAGATGTATCGATTCCCTCGAGCTACAAAGCTCGGGTCACATCGCACGAGGTAGTCGTACTGTCTCCCAGCTAGTATCATCAATCCATCTGTTCATTTAAGCATAGGTAACACACAATGATCCTCCTTGCAGAACAAGAATCGAGGACCACCATGTACGGGTAAACAAAGATTTATGTAGATAGTCAAGACTAGATGCCAAGCTCCTCCAAGATCCACACATCACCACCTCTGGCAAAAAGCTACACCTAACACCAAGAGGCCACATACGTCTGGATATGATAGAACTTATCACCTTCCCAGGAGAACAAGCATCCAGCCATCTCTAGCAACACATCCATTTGAGAAGACCATGCAATCACAATGCAGGCTAGAACCACCATGTCTTTGTTGGTGTATAGCAACATTGACTCTCCATTGTCCATTTCCGACATATCAAGTCGATGCCAGGCAAAAGAGAATATCAATCATAGACAGGTGCAAACCGGGATTCAAGGCTGAAAGGAACCTCGAGGTGCACCGGCCGAAATCGATTTAAAATCAGCTCCCTCTACTGCAGAAAAAGTCTCCAATCGGCTGGCTGAAAATCTGCAAAGGTACCACACTTGAACCGTTGCACACAAATCACCTTGATCTTCAAACCGCAGCAGTTGGACAAGATCTGGCCATGCTGAAAAACAGAAACATTCCTGAGTTGACAACCGGCTGGAAAACGCAGGTACACAAGGGTTCTTTGCGAGACACATACCTCCGGCCGAGCACTCCACTCCCTATTCTACTCCTAGGAGATATCTGAGCCACCACCGGATAGGAGGTGAAACTCCAACAGTAGTTTCTGAAAATTTTGATATGGGAATGCTTGGTAAAATGTTGTAACAGTAAGATGGGCACTACATATGGTTTAAAGTCTATATTTTTATGCATGTTTCTGCTAACTTATGGCATTTTTCACTAGACAGATTTTGTGGATCCTGAGTGCTTGCATGCATTATTGTAAGGTTTTAATTTGTTATGACACAGATTAGGCGAAGTATCAGATTTCAAGGTTCTTTTTATGTCAAATTAAACAGTGGGTGGTTCCGTTCCTGAAAACAAAGTAAGCCCAGAGATTGTGGCTGCTTATAGGAGTGATTTGCTTTCACAAGTCAAACAAGATCTTCAAGCACATCAGAGACTATGTTGTAAGTGGAAGGTATTCAGTAATTTTCACTTTGCATTATTTGGTAGTTTCATGGTCACATAAAAACTTTGATATGAATGTTCTATCTTTTTACTGTTTTGCAACCTACCCTTGACAGTTTTGTAGTCTTTTAGATTTGTTTTTTAAATTTCTCTCATATAAATTTTATTTTTGCCTTTGCACATAGTTATAGCCAGTTTTTTGCTGTTTAAAAGCTACCACCTAAGCTGTTTAATTAATAGAGATGGATTGCATGAGTTTCAGAGTTCTGTTGCATGTGTCTCTCTTTTAAGAAAAGGTGAATTTCACAGTCTATCCATTTATTTCTGTGGTATATCGCACAGGTTTTTGTTCTGCTGTTTTAATGCAGTTGAAAGCTATGTTAATTGTCTTGTGTTGGATCCAGCTACGACCAGAGTTTGTCATAGTGGAGGATGATAATGTTGCAAGTTCATTACGTGACCAAATTTCCAGATTAGGAGCGAACAAATTTGTACTAGGGAAATCCACTTCGACTTTCTTGAGGTAGAGGAAATGTGGAAACTACTAGAAAGCTTAACAATTTCTATTCTGAGTTTTGTATAGTGAAGGTGTATGTCAAATGACAGTCTGTATGTACTGCAGGAAGTTCAAGGGGCGCAGTATACCAGACATCATTCTAGAAGATGGTTCGTACCCCTGTACAGTGTTTGTCATATCAAATGGAAAGCTCATCTCCATGCGAAGTGCAAGAGTGTCACCTCAATCATCACTTGCTGTTGACAGTCATGCCTCTGCTAGCCTCAGTTATTGTAATTCCAATGGTACCGTATTTTGTATATGTGGCTGCTTGTTTTAGGAAGTTAATACCAAGTTTATTTGGACTCTCGTTTTTGTTCTTGTGAAGGTCCAAAGGCACCGATATTTTTAGTGTTCCACATTGACATTGTGATAGTTGTAGGCAATGGCCTCTACTACACTGCACAACTCTAGCAGAATAAAAACATCAAGAAGGTGGAAACCATTGAAGACCAAAGGTCGATTTGTTTTCAACCAAAAAATTGTTTTCAATCCAAAAAGCCTAGCAAAATGAATGCAAAAAATTCATTGATTTCAATCCCAAGAAGAAATAGGAAACACACTCTCCTATACAGATCAAATCTCTATTGCAGACTCTCTAGAAACACAACAAACAACATCATAACCAAATCCAATGACCATCAAAGCTTATGAAGAGAAAAACGCAAAAAATTTACTCATCATGCTTCATCAATAACCATATATACAAAACGAAGAGAGATCTCTCCTTGTTCACAAAAAAAACAGCATCTACGCATGCCGGAGAGAGATGCTTGCATAGATAGCAATCAGCCTTCATTTGAGAGTGAAAATGGGAGACTCTCTCTCAATAAAGCTGAAGATTCTTCCCGAATGTCTCAACTATGGTTCTCAACCAAGACCCAAGCATCTGCCCTCTTCTCTATAATTAGGGGTTTATTTTTTTTTCCCGTGTACCACTTTGGTTTTGCTCCCTCTTGCAAAAATGATCCCTCATGCGAAAAATCCCTTCTGGACCACATACATGTCTCCTACTTACCTATTACTCCCTCACTTATTTTCGAAGCCTTTTGGAGGGGAGGGTTAGGAAGTGCAAGGGCACGGAGAGAAGCAGCTTGCAAGCAATGAAAGCCTTACGACATACAAACCATACGAACCTTATCGACTATCGGGCCTGGATTACCTAACATTGTCGATCATCCATATCAATGAAGGTCTGCATACGCCTACACTCTACATGGGAGATATATATGTATGTATGTATGTATGTATGTATGTATGTCTATACATACATACATACATACATACATACATATATATATATATATATATATATATATATATATATATATATATATATATATATATATATATATATATATATATATATATATATATATATATATATATATATATATATATATATCCACACACACACACACACACACACACACACACATACATATATATATACATCTATATATGTATGTATGTATGTGTGTCTGTGTGTGTATATGTATGTATACACACACACAGACACACATACATACATACATACATACATACGTACATATATATATATATATATATATATATGTATATATGTGTGTGTGTGTGTGTGTGTGTGTGTATACCTTGCCTAACCGAACAACCAAGCGGCCACGATTCTGTCAATTCCCCGTTGAGGATGCCCGAAGACGTACTACAATCATACAAAAAATAAACCACATTTGCCAACTTAGGACCAAATCCTAGACATCTCATTGTGGCAGCAATGAAGTCCCAATGCACAGTGTCAAAGGCCTTTTCAATATCAACTTGCATGAGGAGCACATCTTGCTGCGTATACTTAGCATATTCCATGCCAATCATAAGATTGGCCAAATTGTCCATGATTTGATGACGAGGAATGAAACCATACTGAGCCTGATGAAGCCCTGTAAACAAATGGTCCTTGATGCGATGGACCAACATTTTAGCCAAAATCTTGTATATCAGCGGCATCAAAGTTATGGGCCGTCAATGAGAGAACTGCTCGTAAAGCGCTTTCTTGGGTAACAACTTAAGTAAGCCCTCTTTCCATGAAATTGGTAGATCCTGTTTTTCCCATGCCACATTTATCATGAAGATCAGAGGTTGTTTAAGGTCATCCCAAAACGAGAGGAAAAATTCCACAGTAAGTCTGTCCCAACTAGGAGATCTCCACCGGCCCAATGCAAGCAAGGCACCATGCAATTCGGCGACAGAGAAAGGATCTTTAAGGCATTGTGCCTCCTGCGAAGACAGGATCGGACGAACATAAGAAAGCAAAAATTCACGCGCTCGATAAGCTGCCGAAGAAGGCTGAGATGGGGCAGCAAACACCGTACGGTAATGTGAAACCATAACCTCAGCCAATTCTCGCTTCGAAGAAGTCCAAGCACCCGGGGGAAGCATAACATGTTTAATCGACTGCGAGACTCTCGAATGATGCAATTGCTTAAAAAATTTCTTCGAAGCACAACCTATCTCCATAAAGGCCTGTTGTCGGGCACGCGTCTGCCACTTAGTAAGCTTCCTCTTATCATTTTGCTGAATACACACTTGAGCTTCACATAACTCCGTCATCTCAGAGCCAGACAATGGGCGAAAATCAGCCAGCTGATGTAATCGTTGACTAACCTGTTTCGCATCATCGACAGTCTCCCGAATACGCTGCATATGCTGCCTACCATAGTCAGAAATCACAGTTTGTACTCTCATGACAAAACGATACCAAGCAACATCCAAATCAATATGCATTTGAGCCAACAACGGGGGAATAATATCGGCAACCCTGTGACGAAAAGCTTCATGAGTAAGATAGGCATTATTAACATGCAACAAACGTTTCCTGTGAAGAGGCCGATCACAAAGAGACTGTCCAAAAGACAACGACAGCAAAAGAGGATAATGATCCGATAACTGCAGAGCATAATATATCCTCATGTCACATACAAATTCTTCATATTGTTGCCCATTAAGCAAATACCAACGATCTAATCGGCTCTGTAAGAGGAATGAACAGCATGCTGAAAGGTAAAACCAAAGGCATCAGGATGCAAAGAACGCCATATATCAATCATTTGAGAAGAGGCAGCTAGAAGATCCCAGTTATGCTTCTCCGTAAGCAACATATGCGAATGTCCCGTGGTACTGTCAAGTAAATCAGGAGTATTATTGAAATCTCCACACAAAAATGCATTCGTTGTCCATGGGTGAGACGAGATTTCTCGCCACAAAGGAGCTCTTTGCCCAGAGACCGTATATGCATATGTATCTCCAAATTCATGAACTCGACCATTCAAGAGACACTGTATAACCATCCATCGACCAAGCGGATCGTTGTATAAGATAATAGGATGAAGCTCATGTTGAATCATCATCAATACACCAGAGAAATCTTGCAAGCCAGCATACGCAATCCAATATCCGGCAAAATAGAAACATTGACCAGCAAACTCGTGCTGATTGTGCTCTTGCAATACAACTATGTCTGCCCTACATGTATGTACATAGTGCCAGGTCAGCCGCCATTTGTCCAGGTTGCATAACCCACGCACATTGTATGAGATGCATTTAATATGACTTTGCATTGGAAACATATGTACATAAAGCAACAAGTTTCAAAATCAAGTGGAGGTGCCCATAGACACGTCTCCATCCACTGCATCCGTGCGAGGACCCATCCTCAGAGTCAGGGCAGGAAACGTGTCCACAGTGTTCACATGCGATGTGGAAGCCTCACCAAGGAGTACATCTTTGTAAGAGTGCATCGCTTTATCCCATGCATCAATCAGCGTGCGATTGTCATTGCATGGAAGTTTCTTAAACGATGCATTCTTGTTAGCATTAATAGAAGGAACGTAATTACGAGTAGAAAGTGGCGTGCGAATCTTCAGTGCTTTTTTCGGAACCACCCATGTATTGACATCAGCAGGGCCAACTTTTTTGCCTTTAACAGCAGTCCCAGTCCCAAGATCAGTAACATGTTGTACCTTGCCTTTCCCTTTGTCCACAGTCGAAGCCACTTTAGCAGTAGAAACTCCACTTGGCTTGGCATCACTTGTGGGTTTTCCAGTAGGGAGAGAGGTGGACAAAGAAACAGCAGAGGGAGGGGGTTGCAAGACTGGCTCTGGAAATTCGGATTGCATATGACCAAATTTGCCGCATCGAAAACAAGAATTCGCAAATTTTTCCCATTTAAGTTTAAAAGGGCGCTTGCCCACCCAAGGATCACCTGAGTCAACCATAATACCATCAGGGGTAATCTTATCCGTGTTCCAAAGAATACAAAACCTGTTGGTATTCGCATCCAATTTTGGAGGACAGATAACCTTCCCAAGCTACGCAGCCAACAACGGCAGGAAATGTCTCCACGTGCGAGGAAAATCAACAATTTCCACCCACACCGGGCATTTGTGACGAATAAGACTCTGGTAGTCTTTAGGGAGTGCCCACGGGAGAACATGTGTCATCTACGTATTAAAAAAGAGGGGAGACATCTCAAGCAAAAGATTTCGAGCTTTTATATCTGCGAGCAAAACTTCATAAAATCCACGCGCCCCAAAGTAGACACCACGGACAGCTTGACGCTTAAGGAGAAAATCGACCCATTGGCCGACATCTTGCGCAGTAGGCATTTTCCCCGGGAAAAACAGAATAACTGCATTCATAGCGTACTACGCAACTGGGTCCATAAGATCCTGCACCGGAATGCGCACCTCAAGAGCAGGCGCCTGACCATTCCATGCCTGTCGAGCCTCCTCAAAGTCCTCATACAAGCATGCCTTTATCTCAGAAGCTGCCTCCGACGTGGAATCCATCGCTTTCCGACGCTTAAAGACGCACAGTGAGTCAAACATAAATTAAAAGAAAACCCCTTCTGCAAACAAATCCTACTGGCGAGAAACTTTTGGAGCCTACTGTTGAGAAAACCTTGCAAATAAGATGCGAACCACAGCTATGTACATGCTTCACCGAAAGCAACAACCAAAACCCACAACAATGTACATCTCCTAAATTCTGCCAAAAGAAATGGAGCTTGACTGAGACACTACCCTGTATACAAACTGCTTTGTCAGTCCTGCATAACAATACCCCAGTTGGCGTGCAAAGCCTTCTACAGCTGTCACCAACAATCTTGCTGTGCAACACTGCACCTGTCAACAGCGAAGAACAGGAGGGCGCACTGCTTATGCAGATGACTCGCTATTTCTGCCCTGCAATCAGCGAAATGATGTTCAAGAGATTATGAACGCTTTGGAATTGTTTGCGCTTGCGGCTGGTCTAAAAGTCAATTTCCGTAAATCAAAGCTTCTGCCGCTTCGTTCTTGTGATTGGCATGCTCTGTTGTGGCCAGGAGAGATTGTTCTTCCAAATGTAATCACTAGGCATTTGGGTTATCCAATTGGATGGAATGTTACTCACACGTAGAAAGTGGATTGGGTTATGAATCACCTGAATGTTAAATTGCATTAGTAGAAGCTTTCTACCTGGCCGCTACATGTTCGCCTTCGAATTGTTCAGAGTATCGTTGTGGCATATGTTCAGTTCTTTTTGCCATTGTTGCATTGGCCCCGTCATTGTCTTGACTCTCTCATGTCGGCCATTTTGTCTCATTTGTGGCGAACGCGTGCTCACAAAAAAGGGTTGCGCTTGATATCGATGGCGAAACTATGTACACCAAAGCGCTTTGGTGGTTTGAATATATTGGACCTGCGGAGGCATGTCATTGCCAGGAAGGCTATGCTTTTGCCTACACTAGTGCAACAATCTCAGCCTTGGACTCTTATGTTTGCACACTTGACTCAGCATGTGGTTACATCTTCATTTGGTCACTGGCAATCATCCATGTGGGAGGCAGTATTTGGTAAGATGGATGCTCGTATTCCTGGATGCCCTCTTTCTTCCACCTTGCTTTCTGCATGGAAACAGGTTACGATTTATCTTTCCTGGAATGCTCGGAGGGAAGGAAACTCGCTTCGTGCGGAGAGTCTTCATTGGAGTCGGGCTTTTTCTCTTACTTTGGTTGATCGCTCGCCTTGCCAGGCGTATTTCCTCTCCTGCCGTGGCATTCGAGTGGTTGAGGATGTGGTGGATGGAGATGGTTTCACTTTTGAGTTTCCATTTGCCGCTCGCTGCTTTGGATTGGGCATGCACTATCGCTAGTTTTGGAGAGAATTACAGCAAATGTTGTCAGGTTTCTTGCCAGTTTCACCTTTGGCAGATGGTGATCGCATGTCTGACTGGAAGCTTGGGGAAATGCCATTTTGAGATATTTCTGCTGGCCGGGCATATGCTCTTCTGCTGCCTCGTCCATGGATTGCTGATCATTGCAACGCTATTTGGCACATGCATAAATCCGATATTTGGTGGCGCAGGATTATATCTACACTATGGGAAAGTCGTTTGCCGTTGAAAGAACGTTTGTTTCTTTGGCGGTGTTTACTTTTTTTTTTTCCGAGAAAAAGATCCTTCTATTAGTTAATGAAAGCTGCCCATAGGGCTACATCCACCTCTGCAAGAGAGGGCTACAACAAGCATGATGGGGAGACTCTCCCAATGAAAAAACAGCATATATACAATGGGGCTAAATCAAGAGATGGGAGGAGGGAAAAGCCACACAGGTGGACAGTAGTGCCATCTGAGCACCCCTTGGACCATGGAGTAAAACGGCCCAGGGCGCCAGAGTCGAAGGAAAGCCTCGCGGCGCTCCCGCATGCGGTCGGAGCTGCCCTGTAGTCCCTCAAGCTGTCCTCTGAGAGTATGGATCAGCTCTAGCCAAAAGTCACAAACAGTCTCTGCTGGTGGTACAAGGCGAGCCTCAAAGATGCGGAAACAACGGGCCCGCCAGATGAACCAGAGAGCTAGGCCGCTGATGAGCTCCCAACACTCCGCTCTCTCACTGCTCCACTTCTGTGGAGTAAGGTCTGTAGCAGGCTGGAGTGTAGGTCGACCCCCCTTATCACTATCATCCTGCTGGTGGAAGATAGCTCAAACTGAAGTGCCGGGCCCGTGAGGGTGGACCAAGCCGCCGCCCCCCAAGTGTACTGTCGAGCCGTGGAGAGGGCAGGCATCAGCCGAAGAACTCGTAGCCACACCTGCTGGGCCGAGGGACAGTCCCAAAGACAGTGTCGCTGACTCTCCACCAACTGGTCACAGGCTGTACATGCGGCCGAGAGACCACTATGTACAAGCCAGCTCCCTACTGCTGTGGCTCTGTGTGCAACCAACCACTGGAACAAGGTGACGCGCCTCGGCTGTCTGGAGTCCCACAGCCTCTGCCAAAAAGCTGCCAAGAACTCAACTGTGAGACCCTCCTCTTGCCAATGACGTGCTGCAGCGGGGCGGACCTCTCTGTGTGCTGCAAGTATATGACGTCCAAGCCGAACAGTGTACTGAAAGAAAGGGACTCCTGGGCGGTCTGCAAAAGAGAATGGGTCCCTCCATAGCCACTCACCAGGATCCCACTGTACTCGTGCCAGTGGACAGCACTCCCAAGCCCATAGCCTCCAGTGTCCTGTCTCAAGAGCTGCTGGGTCAGGGTCTATGACGCAAGTCCTCCCACAGATGCCCACAACTCGGATCCTCTGGAAACAACACTCTGCTACCTGCGGGGCCTCTACTGCAACTCTCTGTAATCGTCCCCCACCCTGAAGCTCGAAAAACAGGGCTGGGACAGTCTCTGAGCAAGCCCTGACTGAAATGAGAACCTCCAGTCGTGTGAAGGCTCCCATCCACCGGGGTGCTACTGGCTCGAGAGGCGTGAGCCAATCAGCTGGAACTGACTCTGAGATGTCCTGACACATGCTCTGAACCCCTCTCATGCCCTGTAGTTGGACAACCTGCACCTCCTCTGACAAACCTGTGAACTCTAGCCAGTCACCTAGAGAGCGCGCTGGACCTGCTGGCATGGGACCCCAAGAAACATGAGGCCTACTCCCAACCAAGTGGCCTCTTTGAGTGCTAACCATGGGGTTCCAGACGAGGGGCTGCCGTAGGCGCTCCTCCGTGCACGTCGGCTGTCGCTGCTCTAGGCCACGCCGCAATAGCTCCCAAGAACGAAGCAAACTCACAGCGAATCGGTCCTCCAGTCTCCTGCTCAAACCAACTCGGCGCAACTCTGTAAAGATCCATCTGGTCGAAGGTTGCCAAGGGCCTCTTGACTGAGGCACCCTGGCACGAAGCCTCTGCAACAAGAACTCCTTCCAGGGCTCCTCGCCTGGAAGAGGTCCTCTGACGACGAACTTCCCAAGAAGGGCTCTGCTCTGCTGTGCTGGATCAATAATCCCAAACCCTCCCTGAGAACAAGGAAGTGTGATGACCGACCAAGCCACCTTGGCTCGGGCAATCTGAGTGTCGCGACCTGACCAAAGGAAGTTCCTGATCAGCCTCTCTACCTGGCTGATGCAAGAACTCGAGAAGATCCAGCAAGAAGTGATGTACCACATAGTCGCCAACAACACCTGGTTGGCAACTACTACTCTACAAGCCAGCGAAAGTCGTGCTGAGCTCCAATGTAACAGCTTTCTCTTGATGGACAGGAGAAGAGGAGCAATCTGTTGCTCGGGGGATAAATCCAAACCAACCTGACAACCCAAGTACCGAACTGCAGTCCCTGGAGGAATCCACCTGAAACCCTCTCCTGGCATCCAATCTGGCACAGGAGCACTACCAACTGAGAAAGCCACTGTCTTTCTCCAGTTGATCAGTGCGCCCGATGCACAGCAGAAGGTCTCCAAAGCCTGTCCACATCTGTGTAAATTGGCCTCCTGGCCCTCTAAGTACAAGGCTGAGTCGTCGGCAAACTCAGCGTCCAGAAGCTCATCTCCCCGTATAGGGAGTGCTAAGCCCCTCAAACCAACCTGCTGTGACACCAAAAATCTGCTCATCGCCTCCGCATAGAACAGAAAGAGAACGGGGCAAGAGGACAACCCTGTCGGACCGATCGTGTGAGCATGAAGCGCTCACCTCTACCTCCTGCCAAAAGCACCTGACTGTGAGCCTGTCTGTACAAAGCTGACACCCCTCTGATCCAAGCCTCTGAGAAGCCCATCCTACGTAGCGTGCCCTCTAGAAAGTCCGAGTCAACTCTGTCGTATGCCTTCTCAAAATCGAGAAGAAGAATCACAAGGTCCTTCCCACGGAGCCGTGCAAGGGCAGAAGCCTCCCAAAAAGTGAAGATGTTGTCAAGGATAGTGCGTTCCTTGACAAAACCTGTCTGAGTCCCATGTAGAAGGCTCTCCAAAAGTGGCTGAATCCTCAAACTCAGAGCCTTGGCAAGAATTTTGTAGGCTGAGTTGAGAATGGTGATGGGGCGCCACTGTCGAATCTCATCCAAGGAGCCACCCTCCTTTGGAATGAGGTAAATCAGGCCCCCACTCATGCTATCCGGCATCACTCCTGTGTGCAGAATGTATTGAAAGGCACTACAAAGATCTGGGCCAAGCAGGTCCAGTACTCCAAGAAGAAGCTGAAAGTCAGCCCATCCTCACCTGGACAGCTACCACGAGGAAGGGCCCTAAGAGCTGTGTGTAGCTCCTCAAGCTGAAGAGGTAACTCAAGCCTCTGCCGCATCTGCTCAGTCACAAGACAAGGCATCTGTGCCCAAACCTGCTCCCTGCATGCATCCTGTCTCTCTGACTCGGGCTCAGCCGACAGTAGCTCACGGTAAAAGTCAGTAGCAACTGCACGCATATCCTCTGGCTCACAAACAACTGACCCATCGGGTCTCCTCAACTGATTGACCTTGGCATGCGAGTGCCAAGGTCCCACTGTCTCAAAAAAAGCACCTGTCACTTTGTCACCCACCTGAGTCCACTGAGATGCCTGTCGGTGAAAGGCAAACTCATGGCGCCTCTCCTCTATGCAAGCAAGCTCCTGTCGAGCCTGCTGTAACTGCTCCTCCAACCATGGACTGTCTGGATGCTGCTCCTGCATCCTCTGTAGTGAAGCAATGCCTCGTCTGAGACGCTGCTCCTCCTCTCTCGCTGCAGCCCGTCGAGCCAAAGACTCCTGGAGAAAGAAGTGGCTAAGCTGAGCTAGGCCTGAGGCCACTCTGTCTGCAGGTGGAGCCTGGCTGTCCATGCCCTCTGTCCATAGAGCCTCGACCCTCTCTCTGAGTGCTGAGTCCAACAAGACCCGCTCTGGGATGCGAAGCATCGTGCTCCCACTCCTCTGCCTGTCTGCCACTGTAAGGATCACTGGTGCATGGTCCGAGAAGGATGTCCCTGCCAGGATGCCAACTGATCCCCCCAAGTCACTGAAGTGATCACTAGTGTAGAAGCGATCTATGCGCGATAGATTCACTCCTCCCACTCTGCGGTCCAATCTAGAGAAGGCAAGACTCTCTGGAGGCCTCACAAAGCCAGAATGCTGCCATGTATCCGAGACCCTCAACGTCATACAAAACCTCTCCCAAGCTGCTAACTCGACTCCATGCAAAGTAACATGGCTGCCTCCGATCCTGTCAGAAGGGTCCTCCAACATGTTGAAGTCCCGTCCTACACACCACTGGTCAACCTGTGGCAAAGACTCAACAATCTGTGACCAAAACTCTGCACGAGCACTCGCCACATTGGGCGCATAGATGTTCAGGAAGCCCACAAGGCTACCCTGAACCTGCATAGTAATCCACTGAGCCCTGCCTGGTACAATAATCCCTCTGCCCACAATGGCTTGCTGTAATGAGTCCGCAATAGTCATACATACCCCACCCTGGATGCCTCCAGGTCCAAAAGCAGCAGACCAAAAGGTATCATAGCGTCCACGCAAAATCTGACCACATCGTCGAATGCGGCTCTTAGACAAATGGTGCTCCTGAAGCATAAGGAGATCAATCTCTCCTCCCACAAGGCAACGCTGAAGCTCCTGACGCAATCGGCCCCGCTGTCGCTGAAACTGGGGCCCACCTAGTCCCTGCACGTTCCACGAGACGATCCTCATGGGGAGCGAGAGAGAACAGATGCTGCCGCACCAGCAAGACGAGCTATCTTCGAAGCAGGCTTGGATGGGGAGTAATCCGCATCCGAGCGTCCTCTAGATAGGCGAGACTATAGTGAGTGCCTGGTCCAAGCCCAAGTAGAGCGAGCTGTGCGTAAAGCAAACTCCTTTGTCCAGGAGTCCTCATGAATGAATACATAGCAAGGCAAACACTGCGTATCAGCAAAAAAGTACACCACAATGTGTCTACATCCTGCTGAATCTGGGGGTGTCACCGCAAACTTGGCCAGTGGCCACAAAGTCTGTAGCAAATCTGTAACGCCAAGTTCTCCCATGTGGTGAGAGAACTCGAGAACCTGTGTATGCAACCATCCCACCACTGAGTCGAGGGACCACTCTGTCTCAGTCCTGCCACAGAGGGGGAAGGAGAAAACAACTGCTGAGTCCAAGGCCTCTGTCCCCCTAGCGGCGAGGAACAAAGCGTGGACTCTGAAGCAGACTGCCTCGTGGTCTGCTGCGGAATCGCCAAGAAAACGAGTAAACCCGTAATCGAAGAAATCCCAGTGGCGTCGGAGGTCAATGCTCGTCAAACCACGAGGGATAGCTGCAAGAGGAGATGTCTGAATCTGCAGAGGGGGCCGCATGAAGGGCTGACCCTCTCTCGCTAGGCGACTCGTGGCGAAGGCGCTGCCAAGAGATCTCCTAGCCGCCGGCGAGGGTCCAGCCTCCTGAGCCGACTGTGGTACTGAAGCAGGAGGAGGGGGAGAGGGGGCTGGGGGGGGGCAGGGGAGAGGAGAAGTGGGGTGGGGCGACAGAGACATGGGGGGGCCGAGGTGGGGAGTGAGCGGTAGCAGAGGGCGGGGGAGGGCATGAAGAGGAGGAGGGGAGATCGGAAGGCGGAGCGGCTGGCGAGGGTGAAGCGGAGGTGGTGGCTGGCGTAGGGGGCTCCTCCTGCTCAAGAGGACCAAAGCGGTTCCCCGTGGGAACCCACTGCTGCTGAGTAGGCACCTGGGGGCCACTCTGAGTGCCAGGCTGTCGCTGTGGCCCCTGGCGTCGACGGCCACGGGCCTGCTGCCACCCCTCCTCCGCTGGAGCCCCAGGCTCGGAGGGTGGCGCTGAATCTGTGCTCTGTGTCGCTGGCTGTGGCTGCGGCCCAGCCTTGGCAGGCTGGGGCTGAGGCTCGGGTGCGGGTCGTGGTCTCCTCCGTGGACAGGCCTTCGCTAGGTGGCCCATCAGTCTGCAAATGAAGCACTGGTTCGGGAGACCCGAGTACTCCACACTCTGTCTAAACCAACCCCCACTCACCCGAGGCAGAAGGATGACCTTCGGGAGCGTGTGGGTATCTCTGACCAAAACTCGAACTGAAGGGATGCCAGCTGCCTTGGCAGCTACTGATGCTGCCGTACGAGGTGTCTCCAGGACAGTTCCGATGGCGGAGCCAATCCTGGAGAGAAGTGGAAGGTACTCCCTCCGTAAACCCGGAAAGCAGACTGAGATGGGGATGTCCGCCTCCTCTACTAGCACATCCGAAGACGGGTCAAAACCATGTCGCCACTGTCGAAAGTGGGCGCGTGATGCTCGGATGGCCAATGGACTCATAGCTATGACCTTGGAGGCCATCTCGGAAGTCTCGAACTCAATCTGGTAGTACCCCCGTCCGAGAATCTGGACATCCAAGATCTTGCCCACCTCTGCGAGGAGGCGGGCCTGGAGAAGGTCTCGCAGCTCTCCTCTGCTGGGACGAGTGCCGAGAACCTTGCAGATGACAGAAGTCGCCTGCAAGCGTTCTACCTCTGTGGCAAGGCTCGCTTGCTCTGCCGGCGTAAGAGCAAGTCGAATGGTGGGCTCAGCGGGGTCGGGCGAGGGGGCTTCAGGCGAGTCCCTCTGAGGTGAAGCTGGAGCCTCCATCTGTGTCTACTGCTGAGTCGAAGAAGCGGGCGGCGAAGAAGAAACCTGCAAACAAGTCAGCCAGGCACTTTTCCGAAGAGAAAGTGCTGCCGAGCCAGGTGCAGAGGGCCTTCGGGGCGAAGAGGATGGGGGGAGGGGGGGGGGGGGGGGGGGGGGGGTGATGAGGAGACAGCGAGGGCGAAGAGGGCAGCCGTGCAATGTGCGGGTGCTCAAGCAGCAGCGAGCGGGGGGGATGGAGCGGGGAAGGCAGAGGGAGAGGAGGGCAGCGGGCTGCGGCAGCTAAGGGGCAGCGCGCAGACGGGGGGGCAGCGGGCTGCGGCAGCTAATGGGGCAGCGCGCGCAGATAGGGGGGGGCAGCGGGTGGGTTGAGAGGCAGTGCGCAGGGGCTGAAGGGGGTGGGGGGGCAGCGAAGGGGCAGCGGGGGGAGGGAGGGGGGGGGAGGAGAGCGATGGCGCAACAGCAAAGGAGGGGGGGCGAGCAGCAGTAGCGGGCCTCGGAGCTTGGCGGTGTTTACTTGGTGTGATCCCAGTGGGTACCTTTCTTCGGATGCGCCGTATCCGCTCTTCGTCATGTGTCCGTTGCTTATCTGCCGATGAGGATGTCTGTCACCTCTTGTGGGATTGCCGTGTCACTCGAGAATTCCTTCGTCGGGTTTCTGCGTGTATGCGGCTACGTTTTCCCACGACGGTCTTCCATAAGCGGTTTTGGATTTTCGGTATCTTCTCGCCGGCGTTGCAGTGCTTTGCAGCCTTCTTCATGTGGGTCAGGTTTTGGGCATACTGGAGCCTGTGGCGGCAACGTAATGGCTATATGTTCCATCTCATTCATACGGATCCACTACCTTTCTTCAAGATTTCCCTTCAGGAGTCTTTGAGGTTTGCCTTGGAAGTTGGTGATATCACAGCAGAGATACATCAGCTTTCTTATGAATGTTTTTAGCTATTCTATACCGCCGAACACTGTTGTGTTCCTTTCCTTGTACATCTTTTTGGTGGGTTTTCCTCTCTTTGAGGTTTCCCACAAATAGCTAAATCAAATTGATTTACAAAAAAAAAGTGTGTGTGTGTGTAAATATACACACACACACACACATATGTATGTATGTATGTATATATATATATATATATATATATGTATGTATATATATGTATATACATATGTATATATATATATATATACATATGTATATGTATATATATACATATGTATATGTATATATATACACATATACATATGTCTATGTATATGTATATATATATATATGTATGTATATGTATATATATATATGTATGTATGTATGTATGTGTGTATGTGTGTATGTGTGTGTGTGTGTGTGTGTGTAAGGTTTGTTCAGAGCAGGTTGAAGTGATTCTCATGAGAGACTAGATTTAAGAGAGATGTATGAAGTTATGAAAGCTCACAAAAATGATATGTATGCAAAAATGAGGAGGGACTTGCAAAAGAAAACTCAAGCCTAGATGTACACAACATTGAAAGGGGAAATGTAGGCACTCTTGGCAGTAGAGGTGAATGCAATGGAAATTGAAGTATTTAAAAAAATGGATGCAGCCTAGAAAAGTGAGATAGAAAAGCTGCAAAAAGACATAGCCGCTGTCTTGGTAGACAAGGAGAAAGAAATTGAAGATATAGCAAATCAATTACATGCTTGTAGAAAGGAGATCACATGCTATGGGAAGGAGCTATGTACACAAAAACCATTCTAGGATGCCTCGGAACTAAAAAAGAACTAGAATATCCCGAAAAGTTATTTTGCAGATGTTGTGGCAGGCACAAAGCAAAAGATGGAAACAATTGAAAATATAACCAAAGAGAACTTTGAGTGGATTCAAGTGGCAAAAAAGGGAAAAACCACCTCTGCAAACAAAGTGGAAATGATGAACTCCACCCGTGAGAAAGAAACAAGAAGGGAACCTTGAGCACTTCGAACTCGTGTAGTGGGATGGGCTGAAAAGGGCACCCCGTGGGAAGGTGCTACAATTGTAACTGCAAAATGGGAGTAGTTGAGACACTTATTTTGGATGCATGGAGAGTACGAGACACTGACAATAAGAACGGATGCATTGTGATGTTGAGATTTGGGGACATGGATAACAAAACGTCTTTCCTATCTAAATGTGCCACGCTTAAAGGGGTGAAGATATACCTTGATGAGGACCTTACACTTGCACAGTTGGCACATAGTAAGGTTTGCGTGCCCAAAATATTGGAAGCAAGAGAAATGAAATGAAATGAAATGTTATATTAACGTCTTCAAAAGGCCAGAATGACCTATGAGACCAAACTGATACACAGTGGTGAATCTGTTACAATGTCTGGGTACCTTAGTACTAAAGTACTAAGTGTGAAAAGTGTGAAAGTGTGAAAATAAATGTGAAAAACTAAATCGAAGTATTAAATAAACTTCTTAGGAGCATTCTGGGTGTCTGGCTAGAATGCTTCTAATCCTTTGTTGTAGTCTCCTCCGGTGAAGTGTGCTTCTGCATCTCGGTCGTGGTCGTCTGGATTTCCTAAGCTCAATCGCGCTGTCAATGAGGGTGCCTTTGGTATGAATGTGGGTACTCCTTTGTGCTGGCTGCTGGCCTCTTGCTTCTCCTTCCACTCTTGCTTCTCTCGATCCGAAGAAATCTATGATCTGCCTTTGAGGCTGTAGTGCTCTTTGTCTTCTCATTAGATTATCCCTGTGCCGATGTAGTTCCAGTAGGTACAAGCCTAAGCATCTTTGATCTTCGTATTGCATGACTCTATCTAGAGGTCCAAAGCCTTCTTTAAATAGGCAATGGAAACGCCCACGTATCTCATAGTATACGGTGCAATGGCATACGTAGTGTAATTCTGTCTCCGGCTCCGTTCCGCATAACTTGCAAATTCTGCTCTCAGGTGGGATTCCCCTAAATCTGCCAAATTCAATTTCCAGCTGGTGTGAGAATGTACGAATCTGACCAATAGCACATCTCAAACCATGAGACAGGTGGGTATCCATGTAGCTCGGGCGAATCACAAATCCATCTTCAGATAGCTGTAGGAAGTTTTCTTTGTAGTCGGCCACCTTCGTGCCCAATTCTTGTGTAGGATCTACCCATGTTCTCTTAGTATCCAACTGTATAAGATCCTGACGGATGATTTTATTAATCTCCGTTCGTGTAATTGCCATGATGGAGCCTCAAGAGAGTATTGGAAGGGGGGTAATCTTTCCATACTGAACCCGTGTCTCTGAAACCACGAGAACAGTTGCGCATACCAGCATGATGTATCCCCTTTAATTGCTAATTGTCGAGAGGATTCGAGGGCCAGTCTAGTATATCGGCAATTATTTGTATCCCACAAACCATGTATAAAGGACACTGATCTGGTAAGAGCTTCAATTTCTATCGGAGGGGCAGCTAGTTCCGCTCGGGTAATCGCGTGTGGTATGGAGGCCTTGGCTCTAATCATTCGGGAAATCATAGATACCAAAGGTCTCTCCATTGACTTCCAATTATCGTGATCCACGGATGGTCCCCAAATCTGGACCCCATAAAGCATAGCCGAAGTCACCACAATATCAAAGAGCCAAAGTTTTGTTCGTGGTTCCTGAAACTGCACTTGTGAACACATCCTCTCCAACCCTCCCAAGGCCGCAGAGGCTCTGGACAATCTAGCATCCGCTGCTTTCTTAAGAGTAAACTTCGGTCCTGCAAATACCACACCAAGGTATGTGTATGCATCTGTGTACTCTACTGTATCCTGGCCATATGCAAATGTAGGTGCCGATCTCCTAACCCACTGCGGTGTGGTGTTAAACACCATAATTTTGGTTTTACCCAAGTTTACCGACAGTCCACTGTCCTCCGCGAATTTATGTAATGCATCTAGCTGCCTCTGCATTCCATCTGGTGATTATGCTATCAATACAATATCATTTGCATACAACAACAAAGGGATCCATGACCCTGCAAGTTGAGCACCTCTGTCACCCTCTCTATAAATGTAATCTGATACCTCATCTATGTACATACCAAATAAAGTAGGGGACAGTGGGCATCCCTGCTTTACTCCAATGGTGGAATGAACAATGTCGGAATCCCCTTCTAGAGTACGTACATAACCAGTTACTGACCCATATAAGGCATGATCCCCCAAATAATCTCTTTGGGGACCCCTAACTCTTGCATCCTGCGCATCAATCGGGCCCTTGGTATGTATCAAAAGCTTTCCGAAAATCCACAAAGCAACAATACATCCTTCTCCCGCTTGCTCTTCCTTCCTCAATAATGGCTCTGAGCGTAAGAATATGATCTAAAGTGAAATAACCCCTCTTGAATCCAGCTTGTCCTGTTGCCCTTATGCCCTCATTCTCTGCCCATCTACTCAATTTTTGCTCAAGAATGGATGTGTACAATCGGGTCAATGTGTGACCTACCATAATGGTACGGTAGTTCCCGGGTATCATAGGATCCCCTGACTTGATAATAGGTACGATAGTAGATAATTTCAAAGATTCAGGTAATCCTTCACACATGACCCGATTAAACAGACGAGCAAGGACTTCTGAAAGTAGATCCCTGGCATGGATCAGATGTTCTGCTACTAAACCATCATGATCATATGCTCTTCTTGTCTTCATCTTATCAATGGCTTTTTTCACCATTTCCGTAGTAAAGAAAGTACTAGTAGCAGGGCATGGCTCTAGCGGATCTGGTAATGGAGGCTGTCCAGATACCATATATAATGATGTTACATATTGACCCCAAATCTCAGGAGAAGTAATTGTCGGAGGCGGTGAGTGCTCGTGAAACAAACGCCAGGCCTCATGTGAGTCCTGACTCAAGAAGAGCTGATAAAAATCCTTCTCCAGTTTGGCTAAAAATGCCCTTTTCTTGTGACGTACTATACGCCGAAGAGCAATCCAAGACTGCTTATATGTGATGATCCCAAGTGTAAGCTCTTTCTGGACCTGGGTTCTCGTCTCTCTGCATTCCTCATCATACCAACTGTTTTGAGGCATGTTCCCAGACCCTCTCTTCTGATCAGGTTGAGTATGTGGGTATGCCTCTTGTGCTGCTCCATGTAGTATCTCTGTTAACTGAGAAGTAATCTCCTCTACAATATATACTGGCTCGGCTGCCCACATCCTATTATAGATCTTTTCCACATAGAGTGAATCAGTCTCTGGCGTGAGTATATCTTGTGTGTGTCTTCTTCCTTTGTACTTGAGAGGCATTGTATTGGAAGGAGATTGATAAGGTCAAGAGAGCATGATCCACTGCAATCCCAACCGGTCTGGGTCCCACCTTAAAGTCCTCGATACTAGAAATAAAGCTTGGTGAAGTCATGACATAATCCATTGTACTGGCCCCATGCCTGTGCGGGAAGCATGTGAATCCCCCAGATAAAGGGAAATTCTCTAGACCATTAAGTATGGCCAAACCATGTATAGTTGCCATCTCCATGAGATGTCTCCCATATTCAGTGTGTTCTTTATCCTGCGAGTTTCTAGTAAGCCCCCTCTGTGATAAATCCACTTCTCTGAGCATTTCCTCAGAAGTATCATAGAATACTGCTTGAGAGTTGGCCGTTCTGGCATGAAAGTCTCCTAAGAGAATGATGTCTCCATCTCTAGAGAACTCCCATGTGTCATTATTCAATATGGAGAAAGGGGATTGTCCTTTAGGTGAGGAGTAGACTGATGTACTTGGAGGGAAGTAGCATATAGTGATATAGAAATCTACCTGTCTCGGCTCTCATTCTCACCCACATATACCTTGCTTGCTCATCTTTCCTGATAATCTGTAGTAGTGGTTTCAGCTCCTATTTAAATAAGACTGCTACTCCTCTTGAACTCGGCTACCCCGTAGAGATCTCTTGTCTGGTCGACCAGTTGTTTCCCATAAATAACCCTTCACATGTGGCATAAGCTGTCCCGATATCTGGTGTGTCTCTGAGTAGAAAACTATGTCTCTGTCCCTAAAGCTGTCTTCAAAGGCACCTACATCTAGCCTATATGATCCATTACAATTCCACGCCGCTATCCGGAGTGTCGCCTCATAGGTCTCGCACCGTCATGATGAGCGCTTTTCCAGAACCACTACTTTCCCTCCTCTATAAAAGGCGATTTTCCCCTTTTCTCTTGCTGCCCTGATCTCTGGCATCAACTCTTGCATGTGTGCCACTTGTGCGAATGTAAGGTCATCTCCCAGGAAAATACCGGTTTTCTTAAGAGTTGGCCTCTTCTTTAAAAATTCTTTCCTTATTTCTATATTTGGAAAGCGGAGAATAAGTGCCCTATCCTTTATGTTTCCCTTCTCATTGATTCCTTTCTTGCCCACTCTCCATGCACTTGTGTGAGTAGGCTCTGTGATGCCCATGCGTTGTAGCAGTTCCTTCACTTCTTCCTCTACATTCTCTTTGTCTTTGACTCCTGTGACCCGCACATGCAGAGCCCGATTCTTCCTTTTCTGCTCTTCCTCAATGGTCATATTAATAATGGTGGAGGTAGGTGTGGTCTCGGGCATCTGGGCCTTTCCTTTCTTCGCATCCTCAATCCATTTCTCTGCTTCATCAACCTTTTCTTGCATCTTAAAAAGACGTTCCGCCCATGAAGATGCCGTTTTCGATTTCTGTTCATCTCCTTCCCGTAGAGCTTTCATCTGATCCTTCATGTCCTCGAGCTCCTTCAGCACCGAAGGTTGGTCGTCTCCCTTCTCCTTAGTTGCAGATTTGCAAGCCGCAAGTTCTCCTTTTAGCTCCTCGATTATTGCATCTTTTTCCCCCGTGTGCTTTTCCATATTTGCTCTCCATGCTTCAAAACTTGCTACTACCTCATCGAGTTTCTTTTGCATAATTCATTCTGCTACATTTACTTCGGCCTTGATTAGGTTCCGTAATTCCGTTTTCAAGATCTGAATTTCCTCATTCTGTATCCCCGGATCTCCCTCCTTAGTTCTCTCATCATGTCTCCATACATGGAGTTCCTGTAGCTCTCAGCGCTCGCGTGCATTTCCTTCCTGATGTCATCCCTCATATAGTTTAGCTCTGATTTGAGCATCACCTGGACCTTCTCCATCATTAGCTCATCATGTACCCTGGAGGTTTTCCCAACTCGTAAGGATCCTGGTGATAGTACAATATCTCTGTTTCTCTGTTTAAATGTAGCTGTTGTTTTTTTTGGGGTGGTGTAGCTATCTACACCCGGCCCTTCCCCTTCGATAGGTGGATCCATCGAACCCGAGCCACAAATGTGGGGTAGGGTACTAGGGTACTAGGGTGAGGGACTGAGAATAGGGCAAAACTTAAAAGTTTAACTTAAACCTTTAACTTAAAACTTAAAAGTCTTTAAACTTTAACGTAGGAGGTATGAGGACTTTCTACGCGTAGATAAATGCAAAAGGGGGGGGTGCCGTGGTGCGCGTAGGACAGGACTGTCTACGCGTAGAAAGTCTTTCTACGCGTAGAGGAGCTTGCAGAGCAGAAAGTACAAAGTTTGTAGAGACGGGAGAGTAATTATAGGAGAGTTTCGATTACAACCAATATGACAACATGCAACCTATGACACCCTTTGGATGTCAAAGTGGAACTGTAATGGAGCACTCCGCCTAGATGTTGGGTACTTTGAGGACAACTTAAACCATATGGACATCACCATGTATATAGAGACTCATTAGTGCAAAGGAAGTCAACTGTCGGATGTATGGGGATATAGGTGGGAAAGCACATTCCAGCCATATGAAAGCTAGGAAGCATCAGAGGGGTAGCTATTTCTTGGGACAGAACAACAAGAGGGCTTGCTAGATTCTATATGAAAGACAACCCCCCATACAGATCACATCCCCAATGCAATGATGGATTATGGGAGACAGCTTCACGATGTACCAAGACAGCAAGCCAGACCGCCCCCAAAGGTTAGCAAACCAACAGAATTGTTGTTTTTCACTTGGAGGATGGTCAGAGTGCAAGTTATTATTTTTCGTTTTTCACCTGGACGCAATCTATAGGTTACAAAATGGAAGAGCACACAGTGAGAATGATCTTGTAGCCTAGCACTTTGTAGATGCTTGTGATACCTTGGCACCCATATTGGTACACATGTTTAACAGAGCAGTATGTGAGGGCTTCCCCATGAGTTGGTCAGACCATATCATAGTCCCATTCTTTAAGAGTGGTGACCCTCTCTGGTCCCAAGCAATTACAGGACCATCATGATTGGTCACACACTAGCCAAATTTATGGTTCTATTTTGCGGATGCAACCTATACTACAAGCCGTTGATCATGGTGCTGTCACACATGATCGGAAATAAATCCTCTACACACTCTATTGTCAGAGCGGAATTTGGGGAAGCACCCATGGTAGCGGAGGCGATGTTGAAGGTAGTGACCTTCCTATAGAGAGGTTGGGAGCTCCACACAAGAGAGACCCCATATTTGCTTTGTCTTCCTCCAAGTAGTGATAATCACATAGAGAAAGACAGAGATTATTGGTACTCACAGATGACCACTTGGATGAGTTTGCATGGGTTGGACATTAGTAGACTCCAACCCTTTGACTATAGTCTAGACCGCCCCACACTCCCCCTCATCTAAATTGCAGTGAACCGAGTCACGAGAGCATATATTTTGAGGATTGAAATAGATAGGACATGGACCTGATCGCCACTTCCTCTGGGGTCAAAAATGGGGCTTTGTAGGAACGACTTCTTGCTCGCCTATGACGATGGTTTCATTATTAGACCGGGATATCATTGCCTCTTTTGGAGGGTTTCGGGACATTCCATCGGGTTTCGGGTCATTCCATCATGTCCTTGAGTATGAAGACCTAGGGCTCTTCATATTGGAGCTCCAAAGATGCTGCACAGTACTAGTATGAGAACAGAGACCACCTCCGCCAGAGGCCCCAAACAGAGAACAGTGATAGATTTCTTCAGCATACTAGACCCCTCACCTACGAGATCAGCAACAGCAGAGCCACTCCGCCGCATACCTTGCACTCTCCCTTGTGGAATCACACAAGGGAGAGTGCATACCTTGCACTCTCCCTTGTGGAATCACACTCAACAGAGCCACCGCACTTTGCAAAGCCCGACGATTGAGCCCACAAGGCGACCCTTGAGAGGCCCATATTATGGTCATATCAGAGCTATCCTAGTGAGACACCAGATACTGCACTAGACGTCTCAACAAACTGTCACAAGATGGGCACCACGTGCCAATAGAAAAGAACAGAGTGAACAGACTTTTATCACTTCAGTAACAACTGAACTGAAAGAGAGAGAGGCGACACGCGACACGGAGTGGCGGAATTCCACCTCAGAGAGTATTGGCCCCAAACCTTGGCGCCCCTTTCGGTATTTCTTTATATTGCATCATCAAAGTACAAGCCGGTACTCCAGACTCTGCACCTTCTCTAGGAAGCATGCCAGAGAATGAGCCCTAGCCTCATATTTAAAGGCCCTTGGCCTAAAAAGCAATTATAGTAAAAAGGTTTTAAAACTCAAAAGCTTTTGGTCCAAAAGCAAAGCCAAAAGCTGCCAGCGTAAATCACGGAAATGCGTACAGCCTGCCATGTCATCAGCCAACGCAAAACGCGGAAATCTGCCCTTAGGGTTAGGGTTAGGGTTTTTGCAGTCTTAGGGTTTCTGGCAGCAGAATTAGGGTTTGCAGGTTTTAGGGTTAGGGTCCAGAATTAGGGTTTCAGCAGTTAGGGTTTCTGGCAGAAATTAGGGTTTGCAGGTTTTAGGGTTAGGGTTTCCAGAGTTAGGGTTTCAACAGTTAGGGTTTTTGGCAGAAATTAGGATTAGGGTTTTTGCTCTCGGGCAACCATGTCATCACATCGTGACACTTCTCCTGTTACTTGTTCTTCTTAGGTTTAGGCCCCTCGGCCGGTAGCTCCGTTCTACATTAGGTCGACACGTCAGCAGTTTGTTACATCTCCCCTTCTTGAAAGAGAGTAATCGTCCTCAATTACAGCATATCTGTAAAACAACTCAAGTTAGCTCAAAAATTTCCGAGGGACATTTTGAGGGACAATCAGTTTGCTCTTTTTATTAAGGAGTTAACTTCTCCTTTCTGCTCTTTTGATCAAGGAGTTAGCTTCTCCTTTCGGCTATGTTGATCAAGGAGTTAGCTTCTCCTTTCTGCTCTTTTGATCAAGGAGTTAGCTTCTCCTTTCGTCCAGATCGGAACTCTTGATATTCCGGCGTAGTAAAATTAGCCATCACACCCAGACCGTACTGATCTTCCACGGGTGTCTTGATGCACTAAAATTACATACCCAGGCAATCTCATCCAATTAGGAATATTCAGTAATTGGCACATCACAATGTAACACAAATGCCTACATATGCATGTTACAAGACACAACAAACAGCGCCGCTAAGCACTCCCCCGAGACAAACGGTCTGCGGTATGAAGCTACTAAACGACTACCTCGTCACTCCACCGGCAAATAACCTAAAAAGGTCCGGGCCATGAGCTCAAAGGACTGTACAACCAAACGCTCCCCAGACCGCAGTCTGCGTCGCTTGGAGGTTCAAGCATACAACCAAATGCTCCCCAGGCATCGGCCTACGTCGTTCGGAGATTTAGCATACAACGGAACGCTCCCAAGGCATCGGCCTGCGTCGTTCTGAGGTTTTTAAACATACAACGAAACGCTCCCTAGGCATCGGCCTGCGTCGTTCCGAGGTTCAAACAAAAAGAGTATTTCTCACTTCTCCACGCGGGAGTAAAATCACCAATCATTGAAACTAGTATCAAACCAGAGTCAAACAATTCAAATCGGCACCAAAACAGGTTCAAAACAGATACCATCCATTCAAATAAATTCCAAACAGGATCACCAAACAAGTTCAAACATAACTCAAACTTCAAAAGCAATCTCGACATCAGTCGAGCTCGAAAAGTCGACTGACTTTCCATCCTGAAACCTGCACCAAAAATTTGGGTTAGGTTCATTCCATAAGGTCGTAGCCGAGCACAACATGGTCCATCAGCTCTTGGACAGACAGTGTTTCTTTGGCGCCGATGGTAGTCTCAAGAGATAGCAATCACACTGAACCTCCAAGGTTATCAACTCGAGAAGAGACATCTACTGAGAGATGTCGAGAAATTTCAAGATATAATCTGCTAGGGTTTCCATGGCAAGCATTTCAGGATACTCCACTCTGCCAGAAGTTGCACTCCGAAGGAAGATGTCAGAAACCATACAAGGGCAAAAATTTTCTTGAAAGCTTGCCAAGTCCTTGGAAGTGTGCGGCTTGGTAGCTGTAGACATCAACATCTGCATGGCACTGCTTCTGAAAAAACAGTGACTCGAAACAAATATGGGATCCTTCTTTTGCAAGTGATCTTAATGGCTTATGCCCTGTAAGACATGAGCGGTGAAGACGGGAGCGTGCCCGATGCGCGATGAAGTAAGGGTGGGAGTGACTAATAATTCCCGGTTGGAGGGCGAAAATACCTCAAATAAAAATTCCAATAGCTTTGTCTGCTCTTTTGTAGGATCGGTATGCTTTCAGAAAAGCACACACTGGATGCTCTGATACCACTGTCACAAGACGGGCACCACGTGCCAATAGAAAAGAACAGAGTGAACAGACTTTTAGCACTTCAATAACAACTGAACTGAAAGAGAGAGGCGACACGTGACACGGAGTGGCGGAATTCCACCCAGAGAGTATTGGCCCCAAACCTTGGTGCCCCTTTCGGTATTTCTTTATATTGCATCATCAAAGTACAAGCAGGTACTCCAGACTCTGCACCTTCTCCAGGAAGCATGCCAGAGAATGAGTCCTCGCCTCATATTTAAAGGCCCTTGGCCTAAAAAGAAATTACAGTAAAAAGCTTTTAAAACTCAAAAGCTTTTGGTCCAAAAGCAAAGCCAAAAGCTACCAGCGTAAATCACGGAAATCCGTACAGCCTGCCACGTCATCAGCCAGCGCAAAACGTGGAAATCTGCCCTTAGGGTAAGGGTTAGGATTTTTGCAGTTTTAGGGTTTCTGGCAGCAGAATTAGGGTTTGCAGGTTTTAGGGTTAGGGTTTCCAGAGTTAGGGTTTCAACAGTTAGGGTTTCTGCTCTCGGGCAACCACGTCATCACATGGTGACACTTTTCCTGTTACTTGTTCTTCTTAGGTTTAGGCCCCTCGGCCGGTAGCTCCGTTCTTTTGTAGGTCGACACGTCAGCAGTTTGTTACACAAACAGCCATGACCCACCTCATAGCCGGGCTCATGGGCTGATCTAGTGACCTGAGGAAAGAGATGACATCAGACATGGATGTAATAGCCCCATTGGATTTTTGTAGATATTAATATTCTTTCTTTCATTCTTTCTTCTTTCTTCTACCTCTATTTTTAGCAAAACTATTATATTAAGCAAAACTGTGTTGCCTACTAAAACTAGTCACCTGCAAAGCTTCATGTTGCTTGTGCAACTTATCTCCTAGAATGGTTGGTGGCCTACATTCATGCTTATTCATATATTTACATTCTCCTTATGCATGTATAACTCCATCCATGTTGGAGCAAAAAACCTTACACAACATGCATGAGTTTGAAACTTGGAATCTTGGATGTGCAACAAATGTTACATGATTGAGGTGTATTGAGGTGAGCATTGAGATTGGTGCAATACTGTCCTAGGACAGGGGGTGACCTAACTATAAAAATCCAATCGAAAAGACGAATGCTTGAGCCCATGGTTGTGGAGAGAACTATACACTAGAGTTTGGGTTTCCTCTCGGCAGCATGCAGCAAGGTTCCCTGGAGTCTTATACAACAACCTTCAATTAGTTTTGAGGATCACTTGCCAACTTGTCTACAACATGACTCATAGCTGCCAATGAGTTTTAGAGGCTAACTCGTAACCACTCTCACCAAACAACAAGCAATACAAAATACCAGTTTTGTGAAGCTGCCATCAGCTTGAGATCAGCAGAAGTTGGCGGCACCACAGATTTTATGATGTTGGTTCTAGTTTGTTGAAGAAATGCTTTTTGACTTGGAGGGAAATTAGGGCTCTTTTTTGAATCAATTGACTTTGTAGACAAGTTTCAATTCGCTGGGCCTTGTCCTGAATTCCCAGATTATTATAGGCATAAGAGTCGACTCACAGAGAAAGAAAGGTCCAAGGATCAGTCCATGTAAGCCAATAGATTGTTTTTGCAATAATTATATGAGATTTAGAACCTCAGGATTTGACACCTCAGCTATGCTGAAGCATGCATGGTTTGTGAAGACAAATTGAGAGCAGTAGTTAGACTGTTTTACCTGAAGAGTAGTCTGATTTTTACAAACCTTTCTGAGTGCTTGCAACATCTAGATTAGATTAATACTGTCTCTCACATCTAGAAAATTTACAAGAATCTTTAAATAGTTTGAATACATTGTACCTGTGCTTCATATTGAAAGATTAACACAAAGTTTTGTTCTGACCATAGCAGGCTTTAGCAATGGCGCATTGTCAAGCTCCCGTTGTAGTGGCAGCGCATATTCTGCTCATGATGAGTGCAATGAGAAAAATATTTTATTTTGGGAACGAGGCAGTTCTTTAGACATGGCTTCAAATAGCCACTGTGAAGACAGCTATCAGCAGAAGAATTTACCGGTCACTTTTAATAAGTCAAAGGTGGAACAGCTGGAGCAACACCTGCAAGTGGCAAGGCAAATGGCAGCGATTGCAAAGAAAAATGTAAGAGTGATTCTTGGATGCTCTGAAGATAACTCATTTCAAAAATTGGCCTGGTTACCTTGGACTGTGTGGGTTCACAAACAAAAAGAAAAGTCTGCGTGCTTCATGAGTACCTCCAATGTAGCTTTTTTTTAAAATTTCTCGTCGTCTTTTAGCATTCTATATGTCCAAAATGACCAGAAGGCATTCACAGACTGATTGTTTAGTTGAGTAGGTGGGGGCCTTAGAAATGGCTTGCTTGAAAGACATTGTATGATTTCATACCATATATCATTAAAGACTGATTATCGAGTTGAGTAGGTGGGGGCCTAAGAAATGGCTTGCTTGAAAGACATTGTATGCTTTCATACCATGTATAATTAAAGAGATGCAACTGCACCCTGGGAGACTGGTTGCAGTTTACAGCACTTCCTGAGGAGAGTCAGAGCATCCAGTTGCGCAGCATGAAGGGGGTACAAAGCATGTGTCAGGACATCGTCGAGGCTATACCAGCTGAGTGGCACATGCCTCTTGAGCCAGCAGCTCCCAACTGGATGGGGGCCTTTCCTCGCCTTGAGGTCTTCTTGGCAGTTCACGCCGGCTCTGACTTAGACCTTTGTATGTTTTTTGAGGTTCGGCGTGAGGGTCGCCTTCATAGAGTTGCTGCTGAGACACCAAAGGTAGCAGAGTGTTGCTTTCAGCAGATTCGAGTTGTGGGCATCAGAGGGAGGATATGTGTGCTTGATCGCGACCTGACAGATCTTGAGATTGGACACTGGAGGCTCTGGGCTTGGGAGAGTCGCCCTCTGGTTATGAGTGTAGTGGGACCCTGGGGAGCGGTGTCGTGCAGCTCCGCTTCCGTGGTGGGAAAAGGAGCAAAGAAATGCAAGTTAAGCTTCTTTGAAGCCTACACATTTATTGAGCAGTGATCAGGGCTTGTTAACAAGCCAAGTTTAACGGTTAATGTATGTCAAATGCGGCTTTAAAGGGCCTGCAGATGCTTTAATGATGCTAAAAAGGAGTATTCTTGAAGTGAGCACCGATGGTAGTCTATGATCTAGAACTGTAGTGCTTGACGTGCTCTACCAGCCTGTCTTTACGGCTCATCGATTGGAGCTACGGTGCAAAAGTTATGGCAGTTTGATGAAGTTTAAGTTGATGCAGATCCGTACCAGATTGGGCAACTGCAGTTGAGGGGAAAAAAATGAAGTGATTGCATGGGCCTGAAGTGCTCACTTTGTGGAGCGCGTCGGTCTTTTCGGATCAGTGATCGAAGTTACGGTTGCCAAGATATTGGCCATTAAAAATTCAACGGGGGCCGGTTCCGTACTAGTCTGGTCCATTCGGCCGGAGTGCCATCTGGGAATTTTTGACTTCGATAAAGTTCTGGAATGTCATCTTATGCAGAACAATGATTGCAAGACATACCCAGCCTGGTTGCGGTAAGGAAACCCTAGGGAATTTAACCAAAAGAAGGGAATGCCTTTCTCCAAAGCCAATCACTTGTACTTGCATCTCGAGGGCAGGAGACGTTGATATGGGCAGTAGAATTCAGGATCATATTGTTAGTCATTGGCTGCTTTGGCAGGTATGCCCATTGAACAATGCCTTTGGCTGCTATGTATGCCAACTGTGGTGCCGTTACAATAGCACAAAAAGTTCTTGTTGAGCTCTTTGTCTGAAATGTCCTCTCATGGAGCATGTTGATTGTGGGATATGCCTAGCTCGACAGGCGCTGCTTGAGAAAGGTGTTGTGCGAGAATGCCCGGGAGAATATGTATGTCAAAGGGGTGTGCTCATAAGACCGCCTAAAGGCAAGCCTGCCCAATGAAGTGAATGGCCGCCCAAAGGCATGCCCGCCCAATGTGGCTTTAAGGCCGCCCATTATGTTAAATAAGGGCTTAAGTGTGGACAAGACGAAAAAAGAAAGAGGGGGGCATGGCGTGGCAACGAGGAGGAGCGCAGGGAAATGAAGCGAGGCTCACGCCGGGCTGCAGAGTGCTCGAACGAGCAAGACGAAGAAGCGAGAAATGATGGTGAGCTCGGGGCGACCCCATTCGGTCCAAGCTGTAGGAGATTTGGCGCTTGTCCAGAACCCGACTGCCACGTCACTAGGAGGTGCTTTTTATGCCCCTAGCAACGATGGCACCGTCGTTGCTTAGGGAGAGAAAGAAGGCTATTAATAGGAAATTTTATTGGCATGAGGCAATAACAAAAGGAAGCGAGGAGAAGGAACGAAGGAGTTGTGAGGGTTATGAGAAGGAGAAGTTCGGGGAGCTTGGGAGGTGAAGGAAGCAAAGCCCTCTCTCTCTCTCTCTCTCTCTCGTGTTGGAGAAACAAGCAAAGGCTCTCTCTCCCTCTCTTGGCCGTAATCAAGAGAGGAGCATGCAAGGGTTACGAAGAAGGAAAGCATAATAAGAGGAGGGCTCTCTCTCGCTCTCGTGCTTGAGAAGCAAAACCAAGGCTCTCTCTCCCTCTCGACCTTGATGCAACAAAGGGTAGGAAGACGGTACTCAAAGATAAAGGTTTCTCTCTCTCGCTCTTGGAACTAAGGAAGAAGCCACTTTCTCTCGTTCTCGAATCTAAACAAGCAAGGAGACTCTCTCTCTCTCTCTCTCTCTCTCTATACCTTGGTGAAGCAATCCAACTCTCTCTTAACCCTTAAGGAGCAAGTAAGCTCACTCTATCGAGCTCGGTAATAAAATCACCAAGGGCATATAGATCCTGAAGGCAATCAGAGCAAGTGGATTAGAGGGGAGTCAAAATTTATCAGCGGCAAGTAAGGCAGTGCAAAGCAAATAGAGCAGGAATGTAAGGTGCAGCGGAATGAATGCTGTATTTTCTCAAGATTAGTGATCTTTATTGCTCAAGGTTCCTTTTAGTTCTTAGGGAAGGAGAGAGCTTTCCGTCTTGTGGAGAGTGCTATGATCACGAACAAAGTGAGTGGATATTGTGCGTGCAAATGAATGAGACTGAGAGAGGAGAGAGAAGAGATACGACACCCGAGAGGTTGTAAAACCCTCCTCCGAAGGCCCCACTCTCGTCAGTGAGAGTGGTCTACTTTGATTGCACAAAGGTGTACAATGCGAATGCAATGGACTGATGCAATGGGACTATGCCGATGACAACGACGGTGGTGACGACGACGACTCGATGGCTGAAATCTGTAGGCTTCTAATCACTGAATTCGGGGACTGTTTCGGTGGCTGAAAATGACTGTTTTGGCTGTGTTTTTATGGCTGAAAATGGGGGAACATCTGCAACCAACTTGGGGATGATCTACTGCTGTGTCATAGGCTGAAAACTGCGTGTATGTGCTGCGGGTTAAGACTGAAAACAAAAACGCTGAGGGTTCCTGCTGCTAGCCAAAAACGCTGGGCTGATCTAACTCTGTAATCCAAAAACGCTGATTGGGCTGTTTTGGGAAAACGCTAGGGAAGCTGGTGAATTCCTGGCGATGGCAACAATCTGCTAACGCTAGGGTGCTGAAGGTTGATGGCGATGTCCTGCTGTGGAAGGAAACGCCACGTTGGGGTGTAGATGCAAAAACGCCAGGGATGGGTGAAGATGCAAAAATGCTAGATGGCTGAGGGGGTACTGGTGAGAAGTTGCCTGTTGAGCGGGAAGCTCTTGCTGCCTCTTCTGCCAGATAGTGCTAACTTGAGTTTGCTTATATATTAACTTAGCAAAATCGCCCTACCTACTTTTGTTGGAAAGTCACTTAAAAATAATAAGTGAAAATCCCAATAAATAGGAAAATAGGCTAAATGCATTGGAAAATTCCCCTAACTGATGCTAATGGATTCTGATGGGAATTCCGATGATCATGCTGTGTGCAACCGGAGGATATGCATCTATGCTAAGTGATTGGGCATGCACGGTCTACGAATAGACTCACAAAAGTGCCAGATCACTGCTAATCTAAACTGATTGAACCCTGCTGTGGTATAGGTTGTCCACGGACACATAGGGTTGGGATGTGTCACGTGACAAGGAAGCATGAAAATTGAGGCAGTGAACAGAATTGAAGCTTGCAGATTCCAAGGGAAGTTGAAGCAGATAAAGCGAAAAGAGAGAATTAACATCATCGTCATCAGCTAGAGATTAATAAATCATCCTGTTAAGTCCCGGTGTCGTTAACAGCCCGGTTAATCTTGTAGAAAGGGAGCTTAAACTCCTAATTTTCAGTTAATCCGAGTTACGATGCTGCTAACAGCTTGCCTAGGTCTTTGATTAAAATGAACTCAAAGCATTATTCAACTAATCGATGATTGCGGTGTTTGCCAGATCTTTCATTGTCTGCTATTCTCTCTATTTCACACCTCTCACAGCCAGATGCCCGACGCCTGCTCGGCTCACGTTTCGAACACATATCCCCCAGCAACGGTTTTGGCGGGACTCTTTTTCTTTAGATGATCACCCAGGGAGCCCTTTTTTCAGTACACAGCACGACTGGGGCGCCACAAATTGGTTGCTCGGGGAGAAGTCCGTCCTGTTGCAGCAGGTCACTGGCAGGAGAAGGGTCTCATAGTTGAGTTCCTGACAGACTTTTGGGAGTGCTTGTGGGACAACATACAGCTGCGGAGAGTCACCATGTTGCCCATCGAGCTATTGCAGTGGGGAGTTGGTTGGTCTATAGTGGCCATCCGGCAGGTTGTGCCGCGTGTGACCACCTGTGGCGCAACAGGTTGGGCTTCGGATTCTATGAATGATGCCAGCCCAAGTCGGTACACATGGGATGCTGCTGCTTGGTCCATCCTCACGGGCCCCGCACTTCGTTTTGAGTTGTCCTCAGCTAGCAGGATGATTGTGATATAGGAGGGCGGCCCTACACTCCAGCCTGTCACAGAGCTTACGCCCCAATAGTGGAGCAGTGATAGAGAGCTTTGCTGGGAGCTTATGTGCAGCCTGTCTCTCTGGTTCATATGGATAACCAGTTGCTTCCGTATCCCACCGGTGAGACTGTATGAGACATATGGCTGGAGCTAATCCACATGCTTCGAGGTCAGTTCGAGAGGCTACAGAGTAGCTCTGGCCGTATGCGGGAGCACCGCGAGGCATTCCTACATGCCTTTTCAACCTCAGATTGGGTTGAATGCTATGACACACATGTCCACTTGTAATTTTTGTTTCATGCGTGGTGTAGCTTCCCTTGACTCGTCAAGTGGACCTCGTCCAATTAGTGGAGAATGGATTTATTTAACAGAAAGGGAAGATTTTATGTTTTTTATTTGCAAGAACCAAGAGCAAAAGTGTTTCTGGACTGTTGTGATAGTCTTGACTCCCTACTCGGACTATCTTGGCACAAATAATAGTGTTTCAATATGAAAAAAGAACATTTTGGCGGTCGAATCTCAAGCGAGATGTCCATGAGTATGTCACAAAATGCTTTGATTGTCAAGTTAAAAACCCCGCTGTAGCTAAGTTCGTGCGTGCAACCCGTCCAGTGTGACATAAAAACGCGTTTCATGCAGATGAAACCCCGAAACCCCGAAACCTATGAAACGTTTTGCCGAAACGCATGAAACGGACATGCATTTTTTATGAAACGTTTAAAATTGAGACTTTTTTTCCATTTTCCTGAGGTCTAGCTCCAGGTAACAGATGATTGTGGTCCCTAAAACTTATGGTTTGTGACATTGAATTAAGTTTAAACTTTGTTCAATAGAAGTACTTTGCTAAATGAATCAATGATGCATCAGTTATGATTCATGAAACTAGTGGCTGTGTTTTAACTTTCATCAATACTGAACATCTCTTTGATCGTGCTCGCTTGAAGTCGCTTCTAAGCAATGAGCACGTCTCTCTCTCTCTCTCTCTCTCTCTCTCTCTCTTGTGGACATTAAAGTCTAGAGTCATGTGTGCTACATTGTATACACATTTATCATATTTTATTAATATATAATTTAATGTCGTTAATGAAACGTGTTTCATGTTTTTGACGCTATGAAACGAAACGTTTCAAAACCTCGAAACCCCGAAACGACCGAAACCACGAAACGTTTCATGTCACACTGAACCCGTCTTGTCCTCCCCGCTTACTGTGCTCCTTGTTGCCTTCCCTCATCATTCCCTCTTTGGAATTTCTACCTTGCTTGAATGCCGTGTATGACCCTGCTTTTAGGGTTTGGAAGGCTGCTGCTCCGAAATTTTATCCTCGCCTTTTGAAGTGAAGCCGTTGTTGTTGTGTGCTTTCTGGCTCCATGCCCTAGCCTCGCACGCTGACCTGGCAAACATTGCCACCGAATTTCTCATCGTTTGTTATAGCAAGACCACCATTGGAAGGCCTTCCCATTCCCGGACCCATCAGGAGTGCAACAACCCTGTTAGGAAAGATTCCTTTATGCTGGTGGCTTTCGTAATGTGGAAGAAGAATTTGAAGTTGGATGTTTCTTGTTTGTTTGTTCCTTGCTTCGATGTGTGTGTGTGTGTGTGTGTGTGTGTGTGTTTTCGATGTGTGAGTGGAGCATGGTGTTGCATGTTGGTTTTCTTTTGTACTCTTAAAGTGTCACGTGCACATCTAACCCTATGTGCATGTGGACAAACTAACTCCTATTTCTAGAGTTTAGGACAGCCTAGGAAGTGTTCTGGCACCTTTGTGAGCCTGTACGTAGGACGCGCACATCCAAGTACTTAGATTAGTTGCATACCCTTTGATTGCACACGAGCGCAACCAGTGTTTTGCTAGGTGTAGGCACTTGGGAGTGTTCTCTTGCAATTGCATTAGTACCCAGCCTCGGTATTTACTTGCATGTGAAGCACCTTTTATAAGTGAGTTCATTAACTTACTAATAAGTGACATGCTAGCCATCCACTTAAAATCTTGGGTATTTCCCAACCCAGCTTTAATTCCATGTATAAGTGATCCTAGGGGTCAATTCTCAATAATAAGTCAGTACTCAGTGTACGAGCACCAAGTACCTGCAATACCTCAACACCCATGGTGTTTTTGCCTAGCATCAGCCTATAGTACTAGATCCAGCCTACAGTACCAGATCAGCCCTTCGGCAGTTTTCAGCCATTACCTCGCCATGCCGTCGCAGATCCGGCAATCACACCAGCGTTTTCAGATTCAGCCCTCAGATCAGCCAGCGTTTTTCAGTTTTCAGCCCACCTCATAGTAGATCAGCCATAGCCTCGTCGACGGTTGCAAATCCCATCAATTCGGCTAGCGTTTTTGCATTTCAGCCCTCAGCCTCTCATATCCAAGCATCTATCAATGGGGGCAGTGGAAGATGCAATGAAGACAAGAACTAGCTTGTGATCCGGTGGACCCCTCGACTCCGATCTAGAACGAAACAACCACCAAAGTGGCTTAAGAAAACAGTCACCAAGATGCTAATTGCACTGTGGGCTCGAGCACACCATCCAGAGCCACAAGAAATGGGTATGGAAACCAAGAACTAGAAGACATCCGACATGGTACTCTGCTGTATGAAGCACCAGTAGTCGATTGAAGATGATAACTTGGAAACCCCCTCTGAAAGAAAACTATCCTCAAAAGTACACTCTGAGGTAACAATTGACTCAACCCCATCTTGGAAGAAGAAGAGAATTTTAATGTCGTAGGAAACTATCCCAAGAGACCTTAAAGATTTATCTGACGAGGAGAGTTGGACTGTAAGGTGCAGCGGAAGTGAATGTTGAACCTTGCTCAAGATGAGTGCTCCGAATTGTTCTCAAGGGTTCCTTTTACTTACGGAACGGAGAGCCTTCCGTTCCTTTAGTGAGAGAGTGAAAATGATCACAAACAAAGTGAATGACACTGTGAATGAAGGTGCTGAGAGAGAGAGAGAGAGAGAGAGAGAGAGAGAGAGAGAGAGAGAGAGAGAGAGAGAGAGAGAAATGAAATGTTATATTAACGTCTTCAAAAGGCTAAAATGACCTTTGAGACCAAACTGTTACAAAATTGTGAATCTGATACCATGTCTGGGTACAAAAAGACTAGAACAAAATACTACTACTATTAGAATCCATCCTCATCTGCACTCTGGATGTTGAGAGAGTATGGCTCGAATCCTCTGCTGTAGTCTCCGTCGATGCTGTGTAGCCCCTCTCCTCGATCGTGGCCGTATGGATTTCCGTAGCTCCAGTGCTCGGTCGACGAGAGTGCCGAGAGAGAGAGAGAGAGAGAGAGAGAGAGAGAGAGAGAGAGAGAGAGAGAGAGAGAGAGAGAGAGAGAGAGAGAGAGGAATACGACACTAGACGGTTGTCAAAGCCTCCTCCAAGGTCCCCCCTCTCTATGGCGAGAGAGGTCTATGCTATTGATCGCACAAAACTGGTAAATTGGTCTAGATGCTATGGACTTGCCGAGGATGTCGACGACAATGATGACGGGCTGAAATCTGAAAACGCTCGGGGCTGAAATCTGCAAATCTGCTAACTGTTGAATTCTGACACTGTGTCGACGAGGGCGACGATGCGACGACGATGCTTTGAAAACGCAGATGCTGAAATTTGCCGACAGCAGGCTGAAACTGAAAACACTGGCTGATCTGACCGTGCAACGAGGATTTGCTGCGGGTAGGTGAGATCTGCGAGGTTTGGGGCTTCTTGCGGAGTCTTAAGTGCTGAAAACCGAAAACGCCGATGTGCTTGGGCTGAACTGTTGCCAGAAACTGCAAAACGCTAGGCACTCTGTAAACTGGAAACGCCAGGTGAACTGTAGCAAAAACGCCAGGGCTGATTTGCAACCTAAAAACGCTAACTGTTGAAGTCTGAAAACGCTGGCTGATCTGGGAACTCCAAAAACGCCAGGTTGATCTTGTGGCTGAAAATGCTGAGTCTCCTGCTGGTCTTGCTGAGAAGGTGCATTGCAAGTCAATGGAACTCTACTACCTCTTTTGCCAGAAAGTGCTAGCGCTAGGTTTCTTTTATAGAGCTTAGCAAAATTGCCCTACCCAGTTTTCCAACAAAGTCACTTATTAATAATAAGTGAAAAATCGATAAAATAGGGAAAATGGGTTCTGTGCATTGAAAAATGCTCACAATGGGTACTGACTGTCATGCTGATGATCATGCGGGGTGCAACCAGAGTATATGCACTACTCTAAGTGGCTGGACATGCACGGCTTGCGCACAAGCTCACAAAGGTGCCAAAACACTTCCTAAGCTGATCTGAACCCTGGACCTGAACTAGCTTGTCCACATGCACATAGGATTAGATGTGCACGTGACATCCTCTCCTTTTCAAAGTGAGGTATTGGTACCGAACTGTATGGCGTCGAAGGAGAGCGCCAACAACTCCGGGAATCCTGCGAAGAACGCTTTGCCGGCCCACTCTGATACGTGGGTTAGGCGGTACTTGAACTTCATGAAGGTCTGCAACGCTTGCTTCGTTGGGCCGCGCTGAAAGCGACACAAAGTGATCTGTGGCTGCTTCAATGGTCCAACTTCGGTTATGGACGTAGGTCCACCTTCATCAAGAATCTCCGAGGAGGAAAATTCCTGAAATCACTTCCAACCAACAAAACCATGAACATACCCATTCCATGTAGAGTGATTGGAAAAATACTATTCTTCCTAAATGACTGTGTATGCAATGCAGATGAACAAAGTGACGGAGTGTCACACTGTCACCAAACACACGCAAAAAATGGAATCGAAACTTGTCTTTCTGATCTAAATCTATCGCTTGTGGAAAATCACATGAAAATGCCGATGCTTGATAGACAATCTTTCTTGTGCTCTTTCTGAGACTGTGTCATACCAAGGAAGAGACATGGAGTGTGAATTCCTTGAATGCAAACTTTTCTTCTTTTCGAGAGTGATCGCATACATCCGTGCTCATTCATGAATGAATCATGTGCATCGTACAATACGGCATGCCTGTGGAAAGGGAACACGTAAAGACGGTGACAAAAATACAAGAAACCGTCACGAATGAAACACTCGAACAATGATACTTTTTGAGTGATTTCTTTGGACCTCGACTCGAGAGCCAAGATGGTTCTGCTTGATTGATCGTACTTGCAATGAGGTTAGCTTCACTGGAAAAACCATCATCTAAACCATCATCCTTGTGAACAATCACATCATTATCATGCAAATTATCATCCTTGTGAATAATCACATCTTTATCATACAAATCATGTGTGTTGTGCTTTGGAGAAGAAAAGACTAAGAGAGTCTCCTTCTCCTAGTTCTTTTCAAACTTCGCGTGGACATTCGAAATGAGAGGTAAAGAATGAACAACTTTTTCACCACGAATGATGTCGGGAGAGTCACTTTTGACATTTAGAATGAGAGTATTGTCCACCCAATCAATGAGAGGGTTAATGCTCACGAAACCATCCAATGCCCAAAGTCATATCACATCCTGAAAGAGGAGAAACTACAAATTTTCTGCGGAAGGACGCTTGTTGAACAGTGAATAACACATCAAGGCACTCTCATGTAATGAGAGAGTCCATACCGGGAGCGAAGCCCGACACCTCGAGAGGAGATGTCTTGCAAACCTCCAAGCGAGCTCTTTCGACAAGAGAGTCACCAATCATATCATGGATACTACCCGAACACGATCACCATGTGTTGACCATTCACATGACCATAACACTTCATGAGAGACTCATCAATGAGAGGATCATGAGAAACTTGGGACACACGAGTGTTCTTATTTATGGCAATAATAGAGGATGTGGGTTCTGTGGGTTCTTTAGGTTTGTTGGATGGGTTCTTAGGACATGTGCTCTTTATATGACCCTTGACGTGACATTGATAACAACGACCTTCCTTAGAAGAAATGACTTGTTCTTCTGCCGTTATGTATCATCCTATGATTACATGTGCAATTTTTTCATCTAGGGTGAGCTTACGTTTAGCAAGTGTGTTAGCTTTACCCTTAGATTCATTGTGAGAGTTCTTTTCCGAAGGACTAGAGGAAGATTGGCTAGAAGAGTTACCGTTCTTACCATTCTTACCATTCTTACCTTTCTGTGGGTTTTGAGGAGTCTGAGAGGTGTTGTGAGAAGCCTTGTTCTCCTTAGGCTTTCCCTTGTTGTGCTTCATCTCCTGTGCGAGAGCACTGGCTACCGCCTTGTTGAGATCTATTGGATCGAGTACTTCGACATCAAACTTGATATACTCGCCCAATCCATAAAGAATGCCTCTTTGCGCTCATCATCCAATTTGCGTAATTGGATTCCGAGCTGCAAAACACGATTAGAGAAAGACATAACTGGCATACCAATTTTCTTGAGACCGCGCCAATCGTCTTTCAACCTTGCGAGGTATTGAAGTGGCATAAACCGCGCCTTGAGCTTGTCTTGGAAGTCGGGCTAATTGAAAGAAAGGGGCATGCCTTCGTCGGCTTCCTCTAGGTGCACGGTCAACTATGCCTCTTGCCATGGCTGATACCAATTAATGGCATCATCGGCAAGGTACATGGCTGCCGTTAAAACCTTGCTATTTCCTGTCTTCTTAGTTGTCGCAAAGTAAGCATTAAATTGATGCAACCAAGAATGAATAATAGTAGCATCCATCTTACCATCATACTTACAGAACGTCAACTTCTCAGTGACGGGGTTGTTGGAGTCCAAATTTCTGCGTGTGCTACTTGATGAGCTACCAACATCTTTGACCAGCTCGGGCTTCAAGGTGATCACCTGTAGGACCAACTCTTACATGCGCTGGTCTCTCTGCGCCTCACGCTCTAACCCCAAGGCGGCTCGTCTTTCTTCGACCGCCAAGCGAGCTTGCTCGCGCTCACGCTCCAAGGCTAACTGTCTTTTTTCGCGCTCGCGATCCAATTCTGCCTTTCTTTCCTCAGCCGCCAAGCGCGCTTCATCACGCTCGCGATCCAAGGTGGTGCGTTGCGCCTCTTCTTGTAGCATCATGTCCATCATCGTCTTGACCAAAGCCTCCATAGGATTTTGTGCAAACCGTGCCGTAAATGGAGAAGGGGGAGGGTCGGAAAAACCTCTTGGTGGGGAAAATTCTTCTTCACCACCTCCATGCTCATCACCTTCACTCAAAGTATCCATTCTGCTTCGGGTGATTACCATACACTGAGATCTGGGGTACTTAAGTTCGCGAGGAACTTGGGGTCGTGAGGTTCTTGAGGTTCTTGAGGTTCTTGAGTTTCTTAAGGTTCTTGAGTTCAGTTCCTCGGACGAGGCTACTATTAGATCAAGTTTGAGACCTCCGAGATGGCGTACAAGGTCATCGCCATGAGCCCCTAAGCCATCCGAGCAGCCCACTTTCGACAGTGGAGACGGTTTTGACCCTGCTTCAAATGTTCTGGAAGAGGAGGTAGACCTTCCCATCTCCGTCTGCTTTCCTGGTTTGTGGAGGGAGTACCTACCACTTTTGTCTAGGATAGGCTCAGCCATTGGGAATGTCCTGGAGACACCTCGCACGGCAACCTAAGTAGCTGCCAAGGCGGCCGGCATTCCCTCAGTTCGCGTTCTGGTTAGGGACACTTACACTTTTCCAAAGGTCATCCTACTTCCTCGGGTGAGTGGGGGTTAGTTTAGACAGAGCGTGGAGTATTCGGGCCTCCCGAATCAGTGCTTCATTTGTCGACAGATGGGCCATCTTGCGAAGGCTGGTCCATGGAGGAGGCCCCGACCTACACCACAGGCCCAGCCCCAGCCTTCAAGGGCTGCCCAGCAGCAGCAGGCAGAGACACAAAGCACAGGCAGAGCCACCCCCCGAGCTTGGGGCTCCAACGGAGGAGGGATGACAACAGGTTCGTGGTAGACGACGGCAGGGGCCACAGCGACAGCCTGGCACTTAGAGTGGTCCTCAGGCGCCTGCCCAGCAGTAGTGGGTTCCCATGGGAAACCGATTCAGTCCTCTTGAGCAGGGCAAGGTCCCTGCTCCAACCTCCACCTCAGCTTCACCCTCGACAGCCCCCCCTCCCCCCGAGTTCCCCCCCTCCTCTTCAACCCCCCCGCCTCCTGCTCGCCTCTCCTCCTCGCCCCCTACCTTTGCCAATCCCCCTCACCCCTCTTCTTCCCCCCCCCCCCCCCGCTCCTACATCCCCCCCTCCCGCTCCAGTCCCGATGCTGTGTAGGGAGATGTGGCATATTCCCCCCATGTCTCAGTGGAGGTGACCGCTGGTGGTGGTGAATGTTCGTGGAATAGCCTCCATGCTTCGCGTGAGTCCTGACTTATAAATAACTGATACAGATCCTGCTCTAGCTAGGATAAATAAGCCCGTTTCTTTCGTCTCACTAGGCGGTGAAAGATAATCCGTGACTGTCTATGTGTGGTAATACCCATGAGCACTTCCCTTTGTAACTTGATCCTCATCTCTCTACACTCCTCGTCATACCAACAGTTCTGGGGTATTTTCCAGATCGTCTCCGTGTAGGCTGGCTGTGGGGGTATGCTTCTGATGCTGCATCATGGAGCGTCTCTGTCAGTATCTGAGTGAGTTCATCTGGTGGCCGTCTTGGCTCTTTGATGCATAGCTTCCTGTATATCTCATCCATATACACAGAGTCCGTCTCCCTCATGAAGGTATACCGGATGTGTGTAGTGATGTCACGTGACACATCCAACCCTATGTGTCCGTGGACAAGCTATAGCATGACCAGGGTTCAGTTCAATCAAGTCATTCTAGAATAGGAAGTGATCTGCACTTTTGTGAGTCTGTTCGCAGACCGTGCATGTCTAGACACTTAGATTAGATGCATATCCTCTGGTTGCACACAGCATGATCATCGGATTTCCATCAGAACCCATCAGGAGCATTTTTACAATGCATAGACCTATTTTTGACATTTTTCATTTTTTATTTTAAAGTGACTTTTGTTAGAAACTAGGTAGGGCAAATTTCATAAGTTTGTATATAAGAAACCTAGCGCTAGCACTTTCTGGCAGAGAGGCAGCAGGAGCATTGCTCAACAGGCAACTTCTCAAGCAAGAACACCAAGACTCCTGGTGTTTTTCCCCTCAAGATTAAGCATCAGCGATTTTCAGCATTAAGCACTAGCGTTTTCACCTCCTTTTTTTTTTCCGAGAAATAGATCCTTCTATTAGTTAATGAAAACTGCCCATAGGGCTACATCCACCTGTGCGAGAGAGGGCTACAACAAGCATGATGGGGAGACTCTCCCAATGAAAAAACAACATATATACAATGAGGCTAAATCAAGAGATGGGAGGAGGGAAGAGCCACACAGGTGGACAATAGTGCCATCTGAGCACCCCCTGGACTATGGTGAAGAAAGGCCCGGGGCGCCAGAGTCGAAGGAAAGCCTCGCGGCGCTCTCGCATGCGGTCGGAGCTACCCTGTAGTCCCTCAAGCTGTCCTCTGAGAGTATGGATCAGCTCTAGCCAAAAGTCACGAACAGTCTCTGCTCGTGGTACAGGGCGAGCCTCAAAGATGCGAAAACAGCGGGCCCGCCAGATGAACCAAAGAGTCAGGCCACTGATGAGCTCCCAACACTCATCTCTCTCACTGCACCACTCCTGTGGAGCAAGCTCTGTAGCAGGCTGGAGTGTAGGTCGCCCCCCCTGCATCGCTATCATCCTGCTGGTGGAAGAGAGCTCAAACTGGAGTGCCGGGCCCATGAGGGTGGACCAAGCCGCTACCCCCCAAGTGTACTGTCGAGCCATGGAGAGGGCAGGCATCAGCCGAAGAACTCGTAGCCACACCTGCTGGGCCGAGGGACAGTCCCAAAGACAATGCCGCTGACTCTCCACCAACTGGTCACAGGCTGCACATGTGGCCGAGAGACCACAATGTACAAGCCAACTCCCTACTGCTGTGGCTCTGTGTGCAACCAGCCACTGAAACAAAGTGACTCGCCTCGGCTGTCTGGAGTCCCACAGCCTCTGCCAAAAGGCTGCCAAGAAATCGACTGTGAGGCCCTCCTCCTGCCAATGACGTGCTGCAGCGGGGCGGGCCTCTCTCTGTGCGGCAAGTATATGACGTCCAAGCCGAACAGTGTACTGAAAGAAAGGGACTCCTGGGCGGTCTACAGAAGAGAAGGGGTCCCTCCATAGCCACTCACCAGGATCCCACTGTACTCGTGCCAGTGGACAACACTCCCAAGCCCATAGCCTCCAGTGTCCAGTCTCAAGAGCTGCTGGGTCAGGGTCTATGACGCAAGTCCTCCCATAGATGCCCACAACTCGAATCCTCTGGAAACAGCACTCTGCTACCTGCGGGGCCTCTACTGCAACTCGCTGTAATCGTCCCCCACCCTGGAGCTCAAAGAACAGGGCTGGGACAGTCTCTGAGCAGGCTCTGACTGAAATGAGAACCTCCAGTCGAGTGAAGGATCCCATCCACCTGGGTGCTACTGGCTCGAGAGGCGTGAGCCACTCAGCTGGAACTGACTCTGAGATGTCCTGACACATGCTCTGCACCCCTCTCATGCCCTGCAGCTGGAGACCTTGCACCTCCTCTGACAAGCCTGTGAACTCTAGCCAGTCACCTAGAGAGCGCGCTGGACCTGCTGCCATGGGACCCCAAGAAACATGAGGCCGACTCCCAACCAAGTGGCCTCTCTGAGTGCTAACCATGGGGTTCCAGACGAGGGGCTGTCGTAGGCGCTCCTCCATGCATGTCGGCTGTCTCTACTCTAGGCCACGCCATAGGAGCTCCCAAGATCGAAGCAAACTCACAGCGAAGCGGTCCTCCAGTCTCCTGCTCAAACCAACTCGGCGCATCTCTGTAAAGATCCATCTGGTCGAAGGTTGCCAAGGGCCTCCTGACTAAGGCACCCTGGCACGAAGCCTCTATAGCAAGAACTCCTTCCAGGGCTCCTCGCGTGGAAGAAGTCCTCTGACAACGAACTTCCCAAGAAGGGCTCTGCTCTGGTGTGCTGGATCAATGATCCCAAGCCCTCCCTGAGAACAAGGAAGTGTGATGACCGACCAAGCCACCTTGGCTCGGGCAATCTGAGTGTCACGTCTTGACCAAAGGAAGTTCCTGATTAAGCCTCTCTACCTGGCTGATACAAGAACTCGAGAAGATTCAGCACGAAGTGATGTACCACATAGTCGCCAACAGCACCTGATTGGCAACTACTACTCTGCCAGCCAGCGAAAGGCGTACTGAGCTCCAATGTAACAGCTTTCTCCTGATGGACAGGAGAAGCGGAGCAATCTGCTGCTCGGGGGACAAGTCCAGGCCAACCTGACAACCCAAGTATCGAACTGCAGTCCCTGGGGGAATCCATCTAAAACCCTCTCCTAGCATCCAATCTGGCACATGAGCACTGCCAACCGAGAAAGCCACTGTCTTTCTCCAGTTGATCAGTGCGCCCGATGCACAGCAGAAGGTCTCTAGAGCCTGCTCACATCTGTGAAGATTGGCCTCCTGGCCCTCTAAGTACAAGGCTGAGTCGTTGGCAAACTCAGCGTCCAGAAGCTCATCTCCCCGTATAGGGAGTGCTAAGCCCTCAGACCAACTTGCTGTGACACCAAAAATCTGCTCATCGCCTCCGCATAGAACAGAAAGAGGAAGGGGGCAAGAGGACAACCCTGTCTGACGGAGCGTGTGAGCATGAAACGCTCACCTCTACCTCCTGCCAAAAGCACCTGACTGTGAGCCTTTCTGTACAAAGCTGACACCCCTCTGATCCAAGCATCAGAGAAGCCCATCCTGCGTAAAGTGCCCTCTAGAAAGTCCCAGTCAACTCTGTCGTATGCCTTCTCAAAATCGAGAAGAAGAATCACAAGGTCCTCCCCACGGAGCCGTGCCAAGGTAGAAGCCTCCCAAAAAGTGAAGATGTTGTCAAGGATACTGCGTTCCTTGACAAAACCTGTCTGAGTCCCATGTACAAGGCTCTCGAAAAGTGGCTGAATCCTCAAACTCAGAGCCTTGGCAAGAATTTTGTAGGCTGAGTTGAGAATGGTGATGGGGCGCCACTGTCGAATCTCATCTAAGGAGCCACCCTCCTTTGGAATGAGGTAGATCAGGCCCTTACTCATGCTATCAGGCATCACTCCTGTGTGCAAAATGTACTGAAAGGCACTACAAAGATCTGGGCCAAGCTGGTCCCAGTACTCCAAGAAAAAGCTGGGAGTCAACCCATCCTCACCTGGACAACTACCACGAGGAAGGGCCCTAAGAGCCGTGTGCAGCTCCTCAAGCTGAAGTGGCAACTCTAGCCTCTGGCGCATCTCCTCTGTCACAAGACAAGGCATCTGTGCTCAAACCTGCTCCCTGCATGAATCCTGCCGCTCTGACTGGGGCTCAGCCGACAGTAACTCACGGTAGAAGTCAGTAGCAACTGCACGCATATCCTCGGGCTCACAGACGACTGACCCATCAGGTCTCCTCAATTGATTGACCTTGGCATGCGAGTGCCGAGGTCCCACTGTCTCAAAGAAAGCACCTGTCACTTTGTCACCCACCTGAGTCCACTGAGATGCCTGTCGGTGAAAGGCAAACTCATGACGCCTCTCCTCTGTGCAAGCAAGCTCCTGTCGAGCCTGCTGTAACTGCTCCTCCAACCATGGACTGTCTGGATGCTGCTCCTGCATCCTCTGTAGTGAAGCAATGCCTCGTCTGAGACGCTGCTCCTCCTCTCTCGTTGCAGCCCGTCGAGCCAATGACTCCTGGAGAAAAAAATGGCTAAGCTGAGCTAGGCCTGAGGCCACTCTGTCTGCAGGAAGAGCCTGGCTGTCCATGCCCTCTGTCCAGAGAGCCTCTACCCGCTCTTTGAGTGCTGAGTCCAACAAGACCCGCTCTGGGATGCGAAGCATCGTGCTCCCACTCCTCTGCCTGTCTACCACTATGAGGATCACGGGTGCATGGTCCGAGAAGGATGTCCCTGCCAGGATGCCCACAGATCCCCCCAAGTCACTGAAGTGATCACTAGTGTAGAAGCGATCTATCCGCGATAGATTAACTCCTCCCACTCTGCGGTCCGATCTAGAGAAAGCAAGACTCTCTGGAGGCCTCACAAAGCCAGAGTGTTGCCATGTATCCGAGACCCTCAAAGTCAAACAAAACCTCTCCCAAGCTGCTAACTCTACTCCATGCACAGTAGCATGGCTGCCTCCAATCCTGTCAAAAGGGTCCTCCAACATGTTGAAGTCCCCTCCTACACACCAATGGTCAGCCTGTGGCAAAGACTCAACAATCTGCGACCAAAACTTTGCACGAGCACTCGCCGCATTTGGCGCATAGATGTTCAGGAAGCCCACAAGGCCACCCCGAACCTGCATAGTGATCCGTTGAGCCCTGCCTGGCACAATAATCCCTCTGCCCACAATGGCCTGCTGGAATGAGTCCGCAATAGTCATACATACCCCACCTTGGATACCTCCAGGTCCAAAAGCAGCTGACCAAAAGGTGTCATATCGTCCACGCAAAATCTGACCACAATGCCGAATGCGGCTCTTAGACAAATGGTGCTCCTGAAGCATGAGGAGATCAATCTCTCCACCCACAAGGCAGCGCTGAAGCTCCTGATGCAATCGGCCCCTCTGTTGCTGAAACTGGGGCCCACCTAGTCCCTGCACGTTCCACGAGACGATCCTCATGGGGAGCGAGAGAGAACAGACACTGCCGTAGCAGCAAGACGGGATATCTTCGAGGCTGGCTCGGATGGGGAGTAATCCGCATCCGAGCGTCCTCTAGATAGGCGAGACTGCAGTGAGTGCCTAGCCCAAGCCCAGGTAGAGCGAGCCGTGCGTAAAGCAACCTCCTCTGTCGAGGAGTCCTCATGAATGTATACATAGAAAGGCAAACACTGCGTATCAGCAAAAAAGTACACCACAATGTGTCTACATCTTGCTGAGTCTGGGGGTGTCACCGCAAACTTGGCCAGTGGCCACAAAGTCTGCAGCAAATCTGTAACTCCAAGTTCACCCATGTGGTGAGAGAACTCGAGAACCTGTGTATGCAACTATCCCACCACTGAGTCGAGGGACCACTCTGTCTCGGTCCTACCACAGAGGGGGAAGGAGAAACCAACTGCTGAGTCCAAGGCCTCTGCCCCCCTAGCTGCGAGGAACAAAGCGTGGACCCTGAAGCAGGCTGCCTCGTAGTCTGCTGTGGAATCGCCGAGAAAGCGAGTGAACCCGTAGTCGAAGAAATCCCAACGGCGTCGGAGGTCAATGCTCGTCAGACCACGGGGGATGGCTGTAAGGGAAGAAGTCTGAATCTGCAGAGGGGGCCGCAAGAAGGGCAGACCCTCTCTCGCTAGGCGACTCGTGGTAAAGGCGCTGCCAAGAGATCTCCTAGCCGCCGGCGAGGGACCAGTCTCCCGAGTCGACTGCGGAATTGGAGCAGGAGGGGGGGGAGAAGGAGCAGGGGGGGGCGGAGGGGAAGAGAAGCGAGGTGGGGCGGTAGAAGTAGATGGGCGAGGAGGGGAGTGGGCGGGAGCAGATGGCGGGGGGGAGGATGAGGAGGAGGGGAACTGTGAAGGAGGGGCAGCTGGCGAGGGTGAAGTGGAAGTGGAGGCTGGCGTAGGGGGCTCCTCCTGCTCAAGAGGGCCAAAACGGTTCCCCGTGGGAACCCACTGCTGCTGAGTAGGCACCTGCGGGCCACTCTGCGGGCCAGGCTGTCGTTGTGGCCCCTGGCGTCGACGGCCACGGGCCTGCTGCCACCCCTCCTCCGCAGGAGCCCCAGGCTCGGAGGGTGGCTCTGAATTTGTGCGTTGCGCCGCTGGCTGTGGCTGCGGCCCAGCCTTGGCAGGCTGGGGCTGAGGCTGAGGTGCAGGTCGAGGCCTCCTCCGTGGACAGGCCTTCGCTAAGTGGCCCATCTGTCTGCAAATGAAGCACTGGTTCGGGAGACCCGAGTACTCAACACTCAGTCTAAACCAACCCCCACTCACCCGAGGCGGAAGGATGGCCTTCGGGAGCGTGTGGGTATCTCTGACCAAAACTCGAACTGAGGGAATGCCAGCCGCCTTGGCAGCTACTGATGCCATTGTGCGGGGTGACTCCAGGACAGTCCCGATGGCGGAGCCAATCCTGGAGAGAAGTGGTAGGTACTCCCTCCATAAACCCGGAAAGCAGACTGAGATGGGGATGTCTGCCTCCTCTACTAGCACGTCCGAAGTCGGGTCAAAACCATGTCGCCACTATCGAAAGTGGGCGCGTGATGCTCGGATGGCCAGTGGACTCATAGCAATGACCTTGGAAGCCATCTCGGAGGTCTCGAACTCGATCTGGTAATACCCCCGTCCGAGAATCTGGACATCCAAGATCTTGCCCACCTCTACGAGAAGGCGGGCCTGGAGAAGGTCTCGCAGCTCTCCTCTGCTAGGTCGGGTGCCGAGAACCTTGCAGATGACCGAAGTCACCTGCAATCTCTCTACCTCTGCGACAAGGCTCGCTTGCTCTGTAGGCGATAGAGCAAGTCGAATGGTGGACTCAGCGGGGTCGGGCGAGGGGGCTTCTGGCGAGTCCCTCTGTGGTGAAGTTGGAGTCTCCATCTGTGTCTACTGCTGTGGCATAAGAAGGTGGCGACGACGGGAGGGCAATGCAATTCGGCGCGCCAACCACTGCTCCAAAGAAATGAAATAGGTGCCGAAGGTGTCGATTTGCAGAAGTTGTCGATGCGGAGGAACCCCACGGGCGGGCTAGCGGTCCAAGGTGGAGGGGGGGGTGGTGGTGTGTGTGTAACGGGCAGGAGTGGATAAGGGTAGCGCGAGGGGGGGCAGCGGGGGACTGAGGCGGCAGCTGGGCTGGGGGCGAGCGGGCGGGCAGGGATAAAGGCAGCGCGAGGGGGGGCAGCAGGGGACTGAAGGCAGGCGGGGGGGGCGGGAGGCAGCCAGCTGAGGAGGGTAGCGTGCGCGGGGGGGGGGGGGGGGGCAGCGGCAGCGCTGGGGGAAGGGTGGGAGCGATGGAGTTAGCACAGCAACAGCGAGCTCGCGCTGACGCGTTTTCACCTCCTTAAACCTGGCGATTTCAGCCCGATGAACCAGCATTTTTCATCAGCATCAAACCTGCGTTTTTCAGCCTGTGAAAACAACATCAGATCTGCGTTTGCAGCCCCATTAGCCAGCGTTTTTCATAGCCTGCAACTCAGCGTTTTCAAGACCAGAAGTCAGCGTTTTTGAACCCAGCAGAACCAGCGTTTTTGTACTCTCAGATCAGCGTTTTCAATGCAGCAGATTCAGCGTTTTCAAGACAGCAAATTCAGCGAATAAAAGGCAGCAGATCCAACGTTTTTAGGACAGTAGATTCAGCCGTAATCGTCGACAGTTGTAGATTCGCAAGCATTTCCAAGCATTCGGTTTTCAGCCCTAGTCTCATCATCGTCGGCATCACCGTCGGCCTCGACATAGCATCACTTAGATTTGCATCAGCATGTTGTACCAGATTGTGCAATCAATAGTAGACCACTCTCGCCATCAAGAGGCGGGCCCTTGGAGGAGGGTTTGACAACTTCTCTGGTGTTGTATTCTTCTCTCTCTATCTCTCAGTCTCAGCACCTTCACTCACAGTGTCCATTCACTTTGTTTGTGTCCATTGCACTCTCTCATTAAAGAACGGAAGGCTCTCCATTCTGAAGTAAAATGAACCTTGAGCACAGTTTGGAGCACTCATCTTGAGCAAAGTTCAACATTCATTCCGCTGCACCTTACATCCGGTATGCTTCTGATGCTGCATCATGGAGCGTGTTTGTCAGTATCTGAGCGAGTTCATCTAGTGGCCGTCTTGGCTCCTGGGTGCATAGCTTCATGTATATCTCATCCATATACACAGAGTCCGTCTCCCTCATGAAGGTATACCGGATGTGTGTAGGGACCTCTCCTAATGGAGCTGTGCTGAACTGAAACGTCAGGGTAAAGGACAAGATAGCATGATCAACTGCTACTCCAACTGGCCTAGTGTCCACCATGAAATCTTGAAAAAATGGAATGAGACCTGGCTGGGCTATAACATAATCCATTGTGCTGGCACCATGTCGGTGTGGAGAGCAAGTAAAACCTCCAGTTGTCGAAAATCTTTGTAGGCCATTCAAAATGGCCAATCTATGTGCGGTTCCCATATCTATCGAGTATCTGCCATATTCAGTGTATTCCTCATCTTATAATAATCTGGATAGACCCATCTCTGTAAAGTCCAGCTCCCTAAGCATTTCCTCGGAAGTATCATAAAATATTGTCTCATGGTGGGCAGTCCTAGCATTGAAATCCCCTAATATGATAATGTCACCATCCTTAGAAAACTCCCATATGTCATTATCCAAAATAGCAAAGGGGGATTGTCTCCTAGGTGATGCATATACTGACGTACTAGGAGGAAAGTAACAGATAGCAATGTAGAGGTATCTGCTGGTCTTTGCCCTGAGCCTCACCCACATGTATCTAGCATGCTCATCCTTGCGCGCTATATATATCAATGACTACAACTCCTCCTTGAATAGAACTGCCACTCCCCTTGAGCCTTGTCCTCGATGCTCCAATCTGGTCTCTTTCTGCCGGCTGTCTCCCATCTATATCCGCTCACCTGTGGCATGGATTGCCCAGGGCTTGATGCGTCTCAGAGTAGAAGATGATGTCTCTCCCTATGAAGCTATCCTCAAAGGGCCCCTACATCAAGACGAAGTGACCCGTTACAATTCCAAGTCCCATAGGTCTCGCACCGTCATGCGGGACGTCGCTCCATTATCACCACCTTTCCATCCCTGTAAAAAGCAATCTTCCCCTTTTCCCTTGCTGCTCTAATTTCTGGCATTACTTCTTGCATATGAGCAATCTGCGAGAGGGTGAGATCATCTCCAAGAAAGATGCCAGACTTCTTTAGAGTCGGTCTCTTCTTCAAGAAGTCCTTCGCTTCCATGGAGAGGAAGCGGAGAATGAGTGCCCTTTCCTTCGAGGTTTCTCTGTTGCTCCCGCTTTTCTTGGTGCCCACTCTCCAGGTCCTCGTATGCGTTTGCTCGTTGACCCCCACCAGAGTCATAAGTTCTTTCACCTCTTCATCCACATTATCTTGGTCTTTGAGGCCACATATCCTTACGTGTAAGGCCCGCACACGTCTCCTTTGCTCCTCTTCTCGTGTCAAGTTGATGATGGTTGGTGTGGGAGTGGGGGTTATTTCCTTGCCTTTCCCTTTCTTGACAATCTCGATCCATTTTTCGGCCTTTTCTACTTTTTGTTGGGTCTTTGTGATGACATCTACCCACAAGGTCATCATTTCTTTTTGTTGCTCCCCACCTTTGATGGCCCGCACTTGCTCCTTAATCGTGTTAAGCTCTTCAATTACTGAGGGTTGAAGCTCTCCCTCTTCGAGGACATTCTGCGATCGCACCTCTGCAAGCTCTTTCTTGAGTAGTGCGATTTCGTCATCTTGGGCCTTCACGCGATCCTCGAGTGTATGTATCGTGCTTTCCTGTTCTACCACGCGCGCGTCAAGTATGTTGATAGTACCTAGGAGGCGGCAGTTGATCATGTTGATGGACTCGCTCAGCTCTTCTTTGCATTTTTGGATGGCATCCTCCACCGGGTCATCTTTGCCATTCTGCTTCCTCATGGTTGGAAGGCCGCCACAGGAGAGGGAGAGGGATACAGGAGTGAAAAGGGGAGAGAGAGAGAGAGAGAGAGAGAGAGAGAGAGAGAAGAAAGAAAGAAAGATTTTTAACGTCTATGTCAGGCCGAAATCGGCCTATGAGACAAATCAAATGTACATGGTGTGTATGTCATCCGTCTATCGGAAAGACAAATGAATGAAACAAAACTGATACAAAACTGAACTGAATGTAGGTAGTGGAGTATCTGAGGAGGGATGGAGCTCTATCTCTAGGGGTATATGCATGTCTATATGCTCAAGGCAGTACAATCATGAGAATGCAGCAAGCTATCTAGCTCCATCCTGTACTAATGGGGGGATGTAAGATGTGGTACATGGGCGGGTCTGGTGCCAAGGCTACCCGGATGAAAGCTGTCGGGTGGGCCCTCATCTGAGCTACTCGCTCCTCAGTGGCACGGCGCTCCCGGGCTCGGATCTCCTCGATCTGTCGGTGGTGGGAGCTCGCGCCCCTGTAGCCTATGACTCGTGGTCGTCGTCTAGCTCGGCTCACCTCCGCCTGTGAGAGTGTCACTCCCCTCTGAGTGTCTGGTGAGGGAGGGGCGGCAATCCTCTGAAAGAAGTCTGTGAGCTGCGACTGTTTCCCCTCTGTCTGTGTAGCTGTGTGTGGCTGTAGTAGTGTGTCCCGATGGCTCTGTATCTCTAGTAAGAAACGTCCGAGCTGTCTCTGATCTCGAGAGTCCATGATCTCTCGGAGAGTGGGCTGTCCTCTGAATAAGGCCTCATACCTGCCTCTGATCTCAGTGTATGCTCTGCATCTACATACAAAGTGCTCCTCACTCTCCACCTCCTCTGTGCAGGCTCTGCAGACTCGCTCCTCCCTGGGAACACTAGTATGTCTCCCGATCTCAATCTCTAACCTGTGTGAAGCCACTCTCAGCTGACCAATCGCCACTCGTGAGCTATGTGGCATATATGTGTCCATATAGCGTGGTCTCTGTATGAACCCCCCAGACAATATGGTGAGAAACTGGTCTCTGTAATCTGACATCCTCGTCCCCAAGCCAGGTGACTCCCAGACTCCCCTAGTGTATAGCTGCCACAGATCCTGTCTCAGTACCAAGTTCCTCTCACTGCGAGAGAGGTGAACATATGGTGAGTGGGGGTCGTACTGGAATGGTGGTAGGCTCTCCATGTCAAGACCGTGTCCCTCAACCATGCTCTGACCTGTGAGTACCATGCTCTCTCATGCCCACTCTCTGATAGCTGTATAGCTGCCTCAAATGCTCTACGAGTAAGTCTGTCAGGAGGTAGCTCTCTCATCCTCTGGATGAAGCAGACTGTCTGGAAAAGTGCCTCTACAACCATAGGTGGTGTGGCGAGCTCGGCTCTAATAATGTCATGTGGCACTGTCTTCTTGCTGCGGAGCAAGCGTGAGATCATACATACCTGTGGCCTCTCAAGCTGTGTCCACTGGTCAGCTGTCAATCCTGGTGCCCATACTGCCGCCGAGTACATCAGGGCCAGGGTGACTAAGGTGTCGAAAGCCACCCCTTCGTGCGGGGCTCCTGAAAGTGTGCCTGGTGGCATCTCCGCTCTAGCATGGTCAGAGCTGCATATCCTCGGGTGAGCCTGTCAGCAGCAGCCTGCCTCATAGTGAAGGGTCCTGGTAGGCTGGTGAATGTGATGCCAAGGTAGACATAGGAGGTGACTACATCAACCTGTCCTCCTGCTGCTGTGAAGGTGGCAGCGCTCCTCACTGCACTGGATGTGTGAAAGATCATAACCTTGGTTTTACCAAGGTTCACAGTCAACCCCCTGTGTGTGCTGAATTCGTCCAAGGCCTCAAGATGGCGTTGCAAGCCCTCGGGTGACTCTGAAATCAACACAATATCATCAGCATATAACATGATGTGGACCGGAGTACCTGCCAAGTCGCTCCCCTCTCCTCCTGCTCGCAGTATGTAGTCGGAGATCTCATCGATGTAGAGCCCAAAGAGTGTCGGGGAGAGTGGGCATCCTTGCTTAACACCAATGGTGCTAGCAATGGTCTCTGAAAAACCGCCTGGGCAACGAACTCGGCCCGTCACCCTCTCGTAGAGAGCATATATGGCCCAAATCATCTCTGTTGGTACCCCAATGCTGTGAAGGCGTTGGAAGAGTCTCTCGCGTGGGACTGTGTCAAAGGCCTTGCGGAAATCCACAAAGCAGCAGTAAAGCCTCTTCTTCCGCGCCTTTGCCCCATCAATGAGGCAGCGCAAAACGAAGATGTGATCAGTGGTGGAGAAAGCTCGTCTGAAACCTGCCTGGCCTGGAGCTCGTAAACCCTCGGTAGCAGCTGAGCTGTGCCTCAAGTACTGCTCCATATAGCTTGGCCATCGTGTGGCCAATCATGATGGTCCTGTAGTTCCCTGGGTCCAGGGTGTCGCCAGATTTGTGGATAGGCACTATGGTGTGCTGTGTCCACTCCTCTGGGAAGCCCTCCCCTATAGCCCGGTTGAAGATATGTGCAATCAACGGGGCTATAGTGGAGGCCGCATAAATGATGTGCTCACTCTGTAATCCAGTATGGTCAGCTGATCGTCTGTGCTGCATGCGGCGTATGGCCCTCTCTACCATCTCTGCTGTAAAGAAGGAGGAGCACGTGGGGCGTGGCTCGTGTGGCTGTGGGATAGGAGGCTGCCCTGGCACCTCATAAAGTCGCTCTGCATAATCATGCCATATCTGTGGATCCTCAATAGCTGTAGTCGGACGTGGCTCGCGCAGGGTGCGCCATGCTGTCGCGCTATCCATGCTCATGAATAGGTGGTATAGCTCAAGCTCCTGTGCCTCTTCGAATGCTCGCCGCTTTTGGCGTGTCAGCGTCTTCATATGCCGTCTGGCCTCTCTCTCTGTGATCTCTCCTAAGGCTCGCCGTGAACGGAGGCGTCGGTATAGCTCTCTGCACTCATCATCATACCAGCGGTTCTGAGGCATAGTCCCGGGGGGGGGAGTGCGTCCTGTGTGAGTGGTGTGTGGAAAAGAGCTAATAGCTGAAGTGTGGAGAACGGAAGAGATATGTGATGTGAGAACTGAGAGTGGTGTGGATGGGTGGAGGAGGCATAGGCCATGCTCGACCTCGGCCGAGTAAAGAGAGGCTAGCTCATGTGTGAAATGGATGGTGGTGTGTGGAGTGTGTGCTTTGGAGCTGTGTGGGATGGTATCTCTGGTGATGGAGAAAGAGAGGTATGTGTGGTCGGCTCCGATGGGTATGGGTGGAATGGTGAAGGATGTGATAAGGTGTGTAGCCTCCCTGGGTCCCAGAATATAGTCGACTGTACTCCCCCCTCCCTCTGTAACTCCATGTGGCATACAAGTCAGGCCCCCTGAGGTGGGCCACTGGACCATCCCGTTATAAATAACGAGACGGTGCTGGGAGCCAAGTCGAAGTAGATGTCGTCCGTAGGCTGTGACTGGAGCTCTGTCTGCTGTATCTCTCATAGTAGCCTCCTCATCTAGAGTGTGTAGTGCCTCTGGGTCCTCGTGGTCATATGCCTCACACTGCTCACTGCGCGTACGAGCATTGAAGTCTCCCATAAGGAAGACTTCACCCAGTGTGGAGTACTCCATAATCTCCTCCGTGAGGCATGCGTACGGTGACTCCTGCTCAATAGGGGCGAATCTGGAGCCTGTGGGAGCAAAGTAGCAAAGGGCAATGTAGACGATCCTGTCTCGTGAGAGCTCGAGGTGAATCCACATGTAGCGGGCCTGTGGGTCCCGGGCAACAATCTGTAGTCTGCTGTGAAGCCCCTGTCTAAAGAGTATGGCCACTCCTCTTGAGCCGCGAGTGGTGTGCTGGCGCATACATCCCCGATGTAGAGACTCCCACTGGAATCCATGTATCCGTGGTAACCCTCTCTCTGGGCTCTCGTGTGTCTCTGTAAGTAGAATGATGTCTCGACCTCTCATCACCTCCTCAAGTCTCTCTGGGTGTGTCCATAGGTCTCCATTGCAATTCCAAACCGTGACATGAATCTCCTCGTGTGTCCCACAGGCCGCGAGTCCCTATGCGATGGTCTTGCCATCAATGATAACCCTACCATCTCGATATACTGCCTTCTTCCCTTCTTTGCGGGCTTGGTGGACTCTAGGCATGCACGCGCGACGGTGATCTTTGCATCTTTGTGAGGTCATCATCAAAATAAATCGGGGGGCCTTCTAGCCCTCTCAAGATGACCCTCTTTCGGAGGAAAGAAGTTCGAGACTCCTCGGAGGCGAATTGGAGGATGAGAGCTCTCTTCTTTGGATCTTTGCCGGCTCTCCAAACTTTGGAGAAAGGGATCTCTTCTTCCTTGTATCCCACTTTCTTGCATAAAGCTTTCCCATCGCTCTCGGGTGTAGACCCTTCTTCTTCTTTGATGCCGGTCACTCGCACATTGAGACGGCGAGCTTGTCGCATCTTCTCCTCCTCGATGGTTGTGTGTACGATGAGTACCTCATCTTTTTGGGCTTCCTCTCTTGCTACCTTCTTGATATTCTTTTTGACCACTTCGACCCATCCTTCTTTGGTGGCCTCTAATTTGTCCTCAATGCTTGTGGTGAGGGCTTTGGTGATCTCCTCCTTGAGGGCTTCCTTAGCCTCCTCTTTAATCTCTCCTTCCTCGGGGGTGAGGGATGTGATGGAAGCATGAAGGAGATCGATTTGTGCCTTCATCTCTTCTTGCTCTTTCCTCCATCTCTCCCTCTCCTTCTCGTTCTCCCGTTCCCTTCTCTCCTTCTCCTCTTTGAGGTTTTGGATTTCCGCTCTCATGTCCTCCTTCTCTTCGTTCCATAGCTTGATGAAGGTGGCTTTCTCCTCCCTCCATATCTCTCTCTCCATCCACCATTCTTTCATATCCTTCTCCAATTGTGCAAGCCTCTTGTTCGTGAGCATGAAGGTTGTCTTCATTGTCGATGTCGGCGTCTTGATGATGGGGGAAGACATGGTTGTCTTCGAAGCTACCCTCTCTTCATATTGTGAAGAAGAGGGGAGAAGGGGAAGAGAGGGAGTACGTGTGTGTATGCGTGTATGTGTGTAGTGTGTGTGTGGGTATGTATCCATGTGTGTGTGTGTGTGTGTGTGAGAGAGAGAGAGAGAGAGAGAGAGAGAGAGAATGAAATGTGATATTAATGTCTTCCAAAGGCCAAAATGACGTAGGAGACCAAAAGGTTACATACATGTGAAGTCTCTCATGAATTTTTGGCTTTTACATGGCAAAACAGTTTCTCTGTACAAGAGAGTCTCACATCAATGTTGATGCAGGCAGCATGGCTGAATGCCTATGCAAAGGAGGAGGCTAGAATGCGAGAACAAGCAGTCTTAGAAGCAGAAGCAGCTAAAGAAGAGCTGGCAAAACAAGCAAAGAATCTGGAAGCTACAAGGCTTGCTCTAGAAGTAGAGTTTCAAAGGCGCAAAGATGCAGAAGATCAAGCAAGTCGGCTAGCATCAAGTGGAAAAGAGAATTTGGCCAATATGAAATATAGAGGGTATCATTTTGAGGAGTTAAAGATTGCAACTGATGGTTTCGCACCTGAAAATCGAATAGGCGAGGGGGCGTATGGACATGTTTACAGAGGCACGCTGCATCATACAGCTGTTGCCATAAAAGTTTTAAAGAAAGATAGTGTACAAGGTCCAATGCAGTTCCAACGAGAGGTAATGTAGAGAGCTACTGTTTCTCTTTCAATCCATGCATTTTGCAGTTCATCTGTGGTGTTTTAATTTTCAACAAATTTTAATTGAGTCTTTGTTTCCTTGTTTTGTATGCCAATTTCTCCAGGTTGAATTCCTTAGTCACATGCATCATCCTAACATTGTCCTCCTATTGGGAGCTTGTCCAGAACAAGGGTGTTTAGTATATGAATGCCTAGCAAATGGCAGCTTAGAGGACCGTTTGCTTTGTAAAGGAAACACAGTGCCTCTGTCATGGCAGACACGATGCCGGATCATCAGAGAAGTTGCAACTGCTCTTCTTTTTCTTCACTCCTTCAAGCCGAATCCATATGTGCATAGAGATTTGAAGCCAGCAAATATTCTTCTGGACCAGAATTTTGTAAGTAAACTTGGGGATGTGGGTTTGGTAGCATTGGCGTCCAGTAATATCCTCTATGATGTAACACAATACAAGGAAACTACTCCTGTGGGAACCTACGCTTATATCGATCCTGAATATAAGAGGACAGGGGTATTCACTCCCCGGTCTGATGTCTATGCTTTTGGAGTGGTGATGCTACAAATCTTGACTGCAAAGTCACCTCTTGGGCTTCCAACTATTGTCAAGGCTGCTTTTAAGGAAAACAAGCTGGATATGGTCCTAGATGCGAGTGCTGGTGATTGGCCCCTACATGTAGCTGCGGATTTGTCCTGCATAGCAATCCAGTTGTGTCGATCGAAGCCGAAGAAGCGCCTTGATTTGAAGGATGTGCTACCTGCCCTGGAGAAGCTGCTTGGAGAATTCGGATAACATTTGGGATGACAGAATTTGGGTAACATTGTGATTTTGGATAACATTGCAGAGCAGCAGCATTGGTGAGGCTACATAAGATGGAGCAAGATAAGAAGTTTGCAGTTTTTCAAGCTTGCGACTCACTGCATTGCTGCGAATAAAGTATTATCTCATTGATCATCATGATCAACTACCTCACCTCTGTAACATTTCTTATCAAGAACTGCAAGCAAATTGTTGTGGTGGAGATTACCTGTTCATTGATGGGCTTAGTTAGTCACTTCGCAATTGTATTTTGTATTTTTTATTTTACAACACACCAGAGGGCCCACAACGGACGTGCTTATCCCTTCCAAATATTAGCCATGAAACATTGTTGGGCAAGGGTTGCGTACCATCAGGCAAGAGCCACCCGTAGGCATCACCATGGCCACCTAATTGATGCACCACATATACTAGAACAACGGAGAGAACTCGTAGCAAGAAGCTAGGAACCTCCTCCTTGGGTGACCCACCCCAAGAGGAGAATGAAGTGTTAGAGGGCAAGAGCCCTAACAACGTGAACACCAGGCACAAGGTGGTCCTCTAGAGGTAGCCCAATGGAGGATTTAAACCCACAACCCGTAGATTGAGAAGCCAAAGCCTTACCATTAGGCCAACTCTGTGGGCATTGGTTAGATATGTTGCTTTTCATTAGAATAGCCGAGGTTGCTACAATTGCATCAAAGTGAAGCGTACAGGTTGCATGCCCAAGCTTTGGTAAGTAGAGCGTAGGAAGGCGCCCAAAGTAGTACATGAATGCACACGAGCAACAAGCGATCATGACATGGAAGATCTCTCTCTCCCTCCCTCTCTCCCTCTCTCTCTCTCATTGTGTGTGTGTGTGTGTGTGTGTGTGTGTGTGTGTGTGTATGTAGTGTTACTAATTACACTCATCCGAGAGCTTGGCTAGCTCCAATTACATGCTTTGCTTTGACACACATGTAGAGTCTTTACACTTTTGCTTTGAGGCGCATTGCATTGGAGCACGTGGAGAATGAAGGGCTTTGGCATCCTCAAAAAAGCGCTTGGATAGATGGGAGCACCACTCATCCCTCGCTTGAGGAGGTGCCCCATTGGTCCGTGTTCGGTGGTGGTGCACTGATGTGCAAGGCCAAACAACAGAGACAAGAGCTATTGGACGAATTGGGTGCACTGCATGGTGATCCTCTCACTAGCTTTACTTCGACAGCTCCTCCTCTGGCGTCTCAGTCGTAATTTGAGGTAGAGGATGAGCACATGGTCGACATGTGTGATGATTTACTCGCGCATGAACACGACGTGTGTGAAGAGGATTGCCTGGCCATGCACTTGACGGGTAGTGGCAAAGGAGGACAAGTTATTGGCGAGTGCCCAAACACCTCTGAATGTTTGGATCCTCTTTCCTGGCTTGATGGGCAACTCCTCCTAGTAGGGCTTGCTTAAGGTACAACACTTTTGACCTCTTAATGTTTGTCCTTGAGTTTTCTTCCTTGGATGGATCATGGCTTCCATAGCCCCCTTGTGAGCAGTTGACGGGCTTTCTTCTCATTTTGAGTACTGTTGAATTTTTTACCCCGATTTGATTCTAGCTTCCTTGATGGTTAAAGGCAATACCTAGAGGTGCATGCTCAGTTGATGGGCTTTTTTCTCATTCCAAGTACTGTTAAATTTTTTACCCCGATTTAATTCTAGCTTCCTTAATGGTTTAAGGCAATACCTAGAGTTGCATGCACATTCCCTCTCTTGCCTTGGCACATGGTTACTCTGTTGCATTAATTTATTTTGACATGATTTTGTAATCTATTTCATAAGCCATAATTAATCATTTTCTTGGGATCTCTCTCTCTCTCTCTCTCTCTCTCTCTCTCTCTCTCTCTCTCTCTCTCTATCTTAAAGCAGCAGAGGAAGAACGAAGGAGAAATATTTTCAAAGCAAGCTCAGTAAGCCAATGAAGGCATATTAAATTGATGTGAGGAGTTTAAATAATTAAAGCAGCGGTATTGTTAATTGTCCGCTTGGGAATTCAAGGTTTAGAATCGTGTTGAAGTTATCAGTTTTAAGTTTTGTCTACATTAATTGTGTTTGCTGCAACTCTCTTCCAGACACCTCTCATAGCTAGAGGCCTCGCGCCTTCCCGGCTCACCTTTCGAACACAAATCACCCAACAATGTAATCAATACACATAGGGGCATAACATAAGCACACAATAATTATTTGTTGGTTATTGAGTGTATACACAAGATCGCTTTTATAGCCTTGAGCTAGACATCTTTGCACACATGATAGATGATGTCACAAGGATTGTGAAGTAGGATGCACATTAGGATTTATCACATGGTCTATTGTTACATGTCATATGTTGACTAGGCATCTACATGTAAGAGGGTGATCACACACATTAGGTGCTGCAAAACCCGCACCCTTACATTTGATAGTGAAAATGTATGAGTATTGTTAAATAAAAGGGAATGGCTAGCAGAGTTTTATTCCCTAGTTTTTATACTTAATTGAAACTGTTCATTCTAAAATCTAAGCTATACTTGGATCCTAATTTGAGTTTTTGGCATCTGCTTTGTATGTTGTGACTTGACAGCTTTACCTCTTTGATTTGCATGCATCAAATTGGTTTTCTGTATCTTCTCTAAATTTGGCAACACCTTAAAATGTATGGTCTTTTTTTTTTTCATTTACTTTTTGCTCCTTGTCGTGGAATGTTAAAGTTGGATGCCTTTATTCTCTTATTGGCTTGAGAGTCGTTTACAATAACTATCCTTACTGATGCTTTTGAAATATGTGTAACAATTGTTGGATTTTATTGCATTGTTTGGTGCCCATGATAGCTTTCTCCTTGTACCATACAATTATTCTAGAGCCTGTAAGAGTTGCATACTCCATCCTATGAAGCTTGGTTTACTACCTAACTTTGGAATTCTTTTTTGGCATATGGTGGAGTTGATTTCAAAAAAAGTTGATTTTGATAGTAATAACATACTGGTTCACAAAAATATATGGTTTTTGATAAGTTGTTCCTTATCTTGAGATTTTTCTTGACTATTTGGCATGAACTTTTGATCCTGCACATGGGTTGGATGTTTCACTAGCTTGGAGTGCATCCTTGATTTGGCCTCGTGTTCTTGATAACATAATAACTGAATATGGTTTTTAGCTATGGATATGATTGCTTGGAACTGCCAAGCAGATGTGTTGGCGGTTCAGAGTGCATCCTTGATCTACCCTTGTGGTGTTGATACCATAATGATTGAATATATTTTTTATCTACGCATTTGATTTCTTGGGAATGGTACGCTCTCCTACCTTTAACTTTAATTTTGATCTTATTAAAAATAGTTGAACCATCGGTGCCTCCTCAAAAGGATCTATTTGATGGTATTCTGATATTCCCTATGGCTTTCACTTCTCTAAAAAGTTGCTAAATGTTCATTTCTCTAGGGTTTCCTAGCATGGGATTAGTCTTTTTTTACAACCTTTGATTTAATAGTGGCTACATATAACACTTTACTTGAAATAGGGACACTGGATCAAAGGAAGTAGCACTTGTAAATGCTGATTTTGAAGATATTTTCTACAAGGGAAGTTTGACACCTCTTAGATGGATGCAAAAATTGGGCTCTAGGATGTTTAAAAATCTAGTTGTATACTTAAATCATTACATGGATACTACTTGGAGAGCGAGTTTAGGTGCTAAGTCCTCTTTTTGCTCAAAAAGTATAACTTTGATTCGTAGTGGTGGCCCTTTCGGGTAATAAATAGCACCCTCGTATGAGAAAGTTGAAAAGTGTTTCTTCAAAAGAACACAAAATAAAATGGAGTTTTGGTATACTTTGACTAGCATTACCTATGTAATTTTGTAACACAAACATTTTTTATTAGGTCTAGGTTCTTGATTTTGAGGTTGCTAAATTCCTTAATGGTGGCTGGTCCTGAATTGTTATTCGAATTTTGAATGTTTGACGAATGGAATTCATTGGATTTTCATTGTAGTCAGGCAGGTGGAAAAAGATTCAAAAGAAAGCAATAAAGCATTTTTGACTAGGTCTGGATTCTTGATTCCGAGGTTCCTTAACGCCTTCATGAAAAATTCATATTACTTTTGTTGACTGAAGTGAATTTTGAATGTTGACGGATATTCATTTGATTTTCATTGTAGTCCGGCAAGTGGAAAAAGTTTTAAAAGAAAACACTATTTTTAAAGTATAATAAAAATCTCTGAACAATTGTTTATTTCTTTTTGAAAGAGGGAAAGCAAGTCAAAGCCCTCTAAATGAATCAAAACCACTTCATACACTTGTATTTGAAATATTTCTACACATATAGAATAGTAACTAGTCCAACAATTTTTGAGTAAGACATTGATAACAACTGATAGCTTCTTTGATATTTGTTTTGCCTAGTCAAAGCTAACAAAATCTATTGTCTTTTTTATTATGATGTAGGTGAGGATTCTATCTTTACTTGAAGAGGTTTAGCCCGACCTTTGAGATAAAAGCTTATTTCATCCACAAAAACTAATGTAGTCTTGATGTATAGGATAACCAAATTCTTATTCATATTGTACAATCATGACTCAAATACAAAATCAGTTTTTTCCAAACCACCTTTTTAATGTCTAGGGCCACTTGCCTTTTGAAAAAAGTTTTTTTTTTTTTTTTTTGTATAAGCATTATCTTTAGAATAGCAACACACACATCCTCAACACAAAGTCTTCCCAAGCAATTGGGTTGGATGGGATGCTAGGTTTGGAGTACTGTATTTCCTTTGGTCGGATAGACCCTCTATTGTTAATTCTTGTTTAGTTGATAGGTGTTAGGTGGATTGACATTGAATTCAAATAGAGGTTCCTATTCATAGTCATTTTGGTCATTGGACTTGGCTAGTTTCAAGACATATGAGCTACCAACTCTACTTCCTATTGTTAGAGTTTGTTTCTACTATTGGAACCTTCTTTTTAAGGAAAGAGTACCTCTAGTGGAACTACCCCCATGAAGTCATCTACACTGTTTGATACTGGCTCACCAAGCTTAAAACTCCGATTGTAGTACAACGTTCACAGAGATTGATTATTGAACATCATAAACTTGTCTTATGTTATACTATTCTATAGTTCTCATAAACTTGTCTTATGCTATACTATTTTTACAACTCTCCTATTCTTAGACATAATTATTACATTACATGCAAACACGTATGCGCGCGTGCACACACACACACACACACACACATCTTGAATAACCAAAGTAGTAATACGCTGAGTCGTATGACTTATGTTGTCCTTGGTGGGTACAGATGGTGGTTATTTGACAGGGATATGTGAAAACTTTTTTCATATGGTAGCAGCTGCATGTGATGGGAGCATAAGGTGGAGATAGTATCCGCAATAAATTTATCAAGAATCATAGTTCCTCATTTGTTTTTTTTTTAATGAAATAATCACCCATATTTTAAGTATAAGCCAAATAAATGTGGCTCTACAAAGGTCTGATGTAATTTTAGAGCCTTGGCTTGGTCTGATTATCTTTGGTTTTTGAAATCTGGGAAATCTTGTTTTGATCATATGATAGGCAGCTAGATGAGCTAAGAAAATACCAATGTGGATAGGGTAGTCACAAAAAATCTACCCAAAAGCAGAGTCCCTCATGTACTTTTTGATTTGAGCACCCAGATTCTAATTATAAGGTTGCAGAATAAAATATGGATTTACAAATATGTGATGTGTACTCATTGGTAGAACCTTAGCTAGATCATCTTGGGTTTTTCTTTGCACCTCAATAAACGATAAAATGCTTGCACAATGGACCATGTATTGGACTGATTCATATTCAAGAATTTGAAAGTAACTGCATAATATGGACTCTGTTTTGTGAGGGAACATGGTGATTTATATCTGATGGAAAGAATACGGTAATAGCTAAATGCGACAAGGATTGTAAGTCGAGGCTATGCCATGGTTCAATTAACTTACTTCGATGCTGTCTCTATTGGACCACGGGAGGTGCACGGGTGGGAAAACCGAGGTGACTTGTAAAAAATGATAGTGAATACGAGGGAACTCACTGCGAATGTGAACCTACACCATATGGTAACCTTGCATAAAACAATAGGGTTGTCAAGTTGGATAAAGCTGGCAAAATAACATGGCCGAGGTGAACACCTCATACATGAAAGGCCTTTAAGAAAACCCATTTTATTGACATTAAATACACAACCACTAGGCGCGCTGGCAAGGTCTTGGATAATGAAACACAATGTGAGCTAACGGCACTCACTTCTCTCCTTCTCGCGCTTCCTACTCCCTTCCCGATTGTCACATTGCAGTGCCATCTATTGCGTTGCAACCGTAGGTAAGAGCTCTACGCATTAACGTAAGCATTTCATGGTAATCCGTAGCTTTTGGCATCGCTGACCCGCGGACTAATTTCATCATAAGTAGGAATTTAAGATTAAAAATCATAAAATAAGTATAGGCGGGGTATTGGGGCATCATTGCTAAGCAATTAAATGCATTCTTGATCGAAAAAGACTATGTCAAAAACTCACTGTTGTTAATAATTATGATTTTTGCACTTGACTTAAAGTGAGATTTGAGACCCTAAACATGTGTGCTTAGGTCTTATAAACATGTCCTAAAAGTTTTGTAATGTTTGGATGTCATTTGATGCTATAACGGTTATGATTTGTTTGTCGACGAGCGACTAGGTTTTGGTGATTTCTGTCATTTGAGTGTAGCTTGAGATAGGTGCGAGTTGTCTGTTGTTTTCCAAGAGATTGACAACCTCTTGTAGCCTCTATGCACTAGTCGAGTCAGCTTCATCCCATGGATTGACAATTATATCCGTGGTTCTTGCTATGTTCGCAATAAGATAGGAGTGAGGTTAGACACCCGTCCCACAATTTAGCTCCTTGAAATTTGCAAAATAAATCTCAATGTTGATTCCCCTATACTTTGAACTCTTCCACCTCCTCTTAGAAATTTAGTTACTATACCTAAAAAGAGGGGAAAAGTACTCCACTAAATCCAACATAACTCGCTAATACGAGGTCAGATTGCAAAACGTTTCTATCAACATAGTTGTTTTCAAGATCTACAAATTTATTGAGGATTATTCCAAAGTTTATTTGTACATTACAGAGGTCATGTAATAGAATTATCAAAGACTATCAAAAATTTCAAAAACATCTACTAGTATTTTGTATACCAATATGCTATGGAACTTCTTCTTGTGAAGCTACGAACCGAAGCCCTATGGATTCACTCTTTTTCTCTACAATATACTTTGTATTGATTATTTATTGATACTTTAAAGAAGGGAAGAACAACAAATGAGATGTGTTGGCTAGATGTTTTCTCCCAAAGTGCTAATCAATATAGCCTAGTCTTATGATTCACTGAATTGTGCTAGTCATGTAGGAGCAAAGAATTTATGGATGTAGTGTCCTATAATTTTTTTTGCATCATGTAGTTAAGAAACTACATGGTAGAGTTTTGTTTGGCACATGTCACAAGAGGATCAACATGTTCCAAAAATTCATGGAGTTTGGTTTAGCCAATGTGGAGCAAGTATAACAAGGGTCCCTCTCAGTCATGTCACAGAGTGTTTTCAGTTACCTCCACACACAAGTATATCTTGTACTTGAAGGATGTTCCTTTTTTGGACATCCTTATGTGAGACATATTCCACATGTGGAGAATATGAGTCTTTGAAACCAACACTAAGACCAACACTAAAGCATGTTATTTCAATTATGTGTCGCAAAAAGTCCTTAGGTGTTGGTCAAATCCGTTTAATAGACCATTTTGAGTACGTTCTATCAAGAACAATCTTAGTGGCCAAAAATTATCGACAGATACCTAGTATGACTTGTTAAGTTTACAAGTGTTGTTAAACAACTTCAATGAATGGTTGTTTATACATGTAGTTAGGTTATGTTCTGGTCATGAACATGTTGTATTGTTGGCACCTAGACGTGATTAATTTTCACATTCTATTATGGTCCAACTAAGTTTCCACAGTTTTCACTTAGTTGTAGGGGAAACATTTCGCTCATTTTTGGTGGGCTACGAACATAACATTATATATAAGAATTGGCAAGGATGGTCATGGATATGCAGGTTTAGATCTATTTTTGCTCAATGCATGCACACTAGGTGCTATGGGCCCTAGTGTTTAGTAAAGTCTGATTTGGAGCGGCATGCACATTCATGACATTAGTAGCTTTGAAAGCATTTTGCCCTAGAAGCGTAATAACTCTTATGAGATTACTTGTAGATCTACCAACCATCAATAACGACCATGGCTCAATTTGGGTGCTTATAGGTCAACTCACTAAAGTTAATTAAGATAGTTGTTTCTCACATTGTGGATTAATCAATAATGTTCCAATGAATTGTGATCCCTATTTACCAATCATTTTGGAGGACTGTATGTAAACAATGGGGATACACATATAGTTAGTGCCAATCATCCAAAAAGGATGGGCAAATAACAAGTGTAAATCTTGTGCTAAAGGATATGTTAAGCGCGTACATTAGCACCTAGCAATCCAAGTGAGAAGGTTATCTCTCTAGGTGGATTTTTCTTGCCATGAGGAAAAAGCAAGTTGTGACTAAGGATAGTCCCTTCATGTTTACATCAGTTATGAACCTTGATCACTAGTTATGGTGGGGTTGTTTAGTGATGAAGATTGATAGCAAGTTAACAAATTTATTTTTATTGATGAGCTATATCAGCATGTTACTTTCATGAAAAGTGAGAAGAGGTATTATTTTAAACACCTCTTAGTTGTGGTCACTCATTTAGCATACTCTAGTGAGTTCTAAATAGAGTTTACACATTATGTTGGATCTAGGCCGGTTACACAAAATGGTTACAAAGGGACAATAAAGTGGGAAATCAAGATTTCATTCTTGATGTCATTGAGCCTCCTACTGAACCGTTGGAAAGGAGAACACACCCATCACACACAAAAATGCCTCTTTATAGCCCAGGGTCTCCACAACACCCCTATCCACTAGAAATCACTCACAAAACACCACAAATCCACACGCAAACCCCCATTTTCACACAACCTAATGAACACACTCACTGCAATACCACATACAAACACACTCACTCCATACTATTCAATTCACAACCTTCCACACACACAACAGCTCTCCCTTTCCCTCTTTTCACGGCACACCCTCGAGGGGACACACCTGCCAAAACACTCCCAAAAATACAGGTACATTAGCAAGGAAGAGAAGGGGGAAGGAGGAATCAACATCAGTATATGGAAATGATGGCTCTTCTTAGGCTCATTTTAGCATTTCATTGCATTTCATACACATGTGGCACTCCATATTTAGCATATGTTGCATGAATAGACACCTCGATAAGTTACCTTTCTCTCTAACACCCTTAGTTGCATGTGAATCACCCCTTATCCTCCTCATGGTTGTCACCACACCGTGACAATGCGTAGGGGGAACCACCCTCTCAACGAAAGCTTTGGGGTTGTTTGGAGTCCGCGTGAACACGCCCCTCACGGGACATGCCATGTCATTAGTATGTTCAACACCACCGTCAGTAGCCCCCAACTTCCAACAAATGCCTCTAGCATCACACGCAAACAACGCCCATGGATAGAGCACCATAGCTAGGAAGATGCTTATGGCGTCCCCTCCTTATGGCCTCCCCTCCTTTGTGATGCTTATGGCCTCCCCTTCTTTTACTATATATACCATGCACGTTTACCTCCCCAAAAACCCATGTGGATTAATTTCCCACCACATGGTGGCCTCGAGTTGACTCCCCTAAACTTCAAAAATTTCAACACCAAAAAAATCCCAAATAAACCGTCAACTCTCAATATATTGGCCTTCATGACTCCGTTTGATGAGCTATCACATCTGGTTCCATAGACTATCAATTACCTTTGCAAATGCTAGCAAGCTTCAAAAAAATTCAAATGGCACACTCTTCAATGCAACAAAGCTTCCACAAAACCAGCCCTCATTGAAACTTGAAATGTCTCTATCCTAGCAATCAGGACTCCGCTTGTCGATGCCTAAAGACCGTCATACTCCACTCTTCAATCAATTTAGCCATAGACTTTAGGATCTCCCTTGCCAAACTTGCACTTTATACATGTTTCGTCACCCATGCGTGCACTTTATATCCCATACATACCTGCTTGTGCCATCTGCTATAATCAACACTAAAGATAGATGCGGATTTATTTGGTGTTGTTGTCTAAGAATCTCATGTGAAAGAGGAGATGCAACCGCAGGTTCATGGCATAGGTGAAAAAGAAGTAGCCAATATGTTGAATGAATGTTTGACCAAGCAAGAGAAAGAAGGTTATGTCCAACTATCTGCCTCTTTCCAAATCTATTTGCGACAAAGTACAAGGACATACCAGGAGCAAAGGGTGTTGAGCACAAGATAGTTCTCAAAGAAGGGTGTAAGCCAAAAGTGTAGAAGCTAAGGAGATTAGGAGAGATTCAAAAATAAGTCCTTTGGCAAGAGATCAACCAACTACTAGATGCAGGTATAATATACCCTTTGAAGGAGTCGGAGTGGGTTTCCTCGGTCATTGGTGCTTGGGCTAGCTTGCAAGACTAGATAGAGTTTTCCTACTGAGCGTGCAAAAAATGAGAGAAGTTGTAGATGGAAATGGTGATTTGTGCTCTCTAGTGGTGGTGGGATGCTCTGGATGCAGTGTACATGCGGACTCATAAGCTAGCCTAACTTGACAAAATGAAAGAACGACCAAATGAAAAGATAGCCAACAGAGACAACTCAACAATCGACGAAACAACCAAAAGTCCTCCAAGGAAACACCCTGTACATAACCAAAAGGCCGTACAAAGACTAGTTGGCTTCAGCCAACTCTGCCCAGTCCATGACTACCAACCCGGTACAATGGTATGTAGAGGCTGAGGTGCAATGGAGTGTGCAATGGTGCAACAATACTCAAAACCACAAAGGAACTGACTACAAGCTACACAACTTGTAGGCTCAACTGTTGACAACCAAGGTGAAGTGCTTAGGCAAGTGCTCCAAAGTGACACATAGTGGACTATAACTGGAACTCTAGCTAGACTCTCAAGAACTATAGCTCTACTCTGCTATCCATAATGCTTATTAATCCATGATCCAAGGCCATTGCACGGCCACCAAATATATGGTGCTATTGGAAATATCTCACCAAGGAAACTCCTGGCAACTAAAAATATATGTTGTTGGTGGTGAGTGTGGCCATTTTGTGGTAAAACTATGTTTTTGTTGTAGCTCACCTCATTCTAAATTTACTCTAAATTTTCTCATAACTTAGGATTTACATAACAAAACTACGTTTTATGCATAGGAGGGGTGTTGGGGCATCATTGGTAAGCTCTAGTGTGCATTCGGGGTTGAAATTGGTTAGGTCAAATCTGCCCTATAAATAATAAGTTAATTTTGGCAAGTGGTCAAAAGGAAGATTTGAGGGCATGGGCATGTTTCTTTAATGTTTTCTACCCATCCTATAAGTTTTGTCTTGTTTGGACTTTGTTTGGGTCATGATTTGGCATTTGTTGCCTAACATGAAACTGAGTGTAGCTTTGGGTAGGTAGGGATTGAGTGTGTCTTTTAAGATCCTGCCAGCCTCTTGTAGCCTGCCAACCTCTTGTAGCCTCCATGCACTAGTCGGATCAACTTCGTCCCACACGGTATGACATTTATGTTCATGTTTCTCATTGTCACTACAATAAGATAGCAAGGCTTGGTAATAGGGAGCCTCTCTCTCTCTCTCTCTCTCTCTCTCTCTCTCTCTCTCTCTCTCTCACACACACACACACACACACACACACACACACACACACACACAAAGTAGTTCCTCAATGAGAGAGAGAGAGAGAGAGAGAGAGAGAGAGAGAGAGAGAGAGAGAGAGAGAGAGATATGAAATAGACTTCCTTTGCTGGGTACCATATAGGATGTGCTTGTCTACACCATATGTATTTGTGTGTGTTGTTTTGTTTGTGGGCATATAGGACAGCCTACAAGGTGGCTAAAAATTTCACTATGTTTGAGTTAGTCTATGGTAAGCAAGCAGTGCTACTACTGAGGAGGTTCACCATTAAGAAAATATTCATATAATGTGCATTCAAAGGGTATAAAGAAACCCCTTTTTATTCAAAAACTTATATATTTTTCTTTAAAATCAATTTAAAAACCCATTTTGTTAATATAATCTTGCAATTAAAAAACCCATTTATTTGAACTCACGTGGTACTTTACATGTCTAAAAGATGAACCCCTCGAGTACTTTACATGTCTAAAAGATGAACCCCTCGAGTGCTGCAAATGCATATATAGTTAGGTGATTTGAAGGGTATGTGGAAAATCAACTCCACTCATCAAGAGGTTTTATAAGATTGGAATGTTAGCCTTGAAGCTTTTTGAATGGATTGAGAGGCATTAGTAGCCTATTATGTTAAGCAACATGAGAAATGGGTTGCAAAGGTTGATCGAAGTCTTCTTAATAACAAGATATAGGAAAGGGACCTGGTGATGAAGTATAAGAGCTACTTGGATTTCAACTTTCAAAGGAAGTTTAAGAAAAAGTGGACGGGTCCATTTAAGGTTCTAAAGACCTCTCCCAATAGGACCAACCAGTTGGTAAGGGCAAACGGCAAGCTTCTTAGGCACATGGTGAACGAAGTGTAGCTTAAGTTGTACTTTGATCGAGGTTTGGTGCCAAATGTGCATCAACTGCTTCAAAATTTCTTAAAAGATCCTTAACTTGGCGTAGTTGACCAAGTAAAACCTGATTTTTACAAACCCAAGTGCCATTTATCTGCTTTATCAAAAGCAGAGCTTGGAGTTGGAGTGTAATAGCTGCCCGATGGAGAATACCCTTTCCTGTTGCTCATTGAAAATGACAATGCCAGCTGCAGACTGGTCCACTGTTCTCTTGTATGCTCCATCAAAGAAAAGAGAGTGAGCTCTTTCTAGCCTAGGACTTTCTACCATAGGTGTCTCTTCTTTTGCTTCCGTGTTGACCTTCAGCTTCTTCTCATAGTGGCAATGAGTAAGAATACCCACTAAACTAGCCCTGGTGGAGTTTTCTACTTGTATGGTGTAGTCAAACTCTTGTAACCTAACTAGCCATTTAGATATCCTAGATGAGACATCCATGTGTCGCATTACATACGGAAAAACCTCCTCCATTGTCAAAATTACAAAGGGTCTAGGTAGTAGATAGGAGCGGAACTTTGTGGTAGCAAACATTAGTGCGAGCACCATGTGCTCTACTGTGGTGAACCCCTTTCCTGATGGGGTCCTGACACGACTAGAGAAGTAGATAGGACGCATGAAAGAAGTTTGGGGGTCCTTTTGCATTAGTACAGCTCCGAGTGTATCACTTCCTACACTGGGGTTCACATAAAATGGCTCGTCCCATTTGGGGGGTGAAATGGTGGGAAGCATGGCTAGGATTTGCTTCACCTCGGTAAATTGCTGCTCCTTTTCTTCACTCCATGAGAAGACATCCCTCTGTGTGACTTGTTGTAGAGGGAGAACCACTTGAGATATCAATTGAATGAACCTGCTTAAGTATCTTACCTTCTAAAGGAAAGAGACCGACTGCTTAACTGTGGTGGGTGATGACAAAGATACCAAAGCTTGAATCTTGCTGGGGTCAGACAGTCTCAATCCCTTTTGCTAAAATTACATGGCCAAGGAGAGTGACTTTGCTTTCACCAGCGTGACACTTATCCATGTTGAGGTGGCCACCCAAGGTTTGCAGCCTGGTCAGGCCATCATAGACTTTGCTCAAATGGAGGGAGCGTGAACTATAGATGCAAAAATCATCTATGAAGACCCGTATTGACGTTCCAAAGTATGGTTGGAAGACAAAAGTCACAAAGCATCCCCAAGGTGTTATGAAAGTTGTTTTTTTTTTTGTCTTCTTCCGCAATGCTAATTTGAAAGTATCCTGAGTAGCCATCACATACTGTGTAGCACTCATGACCTGCCACTTCATCGAGAATTTCATCTTGGAATGGGAGGGGAAAGTGATCCCTATTTGTGGCTACATTGAGAGTTTTATAGTCCACACAGACTCTCCACTTGCCATTCTTCTTTGGTGTGACTACTACTGGAGAGACCCATTCTGAGTCTTTGACGGGGTAGATAAAACCTTCCTGTAGCAAATGCCTCACTTCCTTGAGTAGTACCTCTTGTTGGATTACCCCTTTTGCACTACGGGTTTACTTCTTCCTTGAGTTTTATGCGGAGTTTTACTACTGTGATTCCTGTGATCTTATCATAACCATCAATGAACAATGTGGTGAAGTTACCTAGCATGGAGACATACTCCTTCCTCTCTTCATCGATTAACTCATTTGAGAGCATCCGATGTAAATTACTTGTATCCTCTAAGGGTTGCGTACCTGATGGTCCCTCTTGGTTTGTTGGTGCTGCTTTAGATTGTGTCAATCTTTTTTGGTCTTTAAGGATGACCCCCATCACTTCGATGCTACTGTCACTTTCTTTGGTTGTTGTTGTCTCTTCTCCTGAGGTGGACGAATAATCATTGGTGGAATCATCTTCTGAAGCCTCCAAGATCATGTTGTGTTGCTTCCTAGTCCTCATGTCATAGAATATGGACTTCCCTTTAGCGTCCTTCCTCTGAATCATTCCAGTACTCCAGTCTTGCTTAGCTTCCATAGCCATGAGCCAAGGTATTCCAAGAATGATAGGTTAGCCCTCCCCTTTGTGTGGAATGACAAAAATGTCTATCTCCACTTCTGTATTGAATGCCTTTACTTTGACCGCATTCACAATGCCTACGCATTTCACTCTTACGTTATTTGCCATTTCGGCTCGGCAAGGTGCCGGCCTACTCACCTCTAGGCCTAGATGGTGCATCATTTTTTCACTCATGAGGCATATATGCACGCCACCATCTATGTAGACGTTTGAGATTCATTGCCCCTTGATGTGGGCATCCATGGTTGGTAGGATGTCGTTGAGGTCCCTCTCAGAGATAGCCCCAACTATCCTTGGTCTTGATTTTTTTGTACTTACCATCTTCGTCCATTGCCTCCTCATCCTTAGTGCAAGATGGAGTAATTGGGGCCAAGTTATCTTCGTTCCCTACATCAACATATCTTGAACTAAGTCATACGGTTTAGCATACTCACCTAGTGAAAAATCCACGATGGCTATCTTTCGTCGCGGCTTAGCTGCCTGCTTGCTAGACTCGCCTTTTTCTTTCATTTTCTCTTCTTTTTGAGAGGCTTCTTCGTGCCTGGCACGATTCACTTCCATGGCATCCACCTCTTCTACTTTTTCTTTACCTTTGTGCTTCTCTCTGGTTCTTCTACCTTTGCCTTCCCTTTAGCTTCCAAGCTAATAACACTCATTGCTTGGTTTACAGCAGGTGGTGGGGGTAGCGGTGGAATAAGAGGTTGTGGTTGTGGTTGTTTTACAGGTGGTCGAAGGATTTGGACTGGTGGAATTGGCCCTGGTTGCGTGGGTGGTGGTGGTCTTGCTCTTGGCAGAGAGATCTGATTCTGTCTCCCTCCTCTATTGAAATTCTGCCTTCTTGGATGTGGGCAGTAGTACATCCATGGCCGTCTTCCCCGCAATTATAGCAGTGGTACTGTTGGTTTTGTTTTTATTGTCCTCTTCCTTGTTCTGGATTTTTGACAGGTGCATGCCCTTGCTGCACCAGATGCATGGATAAACTCTCGAGTTGGGTAGTGATGCGACTCAGTAGGTCTTGTTGCGCTTTTGATGCCTCTTGTGGTTGGGCTCTATGAATGGCTATTGCAGTCACTGGGGTTAGTCGGACTGAGCTTGATTCCTCTGACTCGTTGACTCTTGCTTGCATGTGCAACTGCTTGTCTTTAAGGCGGGCTACTTCTACTACCAACTCATATAGGAAACCTTCCCTTTACCTTCTTCTTAAGCGGCGACCATAGGCCAACAATGAAACGGTCCTTCTTCAGAAAATTAGGCACTCCTTCACCTTCCTCCAGTGAGGCAATCCATCTCTCCCACAAATCCACAAACTTGGACTCGTAGGTGGCATACTCTAGCAGACTTCCCTGCTTTAATTTTGTCAGTAGCTTCCATAGATTTTCTGAGGCTGTGCCTCCACCAAACCTCTTCACAAAGGCAACACATAGTACATCCCATGCATTTTTGGTAGCTTGGGGCAAAGCATTGTACCAAGACTTGGCCTCTACTTTCATCAGTAGAGGAAAAATTCGAAGCCGTGACACGTCGTCATCCTTGTTGGAAACCACACAAGCGATGTCGAAATCATCTAGAAAGTCGATGGTGACGTCTCCTCCCTTCTTTCCACTGAACATGGGGAAAGAAACACTTGCCATGGTAGTGACTCAGGGAATTACAAGCTTTTTTCTTTTTATAGATTAATGACAGTAGCGGCTCATAGCGGCTTTTTACAGGGCTGGGTGGATAGATAAAAATAGGATAAAGATGAAAACATTGAAGGAGTGGTGGTAATCCAATATGGGGAGAATGATAGGATTTGGGGAGCTAAGGATTTCTCCTAGCACCACAGCACCAAACAGATACCCATCTTCTATTGGTAGAAGATTTTCCTATCTACATAAATATTCACATGCATATGCTGCAGAAATCTAAACGGGAATGTTGTTGGCCCGTTCTCCATCATGCACAGAGGGTGGAGCACTTACTTATACTCTTACTGTGCCGGTGTTGCTGAGTCGGCACATCCACAGGAGGTCGTCGCCTTTCATAGGGTCTACTTTTCCTTCATCGCTCAACACGTACGGGGTGATGGCAATGCGTCTGACTACTCCTAGCCTTTTGGCTAGCAGCAACTACAGATAATTACCGTAGTTAGCGCGTTGCATGAACTCCACTCCATTCAACTGTAACTCGTCTCCAGCCCACTAGGTTTCATGCGTGGTGGAGATATTCTTTAGGATGAGCTGTACGGGGAGAGGAGGAAGACCCTCTCCCCGTCCTCCAAAACAGTGAGAGCAATAGCCAAACCACTCCTCTTTAGGTCATGGAAACCTTCTTACCACTTCTGCTTCAGGATTGTCGAAATGGACTGGAAGTACTCGCATGCGTCGTGCAAATCGATAGGTGACCTTTCGCCGCTTAGCCTCGGATGACCTTCTCTTTGGCAAACTGGGTATGACCCGGCTTTCCGAACTTGAAGCACTCACATGGCCAGATGCTTCTTCCTTTGGGGTCATGTGTTTCCATACTGGCTTAGCCTTTCCTTACCTTTGGCTTGAGCAGCCCCTTTAGGCCATTTTGGAGTAGAGGTTATGCCTTTGATTGCAATTTCCTTAGGAAGGAGAGGCCTTACTGTTTTCTTTCCTCCTTTGATATGGACGATCTCCTCGCGGTGAATGTCGATGTAGACGATTTCAGTCCCTTCGTTGTCTTCGTTGCTATCACTCATTGACAGTGTGCTTTGGTTGACAGTAGTGATGGCACTTCATAGACCTCCCACATGATGCTCTCAATTTGTGGTTAGAAAGAGCAACACGAGATGGGGAGCTTACCTCTTGAATACTGACGACACTATAGCCTAGCAATAGTACTTCAGTGAAGGCGGCTAGTGCCTCCTTAGTCTCCTCCTCTTCCGTCCTCCAGTTAGAGAATTCCTTCAGCCATTCGTCCATGATTGATGATGTGTGTTGCTTTCAGCATTATAAACTTAAGGTTTCCGAGAATCCCTCCTGAGTGGGGGCACCAAATGACGAGCACAAAGCGCGACACAAACCTCGACGACCTTGAAAATGCCGGGAGCCGATGCACGTCGCAAGCCGGTCATGGTGAAGCAAATAGGGGGCACCACCTATCTTTGAGCGGCTAGGATGCAGATGATGGTGATTTAAAATATCACGGACTCTACACACACACACACACACACACACACACACACACACACACACACACACACACACACACACACACACACACACACACACACACAGAATATGACAGATGATGAAAACCCTCGGGGGTCTGAGGGAGAACTACTTTCTTGCAATATTTGCAGCAACCTTATTTTCGGCGAGGTGGCAATCACGGTGATAGAGAGATAGAGGGAGAGATAGTGAGCCTACTAGTGCATTCTCTAGAGATGACTCATCGATACAAAAACCTTGCTAACATGAGTGTGTGTGTATCAACCATTGGAGTCGAGATGTAGGCATAGCTTCTTTTACATAGTACAAATTCCCAAAGAAAATCGCCACGCTAAGTCCCCTCTCTTATGAAGCAAATGTTGCCAATCCTTCCCACCAAAATACTACCAAGTGCTGACCTCTGATGAACTTGCCCCCCCTTTGTGTGACCTCTCAGTGCCTTTTTATAGGTGATGGCTGCTTTAGATTAGGGAAATCTAATTAGATTAGGATTCTAATTAGGGGGAGACAAAGCAAGGCGGTGGGCCATGGGTGGTTGACCCTTGCTTTGTCTTGGGAAATATTATAAAGGAAAACCTCTAGGTGGGCCTTTGTGGCCATCACCTAGAGAGAGATGAGAATTTACAAAAGCTAGGATTTTTTACAAGATTTGGTTTGAAACTGGAAAAATGATGACCACCTACGAGGGCATTGTGGATGCAATGCCGGTGAACGGTTGCCTAGCTGGTGCGTCGGTGTAGCGTATTCATCATTTTTGGGGTTGGCCGAGGCATGCCTTCAACACCTTTGCTTGTTTTGGTGTCGACAGCGCGCTACTTGGTTTTCTCCTTTCTTTTTATTGATGACGTCCATGTCCTTCAGTTTTTTCTCTTTTTAATCAGTGTGTGCGTATATGCATGCGTGTTATTTGGTTGTGTGGGTGCGCGTGCCGTGTATTTATGTATGTATGTGAGTGTGCGTTTATGTGTGTGTATAGATATATGAGAGTGTAAGTGTGTGTCGTGTGTGTGTAGGCAGGGGAGTGTGTGCGCGGGAACAAAGGAGTGGAAGATATATATCTATATTTATAAAAAAAATTTTCCGGTTGCCTACTGCTGCAGAGAACGCGAGGATGAGAATGGGGAAGAGAGAAGGGTCTCGGCGGCTGTACGGGGGAAAGGGAGGGGGTGTGTGTGTAGGTGTGTGTGTGTGTGTTTAAGAGAGACAAAGAGAGAGTTTGCGGGCTGCGCCTGTACAGGCTGAGAGCGCGCGAGGGAGAGAGTGAGATGGTAGTGAGAGTTTGAGAGGGAGTGTGTGAGAGTGTGTGCGTGTAAGAGAAAGGGAGAGGGAGTTTCTTGCTGCACCTTCGGGCCTGAACTGGGAGCAAGAGAGAGAGAGAGAGAGGGGGCTCGGCGGGCCAGTTTATGCAGACAGAGAGCAAGGGAAGGGGAGGGGATAAGGTCAACAGGATGGGGAGGGTGTGATGACGAGCAGCGGCTAGAGAGGGATTGGCAGGGTGTGCGGGTGTGGTTATAGAGGGAGAGAGAGTGAGTTTTGCCCGCGGGGCCATGGTCTCCACATGAAGCGACAGAGAGAGAGAGTTGTAGATGCTGAGAGGGGAGAGAGGGGAAGAGGTGAGGAAGGAGGTGTGTAGGGAAAACGAGAGAGAGAGAGTGGGATATTCTGCATGGCGGGTTCCTACACCGCGAAAAAGAGAGAGAGAGAGTGTGCGAGTGAGAGGGGGGGGGGATAAGAGGAAGAGGGTATGTGGGGGTGAAGAGAGAGAGAGAGAGAGAGAGAGAGAGAGAGAGAGAGAGAGAGAGAGAGAGAGAGAGAGCTTGTGAATAATGAAAGAGAGAGAGAGAGAGAATTTACAAAATTGGCGGCCCGCCAGGGAATATAGGAAATGTTTTTTTTATGTGTCCATTGGGCCAGGCGATGCAGCAGCAGTGTAAGTAAGAGAGAGTGGGTTGACGGAGCCGAGCAGCAGGAGAGAGAGGGCTCTTTCTTCTAGAGATAATGGAGAGATGTGGCCAAATTTGTGGCGCATCGCCAATGGTTAATCCTAGAGGGGTGGTGAATGTTAAAGAAAATTTTCTTTTTTTTGTTTTCCCTTGGCAATATGCTCTCCCCTTCTTGGGGTTTGGTTCTCGCGGTCGCGGTTTCAAAAATCGGCCATCAGCATCATAACACCAATGTCATCATGAAGAGCATTGAAGGTTCCTGTGAGACTCTTGATTGGTTGTTCCTTAGCAAAGTCGGATGGGAATATGTCTATGAAAACACCAAAAAAAAAAAAAAAAAGCGTTTACAATGAGCAACCAACAATGTTTTACGACTTATAATGTATTGGGAAATCCCTTGAGCTTCCATTCCTCAAGCACATGGAACGCCAAGGGTACACGTGTTAAAAAATGGCCATTGTGCCATTGACTGTATGGTTCTTGAAACCAAGAAGTCTCCCCTTCCAATGTTTGTCAAGGTTGCCACGGTTTTGAACTCGATGAGGCTCGATAGCTGCAGGTTGCATGAAGATCCAAGATCCTTTAGAAAACACTTGCAGAATGCATTCCCCATCATACTCCCTAGTGTTATGCAAGCAAAATGTCTCTATCTCATCCTTTGGCTTCCTTGAAGTGGAGGGGGTTGACATGGTAGCACCAGAAGAAGAAGAGTTGTGGTGTTAGAGAGAGAGGCCTATTTTAGGAACGAGGTGAGAAGGAATGGTTGAATGGAAAACAAGGGGAGCAGAAGTAGTTCAACTGGATGGTTTGAATGAAAGGGGGAGACAGGTGGTGCATCTATGGAAATCTTCCATTTGTGATGCAGCTATGTAAAGCTTGGAGGAAGGGGGAGAAGTGGCTCAATGGGGAGCAAGGGGAGAGGAAGTAGTTCAAAGGGATGGTGTGGATGAAAGGGTCAGACAAGTGGTGCAGCTATGAAAAGCTTCCTTATGTGTTGTAGCTATGGAAAGCTTGGAGACAGAAGAGGAAAGAGAAGAGAGAAGAGGTAGAATATAGGGTACTACTGAGAAATGCAGATTTTGGTCAAATAAAATAGCTTTTTGACCATGTATTTGGTTAGGAGAGCTTTTGGAGAGTGAAAAGTGAAATTTAGAGATTAAAAAAAAAAGAAATTTTAGGGTTACTTTATGGGCGCACATGAAAATGGAGGGAAAGCCCCCCCCCCCCCCCCCCTTTTCCCCCTTCTCTCTCTTTGGGACAAAGCTATAATGAGGGGAATAAATACGCCCCCATGCCCCCTACTACCCTACCTTTTGAGAGGATATAGCTGTGGCCACCACCCTCTTCCTATTGCTCCATGCTTAATCACCCCTTAAGCTAAAGGGTCCTTTTGGGGTTCATATTTTTCCTAATGTTAGGTAGTACAACCAAGCTTCATTGGATGGAGAGAATATGTAGCTCTTACAGGCTCTAGAATAATTGTATGACACTAGGGGAAAGCTACCAGGTTGCATCTAAGAATCTAAGAAGTTTCAATAGTTGCTACACATATTTCAAAAGAATCATTAAGGTAAAATCAAAACAATGAGCCTCTAGACAAAGAGATTCAATAATTTTAATGTATTTCAAAAAATAAAAGAATTGGCCAAATCATTTCAAATATGTAAGGTAAAAGAAAAACAATGAGCCTGCAGACAAAAAGATTCCATAATTTTAATGTATTGTAGAGAAGGACACTTGAAAGTGACTAATGTAAAAAATTAGGATATTATCGTTGTGTGTAGAGTGTACTCTTACATGAGATAATTAGTTTAAAAAATATAATTACATAAAAATTAATTTTATGTAATTTAAAGTTCAATTTTGATGCGTAGAGATTTTCTCTCACTTCAAAATGAATATAATGAAACAAAATTATATTTTTATGTTTTGTGTAGAGCTATTCACACGACTATGCTCTCACTAGAGTAAAAATTTAGGAAAAACATGTCCAAAAATATTGATATTCTCTTATCTTTATTTGGATTGTAAAATCTATGGTATTGTGTGAGAGCATACACATGCTCGCATTGTAGATAGATAATCGCTTAAAAATCTATGGTAAAGTGTAAGAACTTTTTGTTCGCACTTTACATAGATATGATAATTATCAAGTATTTTGAGTGATTATCGTTTTGACATTTAAAAATGTCACTTATAGCTCTTGTAGGTATAACAATTTATAATGATAATCATTTTAATACTTGATTTAATTGTAATTATTGATTATCGTAATGTGTTAAAGCTATAAGCTTGCACTTTAGATAAATCGATGCAATTTATATGTAATCCAATGGTATTGTTTTTTATTATTGTATTTTTGTTCAATCATTGTTTTTAATTATTTTAATTTTGTTCAATCATTGTTAGTTAAATTAATTTAATATTTAAATTGATTTTGATTATGAAAATGATTATTGACTTTGTTTTCACTAGCAAATTACTTTTGTGCATCATGGTGAAAGGAAAAGAGTGGAGTTATGTGCATGAGTTGAAAGCTGGGAGAAATACATCTCGACTTAAATGTAAATCTTGTGGCCACCAGTTCAGTGGTAATGCAACCAGAATTAAAGAGCATTTATTTAAAGTCCCGCACAAAGTAAAGTTGATTCTTGCAGCTAAACATAAAGGTGATGTTTCTAAAGATATTCATGCGAATATTGAACCATGTGTATGCAATGAGGCAACAGAAGAGGTGTGTACCACTCAAGTAAACGATCAGAGTTCTCAATTGAACCCTCTTCATGGACATGCTTCTACATCAGGAGGAGTTCCTAGCACAAGAAAATATGGCAGAGCGCCATCCAATGGACAGACAATGCCTGAAGCATTAGGTAAACAATGGTTGCTTGAGTTGCATTTAAAATGGACACAAGAATTTGTTGCGTGTGGCATATCGTTCAATGATATGCGCAATCCAATATTTCAAGATGCTTTGATGAGTACAACCAAAAAAGGATTTGTGCTTCCTGACTATAACAAGATGCGAACTGAATATCTTGATAAAGTCAAAGACAGTACTGAAGCCATTCTCAAACACACAGTGCTAGAGTTTTTTCCAGCATATGGATGCACCATAGCATTGGATGGATGGACTAACTGTCAGAAAAAACCTTCAATCAATGTAATGATTATTAACCCTAGAGGGGCTATTTTCGTGGAAGCAATTGACAGCTCATTGAAAGAGAAGACTATCACCTACCTAGCAGGGGTGTATGAGCGTGCAATTGCAAAGGCAGGTGGACCAAAGAATGTGACTGCTATTGTTACAGATAATGCGGCCAACTACAAAGGAGCAGGAAGAGCTATTCAAGTCAAGTATCCGGAGATTTCTTGGGTACCATGTGCAGCTCACACTTTAAATTTGCTTTTAAAAGATATTGGTAAAATGGCATGTGTGAAGCAAACTTTATTGGATGCATATCATGTGGTGAAATTCATTAGAGAGCATCAATTTTCGTATGCTCTTTTTCGAACCAAGTCACCAAATAAAGCTTTGCAAATATTTTGCGCGACAAGGTTTGCTACGGCATACTATGTTCTTGCTGCTTTGCAAGAGTTGAAGCCTACATTGATGGAAACCTTAGCAGACAGAAGATGGGGTGGATGGATAAGCACGTATCCAAGTTATCAGGAAGCAGCTGGTTGATGTGTGCAAATAGTAAACTCGCCAGTCTTTTGGAGTAATGTAGAAAGAATAGTAACTGTGTCAAAGCCATTTGTAGATCTTTTGAGAGCAGTTGACACAGATTCTTTTATTTTTGGTCGGGTCTACTGGTATATGTCAGAGGCTATACACAAGATAAGAGAAAATGTCAGTTTTGGTGCAAAGGATAAAGCTACCATGATTACAATTGTTAACAAGCGTTGGGTGCAGTTGCATACGCCATTGCATGGTGCGGCTTTTGTATTGGATTCTAAGTTTCAAATGCATCAGCAATCTGCCAACAAAGAAGTTATGTCCGACTTCAAAATAGTGTGCTCCCAACTCTTAGGGCACGAAGATGGAAAAGTAGCTTTTCATCAGCGAGTAGATTATGCCAACAGAGTTGGTATGTTTCAGGATCCGTGGCATATAGATGCCATTGACAAAACAAGTGCACCTTTATGGTGGAAGGAGTACGGTGGAGAGAAAGTGGAGTTGCAACACATTGCAGTTAGAGTTTTATCAGTAGCTGCATCAAGTGGAAGTTGTGAGGGAAACTGGTCAGCATTCGACTTTGTGCACACTAAAAAGCAAAACAGACTTCATACTAAACGGGCTGCTGATTTGGTGTATGTTTTTTGCAATATGAGACTTATTCATAAGCCTCAAAACATTGCAACTAGAGCCGCTCAAAAGAAATATGGAGTCTTCCAAATGCATGAAGCTATTTCTGTAGAAGTTGATGATGATTTATGAGTGACTTATGAGTTTGATAGTTTTTCTATAAGTTCGTCTATGGTAAAATCTGTAATTCCTAGCTCAGGGGATGGTTCAGCAACATCTTTATGTGAAGTGGTAGTATCATCTGGAAAAGTTCCATACAATGATTCATATTGTTGAAGCTTTGCTTGTGCATCACTTAACTCTATTTCAAGCTCAAGAATCTGGCCACGAAGCATGCCCGGTGTTTCTCCTTGGCTAGCAAGGTCTTGTCCTTGGCTGGCTAATTCCATCAGTGTTTTTGACTCTTCAGGAAGTAAAACAATAGGATGCTTGCAAGGAGGCATTGGATTATTTGCATTGTGTGATGCTACCTTTTCTGCAATGCATCCACGTCCAACGCCAGCGGTGCCTGGACGATCTGACCAATCCACTCTCTTCAACAAAACATATTGAACATAGCATTGCTGGATAAAGTAAATTGCTACTTGGTTGTTACCTTTGCAGCAATACACGTGCCAGTCCTTTATGTTGCAAATCAGAAAGCTTTAACGGAGCTATATCTTTTGCATTGCCACTTATTTGAAATAGTTGATGGCATACAAAGTGATTAGGGCAAAGCTTTTTGCACTCTTTAAGGGTTAATGGTTCGCTCTGCAGCTCAGATTCATCTTCTTCAATGTTGGCAATAGTAGAAAGATCTGCTTGTCCACATCTAACTTGTTCTTCTTTAGAAATTGCCTGAGCTTCAGCATGGTTGAGTTCTTCTTCCATATCTGCATGTCAGGTGAACATGTCATTACTTTTAAATACCCATTCAATTAATTTGACAGTATATCAAATGACAAACATAGAATTTTTGCTCAATTAAACATATAATTAAATCTGACACCAAAAGTAAAACAATGATGAAATCATGAGACTGCGTTTTCATTAATCAGCAACTGGTCGTAAGCCAGATGTCATTACAATGTTGTAACCCACTCTATGGGCACCATTTAAACATAAGGAGAGATCAAAAGCATTAGGCCGGGTTTTGGGGTGAACGCGCTTGCCGCTTTCAAGATGGGCAAGTACATTACTCAAAAAATGTCTCTTGCTTTGTTCTTGGGGCTCTGGTAAGCATTCAAAATGTGTTTACATGTATGACACATGGAATAAATATCCATAGCTTTGGTCCAGGAGGGAGGATTACTAGATATAGATTCGGGGGCTGCCCATTGATAATCTCTCTCATATTGTTTTCTAGTTTCTATCTGCATATCGTGTAGAGGTGGAAAACCAGCTGTCGTATTTGTTTTGGTGCATGAACCCCAATCCACAATGCCGGCATAAACACCTTTTTCGCCAAAATGCAGCATCATATTGCGAGAGTGTAGATCATTGTGGAGGTAGTTATGCGTATGTATATACTTCAGAGTTTGGAGGAGAGCATTGATGATTTGCAAAATATTCTCTTGGAATAGCTCTACTGTTCCTGCAGTGAGTACGTAATCGCGAATGACAGGCTGGCTGCCATCTGCAGTGCATTCTTTTATCCATTGCTCCACAAGGCCGCCATTCCAAAATTGTGAAATGAGCATAGGTCGCTCCACGTGGCGCACGATGGCAAGAGGGTAGATAATACCACGATGTGAAATATCCAAAATTGTTGCTTCATCTTTGACCTGTTGCTCCATGGTGGGCCCATGTAAGTGTACTTTGAACACTTTGCAGCATACACTTGATCTTTGAAAGCGCGATGTGTGACACCCACACGCTTCACATGTGCCCATGTTCCCTCTCCCAGCTGTGGAGCTTGGATATTGAAGATGGCTGCGTCGGGTAAAAGGTGTAAAATAGGTGGTAGCTGAGAGAGGTATAATGCAGCAACGGATGACGCTGCAGGCTCTCTTCTAAGAAGGATTTCTGGTTCAACAGCATCTTCGGAAGAGCTGGCTTCCACTCTTGCACGCTTTGCTGCTCTTTCTAACTTTTCCTTGCTCTTGAACTCCGTATAAAGCTGTTGCACAAGATGTATGCACTCAGCTATGTTTGGCAAGGAAGTAATTGCAGGATTTTTCAGTTCTTGAAAGGTTTTCATGATCTTCCCAATGGTTTGTTTGACCATGTTTACTAAAGCACCTGATGTCAGGAGGGCTATGTCAAAAATAGCTGGTGCAAACTCTGCCTGGAGCTGCTCAAACACAGACTTGGTCAGAGTCTTTGTAAGGTGATAAAAATGCTCCGGAGCGACAGGGTTTAAACAACGCCTAATCTTTGCCTTTGACATGTAATGAAAGTGTCTCACAATCACTTTGGAGATGAAATTTTGTTGATGTTTCGCTAGCTTTGTGTCTGCCATATCTGTATGACAAAATTATAAATTAAGAATATTACGAAAAGATTGTACACCATAGTAACATAGTTATTATATAATGAGTGTTAACCCTATATATATTAAATGATGATACAAATTTATTAAACAATATTAAATTATTGCAAATTAAAGAGAAAATCTTATGATTACAAACCACATTGTGCGAATCGACCATGAAAATTAAATTAGAGAGAGAGAGAGAGAGAGAGAGAGAGAGAGAGAGAGAGAGAGGCCAGGAGTGTGAGATGTTCTCAGCACAAGAACTGGACCTTGCTATGTGCAGAAGTGTGAGATGATGAAAGAAATCACATCTAAAGGATTGGAAAATCGTACATGTGAACAACTCAGCTAGTGTGAGATATTCTCAGCACAAGTCCTGGATGCTATTGTAAAATAGATTGATAGTTTTTATCAATCTAATCCCTGAGAAAGTGTGTGTAACTCACAACACAACTATCAGCGGGATAAAATTAACAATTGCATATGTAAGTTACCTATCGTATGTGTTTACGTCCAAAACAACACCAAGTCATTTAATGATGAAAAATGATGTTCCTTTGGAGTATGAAACACACGAGTAACCAGTATGTCACATTAAAATGAAGAGGGCATGAAAATATGCATCTCTTCACACTTAATATAACGAGTGGTAAGGCTTGTGTTTCTATGTAACACATATGATAGAAAAACTTAATCTAAAATTGTAAATTTTATAAGCTATTTCTAATGGAGTGTGTGGAACGCACAACACAACCATTAGCAAACAGCTCAACAATCTCAAATGTAAATCAATTGTTGTATATATCTACGTTCAGAGTAACACCAAGTCATCTGCTGATGAACAATGATGTTACTACAAAAATAGAAGCAAAAAAATAACGAAAGTCACATTAAGATGAAGACGGCATAAAGTATGCATCTCTGCACTCTTAAAATGACGAACGTTAATCTTTGTGCTTCTATGTAGAATAATCAACAATGACTCAATTTAAGATTGTAAATTTTATAGGCCACTCTGAAGTGAGAGGTGTAGCATCATGCCTACTACAATCCACGAGTCAACCTCTAATCCTAACTCATCTCTATGGTGAGAGGTATACTACTACACCATACGAGTGAGAATCTAAATTTACCCTAAGCCTCCCTGGAGTGAGTCATATGACTACACACCATTGGAAAGGAGACTATATTCTACACACTTCTGGAGCGATCCATATGGCTAGACACCACAAAGTGGCCTACGACCTGCAAGCCAACTTTGTGGTGAGAGTAGAAACTACTGCACCACACAAGTCTGGCACAACACAAAAAAAAAGTTAGTATTTACTGAAAATTAAAAAAATATACATGAAAACCGCTGTAAACCGAAGGGAATGTTGCTATCTGCTAATCTCTCAAAAGCTCCAAGCTCTGCAAACTCCCAAAAGCTCCAGAATGCTTTTCGATCGAATACGGTGATGATTGTATATATATAGACGTTTTCGATCGAGATATTTTTCTATCGAAATTTTTTTTGACCGAAAAATATCTCGATTGAAAATTATTTTATACCGGTATTCGGGTATTATTCAGAAATACGGTATATATTGACGTTTTATATGTATAATTTTTGTTATACCGGTGCATAAATGCAACGCAGGTTATGAACATGGACCGTGCTGATGTATTTTTAGGACGAGAGTGGCTGCATGGTTTAGGAAACAGATTGCACACTAGTTATGAACACAACTCCTTATCCTTTATGGCCAATGGTAAACATGTGGTTTTGCTTGGTGAGAAAAATATACTATTTGCACTGTATATATGTACAACCAAGCTTTCTATTTTGCAGAAAGCAGATTTAATAGATGAAGTCTTTTTGTGTTACTGCTTGTCTCCGAGTCTTGTGAATTCTCAAGAGCAAAGTGCGGTGAATCCTAGTAATGGTATGCAAAGTGCAATGAAATCTAATGGTATGCAAAGCACAATGAATTCTACTAATAAACAAAGTGTTAACAAATCTAACGAGCAAAGTTCTCTCAATTTTAATTCTATAGAGCAACGTGCAACTATTGTAAAACAAACATTACAAGAATTACAAGATTCTCCATCCCAACATAACTCTAGTTTACTTTCTCCTTTTTCACTGCAAAAGTTGACTCACTTACTCACGGAGTATAGTGATGTGTTCTCAAGTGATTTACCACCGGGTTTACCCCCTACACATGATGTGCAGCATGGCATAGATGCCTTGCTAGGCACTAAACCTTATCGTATGAGTGCTAAAGAAGCCAAGGAGTTTGAGCGTCAGTTGGATGATTACATCTCCCGTGGTTTCATTAGACCTAGCACTTCACTGTGGGCATCACCAATTCTATTGGTAAAAAAGAAAAATGGTACTATGCACATGTGTGTAGATTATCGAGGATTAAACGCCATAAGTGTCAAGAAATAGTATCCTCTACCAATAGATGACTTGTTTGATCAACTCCATGGGGCAAGATACTATAAAAAGATATATCTTCGTTCAAGATACCACCAGGTGCGTATTATTTTACAAGAAATCTCCAAAACTGCCTTTAGAACACGGTTCGGGCATTTTGAATTTTTGGTTATGCCTTTTGGTCTAACCAATGCTCCAGCTACATTTGTGACACTCATGGATAGTGTCTTACGTCCCTATCTTGGAAAATTTGTTGTGGTTTTCCTTGATGAAATTCTCATTCATAGTAAGACTGAAGATGAACACATAGAACACTTACAATTAGTGTTCAAACAGCTATGAGCTCATGTGCTGTATGCTAAGCAAAGCAAGTGAGATTTCTTTAAAACAGAGATACATTACCTTGGTCATGTGATCTCTTATTCTGGCATCAAGATGGACATTGACAAGGTCGCTGCCATTCTTTGATGGCCACATCCCAACACGATTGAGGAGCTTCAAATATTTTTAGGCATGGCTGGATTTTATCGAGAGTATATCCCTGACTATGCCAAAATCAATGTTCCTATGAGTGTACGTTAGCAAGAAGCAAACCAATTGGGAAGACTACTTACCTATATTGGAATTTGCTTATAATAGTTCAAAGCATGTGACTGTAGGGTTTAGTCCATTTATGCTTTTATATGGATTTCGACCTAGATCACCCGTTACGGTGGGGTTGGCTAAGGAGAAGATACAACAAGCAAAGGATTTTCTCCAAGACCATTTTGACATGCTTCGAGTTGCTTGACAGAATATTAAGCAAGCTCAAGATCGATATAAGAAGTACACAGATGAGCATCGTCGTCTTGCTACTTTTGAAGAAGGAGACAAGGTTTCTCCTCAAAGTTCTGGAGCATTCAGAAAGTCTGAAGACGGGAAAAGTTGCTAACTTTCACCACGCTATTGTGGACAGTTTACCATTCTCAAACGTATAGGTCAAGTGGCCCAAGTTAGTTCTCCCAGAGCACTCACGAGTTCATCCCGTTTTTCATGCTAGTCGTTTACGAAAAGAGCTAGGACAGAATGATAACGTCATTGACACAGGTGTGTTAGTTGACCTTATCAAACCGCCAAGCATTCTTCATCAACCCGAAAAGATTTTGGATTCTCATGAGCTTCACACGAGACATCACGTTAGAGGACAAGTGTTGGTAAAATGGCTAGATAGACCTGAGGAAGGTTCTACATGGGAGAATGTCTCTGCACTTAAAGAAACATTTTCCTACATTCGTTTTCATGGACGAACGTTCTCCAAGGGGGGGGTAATGTAAGGACATGGGTCCTATGGGAAAGTCCACCGGCACGGCCAGACAATGTGTATACTAGGGGGAGTCTATAAGATAGCACGACTGGGTGGAGACTAGCACACGCATTACCACCACCCTTTCATCATCCAACCATCTAGAGCCTATAAGATCCATTGTATCATTCATCTCAAAGAATCCATGTGAGGTTTTCACATGCATGCAATAAGCCAGATTGAGATAGACTACTATATGGACAAGTAATCAAGAATGGCAAAGGTAAGATATGATAGAAAAGTAAGGCAAGCATAGGTATTTGAGGTTTTTACAAGAAAAAAGTTTTGGAAGCATTCCAAAGTCAAAACAACAAAATTGACAGCATACTTACATTGATTCCAGTGGAGGGGTATTACAAATTAATCATGTCAAAGTAAATCAATACAGTAGAGTAACCTGTGCCAAGGTAGGAGAGGGGACGTGCACTGCGAGGTATGTCCTTGAATTTTATTCCTTAGATGGATCAAGGCTTCAATGCTCCCCATGTGAGCAGCCCACAAGGATTTCTTTTCATTATTTGAGTACTACCTTGTGGAATCTTTTACCTTGATCTGATTCTAGCTTCCTTGATGGTTAAAGGAAATATTCAAAGGTGGGAGCAATTATTGATCAAATGTCAAGCAGGGAAAGATTAACTACCTTTCTAGAAGTCAAGGGAAGTTAGGTGTAGGAGATTTAGGGGAGGGCTCATAGAGCAAGGAAAACCTCTTTAGGTCATCCCATCTTGTCAAAAGTAGTGTCATTTTAAAGGACATGAGTAGTTACACCGTGGGCTCATACATATCAGGAGGAAACTACCAAAGATCTAGATAGGTTATTATATCCAAGTGTAAATTCCTATCATTGTGAAGGTCATAAACTTCATGAAGACCCAAACCGAAATCATATGTAGTGGTGTAGACATTAGGAGGTCAAATTGTTGTACCTTAAGCAAACCCTACTAGGAGTGGAGTAACCCATCAAGTTAATTTGAAAGAGGATCCAATTATTACAATATTAGCAAATGTGTAAAGACATAATTTGTGTGTGTGTGTGTGTGTGTGTGTGTGTTTATGTTTAAAACACCCTATCTTATAGATTCCAATGACATACCATACTTAACATGGAGAAAAGAAACGACATCAAGTAAAGAAAGCTAGCAAATTCTTTTCAAAATAACCATATACAACATCCTTTATCTATTGACTAGATTACAACCAAATTTTCTAGAGGACGACAGGAAGAGATCCACAGCCAGCCAAGGTTCAGAAATTTACCTGCCACCATTCAACATTGAAACATATCAGAATATGCTCCCAAAAACTACTTGGGTAAATAGGAATCCAAGCGTGCTAAACCGCTTGTTATCGCTGTCCAGCTCACCTAGACCACTTTCTACCACCTCTTTATATGATTTACTAGGGTTTTTTTAATATATTAACGTTAAATAACTTATGTCAAATATGTACAATTCATTCCTGATCATCTCAATCATCTGCAATAAATAGTTATTGCCATCCAAAAATATCTTCAAGGTTAGCCTTTATGCAGTACCAGTCCATTACCCATTAGTCTACTGACTGTATCCCTGCCAAGTTGCCTGAAAATTACAGATTTTGTGAGACATGGCAATCATTGGCATACAAATTTATAATATGAACATACATCATAGATTTATAGATAATAGAATTTTAACTCAATATGTTTAGTGAATTATTCAGCCAAACATCATCTTACACGTATGGTTTACATTGACTAGCATGAACCATTCAACACCTTTATGCACCAAAAGCCATTCTATAAAACTTGGTATCCCTTTGTATGAGAGACCTAATATGTCAGAAACCAACAATAAATACCAAGCCATATTTCATCATTTTGTTTTTTAAAAAAACCTTTGCGGTATACCCTCATATGTAGATAAATACAAGTTAGACTTATGCAAAGAATTCACCCATGTCATCAACAGATGTCTACAATCCCCCAATGTCCTAGCTACTGGAAACCATATTTGGCCAATGTCTAGAACCAAAAAAATTGTACTTTCCAACCATCATGTGTGTGTGTGTGTGTGTGTGTGTGTGTGTGTGTGTGTGTGTGTGTGTGTGTGTGTGTGTGTGTGTGTGTGTGTGTGTGTGTGTGTGTGTGTGTGTGTGTGTGTGTGTGTGTGTGTGTGTGTGTGTGTGTTCTACTAGTAGTCCAGATCTCCCCAAAAAAAAAACCAAAACTTTATATCCTAATGTACAAATATCACACTGTACGAATATCACACCATACCCATATAGATATCATTTACACTTTTTCACATGTTTTTAGCAGCCAGAAGATGAAAAACAGTTGTCAGACATAAACCAATACCAAATAATTCACCTATGTCATCAGCAGATGTCTACAATCCCCCGATGTCCTAGCTATGGTCTTTCAATTTGCCTAGGGTAGTAGCATATGATTTAGCTTAATAAATCTTAGGCATGCCTTTGCACAGGATCCAGGGAGACCTTTAGGGGAACTCAATTATATATTAATAGAGGACACTACAAAATGCACCAGTAGAGGCATACCCACACACTGAGCTTGGGCAGTGATGATGTTCGAGGACAACACACCAAAATAGCTAGTATGATGAGGAGTGCAAAGAGACCAAACCAGGACTTGAGAAGGGGGTACTTCTAGGAGTCATCACTCACATGCAGCCACAAATTGCTTCTCGACGTTTGGTACGATTGAAGAAGAGGGTGTTTCTAGCTCGGTCATGGAAATATTTATATCAGTTGTTTTTGAGGTAGGATTTTGGCGAGGCATGGTGACTCCTCTATGAGCACTCCCACCACTTCTTTGGATCAATGTGGTCACTATGAATCATCTCTCTACATAGTCTCAAGGTAGCTACCTCTTCCAGATATGCTAGAGCCATGTCCACACATATCTGCATTCTTTATCGCCAAGATGGTAAATAAAGTCAATTGTGGGGCATAAGCACACTTCAGAGGGGATTTTTTATTTGATTCACTCCTCTATTAGGGTGAAACAGGGAATCCCTCTATCTCCTACATTATGTGGCATGTATGTGGATGGTGTTGATTATTGCATTGAGAGGGATGGTGATAGAGGAGCACATTTGGCAGGGACATGGATCCCACTATTGCTATGTGCTGATGATATTGTGTTGATTCCGGAGTCCCTTGAGGATGCAGCTTCATTTAGATGCTTTATACACATTTGATCACAATAGAGGATTGTTTATTAACTTGGGGAGAACCAAGGTTATGGTGTTTAACACAACATCATAATGGGTTAGGATGTCAACACCCACTTTTACATATGGCCTGTAGACAATGAAGTATACAAATGCATACACCTATCTTGGGGTAGTTGTCACAAACTACTGACATGTCAAGCCACTGAATAATGTATCCAGCTTGCAAATCCTCGAGGAGGAGCCTAAACCCTAGAAGAAGCAGGAGAAGAAATTCTACCAGATTGCAAAGTCTTGCCTAGCGGTCTATTTTAAAGACAAGTTCCCACCAAATTGTGAGACCCCGTCCGATGGGGCCCAAGTAACTTAAAGACATTAAAGTATAGAACGACCCACAAACATACACACTCAGATTCTTGCATAGAAGATGGTGATGTGGTAGCTAGATGGGCACCCATGATTTGCGCAGGGAGTGCCATGTGGCATACTATACTAATTTTGCAATTTGCATGCTGACATTGCAGGTGTACAGATTTTTGTGATTTAATGTGGGTAGCTTTGGGAGCCAACATTTGGGACCAAATGATTTTGAGTTTGAAGAATTTCATGTAAAATGATCTTCATAGGCCAAAGGAGTTTAAATATGTGCAAAGGGCTCAATCTCTGGCACTCTTTTGGGTGAATGTGCAAAGTGTGAGCACCGACATTGTAGTGAGTTTAAGTAATATAAAGAAATACCAAAAGGGGTGCCAAAATTTGCGGCCAGTGCTCTCTTGGGGTGGAAATCGGCACTCCCTGTCTCATGTGTGTGCATCTCTTTCAGTTTAGTTGTTATTTAAAGTACTAAAAGTTTGTTCAGTCTGTTCTTTCCCATTAGCGCATGGTGCTAGTCTGGTGACAGTAGTCTTCAGTGGACAATCGGTTTCATTGAGGAGAACCGTAGAGACTAGATTGACGAGAGATTATGTAGCCTTGGGAGGATTGGAGAATATGTGTTTGTAGGTCCGGTTTCAGGAACTCAAACAAAGTTGTGGATTTTTGACACTATAGTGGCTTCAATTATGCTCCATGAGGTTCAGATTTGGGGCCCTCAATGGACAACCAAGGAAGATCTGGTAGCATTGATGGATGGAGATGCACGGAGAGACCAATATTCTTGATGATCTCTCTGTTGATTTAGGCTAAGGCCTCAGTGCCAGACGAGAATATTTAAGTTAAGCTAGTTGCCCCCCCTCTCGTAGTTTAAGCCCATACTAGATCAGTTTCCTTCATTCATAATTTATGGGACAGAGACACTGAGCTTGGGAGAGCTAGACGCCCACGTCTACAAGGGAGACCACAACATCAATGGAGGATCCATCAGAGAATCAAGACTATTCTAGCACGGCATGGGAGACACACAATACAACTACTTATAGAGGCAAACATTGACAAAGCTCTTCAACAACCAATGCAATACTTTCTTGGACAAGACCCGATGCTGGGCATCCTCTGATATTGATGATGATGATTTCAGTTTGACGATTTTAGTCTTTTAGTCTAGTCTTTCACTTTACCTCATTTTCTTTTTGTACCTTTGTATTGACTAGAGAGTCTCTAGTGTCTCCCCCAGTTTCACTTTCACTTTCACTTTCACTGCAGCATTTTGTTTAGAATGTTAGTCTTTCTTTCATCACACAGACATTGTATTAGATTCATACTTTGTAACTTGTTGGTCTCATTGGTCATTTAGGCCTATTAATATATCATTTCATTTCATCTCTATGTGTGTGTGTGTGTGTGTGTGCATGTGCGCACATGTGCATGCCTATACCTGGCATGCTAAAAAAGATGGGTAGGGCAAGAGGCAGCACTGAAGAGAAATGGCGAGGGAGAGAGGGGGCAACCTCAACATTCTCTGCTTGATGTTCTTTGCTCCTCAGCCAAACATCTCATTAGTTGCTGCGGGAGTAAAAATGGCTCCCGCGACAAATTTTAGCTTTTAAAAAAAAGTTATTTTCATCCCTTATGCTACGTGGTCACATAAGCGACGTTTTATAGTTTGTAAGTGTCGCAACACTGGTCGCAACCTACAATGCATGTAGCGAGGCTATTAGCGACGCATTTAACACACTTAGAGCGATGTTTCTATTATTTTTTGGGGAAAATTTACAGAGCGTTGCTTGTAAATTTTCCAAGCGTCCCTAGTAACAAAGCACCCTTGTAGTGCCACAGTCCTCTAGACCTCATACATGCCTCCAATTCCATGCATGTCACCCTTGGCCTCTAGCCCTTCCTACAAAGCATCCTTTCCAAGATCCAACCCTTCCTACAAACCACCTACTTCAAGCTCCAACCACCCTTCATACAAAACCACCATTCATTCAAGATCCAACCCTTCCTAAAAGCTACCCTCTTCATGATCCAAACCTTCCTACAAACCACCATCATCGAGCTCCAGGCTCTCAAAGAAGCCATCCTCATTGGGAGTTAAAGAAACTGCCTTCATCTTCATCTCTTGTGACAAAGCCTTCATAGGACTAGATCTACATAATACATCCCTCATTATGAAACATATTCTACTTTTTCAAGCCTTATGAATTTCATGTATCTTAACGTTTGAATAGTGTGAGTTCCTATTTTGCTTAGAAAAACAGAAGAGAGATAGATATAGAGAGAGCACCAAGGAGAATACGAATGAGGAAAAGAGGAGAATTTTTTTCATTGTCACAACAAACCAAGACCCTGCTGTAACAAAAGGATGTCTCCACAGAGAGAGAGAGAGAGAGAGAGAGAGAGAGAGAGAGAGAGAGAGAGAGAGAGAGAGAGAGAGAGAGAGAGAGAGAGAGAGAGAGAGAGAAGAGGAGGAGGATAAGAAAAAGAAGAGAAGTTTTTACATCCTCAAAACAATCCTAAGACCTGCTACTCTATAGGAAGCTTTGATATCCAAGCTAACAATATCCATGCAACACACACACACACACACACACATGGCTAGTTCTAGCTTGATTGAGATTTCCTTAATATTTATTTTGCTGGGACTATTAGCCGGGGTCCCTGGGTGTACTACCGGCTCAGTTAAAGATTGTTTTGGGACCTTATGGTATCTATACCTTGTGTAAAAATTGGGTTGACCTTTTGCCCTGCTAGGATAAGCTTTGAACATTAGGAAATAAGGCTTGAATTTACTAAGGTGGGACCTTACTGGTACCTAACCTTGTAGTTAATAGAGGTTATGTGAGTGTGGTAGGTTTCATGACTCTGCATTACCTGACCTTTTTTGCTTTAACCACGGTGGCTCCCTCCTAGAAGGTCTGTGCTAATATCTCATTCCCCTTTTCTCTCTCGCGAAATCCCTCTTCTATGTATAGGTGGCGCAAGTTAACTCTACTTCTAGTGAATGGACACGCTATGCTGCACTGGTGGTTGGCTGCCACTTGCTCCAAAGCCCCCCTCTTTCTCTGTCTCCCCCTTCTCCCTTTGTACCTGGTGGCGCACTGCTGTTCCATTCACCTAATGAGGTCGGTCCCGCTTTACAACCATGAAGAGGATGCTACCTGCTGCTAAACCCTATAAAAGATGAGCTTTTCTAGCTCATTTAGCAATAGTAGTGTATACGTGTGTACTTGGTGTATTAGTCCGCATATTAGGACAATATATGACATGCCCTACTAAGTGGTACTGTTAAGTATTGGATCTATGGCAAAGGGCAAGGAGAAGCAAACCATTGTGGAGCTGTCCGCTCTGACTCAATCTCAAGTGAATGTTGGCATTAAAATTGGACTCCTGTCCGGAAGTATGATGGTGTTAGTCTCTGATTGGTTTTCTCATGCACATAGAGGACTTGTATGGCAACTTATGCTAAATCTTTTCAGTTTTCACTGCTGTCCGATTGGTAAGGTTTAATTAACTTGAAGTTATGGTGCTATTCCTCATACTTAGTTTGTAATGTCACTTACGCTAAGCCTTTTACGTAAATGACTTGGTCGGTTTATGCTCCTATGAGAAAGCTTTCAATTGATTGTTAAAAAATCAAGGTACAAAGCTATATCCGCGGCCCTTGGGGGGTTCACTATATGTAAATCATCTTTACAACATGCATTCAAAGGGTATTTAAAAAACCCCTTATATGTGAACCTTGAACTAATAAAACAAACCCTCTTTCTTTATGAACTTATGGGTTTTTTCCAAAGTGCAATAAAAAAACCCCTTATTTAAATATATTTATGTAAATTTACCCAAAAAATTTGAATTAAAAAACCCCTCCTGTTGAACTCTTACATACATAGAGGTGGACCCCCCGAGCCGCGACCTTGGTTGTGTTTCCCTGTCATAAGTACAGTTTTTTTGTCGAAACACATATTCGGTCCTATCCTTGACTTGGGTGGTTTTAACATAAGTGGGGGAATTGCAGCCTGTTATGCTGGGTGTTTGGTGCCTTATAAAAGCTTAATAATAGGAGTGACGATCTTCATAACACTTGGTGATGGAACACATATGGTAATGAGAACCTACTTGTTTGGTGTGTAACTTCGGCCTGGCATAGTTATGCCCCAGTCATGGGCTTGGTTTTTTAATAAGGTAGCCTCTTGCAATACTAGAAGTTGTAGGCTTGGGCCTTTGTTTAAGTTAAAATATGACGAGTGATGTCATTAATACTTAGGAAAGGAAACTACTTGATGTGGGTTGACCCTCTAGAGGGTTGAATATCGTTACATGTTAGTTTGCGTGTTCTGAATAAGTGATGTAGCTAGTATTCTGCTATTGATATGTTTCTGGATTGGATGTCGGGCTCACTATGCTTGCTCTAATATAGTCGATGGCGTCTGTGTATGGTGGTCTCTTGAAAAAACTGCTCAATTAGGGCGCTCTAGGTTGGTGCTTTGTGGTTAATTATGAGCTTACTAGTCTTGCTCTATTAGGAATTTGATGTATGAGGACTCTGCTCCCTTTGATAGCTACTCAAATTGGCCGTATATACTTTAAACTACTGGCCTTGAGTTGTCGCTTCTTACTCAATTAAGGTTGAAACTGGCTTAGGTTTGTACTCCCGTATATTATTGCTCTACTTGGGCATACATGGTTAAATATTTGTTTGAGGACTGGGTTTTATTGAGGGTATGGTTGTATAAAGGTATGATTATGGTAGATAATGACAATCAGCTGCCCATGGAACTATAAGTAGTTGGTCTCTACATTAAGGGTATGGGACATGGTGACTAGTCTCCTAGTTGGGGATGATATTTGGTACCACCGAATATTCCTGTTATATGTTGCTTGGGTTTAGGATTGTATCTCTTATACCTACTACCGTATACATGCTACAATAGTGTCTAGGAATGTGTAGAATCTACTAACATCTTTTTTTGTAACATGCGACTCCAAAGTATAGATTGACTGCACGTATGAGTACGTATTGCCATTGACCCTGAAAAATAGCGGCAATTAATGCCAAACTCTGTAAAGTCAAAAAACAGAGATATGTGGCACACTTAGGGGCTAAATTGCCTCATAAAACTCATCTCCGTCCTTATCTTATCAGAGCTTGCAAAGTAAAAGGATCTCTAATTGGGTTTAGCCTTGTAAATGATACCATCTCTGAATCAAATATTGAATAGCTTCACATTTTGTATTATTATCTTTGAAAGCATTTTAGTTGGGTGAAATCTATAAAAGGCGGGATACCCATGCATCACCTGCATACAATACCAATGCTAACTGAAATTTGTGTGGTTTCCATGGGTGCAGGTGAGGGTTACCTTCTCAACTATGGTTTTCAAAGTTCCCTGGCTTGAAGATGGCGGACTTATCATTCTTCTGGCTCTTAAATCTCTTAGACTTGTGTATAAAGTCTGTTATGTACTATGAATGGGAGTTATACCACTTTTTTATTGAAATAGTGTGTAGTGTCTTTTGTAATCTGAAAGAATTATTTGGTGTTTATGTTATATTGGTTACTGGAATACACACACACACACTTAAGTAATCCTAGAGCTAGTATCTAATTCTATTACATTAAAGAAAACCCCCCGACTCTTTGTTTGACAAGTGTAGGCAAAAAGATGGTTTTCAAAACCACCCCCTCCCTTTTTCCTTTATGGGAGTGGCCCCTTAACACTAGGTTGGTAATGGGACACTTTTATGTCCTGTTAAGTGACCATTTTCCTTGAATTATTTCAAGAGTTTCAAAATGGATTTTGAGGTGCTTTCTATCTAGAAAGTTGTCTCATGAGCTGAAAAAAACTCGACATTTTTTTGGAATATCAATTCTATCTTTAACCTTGTCCTTGCACAACATTTTGCAACCTAAACTGTGTGAAAAAACGGGTCCTGTTTTTGGCTTTTTTCAACTTTGTGCTTTTTTCAACTTTGTGCAACTATACCACTCTAGAATTCATGTTTGTGAGGTCTATAATGCTACAGAACTATCTTTAGTAGTCCTCAACATGTCCTAAATAAATGTTAAAATTGTAAGTTAAGATCAAATCACAAAAATTGTCAAATCCTGTTTTTTAGCCAATTTTAACTCTTCTATGATTTTTTTGGTGGCTTTCATGATATCCAAATGCAATTTTTATTTTCCATGCCGCATATTGTAACATAAAGCTAATATTGCTTGAGTTTTGGGCCACCTAATACCCTATTTTGCATAGTACACAACGATGGTTGATTTTTTCAATTATAGAAGAAAACAAAACATTCTAGTATATCAAGTATAACTTTTTCAATATTGCTAGGTTCTTGTGACAACTATATGCATTTTGTAGGTAGTAACCATATCTAGTCATAAGGATCAAATTTGGCTAGATATTGAATAGTTTCTATGGGATTCTACAACTCATAATGTTGAACCCAGTTTTTTAATGTTTGTTGTATTTAGAACTTCATCTTTGTCCCTAAGATTCCCCTTGGTAAGAGATGTATTATGCTTTTGACATGCTCCATGGCTCCTTATGAACCTAAAGGCCAACAAGGAACTAAGAAACCATGCATATATTATTTGTATTGAGTGTGGCTATAGAAAATCTGATGATAGGTTTGCAAAATGGTAAAAATTCAACTTTTTTATACCTATTTCTTTTGGCAAAACAAAAAACAGTGAGTGAGAAGAAATCATATGTTATGATCACCAACCCATTGAAGTTAACTAGGGAATTTATCTCAAGTCCTACAAAAATCCCTAATCTTATTTTTAAGCAACAAAACGTAATAAATGATTGTTTTGATGAAAATGTACTATTCCGTCAACTTTGGAGGCTTGGTGTGACCAATAGATGAGAAATTTTACAAGTTTCTTATTTTTTCCATGTGTAGTAGGCCTTGAACTATAACCTCATGAAAGGATTTTACAAAATGAGTGGATCTACTATGGTTTTGGAGGTTTTTTTCAAAACCCTGAAAGGACACTTTTATGTCCTGTTAGGTTACCAACCTAGTGTTAAAGCATAAACTTAGAAAAATTCCTTTGAAAGGCGCATTGAAAGTAAAAATATTACCCATAACACACTGACGGACAACACTGAGTATTGTAGTAAATAATCTTGAGTCGATCAAGGTGTTCACGCCTTTCGCTTACAATGTATACCACATTTGGAGATCTATGCACACACATGTTGCATGATGCTCTTCACCTCCTTTCTCCCACTTAGTCTCACTATGGAGCCTAGGTGACTGCCAATGGTAGCCTTACTATGCTATTCATGCCTGTCGCATACAATATAGATCATACACAGTTGCCATATGTACCCACATACTAAATAATGATGGTCTTCATCTCCTCTCAATCCCCTATGGGGCCAAGTCGGATGTTTCCTAAAGCCTTACACCTCGCGAAAGGAGCCTATTGCTGATCTGCATCAACATCAAACCTCTATAAAAGTGAGGGTTGGCCCTTAGCCCCTCACTTAGTCTTTTTGCATGGTGATTGTATTGGTATAAAGAGAGATTGAGAGTTTGTTTTGGAAGCTTGCCTACTGCCTAGCCATGGAGCTTGTGAACAAAGAGGGCGCATCGCACGTCCGCACTCTGTATATTTTAATGTTTTTTTTTACAAGGCGCTCTGGTTTTTATATGATTTAAATTGTTTGGCTTAGCAACCAATTAGTAGTAAAAAAACTTCTCCGTTTTTAGCTCTAATTTTTTTATGCAGGTGAGTTTTTCATAGTAATTGAATAAAATTTGTTGTTAAGAATAAAGGATACTTAAAAAAAGGGGGTTTGTATGGAGTAATGATGGGTAATTTTCACATACCAGGCATATTGTATTATTGGAATGGTAAGGGTTTCCATACAGCAAGGAATGAACTAGCATTTTTTGAAATGTCTTGACATCTCTTTTGGTTTGGGGTGACTCACATTAGATAGTACATGCTTGCATCATATACAAGCTTGGCATTATACACATGGTGGTAATTTTGTGCTTGATTTCCCGCGTACTGACTCAAAATGATTAGATTTTTTTTGCTGTAGGGTAGGCCGCTAATGCCAATATAAGGCAATGTACATATAAGGTGTAGCAACATATTTATTGAGAATGATGTGATAACTGGTTAAGGGGATGAGCTTGATGAGCTTGAGATTGCATTCTAATGACGGTTTTATATTTTTTGTTTTAAAAAAAAGAGCTACTAGCATAATCATGGTGTCACATTGATGGTAAAATGTGATGAATTACATAGCAGTCTAGGATAAAGATGCTGTGACAAAAACAGTCTGGATTCATGGCTTAAGGCATGGCTTACCAACACTAGTTGGAGAAAATTTTGGAATTTTTTACTGTAACTTAATGAAGAGGAGTTGATTTGTTTGGCTGAGTGCTTTTTTGTCTAAGCCAAGCAATTGACTAATTGTTTAAAAGCATAGAAAGAGGTGTTTTTGAGGGATTTAACTAAAGCCAAGGATTTAATATTTACGCGATCACTTAAAAATTTTACGTGATCACAAAACGTTAATTAACCGTAACAACCATATAAATTGATTTTTTTCAAAATTGGTTTCTTCCCCCTTCATTCAATTGTTTAAATGCATGACTTTGTCAACGTTAACAAAAGATTCACCTTGCCAACTTTGATGATTAAATACCTGACTAAAGCTGATAACAAAAGTTACTATGTTTTAACTAATGGCTCTATAGATGGAAGTACAAAAGAGATAATCAACATTTACTTGATTGGTTTTACGATAGTTATCTGTCTAAATAAAAGAAAAGCTATGTAAAATCTTGAAAGAAAATAAAATTTGAACTAAAGGTGATACTAAGTCACTTGATTTGAAGTGGTGGTGGCCTTCTAATCAAAATGTTACATAGGTCAATAAATATTTAAGGAATACTAAAAACTGGGTTATATAGAAACTATACATATATTAAAGACCATAATTCATTGGGTTTATGGTTTCTCTACAATTTCTATTGAAGTTTGTACAAAATTGAAGAGCATTTACACTTTGGACATTTGTTTAAGGTTAAAAAGTTGTAAGTTGGACATGGATAACAATTGATATAGTCCTTTGACACCTATAAAACACATTTAGGACTAACATATCTATTGTATTGATTGAATGGATGCAAGTGATGACCCTATCCTTTCTTGGAAATTTTTAGCTTGAAGAAAATGTATGTCCATGATTAGACTGGCTCATACTACTTGGGAAGTACTTCTTTAATGGGTTACTATCATTGCATACTAGAATGAGGCCTCATTCTTATATACCATGTACAAAGATAATTCTAAGACTGAGTTGTTTTTGTACTAATCTTTACCCTTTCTTGAAATCCAGTTGTCTTTTGAATGTTAAAGCTCATTTATGTCTAATTATTTAAATTAAAAATAGCTACACACACACGCGCGCGCGCGTGCACACACACACACATTGCTAGGAATACCGGGTTACTATCCTTGTGGTCTTATTAATAGGGGACTAATTGGCTTGGCGAACCTTACGTGAATAAATGTAGTAAATTCAGTAGGTGGTACCTTAGATGGCATCTAACCCTTAGTAGCTAACTAGTGTTATGAAGAAGAGCGGGGGCTGTCTGGCTCTATCATTTTTTCCCTCTTCTACGTAATACCACACTGGCCCTCCTGGCGGTCTTTGCTACTGTGCTTTCTTAAAACCCTAAACCATGCTCTCTCTCTCTCTCTCTCTCTCTCTCTCTCTCTCTCTCTCTCCTTTTCCCCTCTATCTGTACAAGATTACGATGTTGCCTCACTACTGTGAAAGAATGTGGCTAATGAATAGGGCAATGCTGCTGTATCATCTTCCTCTTGAAGCTAGGCCTACCACACCACTATAAAGGGAAACGGACACTGGCTCCCAACCCTATAAAGGGGAGCTTCCTTGCTCACTTAGCATTGGTACTGTGTGTCTCTAAAGAGCGTGTGAGTACTTGTGTGCATTGAGATTGAGGGGGTTTTACCCACAAGGGTGTAGCATTTAGTAATTGGCTTTATGGAAAAGGAAAAAGATAAGTAGGCTATTGCGGAGTTGGCTGCTTCGACTGCATCTCAGGTGACTTATGGCATTGTTATAGACTACTGTCAGTATTGTGTGGTGTGATTCATTTGTTGTTATGGTACTATTCCTCATGCATAGACTGTAATGCTACTTCAACTAAGCCTTTTATGTCTATGGAACGGTTGGTCCATTCCCCTTTAGGAAATGCTTTCAATTTATTGATGAATCATAAATAAGTGCACCCATTTGTATTTGCAGCCTTGGTTTGTGATTCCCTTTCATATGTAGGGTTTTTTTGGTCAATGCATATATACGGTCCTATCATTGGCTTGGTTTTTTTTAACATTGAAAGAAGGTAGCCTCCTACAATACTGGATGATTGCTACCTTAAAAAGCTTAAAATTATGATTGAAGGTCTTCTTAACACCTGGTGAAGGACCCTATAAGGTAGGGTTGACCTACTTGTGGGGTGAGAAACAACGGCATGGCATATGTACGAACTGGTCATAGGCATGTTTTTTCAAAAAATTTAATCGAATAGAGGTATCCTCTTGCAATACCGGATGATTATTGCCTTGCCCCCCTTTTTTTAGTTTAAAAACAAATGATGATTGAAGTCCTTATAACACTTGATGAAGGAACCTACATGGTAGGGCTGACCTTCTGGTGGGTGAAAAATCGTGGCATGGTAATTTGTTTGTTTAAATAAACTGCCGTAGCAGGTATTCTACTGTTGATGAGCTTCTAGGTTGGGTATCGAGCTTAATATTCTTGCTCAATTATGGTCTATATTGTCTGAGTATTGAGATCCCTTGAAAAATCTGCTCAACTTGGCCGTACATGGTTTGAGCTTCTAGGTTTGGTATTGAGCTTACTATTCTTGTTCAATTAAGGTCTATGCTATCTTAGTCTTGTAATCCCTTGAAAAAATAGTCAACTTGGATGTACAAGGTTTAAATGGTTAGTTGGGAGACTGGGTTATGATTGATTGTGGCCAAATATGGTTAGGAGTATGGCTGTATAAGGTTGTGGATTACGGTAGATTTGGCTGCAAATCAAGCGCTCATGAAATTGTAAATGGTTGCTTATTACATCAAGGGTATGGGCCATGGTGGCTCTTTTTCGTAGCTTTTGGAAGAAATATGGTACCACGAAATATCCCCTCTATATGTTGTATGTGTCTAGGGGAATAGCACTCATACTTACTGCTACCTTACATATGGTTTTGACTCCGTCTAGGGAGGAGTAGAACTTACTTACTAACATCCTTTTATGTTACAGGGGACTCCAAAATATAGATTGACTGCACGTATGAGCATTGTCACTGACCCGGAAAAAATAACGGTAATTAATGCCAAACTCTGTAAAGTCAAGAATCAGGTATATGTGGCCCACTTCGAGGCTAAATTCCCTCATAAAACTCATCTCTGGCCTTATCTCATGGGAGCTTGCAAAGCAAAAGGAGCTCCAAATGGTTTTTTTCCCCTTGTAAATGAAACCATCTCTCAATAATTGAGTAGCATCACTTTTCTTATTAGTTATCTTTGAAAGCAATTTAGTTGGGTGACATCTATAGCATGTGGGATACCCATGCATCACCTGCATATGATGCGAATGCTAACTGAAAGTTTTGTTGTTTCCATGGGTGTAGGTGAGGGTTACCTTCTCAACTATGGTTTTAAAAGTTCCTTGGATTGAAGATGACAGATTTATATATCTTCAAGCTCTTAACTCGCTTGTACTTGTGTATAAAGTCCGTTCTGTACTATGAATAGAAATTATACCACCTTTCCATTGACATAGTTTCGAGTGTCTTTTGTCATTTGAAATGATTCTTTGGTGTTTATGTTATATTGTTTTTGGAACACACACACACACGCGCGCGCGCACACACACACACACACACACACACACACACATCCCTCGTAATTTTACATGAAGGCATGATTTGCCCTTTCTAGGGATGAAAATTTTGCTAGAATTTTCATATTAGTACAAAAATCCACATCGCACATTGGGTTACTTCAGCATAATTGGACTTGCTAGAATGGAGCCAACATGTGGAGAGAGAGAGAGAGAGAGAGAGAGAGAGAGAGAGAGAGAGAGAGAGAGATTGGATTATCATCCACGGAGGTCAAATATGACCCATGGGACCGGGTACAAAAGCAATACAACGGTTTTTGACAAGCAATGAGATACAAATCAATTAAGGACTGAGAGCTTGAAGTTAGGGCAAAAAAAAAGAAAACAAAACCTAATGGGATTCAAGTGGGAGGGGGAGCCTCTCTAGGAGTTCGAAACTCCTGAATAATGGCTTTGCCTCCCCGGTAGATAGCTCATTTACCTTGCTTGCGGGCTTCGTGCATCTTCTTGAGTTCACTTTTTCAAAGCTTGAGTTGACTTAAAGCTCCTTGGTGATCCAGATCTTTGTTCCCTTGAAAGTATGTGATTAGCATAACATTTTGATACACTCTTCCTTGTCCTTGAAGGTAAGTACACAGTGCTCAGAAGGCACGCGCCTATGTGTGTCGTTGATCCAAGATACAATGTCTGTCTTGTGTTGACTGTTGAATGATGCCCTTGAGCTTGGTAAGTGCTTCTTTGAAAGTGTCCTCGGTGGTGCACCATGGTGAGGCAAGCCCACCAATGCAGACCTTCAATGTGTTCTCTTCTTGGGATCAATGCTCGTGGAATTCCATTGTCGTGCAAGTTTGCACCCTAAACATGGTTGCTGAGTGAACTTGGGCGACCTTAGCTTTGATTTCCTTTACCTTGTTGGTGGCTAGATCGGTCATGGAGTCAAAACGTGCCTCGAGCGCACCAAGGAGATCTTTGAGCTCATGATTTTCTTCCATAACTTGATCTAGGACTGCTTGGAGTTTTTTGATCCGATCAAGCTTGCTTGGCGTTGCTACGATTGCAACAAAGCTCGGTTGAGTCCTTCGGAGGGTTTTCGGGGTGTTCATTCTTGTGGAGGAGAGAGAGAATAATACATTTAATTTTAACTATTGTGTCAATAAACTTGAGAGATTTATTAAATGAACCATTTTTTAAATCAAGATCGTAATTTAGGAGGGAAACGACATGACCAATGTACCACACACACAAACAAAGGTTCAAACAAAACTCGTAACCATGATCATGCATGTGAAGATTTTTATGCTCGCCATATTGAATACCCCTAATTTATCCATTGCGAAAAAACATGAGTTAGAATATTTCAATTGTAAAAGAATTCTCTCGTTTATTTATCTTGCTATGAAAGGTCACTTGAGTCCAAATTTTATGTTAGAAATGAAGAATATAATACTTTGTTAAATTAAAAATTATAAAAGCGTAAAAAGTTACCTAATACAATTCATAAATAATGGGTTTTTCCCATAGTGTGCATTTGTGGGTGGCATGCCCATCTGTCTTAGTTCTGGCCCTCGAGGTTGTAATGCAAAGATTGACATACTCGAGGGATGCCATGGCAAGGCACTCTCCTACTTCCTCTCAACCGCTACTCTCAACCTTTGACACACACAATCTACTTGCAAACTTTGCATCCACTTACACACACTCTATTTACAAACACATACACACACGGAATAACATAGAGTGCAAGAAATAGACAAGGCAAAAAAGCATACACATCACTACTCAACACACACACACACACACACACACACACATACAGATAAGTGGCCTTTCGTGTGTAGACAAACCGCATGCATGCTCAACAACAAGAATGCAAGCACAACAAGAATGTTCAATAGGGTTCGATCGGAATTTGGGGTTGGCTTGAGAAAATGTTGAGGGAGGGTTTCTCTTTAAATGCAATGACCTTGCACAATACATCGTGAAGGTATGCAACAAGTTGGCGTGTATACGTGTGTGAGAGGTGGCTTTTGTAAATGGTGACATCTACTAACATAATATGGCGGAGGTTGTGACCTTTTACACGTGTCACGTATTGCGAGATGACGGCTACAAGCCAAAAGTGGGGGAGAGAGAGAGAGCTCAGAGGGGGAGCAAACGAGACAGTAGTACTCGTATTCCTAAATGCAAAGTGAAACGGCATACATTATAAAGTTAGTTTTAATTTCTGGGTAAAGAAAGAATTTACTTTTTTTTAAAAAAAAAAGCAAAACTCAGAGATGAAAATTGCGTCGGCGGAGAGAGAAAAGTGGATATATAAAGGTTAAAAATGTTAGCCGGTGTATAAGAAAGCACAGAGCGCCGAGAATGGGCTGGAGAGAGCACGTGGATTTTTTGCTGCTACTGCTATCACTATTCTTCTTGTACCCTCGTAGCTGCAGCGGTGTCTCTGCAGGCGGCCCGCATGAGCTCCACACCCTCAAGCACCTTCGCTTGCGCAAGTTGAGAGAGGCGACCGTGCACACTGTACATGTACTCTCTCTCTCTCTCTCTCTCTCTCTCTCTCTCTGCCTGCGCCACCATAATTTGTGCGTGCACAACGTCGTCGCCGCTTCTGGTGAATTAAAGTAATGAATGGATTGCGTTTTTAATGCGTAGAGCCCTGATGGAGACGTCATACACTGCGTGCGTCGTGAGAAGCAGCCAGCCCTTGAGCATCCCCGCCTCAAAGGCCACATTGTCCAGGTACCATTCCTTCTGCACTCACACACCTTTATAATATCCCTACTCGCTCCATTGAGAGAGAGAGAGAGAGAGAGAAGAGGACGAATTAGAGAAGAAAAGATTTTAACGTCGTAACAATAATCTCAATGGACCTCAAAGATCTATCACACCAGTTTTAAACTCATGACCTGTTGTGCAAGAGGGAATTGGGATGACCGATCCACCACACTTGAGAGAGAGAGAGAGAGAGAGAGAGAGAGAGAGAGAGAAAATGAATGTGGGTCTCTCAAGGGAAGAGAGTAGATAATCTTGGCCTGTTGGGGAAGCAAAGGCTCACGTTGGACCTATACGAGCTTCCGTGCAATTGAAGTATGTGTCTTCTCTTTCATTTTGGGTGTGTCTAAATATAGGACTCCACGGGATGTGGCACAGCCTAGAGTCCGCCACATGTTACATTCAACAACCGGTCAAGCTGACTTTTCATGCCTTAGAATTTTTATGACGTGGCAAGGGAGGGGGCGTGCTTAAACAAAAAGGTGATTCAACAAGCGAGGGTTTAAACTCAAGTGCGTGCGTTTAAACACCAATACTCAACCACTACGCCAGAGCTGCTCGGTGCTCAAATGTCGCCTGCCAATGACTATATGTTGAACTCTTTTTAAGGTTGCATCCACGCGTGTTTTGGTGTTGGGGTGCGGGGGGGGGGGGGGGGGGGGGGGGGTTTATGTGTACAGGCGCCCCCGGTTACCAGTTGCCTCACATATGCATAGAGTCCGACTATGAGACCCAATCTTCCATTTTTGGGAGAAGATAAAGGGTACCCATCCCCGACTCCTATATATATATATATAGATAGATAGATAGAGAGAGAGAGAGAGACATTGTTTCTATTTGTTGAGTGCAATAAATACCTATGTGTGCAGGATTCTCCTAGTCATATCCCCAATGAACTCGAAGAAGTACATGCCAAATATCTACCCCACATAAAAGCATCAACTTTGTCTGGCATTTTTGGTACTCAACTTTGGCATCGCAAAGGACGATGCCCTCAACATACAATCCCTATAAGGAGACCTCCTATTTCCAATTATCGACGTACAAGACGTCGCCATTATCCAAATCAAACCTCCATAGATAAACCTTACACAATGACAATGCTTGCTACTGACACACAACCTACAACCACTCACGAGGTAACTATGATGTACATTATTTCACTCCCTACTACTACTATTTTAAGTAGCCCTTAATATGGAATTGGACATTACTTGGTCTAGACATTAATTAGGTCAAAAGACATCATCTTAAACATTCTTATCAATAAACATAGTGCTTAAAAACTTTGGAAAACTAAGTAACTTGGTAAACACAAAGTTGTTCTCTCCTCTTCATTGAAAGCTTAAAATCCCTATTATGAATTAATAGCCCATTGAACATTTTACTTCATCAAAGGATTAACTAATTCATAAAAGTAGTTATAATTATTGACATTAAACATTCAAAATAGTTCTAATTATTGACATTAAGCATTGTTTATTTATTGATTATGCAGTATGCCGTGGGTCAACTTGATCAAGACTCAATTCATGGAACTTATGCAATCTTCGATGCTGGGAAGCCCGCCGTGGCAATGCAAAGAGAAATGAGCATTGCACAGCTCTGGCTTGTTGCAGGAAACTACTCAAGCACCTTTCTAGACACTATAGAAGCGGGATGGACAGTAAGTTCCCAAAACTTCGTTTTGATTTTCTATGAACCTACAACAAAAAAGAGGTTTTCTAGAGATTGTGCATGGTTGTATTTGCACTAATTGTTGATTTATTTTGCTATCTTCTTAGCACTTTTATTTTTGTAGGTGGAGCCACAAGCTTATGGAGATACCAATACACGCTTCTTCATTTATTGGACAGTATACGATTCATTTTCATTGCAATCTTTACAAGAATAGAGTGTACTTGAGTTATTTTTACTTTAAAATATTTTCATTCAAATTTCAGAATGATTTCTACAAATCAAGTGGATGTCTTGATCTACGATGTCCTGGATTTATACAAGTCTCTAATGATATGGTGTTGGGAGGAACCATAGGCCCAACCTCTGATTTTGAAAGGCAACTTGAAATGCAACCAATCCTTGTGTGGAAGGTAAACACATAATTCAGATATACTTTCATTAAGAATATAACCCTATGAGTTATGTATAAATATTAAATTGAAAATACAGGTACATACATGTGAGTGTATGTATATCCTCTCATAATTTACTCATATGTATACTTTATACACAAGCATGTCTATATTGATATCCTCGCATATTTACTCACATGGATGAAGGCATGCATGCTTATATTGCTTAGAGAATGCATCTCGCATACATGAATACATACATAGATAGAATATGAAGACATAATTCATACACACATGGGTATACATTTGTATTTAGCTTCAAAACACATACAATTGGATGTGTGTGTGTGTGCGTGTGTGCGTGCGTGTGCACGCATGCATGTATAATGTTTGTAAGTAAAAAGTCACTTGATCATTCTTAATATTCAACCGTCCTTTGAAAATTAATTTTCCATGAAGTTTACAAGATATGTTGTTCCTCCTTGTTTCTAACCAAGACTAATCTAATAATTTTCACCAATACTAATCAAGTTTCCTCCTTAAAGAAATTATTTTCTTTTGAAACAACAAATACTTGCTACAATGGAACTATGAGTGAAAATTTGTTCCCTTGCAGGAAAGAGTCACAGGACATTGGTGGCTACGAATTGGCATGACCAACATAGGTTATTGGCCAGCAATCTTGTTCAAGAATGGATTACAAGAGAAGGCAACAAGAGTCCAATGGGGAGGAGAGATTACCAATTATTTCAGTGGCGGCCTACACACAACCACACAAATGGGAAGTGGCCATTTTGCAAATGAGGGATTTGGAAAGGCATGTTATGCACGCTCCCTCCATATTGTGGACTCTTCCAACACTCTATACCCCGTGCCTAGTTCTATTCGGTATGTGAGTAGTCGTCCTACATGCTACTCTGTATCTCATGCTTTTAATGAAGCTTGGGGTAGCGCCTTCTACTTTGGAGGACCTGGACATAATGCTAACTGCCTATAGATTGGATATTGACTAGTATGTATAGCTATTGATAGTGGCTTATGTTATATTCAAATCACGTTTTGTATAATTTAAACTATGCTTTTTAACACTAGTCTTGTAAAAAATCAGCCACTTTTGTGGCTTTTTGAGACTTTTGTAAAAAATTTCTCAACACTATGTTAGTTATCTAAATAGAAAATGGTTTCAGAGAATTATGACCAATGCTCAATATGAGTTGATGAAAAATAGTACATAGCTAAATGAAGGTTTGAAGATGTCTTTCCATTGCCATCTTCTACAACTAATTTGTGTAGATGGACAATTTTTTTCTATTTTCTTTTGAAAGTAAACCAAATCATTGTTAAGCACACCCAAAGTTCTTTGAAAAATCCTTCAATGGGTATGTGATAGATGTACCAAGCTTTTTTAACCCATATACAAAGACTACCGACATTTTTTACTTCTCCAAGTTAAGTGTTGAAGTGTAGTTTTACGTAAAATTTACTAATTTTAGAAAAGTAAATTTTTTATTTTTGAGCTTTTCATGTAAATTGTGTACTTAGAAACCTCTTTCAATCTTGCATCCATAATTAAGATGTTTCATGAAATTTTAATGTCATATACAAAAATTATGTTTCATTTACTAGAATCCTGATGTGAGCCATTTTTGTGGCTCATTACAAGTCTAGTGTTAATATAGTACGGAGTCTCTCTCTCTCTCTCTCTCTCTCTCTCTCTCTCTCTCTCTCTCTCTCTATATATATATATATATATATATATATATATATATATATATATATATATATATATATATATATCAAAATGGACGGGCTATCATCAAGGATTTTTGATCTCCGAAGAAGGCTTCGCCACAATCGACTGAAGGTATCTCGTAGGTTATCTTTTACATTTCTTTCTAGCCCCCCTTATTCTCATCTTATGTTGAGTAGCGTTAAACGGTAACCTTGCATTTGCACTACATTTCTACTCAAATGTATATATTTTTATCAAAGTTTTAACCTAGTGTTCATTCTCTCTTTCCGTAATAGCCTTTTTCCATACAAGCACCTTACCTTTCTTAGATCTTTATGCATTTACATCATATTTCTCTCTTCATGCTAAATGTAAATAGTAAACTTAATTCTACTCTCCTAATTTTTTACTGCATATTATTTTAACTAATTACCTTTAATAATTTAAATAGCTATCTACATCCCATAATTTGTAAATAAATAATTTATGGACACTTATCTTACCCATCTTTTCTCAAGGGTAGGGTTAACCTTGTAGGCCTTCCCTTCCCCACCACTATGGGACCCAACTCTTGGATCATTTACTTGTGTTGGTCAAAAAATCTTAAATATAGCGTATATCCCCAATAAATCAAACTTTATTGGATCCTACCTCATTTGTTTAAGGTGGATTCTCTTTTGAAAGAAACATACTACACCCTGGATGCATGCTAAAGGGTCCCCTACAAGGAGACTTGGTACAAAAGGTGTTTTGGATGCGTCTTGAATGCCTAAGCTCGTGGATATACTTGAGGAACACTCCAAAATCAACTTTGAGGAGGTCAACTTTGCATTTTACAGCACCTAATTCTGAGTTACAGGCTTAAAGTTATGGTGAAAACAAGGTGCTGCGGACACTGTTACTGCGGGTCAAAGTTACAATCAGATAAACCACAAAGGTGAAAAGTTTTCTTGACTTCTTCAAAATTCTAAAATACCAATGGGGAGTTAAAAACCACTTGCATGTGGAGGGGTCGGCTCAAGATACTTCCAGAGACACAACAAACAGGATGGGGGCACCCTGCAGGAGCCACTAGAGGGACATCATGGTGGGGCCCACATACATTATCAACCCTTATGGAGCCTCCACGACTTAAAAGGCTATTTTTAATGATAAAATAAGTCCCTTATTTTCATAATTGAAGGAATGGTCAAAAGGGAACCTAGCTATGGTTAATCACCTACCCTAGTCAAGTTTAACCTAACCGAAGGTCTTGTACATCTATAAAAAGGCCCTTTGGCAAGCACAAAACACACACACCTAATCCGTTGCTGCAAATAAGCTCCTCTAAGGTTAGGGAATCCCTAATATCTCTCTCCTCTTGTCTCCCTATCCATTTCCTAAGCTCGCTATCATAAGCGTTGCCATAGAGAGAGCGTCAATATGCTATTGCTACCATTCTCTTGCAAACATTTCTCTTACCATACTCATCCCTAAATAAGGATTGTAGCTTCTATATGAGAGAAAGGATATCAATTTCAATGATCTATCTCATGGTTTGATCAACAAATTGCTGCAATTGGGGTGTCGCCGTCACAGTAGTGCTCTAAACGATTGTGAAATTGGTAAACATATCTTGGAAGCTTCTCATATTTTGTGCTCATTGCGTTGCTTGTTTTTGTTGAGAAAGTTTTTGTGGACCATGGTGTCTATTTTCTTGGCTTATCTCCTTATGTTGTGTGTAAGTAAGTCTTGGGGCTGCATAGATGGAGAAGAGCTCTCTATGCATGCCGCCTTATGTGTGTAAGTAGTCTCTTCTTTTGGGAAAGGAAAGGAGTTGTCAAAATTTGTGCATTATGGTGTTTTGAGCTTTGCTAAGAGGTTGTGTGCTTTCTTTTCTTAGAATTATATGAGCACTAATATGGTGAAGGTCACTCTTTGCATGTGAGTTTGTGCATTGTTCAAAGGGATTGCTTAAGGAGTGTGTGTTGAATGGTTGAAGGGCATTTTGTGTTGAAGCACATAAGGAAGGTGTGAGTGTGTGTGTATGTGTGTTGCATATGGTTTGTTTTGGTTTCCTTCTTTCTCCATAAAAGAGGGTGGTGCCCCTAAGAAATACGCATGTGTAGGGCCTCACGGAGTGGTTCGTCTGGTGGGAGACTTGAGTTGAGCCCCATCTCAAAAATCCGCTCTCAATGTCAACCGGGTAGTGTATCCCTAAATATGACTTCGCAAAAGATAGAATTTCCCATCCAATCTTTGTCCTACCCAAATGAGTTGTATCAATCATATGAAGGAGCCACTTTGTAATGTTTTATTTGGTCCCATAGGTCATATTTGACCTTAGAGGATGACAATCAAATCTATCTATCTATCTATCTATCTCATAACAACAAGTCTCAAGTTCAACTCTCCTCGTTGAAGAGACCTTCAAGCTCTCTAGGGATGCTCCGGGGGTTCACACTGAAAAATATATAGAATAGCACGTGAGTTCAATAGAAGGGGTTAATTCCTCTTATGAACTTATAGAAAATATTTATACAGAAGGTGTTTTAAGTTGAAAATGTGAAAAACTCAATACATAAGGGGTCTTTTATTGAAATAAGTGGTACATATTAAGGGATCTCTATATGCCTCAAAATTTGCAGTATAGGGGGGTTTATAAATACCCCTTAGATGCACGTGCTATACAAGATCTTTATAAAGTTGCCCCCCCCCCCCCACAAGTTGGGATAGTTGCCTCTGATGTTAAAATTTTATTCTGTTTGGTGTGTGTGTGCTATTAAAAGAGAAAATTTGTCTAACTTTCTCACCTAAGTGTGGTAGATTGGTTATGCCATTTCCCTCTTGAATAACATGTCTTGACTTCCACTCTCCTTGTTGGATAGATCTTTAAGTTCTCTTGGGATAGTTTCATACGACGTTGGTGCAACCAAAGTTGATCCATGCTGGGAAGGGTGCAAAGCTACACTATGGGTGTCTAGAGAAGCATGAAAAAGTGTTAAAGCGGGCTTAAAGGACATGGGAAAACACGTGATAGCGGAGATGTATGTCTAATGCATTTTTTAAGGCCAAAAGGGCTCCATCATGGGACCATTGGAATCGCGGGTCTAGGTGTCTAAAGTTTTGGGATTTGGACTTAAAATATGGGTTCAAGATTCTCTAGAAGTGTATCTAGATGGATCCTCAAATAGAGCTACGGTGTGAAAGATATGGCAGCTCAAAGTTGGAATGCTTTGTAGAACCTCGATGGGCAGGGCGAGTAGAGTCAGGTAGCCAAAGATGGTGTGAGAGGATATATGTGAATTGCTCTTGTTGTGGAGCATGCCGATCTTCTTGGATCATGAATCAGAGCTCAAATGGGAAAGTTATGGCCTATTGATAATATTAGGTGGCCAATTGGATGGTGATTTTGATTGCATCAATGGATGTGCCCTTTGTTGTTTTTTGGATCTCAAATAGGCTCTAGAGAGTGATATGCATTGTATGGAGTCGGTAAGAATTGACGGCTCAACAATCAAGGGGTGGTTGCCACGTTACGACCCGATGAAGCTAGGTGCGTATGCGAGAGGGGCAGTTTCAGGTGATATTTCCTAGTTGTTGAGTGTGTCGTTCAACCCCAAATCTAGTGGGGATTGCATGGATTGAAAGTGGCAAAGTAAATGTTTGGCCGACTTTAATGGCTCAAGCAGCCGATCACTGAGAAGGTACAAAATCTTGTCTGAAGGTGGTCCAAAAGATGGAGTTTTTTCTCAAGGAGTCCACTATGTAGAAATTGCATATAGCACATATGAACAAGAGGTATTTAATAATCCCTCACCTCTATATTTTCAAGTATTATAAGTACCCCTTATGTATGCATTTTTGTGAAAAAACTAGCCCTTATGTATGAGATTTTTTACTTTCTTAATTAAAAAACCCTTAATGTAAGTACTTTTTTTTGTAAATGTACCTAATTATAAATCCTTATTTTGTTCGCAAGTGCTATCTCATATGTTTCCTAGTGGACACCCCGGGGATTTTTAGAGACCGTTGAGATGGGTGTTCTAAGGCCTCAAATGACTGGGTAGATGTGGGATTGCCACATGGCATGATTGGTTAACCCACATGCGGGGATATGGGCAAATAATGAGTGGTATATGTCATTGATAGTGGCCCATTAGGTAAGAATAAGGAGAGAGGGGAAGAGCTTCATGATTGTGGCTATGGTGAGAGTGCAAGCGAGCACTGTGTGATGATGCTTTGGGTGGATTTACCCAGTCAAGGGTTGGTGATGGTGATGATGCTACTTACTGATGGTAGTCTAATACAGTAGTCAGACGACCACGTTTGAAAGTACTGACGTGGCCAAAGAACCCTTAAAGGGCTCATTCCAGTGCCCAATGAGCACCACATTTCTTGAGAGCAAAGGGAAGGAGACCCCCTCAGTAGTGATGTCGCTAGTGAAAACGGGAGGGGTGGTGAGTTTGGAGTAGAGTAAAAGAGAGAGAGAGAGAGAGAGAGAGAGAGAGAGAGAGAGAGAGAGAGAGAGAGAGAAATCAAGTTCCAAAGTGCCAAGAGGCACTAGAGACATATCTAGTCCCCCCCCCCCCCCCCCCCCAACTCAAAGCATGAGAAGAGAAAATGAGAGCAAGCGAGAGGGAACCACCCTTCCAACATTTCTTTAAAGGAGGCATCAACTGGACCAATTAGACGTAGTTTCCAAGTTTGAGGGGGACCTCCCCATAAAAGGAAATTTTTGATCATTTTAAAGGGCTTTGTGAGCTAGTTTGAATCCTTTAGAGGAGATCTTTGTGAGAAATATGTGTGCCTATCAAGCCTTTTGAGATTTTTGTCATGAGAGTGGCCATAGTGATGGCATTGTAAGCATTGTAAGTGTTATTTTGAAGCAATATTAGGCCATTGTTTCCCAATATTTTTTGTTCTTTCCCCATCCCCCCTTCTCTTTCTATTGCTCTTGTGGTATCCCTTGGTGTCGGGAGTGTGGATGTGTGTGCCCCCTCAAACCGGCGGTGTTTGGTGTAAGAGAGTGAGATTGAGCAGTTATGTGTGTTTGTAAGGGTAGGGAAGGACTGTGCAAGTGGGTGTGAGCCGTATTGCGGTGTTGATGAGTGTGTGAGCATTGGTAAGTGTGTAGGTGGTGGTCTTCTAGTGCAAAGGTGGCATCCCCATGCTCTTCTGATTCCAGGGACACCTCGAGGGTGAGGACCCCCTGATAGAATTCCCATGCCACGCGGGTGTGGCCCGCTAATGCCAATGCTGAACTTGCCCCTGCACTCCAGCATTGTGTAATTTGCCTGCAAACATTCTGTAATGCCTGCTGACCACAAAAATGCTCGATTGCTTTGCTACTTCTTTGGATGCAAGCTCGGCTTTGTTCCACTCATCCGCACGCTCGGCAAACCGCCCCGTGAGCACAAGGTCAAGGCTGCTCTGATCAGGAGTCATGGCTCAGCTGCAACCTGCTGAAGAACACGCACCCACGTGAGCACGCCAACCTGCAAACGCAGCTGCATGCACGCTGGCGCCTGTCCCTCTCTCTCTTGTCAGAGACACCGCGCTCCTCCTTTTCCTCTCTGGAAAGATGCCCATATCGTAACCATCGTGGGAAGTGGCTCAACTACATGTGCCCCCTGGCAGGTTCTATGTAGCGCCGCCAGCCTCCACGATGCCCGCCCTTCGAGAGACTCCCCGCCTGCTCGGTACCGGCGTATGCACTACAGTAGAATTGCAGGAGCATGGTTCGCGCCTCCTTCATCACCAAAGGGCGAGTAAGATCAACTACATGGTCGCCAAATGTTAGAGGGGGAAGAGCCCTCTACACAGAATAGAGAGAGAACGAGAGAGAGAGAGAAAGGGATTAACATCCGCCGCCATAACTGATTACTATGAATGAAATCTTGGTGGTTACAAAGGTTATAAGAGCCCATTCTTATAGGCTTGTAGTGTCCCCTCGCTCCTCATGAGCCACACCCCTCGGCATCCCCACTAAGGTTCAAGACCATCCAATATGGCCAAGGCGTAACACATGGCACACACCGGCTTATGCCGTAACAAGGTGTTTCTAAGAGGATAGGGGTGCTGTGAATCATTATGAAAAATGTGGACTCTCAAAGGGACCCTATAAGAAGGTTTGAATTTGCCTCTCTTGTCCAAAGTGGGCAACGCGGTGAAGTACATAAACGCTTTGTCAAAACCCTATCAATTAGCATATCATTGGAAAGTTCTTAGAAAATAGTTTTTAAATCCCCAAACTCCGACAAATCTGGACTTGATTTTTACAAGTTATGGCCTCCCCACTGAATCTGAAATGTGGGGAGAGATTCCATTTATAACATGAAGTTGTTACATCAAAAAATGGAATCGTCTAGAATGTAAGGAATCTAATGGTATGCTATATATCAATGGTCTTGATGAGTACATTCTAAATCCAAAAGGTCCGACAAGATTTGATTTTATTTGTTAATTTTTTTGTGTGTGCCCATTTTGGACAAGAGGAAGAAAGTCAAAGGCCTTATCGGGCCCATTTGAAAGTCCAAAATTTCCCAATGACCCTGAGCTATAGAGAGTCATTGTCATTGTGTAGTGTTTTGGGTGTCTTCCCCCATTCCCCCTCTTCATCTTCTAGTGACTCTAGTGAGGAGTGTTTGATTGCTCTTGCTTGAAGTTGAATTGATGATTTTGACGATGCTAGAGAGGATGAGGTCAAGATTTTTGACATTCATTGGGGCCGGTATGCAAAAACCTGGCTCCAAGATTATGGATTATTCATACTAGAGAGTAGAGTTTTAAGAGATGAAGAATCGGTGCAAGTGTTCTAACTCCTGGTACGTGAAAAATCAAGGAGATGGTGTGATGATCTACATCAACAAGAGAAGACAAATTATGAAGCTTTGGAAGCGTCCTTTCAAATCAGATTTGTGGTGGATACGCAACTAGATGAAGTGAAATGTAAGATAGATGGATTACAACGAAGCTTGGAAGGTGATTTTCAAGTGTTCGAGTGGGAATTTGAGGCCCTTTGGGGATGGCTAGTCAAGGTAATTGCTGCTAGAAATGTTGTTCTTAAAAAAAGGAGCATGTTTATGGATTGCCTGCATGAGGAGGTTTGAGACAAAGTAGAGATAGACGGCCCCATGTTGTATGAATAAGCAATGGATTTAGCGAGAGGATGGATGAAGAAAATGTTGAAGAAGCACCAAGCTAAATAGGATTGGTCGAGTCAGGTGATGCCAAGGTAGGTTGATGCGGTGGAAGTAAAGCTAAAGTTGGTGTAAAGGGATGTGCTAGTGCGAGCGGAACCAAGGGCTCTATGGTGTAAAGGGATATGCTAGTGGGAGCGAAACCAAAGGTTCTATGCCTAAGATGCCAACTAGAGATGCTCCAGATGTGGAGGGAGTTTAAATGGCTCTAGATCAAGGAGGAGATGTGCAACCAAGTCCAGATATGGCTGGTCAAGCTCCATCAAAATATTCTAGGTAGAAGATTTGTAGAGGAGGTCAAAGAGGAAAATCTACATGTGATTCCAGATCTCATGACAAACGAAGAGGTAGAGCTGGTCAAGCTCCATTATATGTTCTACGGAGAAAATTTGTAGATGAGGTCAAAGAAAAAACGCTAGATGTGATTCCAGATCTCATGACAGAAGAAGAGGTAGAGACAAATTATGGAAGTTCAATGGATGAAATCATAAGTTGGGAAATTGAGTCATACCAATCAACATCCCAATCAAGGTACGAGGAGTTTGATCTCTTGCATGTGAGTAGAGATACAGTGATTGTGTGTACGGAGCAAGGAGAAGTGCAAGTCGGAGCAGGGAGAAGTTCAATGGATGAAATTATAAGTTGGGAAATTGAGTCATACCAATCAACATCCCAATCAAGGTATGAGGAGTTTGATCTCTTGCATGTGAGTAAAGATGCAGTGATTGTGTGTACGGAGCACGGAGAAGTGCAAGTCGGTATGTTTGAAAAGAGACTAAGTGGAGGAGTCCAAGCCTACAAGTGAAGACATGCAGATGAAAATGATGTGTGGTTCCATGATCGTGAAAGTTGCAGTGGAATTTGCCATGATGATGCAAGTGGTGAAGAATTTTTCTAGGAGGGGTGAAGCAGCCTTGAGTATGAAAGAAGAGCAAGAGGACAATGCGACTTGGGGGGAATTTCTAAATATTCCTTGGATGAGGACGAAGTTATGGAATATGTGCTTGAAGAGAAGGCAATTGAAGTCAACAAGTAGGAGGTTCTTGTCAACCTCAAAGGGACAACTGATGAGGAAGGGCTTGATGATGCTGGGATTGAGTGTGTTGTGGGTGTGGACGCAAGCATGGGGCAAAAATTAGAGGAGTGTTGAGTGTAAAAAGTGTGTTCTATGGTGGATGAAGGAGAATCCAGAGAGAGAGAGAGAGAGAGAGAGAGAGAGAGAATCCATGCATTCTTCATGCAAGGCCCATGCACCACAACCCATCTCCTCCATGGTTGCTCCCCCCTTGAGCTTTGATACCAGTGAAAGACCCAAGGAAATTGACTTGAGAATTCTCCACCCTACCACACTTTATATAGGTCCTAGACCATCCATATTGGGAATCCCTTATCCACACCTAGGAGCCGACCCTTGGAATTGAAAGGATGGAGTTTCCACGACAAGCAAAGAACACCATACTAAGCTTATGCTACATTTCTTAGTCTACGAAGGAGTCATGACTTGGTTTTTTGACCTTGATGGACATTCCTACACTAGATGCACCTTCTGAGATGACTTGACCCCACCCTTCATTATGGATGAGCTTAAGGGCACATACATGTCCCTATCAATCAGCACTTACGATGTTGTGCACATCCGGATGATTATTTAGACACCCAGGCACATCCTAGGAAAATGCAGCTACATAGAATGGAGCACACATTGACCTATGCTGATGATTGTGGACGTAGATATTGATGAGAGAAGAGCATATGATGTTTTGAGCCAACCACAAGAATTATGGTATATATTGTTGGAGATCCTTGCGATAGGATTTATAGGGACACAAATGGTACCAGATATTCTTTGATGACTGGATTGCCCTATTCTACATGTGATCGCCATGATTCTATAGTGATGACCACACAAAGTCCATACACTTATCCTATTAGGTCACCTCCTAAATATCCATCACACATACTTCCTCAGAGAAAAATTGATCATTTGAGGTCTATAGTGATTGAATGAAGGAGACAAATTCCTAGATTGATGGCAGGAGGAGTACACTAGAGAGAACCACCATAGAGCAACCTAGATTGACTATGCAAGAGGTTGCTACTTGTTCTATAGAGGAGGTACACCCTAGAAAGATTGCAACAACCAACAAGGCATGGAAACCCCACTGACCATTATCAATTATACTACACGGCAAAATCTCCGCCAAATGCTCCTAGAGTACACGAACACGACGCCCGGATTTCCCCCCCAACAGAGAGCCGAGAGGGAGCCATAATTCCTCTCTTTTCCCCCTTTGAATGCTTGAATGAAGGTCACAATGTACTATATATACCACGTGTCTTTTTCTTGATCGATCGCAAGTAGGATAACTTAGATCCCACGTGGAAACAACCCCCAAAATTTTGGAAAAACTAAGTTTGACAAAGGAATTTTTTTTCTAGGCTACTTTGATCTACAATAACTTTGTACTTTTGTGTCAGATTGCCACCCTGTAAAGCTCCAATGAAACTCCTCTTTTCCCACTTTGGACTCCAAGAGTTTTTATATGAATGGATGACTTCCAAGACTAGCAATGGATGGTACAAAAACGAGAGAAAATTGTCTGTAATCAATTTACTGCTGCTAGCTGCCAAATTTCTATCGTAATATCTTGGTGCTCGTAATTCCAATTTAAAAACCGTCACATTCAAATGGCCCCAAATGCCTCATTTTTTTATAAACCTTGGGAATCTTGAGAAATCGTCTAATATAATGTTTACCAGGGCAGCTAAAAAGATTCAGAACTAGCTCCCGATAAACCTTCAATTGCTCCTAGCTTAACCATCTAGACTCCAACTACGGATAAAAAAAGACCAACATGCTCCAAAAATTGAACACTTCAGTCTATCAACTGACATATACCTTGGTCAACATGATGCACTTTTTAAATTCAATGAGGATTTGCAAAGCACTTTTTTAATCAAATTGCCATATCTTGATCGATACACCTCTGATTGACAAGCCTTTTGAACTAACCTAGAGAGAACTTTGACAACCACCTTTTGCATTGTCACATTTTTTATTTTGGACACTTCAAAAAATCACCTCTGTAAGCCCCATAGTAGATCTCTTTGACTAAAACAATCCCAAAATACATACACATCTAGATCCATCTGTTTGCCTTGGACCTCCACATTGACTCCTCCATCTGATTGTGTACCTATGGAAACACATGGCTTTGTTTTTCCATTCTTCTAGCATCAACTCACTTTTACTAAAAAATAATTTCCCAATCCACTTGTTGAACATTTTCAACCACAAAAAGTGTTAATTGAACTAAAAACATCAAAATTATAAACACTTTAGCAAGCACAAAAAAATACAATCATATATATTGAGTTTTATTGTTGTTGCTTGTAGTTCTCACCTAAGTGGATTGTTCAAACCCTTCAATTATAACTTGATTCATAATTGACATCGAATCCCTTTCAAGATATAGCTTGAGATGTACACCATTCACCCTTTGTTTAAGATGTTTATCATTTAGCCTCACCAATTGATAGATATCATTGGGAAAAGCTCAGTGAACCTGGTTTGTAAGGCCTTCTCCACTTATTTTTGAACTTCTTCTAGAAAGTGATGTTACCATATACATGTGGTAGTGATGTGTGAACACACTTAGGACCATCGAGGAATTTTTTTACCTCACTAGGAGGTTTTTTCCCTCGTGCATTGCATATACACCCATGATTCTAGGGCTATCTATCTTTCCATTGCAAACTAAGTAATATACTCTCTATTGTGTTTTCATGAGCCTCCTTTGTCTTCTCCCAGATGTGTGTGTTTTCCTACAACCCTAATTCCAACAATTAGTATCAGAGCAGGTTGCATCCTCCCGGGCTTAGTCGCTAGCATCTCCAGCACACTCCTGCTCACTTTCTCTGATTTTAGTGAGCTTCGGAGAGTTTTCAGAGGTTGAGAAATATTTTGGGAGAGCTCAAAGATCTTAGGCTGCTCAGATTTTTGATTCGGGCTCATTTTGGAATCTGTTTCCACTACAGGTAGTATTGCGCATGCTATTTCTTCCTTTTGTGCAAATTTTTTGTCACCGGCAGTTTTTTGCATAACAGGTCTCTTATGGTTTGTGCTATATAGCAGGTGTTGTTCCCACTCTCCTTGTCCTCTTTTCACGTAGTTTTCACATCATGTGCAACATTTACCATGGCTGACAACAACATAGATGTGTTCAAGATATTTGCTGTTGAGGACATATTAGATGGGGACAATTACCCTATGTGGGCTTATATGATGCAACATGCTATTGTTTCAAAAGGAGTTTGTAACATTGTGCAGGCCATTGATGGACGTCCTAGTTCTGAGGATACAGGCCATGTTGAGGATGTTGCAGGCCTTGTTACAAGGATTGCTGTTGTTACAATTGTTTTGCCTATGGGAGAACAAGCTCCTTGGGATGTAAAAGATACGTAGGCTCATGCATTGATTGTGTTGTCTGTGAAGTGCACTATTACTCCTCACATGCGTTCAGTAAAATCTACAAAATAGGCTGGGGATATTATGACTAGTTTTTATGCAAGTCGCAATGAGGCAAAAAATGTATTGTTGCGTAAAGAGCAAGAGTCAAAGATTTCGCATGAGGAAGATGACATTGACACTTTCCTTGCTCATGTCAAGGAGATCAATGAGAAACTTATTTTTGCGGGAGAAGTCATTTTAGACTTTTTCCTTGTGTAGACTATTCTTGATGCCTTGCCAGATTCTTACCAGACTTTTGCTAGTACTTGAAGACTTATGACCCAAGGAAATCCTTCAGTTGTCAAGTTTGATGCATTATGCACATTGACAGTGTGCCATTGAGCAAGCCTTGATTGTTGCTCAAAGAAAAGGTGGTAATAACACTGCAACCACTTCTTATGGTTCTTCTATAAGTGGAAAATCACCTGTTCCTAATGTTTCTGCTAGAAGCAATTTGCCTGGAAATTTTGGTGATAAGGGAAAAAAGAAGATGCGTTGCCATTATTGTAAAGCTAATGATCACTTGATCAAGAAGTGTACTAAGTTGAAGGCCAAAGAGGCTAAGAAGAAAGAGGACTATGGTTCCACTAAAAATGCAACTATTGTTGAGTCTTCTGTGAAAGGAGATTGTGATGCTGATGTTGATGCATCATGGGCTTTTAGTGAAGAGTGCACTTATAATCCTGCTTTCCATGATGCATGCATGTCAATTTTTGCAGATTTACATGTGTGGTATTTTGATATTGGTGCTACAAAGCAGATTACCTTGCATTGTGATTTATTCACCTCTCTTGAGTCTTCCCCTCATGGGAATTTAGTTACTTGTGACACCAATGTCTTTTATCCGATTCAAGAAGTTGGAAAGATTGTGCTTACTGCTACAAATGGTAGTTCTTTCACACTTGTTGATGCACTTTATGTACCTAGCATCAAGAATAATATTTTGTATGTATCTGCACTTGCTATAATTGAACTTGTAGTGAAGTTTGTGGATGAGAGATGTACATACACGATCTCAGCTTTGGTGATGAAATTGTTGCATCTGGCATTTTATGCCGTGGGATGTATAAGCTCTCTTTGTATAACAAGTGTGGACAAAATTTTTCAAATGCAAATGTGGATTCTAAGGCTATTTCAGATGCAAAACATTGGCATGCATGTTTTGGACATTTGAATTTTTCCAGTTTGCCGTGCTTGCAGAAATCTGATATAATTGCTTCTTTGCCACCTCTTGAAGCACTTGTCAAACATGTTTGTGAAGGCTGGATTTTGGATAAGATGCAATGTTCAAAGTTTCCAAATGATGGTTCACTTAAGGCCACATGCAGATTGCAGCTTGTGCATAGTGATGTTTGTGGGACCATGCAAACTCCATCCTTGGGCAATTACCTTTACTTTGTGACTCTCATTGATGATTACTCCAATCATGCAAGGGTATATTTTCGTAAAGCAAAGTCCAAAGTATTTATGTGCTTTAAACAATTTTTTTGCTATGTCTAAAAATGTCTCAAAATGTACTATGGGCACCCTCCGTTCCAATTGAGGGGGGAGCTATATGTTTCATGAGCTTAATGCATTTTTGTCTAGTCATGGGATAAAATACCAATGTACAATTCCGTATACGCTTCAGCAAAATGGTGTTGCTGAGAGAAAAAATAGGGCACTTACAAAAATGGCACGATGCGTGGTCAAGAGTCAAGCTTTAATGCATTTGTTTTGGCTTGAGGCCATCATGTTTGCCACTTATGTACTAAACCGATGTCCTATGAAAGATTTGCAGTCTCTGACTCCCTATGAAGACTGGCATTATAGAAAGCCTTCTATTGAGCACATCCATTGTTTTTGGCTATTTGGCATATGCTTTGGTGCCACAAATGAAGTGCAATTGGAGGATAAGTCTATCAAATGTATTTTTGCTGGTTATAGTTATGAATACAAAGGTTAGAAGTTGTATCATCTACAAACAAAGCATATCCTGGTCTCACATGATGTTATGTTTGTGGAAGATTCTGTTCAACACTTGTTGTCATGTACTAGAGACAGTAATGTAAGCTCACATGACATTTATGACACTTTGTTACCTCTTTTCAGTGGTAGAAGTTCGAATGTAAATTCCAATGAGGCAAATATATAGCCTATGGGGGTTTTTGAAAATGTTATAGATCAACCTATTATTGATGCAAATGTACAAGATGTACTTGATGAGGAAAGGGCTGAGAATGAGCAGGTTAGAGATATGCCTAAATGGCTGGTGCATACTTTGTGTGATAGCAAATTGGATGCACCTTTGTCTAGTCGTACTCGTTCAGGTTCTTGCCATGCATCTTATGCATCAAATTGTTATACTTTGGTTGTGTCTAGCTTACATGATGTCCATGAACCTCTATCTTTTCATGAAGCACAAAATTCAAAAAATTAGATGGCTGCCATGTAATTAGAATACGATGCACCTATAGAAAATGACACATGGACTTTATGTGATTTGCCTCCTGGAAAAAAGGCCATTGGTATGAAGTGGGTTTACAAGTTGAAACGCAAGCCGGATGTTGAGATTGATCGACATAAGGCTGGACTTGTTGCAAAAGGCTATGCACAACAAAAAGGCATAGATTATGAAGATACTTTTTCTCCCACTTGTTGTATAATTATTGTGCATTTTCTATGTGCATTGGCATATCATTTTGGTTGGTATGTACATCAATCCAACATTGTTACTACTTCCTTGAATGGTGAAATATTTGAGGAAGTGTATGTAACGCAGCCTCGCGGTTTTTTCAAGAAAGGACAGGAGGATAAAGTTTGCAGATGTAAGAAAGCTTTGTATGGGTTGAAGCAATCTGCTCCTGCTTGTTATGAGAAGGGAGACACTCATTTGGTCAAACGAGGATTTCATACATCCAACAAAAAGCACAATGTATGTAAAGCATGAGGATGATGTACTTCTCATTGTGGTTCTTTATGTGGATGATTTGCTGATCAGTGGAACAAATGAGAGACATATTGTTGAATTTAAGGATGATTTGAATGCTACTTTCGAGATGAAATATTTGGAGTTGTTGCATCATTACATGGGTATACAATTTAAGCAATGTGATGGTGGTATTGCCTTGTGTAAGAAAAGTTACATAGAGACATTGCTATGTAAGTTTGGACTTGAGGATTACAAACCTATTGCCACCCCCATGGAAATAGGTTTGAAACTGAGTCTTCATGATGCTAGTGATCCTACTGATGTCACTCTTTACCAAACTGCTGCTAGATGCCTCATTTATGTATGAAACACAAGGCAAAATATTCAGTTGCAGTCTCATAGGTCAGCAAATTTATGCATAGCCCAGGCTCTAAGCATTGGCCGGATGTCAAGAGGATTTTTTTCTACTTGAGTGGCACTTTACATCTTGGCTTGCTTTATCCCAAGGGGTGATCATTGCTACCGTGCTTAGATGATTTTTTGGACTCAGATTTGACTGGTTTTTTTGACACGCGAATGTCCACAAGTGGTTTTTGTTCATGCTTGGTAGCTCATGTATATCATGGTTGATCAAGAAGCAACCTATTATGGCCACTTCTAGTCGTGAGGCTGAGTACAAGGAAGTCTTCACAACTACGGTTGAGTGTGTATAGCTCAGGTGCCTTATGGCTGATATGTGTATTGGACAGGACAGTGTTAACCCTATCTGCACTAACAATGAGATTTCATTGGCAATTGCGAGGAATCCAATTTTTCATGCTCGCATAGAGCACATTGAGGTGCACTACCAGTACGCCAGGGAGAAGCTCTCAGTAGGAGAGATCAGCTTGGCTTATGTGCCAACACAGGACAACCTTGTAGATTTTTTCACAAAGGCATTGTCTCGTGAGAAGTTTGAAGCTTTCCATAAAGCTTTGGCTTACTCCTCTTTGTGGACTGATCATGTCCTCAGGGCATGGCACTTCCATATCACTCAAGGGGGGATTTTTTACTATGTCACACATCATTGATCATGTTCACAAAGGGGATTTGTTACCATATACATGTGGTAGTGATGCATGTGAACACACTTAAGATGGCTGGGAAATGTTTCCCTTCACTAGGAGGTTTTTTCCCCGTGCATTGTATATACACCCATCATTCTAGGGCTATCTATCTTTCCATTGCACACTAAGTAATATAATCTCTCTTGTGTGCCCTGAGCTTACTTTGTATTCTCCAAGATGTGTATGTTTTCATAATACCCTGATTCCAACAAGTGAAGTCAAGTTAACTCTCATACTTTGTCACTAGATATCCCCTCTTTATCTTTTTCTTTGGCAAACTCTGGTTGAACTTTGTGATCCACTTCTCTTCAGTCGCTTCACATAAAAATTGATTGTAGCTTCCTTATCCATATTTAAAGCCTCAAGGCAAGTAACGTTGTTATACAAAATATCTTGGTGAGCTCTATCAACATGCCACATACCCTTCAGTGCACTGAATTGGACATGCACATGTAGCACTACCTCTTTCCCATAAACCAACTCATACGGAGTGGAATTGGAAACAGCCTTATAAGATGTTTTGTAAGCCCATAAACCTTTTCATGATTTGTGTCCCAAACCTCTACGTGCTTGTATACATATTCAGTAAGCATTTTAATGATCTATCCATTGAAACTTTCAACCAAACCATTGCATTGTGGATGATAGGGTGAAGAAAATTTATGTTGGCTACCCAACTTCTCCACTAGTGAATGCATCAGTTTTCTTCAATAACCTTGACCTCTATTCAAAGCTAGCACCAAGCACTCCAAAACAATAGAAAACACAATAAAAAACAAACTAATCCACTATCAGAGCATTTACCTCTCTTATCGCCTTTGCTTTAACCCACCTGGTGAGATAGTCAATGGCCACGACTATATATTTCTTACAGCTTGCCAAATTGGGTAGTAGTGGACCGATGGTATTCAAACCCGACTTCTTGAATGCACTTAAAACTATGATAGAATCTCATGACTCGGCTATCAATCGTCATTCCCCCCTTGTTTGACATTCGCGGCATGTCTTACACTAATAGTGCACATCCCATACTATAGAAGGCAAGCAAAACCCAAAGCTAAGAACACAAAAAAGTACCTTATCTCTACATGGATGTTTGTTTTCCTCATGAAATTGATCCAAAACCATACCAATATCCTCTTTTAAAGGACTCCCCTTAGTACTCCATCCCTACCATAAACCATCAAATCCTCCCCTATCATGGTGAGCCTGTGAGCCTTCTAAATAATTATCCTCCTTTGTAGCTTGGACATGTCTAATGAAAAATAACTTGTAATCAAAAAATCATCAATATCCTTCAAGATCTCCCTAGTAACTTGCATAGGTGGTGGGTGCTACATATAGACCTGCTACATGTACTTGCACATGACTACTATCCAACCGATCAGTTTCTTGATTTTTATCCCTTTTTACATGCTTAAACTAAATTCAAGAGATTCTTTTTAAAGAAAAAAAAATCTTAATAGAATCTCTCTTTACCTGGCACTGTCTCAAAAGTTCCTTGATGAATAAGAGTGCATCACCCTTCACCACAAGCCTGGAAATGCCAAAATCCATACATTACTTTTGAACCAAATGGAGAGCCAAGTACTTGACCACATTGTTTGTGTGAACATCCTCTAGATCATAAGCTTTGGAAAATATAACCTTACCTTGCAGATCTTGTATCACCACTCCTCCTCCTACTTTCTATATCACCCTTATGTGTACTCCATTGAACCACATAAAACAACATTTGTATGCTCCATTAAACCACATCACAAAATCTCCTTTCAAATCTAATTCTTCTCTTACCACTCTTGGATAAACTAAAAAATGAGCCTTCTTGTAAACTAGAATGTCGGCTAAAGATGAGGCTTGCTTGTGTGGATAATCTTGAACTTAAACTCAAACTCTTGCAACTCTAGCACCCACTTCATGATCAATCTTCTTGGCTTTAGATAAAGCACTACTCTAGGCAATAAATTATTAGATATGAGCACATAAAATTGGTGATCATCAAATACACCTTAAATTTTCTACATGCAAACACCATCGTCATCAACTTCAGTGTATGCCCTCTCTTCTAGGTGGATTACTCTACTATCCAAATAGATGGGCTTGTCGAACCTACCCACTTTTTGTATCAAAATAGATCCTACGGAAATTGTGAATATCTTCATGGAAAGATAGCAATCATCCTCATGCTTGGGAGGACATACCATTGGCAACTAGCAAAGGATCTCCTTCACCATATCAAAAGCTACATGTCCATATTCAATCCATTGAAAGCCATGAAATTGGTTTTTTGAAGAGGATACAAACACTATAAAGCATCCAACATAACCTGAAAAAATACTGGACTTGTCCACAGCCAAAGCCCAACCTGTCACATTTGTTGGAGGTTCCATCAATACAAAAGCCTTCACCTTTTGTGGGATCACATGCCCCAGCAAATGAGCCCATGGTTGAGCCAACTTGTTGTTGTTGGGATTCAATTGACTACCCTTCTTTGTTGACAGGCGAGCATCAACGACATGCATTGTGCTCGCATTGATGTACACATACATGTATATATGTACTTTTCTTGTATCTACGGGCTCTATGAGAGCCATTAGGAGATTTCGGAGGTCTTTTGGAGGGCCTTTTAGAAGAGAGAGGAAAAAGCACTCCTCCAATGAAAAAAGAGCTTACGTTACGTAGGAAAATAGATTGATATTAAAAAAAAAGGTGTCAGTGGTCCTTGAAAACGGGTGCCTTTTCATTCAATGCGAATGTCTTTTTCCTGAGGTAGGCAATGCTCATTTAATATGGCTTTCGTCATCATTAAAATTTTAAAAAATCACAAAACTATCAATTGGTGTTGGAATTTGAAGCTTTTGACACCACCAATACCTCTAAAACGTCCTATCTACTTGCCTCAATTTGACACCCGGAGAGTAAGAAATCGTCAAGAAACCCCTAAAAAGGGGAGTTTGGATCATGGCATGCGAGGGACCGTCTGGAGAATTGTAGATGACCCTCTGCGTGCCGTGATCCAACTAATTCCAAATGGCCCTCCGCGTGTTGTGAGCCAAAATCTCCTTTTTAGGGGTATTTTGACTTTCCTTCTCTCTGGCTATCAGATTGAGGCAAGTAGATAGACATTTTTTAGGTTTTTGGCCATTTTGGATGCATTGGTGGTATAAAAAACTTTAAATTCTAACACCAACGGATAATTTTGTGATTTTTTAAATTTCAATGATGACGAAAGCTATATTAAATGAGCATCGTGTACTTCATGAAAACGACAGACGCATTGAATGAAAAAGTGACCGTTTTTAATTCACTTTTCAGAGTGTTCATTTGTCCTTTTGGACGTATGCAACAAGTGCAAGTATATTTTAATAACATTTTCTAGAGAGAGAATACAATTTCTTAGAAGGCCCTCCAAATAACCCCCAAAATCTCCTAATGTCCTGCTTGTATTTGTGATCCAAGGCCTTTTACACACATTTGGGCGGCCAACCACTTCCTTAAAAACCCTAGGTATAAATGTCAAATGCTACATTGTGAAGCTCATTCTTTTAAGAGCTAGGGTGGAGAGTAGGGAAGAGAGTTGGCTATGGAGATGGAGCTCCTCTCTCACATTGTAGCTAGCATTGGGTTGATAATGCAAAGCTATTTGTATTTCTATGCTTCTCTCCCATGTCTCAATGTGTTGTTGTCAGAACAAGGGTTTTGTAGGGGCAAGGCCCAAACCTATGGACTAGGGCGGTCATGGACTACGCCAGGGGCCGGGCTAGACAATGTGGACACAGGATCCGTCTAGGGCAAGGGGCTAGGAGCCCGCCTATATAATGGGGGATTGGGAGGAGGATACTATGGTCTAGCATCCCTAGTTCTTACACTAGTATCAAAGCTCAAGGGAGGGAGGTGAGAGCTTGGGAGGAACGGGAAGGACTCTCTCTCTTTGGCCTCTCTCTCTCTCTCTCTCTCTCTCTCTCTCTCTCTCTCTCTCTCTCTCTCTCTCTCTCTCTCTCTCTCTCTCTCTCTCTCTCTCTCTCTCTCTCTCTCTCTCAATCGCAGCATGAGGTAGGGTGCTCCCTCTCTCGCATGTTCTCTCTCAAACATCCTTCATTTCTATCCTATCAGCCCCCGATGCCCGTAGCTCTTCCCCCCTCTACTTGCGACGCTGCGCAATAGGCCGCCATTGCTGAGTGAATTTAGGTATAAATTTTTTTTGTTTTTCTTTTGCATGTGGCCACCCAAGGGGCGACCCTATGGACACCCTAAGCGGGCCTTCCCATGGTACGAAGAGGACTACTTGTTAGTCCGTGCCACTACTGTTTTTTGGTTGAGCACACGGTGCAGGAATTCAGTCGGCAGACAATATGTAGCCGACATTGCAGAAAATTAGCGTCAGCACGGCGAGGGTGCTGATTCACAAAAATCACCATACTTGTGCCATGCAAAGGCATGCAGCCACAAGCAAGTAATCTAGGCTATGGACGCACTCTCTGGTCAACCACGGATGTGGTCGAGTGCAACGCCTCAACGATGATCACCACTGTGGCCGATAACAAGATATGCCAAGCTCGACCAAAAGTATGCATGGCTCGCATGGCGGCATAATCGCTTACAATCGGCAAGCTATTGCGGTTCGACACCGAGGAATCAACATGCGGATGGGAATTTCCAGTTATGGTTATCCAACAGATATAGCAGTCAGGAATTCAGGCGGAATTGATACTTGTTGAAGGTCTTTCGGCATACTGCCAAGCATACTAGAAATCTGACAAACTTTTAGGTATTCCTTTGCCTGTTTACACTTTACTATTGATTTGGTTATGAAATCATATGCACTTTGTTGGGTTTGCGAATGCCAATTTTTGTTGTGATTGCCGCCCAAGGGGTGTATTGGATTTTCAAGCATGGCTTGAAGGTTTTTACAGCAAGGCTGCTATTGGAGCTAGCCAATTCCGATTCTTTTGAAGATTGCAGACAAGCACAACTTGTATTGACTTTGAAAATGATAAGTATTTGTTGAATGTATGCATCTAGTATGGTGTTACTAGCATACATTGTTGGCATAGGAACAATGGCAATTAGCCTCACACATGGCTTGAGTCTATGCCAGCTTGAATTGAAGCACAGTTCGACAATAGTAAAATTTGATGCCAATGCATAGCAAATTTGCACTGTTTTGGTCTCTCAAGGAGATAGGCACATCTTGTTGCTTGACTTGATGCAAGGAGCAAGTTACTCGGCATGGCCAACTCCTTGTCATTGTTTCCAGCAGATGCTCGATAACAGGGGCTATATATAGTAAAGAACCAGAGGGCCAAAGGCCTATATATTGAGATTTTTCTTGTTTGAGGTATGCTATGAGCACACACCTTTGGGGAATTTCTCCATATGCATACAAGATATTTCCAGGCCAACTTTCTCTCGCGCAAGAGAGATGGCTATGATCTAGATTTGAGGAAGTTTTTCTTTCGACATCTCCAGATAACTGGTTACAACAAGGTGACCAGGTTAGACCATGTTTAGTATTGTTTATTTTTCCATGTTTATATATTTACATTGGAAACTAATGCTTTTGTGAAAAGAAAAGTTCTTTGACAATTTTACATGAAGCAAGGCTTTTCCCTTGTTCCAAGATACTGCCCAATGACTTGGAATCATGGGCAGTGACACGCAAGTTTGAAAAATTGGCAAAATAGGGAATATCACCTCACATAATCCCTCCCAGTTTAGATTGTGCAAGGCACTAATGATTTTAGCTCTCATGTTTGAGGCCATCACTCTTGCCAAGGGCTTAAAAATCTGTGTGCAAGGCATGCTAACCAGGTGGCACGAATTCCACCGCTTTAGAGATTACGCTTCCACTATCACACCAAACACTCTGTCACGGACAAACTAAGTTCTGGATTGTTTAAATTTCTGGTTGTTGTCAATGCACAATACCACTAAAGGGAACCTTAATCTAGGACTTATTTCACAGGCAAAGTGCCATATCAAGTCATTTTTGTCAAGTCACGACCCCATACATGGTAAGTGGGTCAAGCTATGGTTTCTGTTTTTTGTTTCCTCTCTTGATGAGAGCATTATACAGGCAGACCGCTACATGCTTATAGGATAAGCTGCAAGTCACGCATAAGTTGCGTCAGAGCACACAGATTGGGCACAACATATACCAAGTCATCACTTAAGGAAAGTTCCTCAGCACTGCATTTTCTCTCTCTTTCCTTTTCTCTCCATGAATAATGAATTTTTTTTACATAGTTTTTGATACATGTTTTGTTTGGGAGTCAGCATGAGCCAAGGTGCTCTAACTCTCAGCTAGAAATTGGGCAAGACGCCCTCTACATTAGTCTTCATCATTTTGTTGATTGAACACTAATTTCCATGCGCCACACACACTGGCTAAGAGTCACTGTCAGATCTCGGGTATGACCCAACCGTTGGCATTCCTTGGGTGATTGTTCTTAAGATCGAACAGATCTACCCACTGGACTACACAACGACGTTAATGGACAAGCAAGAGTCTTGTCATTACGGATGTTTACAGTGTCATTTTTGCACGACATATTGAGTTTTTGATAACCATAAACTCAACTCAGCTGAGTTCTACCACGGATTTTAGATGCAATATATCGTTGCGACAGCAGGGCTGTCCATAAGAGCTAGGCTTTCCACTTGTGTGGATCTCCTTCTTTCTCTATAGCACTACGTGAGTCTATGGATGCATTGTGTTGGGGTAATACCCGCGGGTGCTTACTAAATCACCCCATAGGCATTGAGGATCATAGTTTGATCTATTCCCGTTATACTTTCAAGGAAAGAATTATGTAATTTACCATGCAGTAGACAAAAAATTCAACTTTTCAAGCTGATTCTCATTCTGTACACGATTAACTATGTTGGTTACCATTACCTGCTAGTTGAGGAGTTTTTACAAAGGGACTTACCAAGGGGTTTCACTACGTAGATTCTACCCAGCGGGTTTGGATTGCGAAGGCAACACCAAGGGTTTCCACTGCAATGTTGCTTGGTTTTTCATAGGTGGGAGACGTTCTCCTGTGCATTTGAATACGAGTAACTAAACTTACAGTTCAATACCTAGGGCCATGCCAAGGGCAGGTCAGAACAAGTATTTTGGGCCATAGTGTACATTATGCTATTATGAATCCACTTGCCGTATCCGATTTGGCACATGTTGTCACATGGGATACAACATGGTCTAGGAGCTCAATGAGTTCAATTTGGCCAAGGTGGAGCAATGATAGGAGGGTCCCTCTCACTCCTGTCGCGGAGTGTTTTGTAGTTACCTCCACACACAAGTACATCTTGTACTTGATGGATGTCGCTTTTTCGGCCATCCTTATTTGAGACATATTCCACATGTGGAGAATATGAGTCTCTGGGACTGACACTGGCACCAAATTCCTAATGATGTGTCATGAAGAGGTCCCTACGTGCTGGTCGAATATGTTTAATAGACCATTTGGAGCACACCATATCAGGAACAATTTCAGTGGCCAAAAATTGTCGGGTACTTAATACAGACTTGTTGCGATGACAAGTGCTATGAAACCACCTTAACCGAGGGTCGTTTCTACATATCATTAGGAAGAGAATGGGTTCTAGGAGGGCCTCTTTATTTGGGAGTTTAAGGAAGTCAAACCTTTAGTATTAATAAAGTAATCAAAGAACAACTTTTGAATTCAAACATGAAAAACGGCTAGTTTATTTAAATTTAGATTTCCCCCCAAAATGGAATTTAAAATCTAGCGGGTAAAACCATATCATGGAGCATGTCTATGGAAAGAGATTAATGAGTACATTCCAGAGCTATGATCTCTGCTCAAATCAAAGATCACATGTGGGAGTTATGGAAGGCCAAAAATCATAAAATTGTCCACTTCCTTTTTTGGGAAAAAAGTGCATGCTTTGACCACTCCTACACATCTCTTACACACCCACCATTCTTGCACACATGGCGTACACCTATTTGTCAAAATGTTAATCACATCCATAAGCTCATGGAAAATAAAGAGGCCCTCTTAGACCCTTTCCTCTTCCTAATGACCCAAGTATGCTAAATTACTACGAATGTCTCATGGTTGGTACCTAGGTGTGACTGAACTTTCACATTCGGTTATGGTCCAACTATTTGTTGAAAGGCTTTCACGTACGTACCGTGGAAAGTCTCATCATAGAATTGCGTTTTGGATAAATTTGTGTTAAATGCATACACACTAGGTGTTATGGGCCCTAGTGTTTAACACTGATTTATTTGGAGTGTCATGCCAATTCATGGACTTTATTCTCTCTGCACCTTTTTGCACTACAAGTGCAATTTTTACTGCAGAGTTATGATGAGTTTACACCCTGCCATACAAGGTAATGGATCATTATGGGTATCTGTGGTTGCTTGGTCTAAAATCTAAGAGTTTACTCCACTCCAACCGCTTTAAACCTAGTTGGTTGCCTCCGCTCCATATTGAGTATACGCTAGATACTCACTGGTTGAGTCATAGTTTATCGGCAGTCGTGGAAAACTGTCTTGTAAGTGGTTGGGAGACAGTACCTCACTCATACTGCTACTATTCATTAAGTGTTGGATGGGTAGTTTACAAGTATTTTTTGCTAATTGATCTGCTAAGAGCATACGTTAGCACAACGCATTTCTGATTGGGTGATTCTCTCCCTATTCTAGAATTTTCTTAACACTAGGTTGGTAATGGGACACTTTTATGTCCTGGGACACTTTTATGTCCTGTTAAGTGACCATTTTCCTTGAATTATGTCAAGAGTTTCAAAATGGATTTTGAGGTGCTATCTATCTAGAAAGTTTTCTCATGAGCTGAAAAAAACTCGACATTTTTTTGGAATATCAATTCCATCTTTAACATTGTCCTTGCACAACATTTCACAACCTAAACTGTGTGAAAAAACGGGTCCTGGTTTTGGCTTTTTTAAACTTTTTGCAGTTATACCACTCTAGAATTCATGTTTGTGAGGTTTATAATGCTAGAGAACTATCTTTAGTAGTCCTCAACATGTCCTAATGCTTCTAGGGAGAAATAAATATTAAAGTTGTAAGTTATGACCAAATTACAAAAATTGTCAAATCTTGTTTTTTAGCCAATTTTAGCTCTTCTATGATTTTTTTGGTGGATTTTATGATATCCAAATGCATTTTTTATTTTCTATGTCGCATATTGTAACATAAAGCTAACATTCCTTGAGTTTTGGGGCACCTAATACCCTATTTTGCATAGTACACAACGATGGTTGATTTTTTCAATTATAGAAGAAAACGAAACATTCTAGTATATCAAGTATAGCTTTTTCAATATTGTTAGTTTCTTGTGACAACTACATGCATTTTGTAGTAGTAACCATATCTAGTCATAAGTATCAAATTTGGCTAGATATTGAATAGTTTCTATGGGATTCTACAACTCATAATGTTGAACCCAGTTTTTTCATGTTTGCTGTATTTAACACTTCATCTTTGTCCCCAAGATTCCCCTTGGTAAGAGATGTATTATTCTTTTGACATGCTCCATGGCTCCTTATGAACATAAAGGACAATAGGAAACTAAGGAAACATGCATATATTATTTGTATTGAGCGTGGCTATAAAAACTTTGATGATAGGTTTGCAAAATGGTAAAAATTCAACCTTTTTTGTACCTATTTATTGTGGAAAAACAAAAAATAGTGAGTGAGAAGAAATCATATGTTCTGATCACCAACCCATTGAAGTGTACTAGGGAATTTATCTCAAGTCCTACAAAAATCCCTAATCTTATTTTTATGCAACAAAACGTAAGAAATGACTGTTTTGATGAAAATTCACTGGTCCATCAACTTTGGAGGCTTGGTGTGACCAAAAGATGAGAAATTTTACAAGTTTCTTATTTTTTCCATGTTTAGTAGGCCTTGAACTATAACCTCATGAAAGGATTTTACAAAATGAGTGGATCTACTATGGTTTTGGAGGTTTTTTTCAAAACCCTGAAAGGACACTTTTATGTCCTGTTAGGTTACCAACCTAGTGTTAAGTAAGATTTTCAACTTTGAACACCTGATGTGGTGAGGTTAAATACTGTTTCAGTAGTTTCATACGTCAAGGACTTAGTAGGTGTGCTGACAAAGTATGTTGGTAGGTAACCTTTAATTAGGGGTGAGCAGGTAGTTCTATGTGTTCCAAAATGTTCAGAAGTCTGACATAAGGACACACCCTATTCTACTTCTTAGTAGCTATGAGCTTTTTAAGATACTCACGCGAGTTGAAAATCTGGCTCACAACTTCATGGAAAGTTGTTCCAAGGTTTTCTTGCATTATTCCAGTACCTTTAGAAGATATGAAAACTAGTTATGTTTTTGGACAACTCTTAGTTGTGGTTACTCCTTTGCAGTACTCAAGTGAATTATAAATGGAGTTATCATTTAGACCCAAGTGGTTGAAAAAGGACAACAATGTTGAAAATCAAGATGTTGCTCTTGATTTCATTAAACCTCCTCGTTGCACCAATTATCAGTCATACAGACAACTGGCCCATGTAGGGGACGTAAATAAAGAAAACATCAGTATCCTTAATAAGATATTACTACTTGTGTTTTCGAGGATGAAAACTCTTCCTTAAGGGGGGAGTAATGTCAGGACAAGGGTTCTGTAGGGGCAAGGCCCAAACCTAAGGACTAAGGCGGTCATGGACTACGGCCAGGGGGCCGTGCTAGACAATGTGGACAGGGGATCCGTCTAGGGCAAGAGACTAGGAGCCCGCCTATATAATGGGGGATTGGGAGGAGGATTCTATGGTCTAGCATCACTAGTTCTTACAGTTATGATGCTTAGATTTGTGATTATTAGTCTCTAATTTCATATAATCATTCTCTCCTCTTGCTAATTTCCTCATGTGTTGTGCACTTTCTTCATGTGTGTGTTGAGGCAATGGCATTGCATTTCTCTAATCTTGGCTTCCATATGCTTGTGCGTGCATGATTTTGTGTGTGAATGTTAGTCATTAGTGAGAGATTAGAATCATTTTCTTGAGCTCATGATACTTGAATGATGGATCAAGGTGTGTGTGCGAATAGCTTGCCATATCTTTTTGCATTCCCTCTTCTCTAATCACTTACTCCTACTCTCCATTAGAGTCCTAAATCCATCACATTTGGTACATCCACACCTCCATGCACTAGCCGGGTTTTGATTCACTGGATTGACATTAAGTTGGTGGGTTATGAGTGATGCTTTGTAATGGAAACGGCCTATGAACTTTGAGAGTAGTGGAATTAGGAAATTAGATAAAGCACTTTTGTGAGATTACTTTGTGAGCATAGCGGGTGAACTTAATTGATGGTAGCAACATAAACATGGTACTTAGTTAGCTTGTCATGAAAAATACTTTTGCAAGAGAGAGATGAGGACCGGATTCATATGGTGTCGGTCCCCCCTCCAATAGGCATTTATATTATAGTTTCTCCCATGAAGAGAGACTTGGTACTATACAATATTTGTTCTCCTTGTGACCTAGGTTATGCAATGAAGATGAAGCTTCATGCATCACAAACATAACATAAACTTTGTAGAAAGCACTAACTATCCCAAGCCTCAGTCCCAAGGCCTCACCTTTGAAGGTGGAGAGAGCTAGCTGGGAATGAGGGTAGGGAAGAGGAAGAATAAACATTCCATAAGAGAAAGAAATAGTTCCTCACTTATCATCACTCTTCTTGCTAGCATACATAATAGCATAGTAATGATGACAGAGAAGATGGAAAGCTTAAGCATTGAAGCATGGCTCTTGGTTGGATTTGCATTTCATAGCCAATAGTGTTGGTGTAGGCACTCACTCCTCACAAGCTTGGATAAGGAGATGGAGTTCCTCAACTTTCACCAAGTGAGTATGAATCCACAAAATGAGTATGTGTGTGGTGTATATCCACCTAGCACCCCCCTTGCTTGCTTGGAATGAGTTGTAGCTTTTACACATGTTTCAAGCTCATTGGACCCCTCTCTCCCCTAGCCAATCACATGCAGCATGCATTCAAGTACATGGGTAGTGTTTGGACTAGTGTCCTCCTTACCCCTTAGAGAGAGAGAGAGCTTGAAAATATCTAGATATTTGCTGGATGGAACTAAGCTCATTGAACCCCTCTTTAGCGCAACCAATAGCATTCAAGAACACCATGTGGCTAAGCATATGGAGAGTCTAACACATGTCCCATGTTCTCTTTGAGAAAAGGGATGCCCTTGTGGGCGTATAAGGTTAAGTCAAAGATCCCCCTAACTTTGGGATTTTCATGCATAGGAAGCTTCTCAAGCACCTTCCTCATTAAGTTTGTAGGGTCTCTTTTTGACTGAAGCACCTTACCCCCCCATGCATGGGAAGCTTCTAAAGCACCTTCCTCATTAAGTTTGAAGGGTCTCTTTTTGACTCAAGCATCTTACCCCCCCATGCATGGGAAGCCTCTCAAGAACCTTCCTCATTGAGTTTGTAGGGTCTCTTTTTGACACAAGCACCTTACCCCCCCATGCATGGGAAGCTTCTCAAGCACCTTCCTCATTAAGTTTGTAGGGTCTCTTTTTGACTCAACCACCTTACCCCCCATGCATGAGAAGCTTCTCAAGCACCTTCCTCATTAAATATGACAAGCACCTCAAGTACCTTAGCCATCAAGCATGAACAAGGACCTCAAACACATTATTAGTCATCAAGCACAAAAAGCACCTCAAGATTAAGTTGGGTTCCCACCTCAAGCTCAGCCCTAGCTTGCCTAAGGTCAAAGGACTTTTAACACTAACCATTGGAGGTCTTTAATGAAGCTAACTTTAATGTCTTTTAAGCTCCATTAGTTGCACATTTCTCTTTGATAGACTACCTCCTTTTGGACCCGTATTGAGATTTAACCATCTCTCCTCTTGGTCCGCTGCTGAGATAAGTCTAGATGAACTTATGGCACATTGCTCTTTGGTAGACCATCTCCTTTTGGACCCGTATTGAGATGCAACCATCTCTCCTTTTGATCCCCTGTTGAGATAGGTTTGGAAGCACATGTCTCAATTCTAAATCTTGTTCCCGTTTATTCTCCCATATTAAATGATGAGTTTAATATGAGAAAATCATTTGGGTAAGCTAGATATTAGATTTTATGACATTACCTCTATCTTGAAATCATAATCGTCCTCGACTATGAGGTAGAGAAGAGAAAGCTTAGTCATTAGTCCATGTTTCTTAGCGGGTAGAGGATTCCTTTTTACCTTATGACATCATTCCAAGATGGATGACTAATCCATTTGGTCACCACAAATATGATCCTAAGCATGCATACTTCTTGAATTTGTGCACAATAAAAAGAGAACTAGTCGTTTAAGACAAAAGCATTTTTCATTTAAAATGCATTTTCATATGCTTACTCTAGTGCAACATTGTAAGCATTGACAAGGTTCATATTATCCTTAATCTATGTTCCTTGCATCCATTTAGCATCTTTAAAAGGATAATTCTTTAACTTAATAAGATATGGTCAGATAATCTTATCGTTTCTTAATACCTTGTCTTCACGTCATAGGATGGAATTAGATTGTAGTACTTCTTCTTGATCTTTGATTTTTGGAGGGTTTGCAACTATTGGTTCTTTTGATGGAGTTCCTTTGTAATGCTTATATAGGTTCTCATGGAAAACATTGTGCATGAGCCAATGGTTAGGCAACTTCAATTGATAAGCCATCTCATTGACTGGCATAAGAATTTTAAGGACCATAGTATCTTTTTGCTAGTTTAGCATCATACTCTTGGTGATCCGTAGGACTCTTGCCCGGAGTATGCCCCAGATGAGCCTTGAGAGACTTTAGCAAGACCCAATTATTTCCCTTAAAGGCTAAGTCTCTTCTATGCTTATTAGCAACAACCCTTTTTGCCTTTCCTATGGGATGGATGTAACCCCTTTAATCTTTGGAAAAGATTCTTTTAGGTCTCCTCTATATTTATCAGCAGCAAAGATCTTCCCATGTACTTTAAGTAGTAAGGGACTTTTGGATCTTTCTTCTTTAACCTCAAAAGGTACTTTTCCCATAGAAGTATGTACAGTATCATTGTATGTATACTCTATAAGAGGTAGGTACTTCTATCATTGAGAGCATTGATATACTTCCATGACATAGGATTTTAGTATATCAAGAATCGGTAGATTAGTTATTTCACTTTGGTAATCCGTTTGTGGATGATAAGCCGAAAGAGAAATTTAATCTACTTCCTAGGATCTCAAAGAAACCCTTCTAGAACTTAATGGTCATTCTAGAATCTTTGTCCGACACTATGAGTGTTGGAAAGCCATGATGCTTGAAAATTTGAGATCTGAAGAGGGTTTCCATTTGATGTTCCTTAATAGTCTTTTTGACAGACATAGAGTGTGTTTTCTTGTTAAGCCGATCGACGGAAACAATCCACGGTGCTTCCCTCGATCAAATTTCAACTTTTGGTATACCAGGCATTTTGAAACATACTCTTGTATGCTTACTTTTCATGGCGGACCAACAAAAATACATTTCTACTCCTTGAAGAGTAGATTATGGATTCCCTCTTTGCCCCGCATAAGGAGAAGTATGGGATTCATACATGAATTTCTTATTGTATGGGTCAGTAACACATAGCCTATTGCGGTTTGAAAGATAACCATCCTTCAAGGTGAATGGTTCTTTTTTTCTTCCCTATTGCAAAGGCTGTAATTACGTACTTAAATTTTCAGCCAGGAGCATACTCATCTATCATAAAAGATAGATCATTGTGAGTTTCTATAGACACCACATTTATGCTTGGTCGTTGTGAAAGTGCATCGACCACTTGATTGTACTTGTTAGCCATGTGAGAAATATGAGATCTAAATTGAAAAAGAAAATTTGCCCACCTCATTTGTTTGTCGGAGAGCTTGGTTTGCGTCATGAAGTTCTTGAGGCTTTGTGATCCATTTGTAGGATGAATGGAGTCCCCAAGCGATAGTGTTTCCACATGTTTAGGACATATAAAATAGCTAGTAACTCTTTTTTGTATTCTCCCAATACTCACTTATCGAAGTTGAGTCTTTGACTCTCATATGCTATGGCATGCCCTTATTGAAGCAAAATAGCTCCAAAGCAATCACCACAAGCATCACATTGGACCTCAAATGGCTTTGAGAGATCTAGTAGTGTGAGCACACGTTGAGAGATAAGCTTCTTACACTTTTGCTGTCCATGAATACTTAACATTCTGTTTTTTGTTAAGTTCTGCAATGGGCCTGCTATTAGCAAGAATTCTTTTGATGAAGCATATATAGTATGCACACATACCTATGCATATTTGTACCTCCTATAGACTCCTTGGATTAGGCCATCTTTTTATTATCTCTAACTTTGTTGGATCCATACGGGTGCCATCTTTAGAGATAATGTGACCTAAATATTGAATCTCTTGTAGGAAAAATTACTTTTTTAAAATTAATAAAAAGATTATTCTCTATCACAACTTGAAAGATTACCTGGATGTGTCCCTTGTACTCCTCAAGAGAATTTGAATGGCCTGAAGATTTTTGTCTATCATGAGTTTGATGCGTCTGGAAAATTTGTCAGGCCAAATCTTGTATCTTATCAAATAGATCTTCTACCCGTGGCACGGGAAATCTATTTTTGATAGTGATCTTATTTAGTGCTCTATAGTTGACACTCATGTGATATGTGTCGCCTTTCTTATGCACTAAAATCAATGGTGAAAAAAATGGAGAGGAGCTAGACCTCACCATTCCTTTTTCCACCAATTCATGCACTTGCCTCATGATCTCCTCTTGTTGAGCTTGTGAAACTCGATAAGGAGGCTTGTTAGGCACTGAGCTTCCTGGTAGGAGCTCAATTGCATGGTCATCATCCCTCATTTTAGAGGTAGCTCACTAGGGATGTCATCAATGAAAACATCTTGGGATCCATTTAGGAAATTAGACAACTCTAACTTCTCTTGATTCCCTTTATTACAAGGATATGGTGTTCCCCAACTCATTAGCATCTATGTACATGCTCTCTTCCCTGTAGGTGAAGTAGATTCTCCTTTCAGGGAACTTCATGTTGGAAGCCGTGCCATTAAACCATAGTGCCCCAACGATAACATTCTCTTGTTTGAGAGGGGAGATGAAGAAATCCTTTTTTTCCACATAGATTTGGACATGAAGCCTTAATTTTCCAATTAAGGAAGTACTTGAGACGTCTTGTCTCTTGATAGGTCCATTGGCTTTTGATCCATCTCCCATTTTGTGCGTTTGTATGCCTAGCTTGGTGGTCAACTTCATGGATATGAAGTTGTGAGTTGAACCAAGGTCAAACAAAATAAAGGCATCATGATCTTACATCTTTTCCTAAGCATAGGAAAGGAGAAATCCTTGGCAATGAGCATCCTCTTTTTGAACTTCAAACATAGAGGCTCTAGGGGTCTCATTGCGGGCAATTATTTTGGGGAAAGGACGATAACCATGGCCTTGCTCCCCACAGTTGAAACATTTGTGGTCCTTACGAAAAGCTTCTAGCTCTTTAGAAGAGAGTTTATATTTACCTTTGTAAACTCCGTTCTCCTTGGACCGATTGTTGCTGTTGTTGGAATAGCCTTGGTAAGAATTTTGGGCATTGGTTTTCCGCTTGGCACCACCTATGTCTTTATTTTCCATGGGCTTGACATTCCGTCTACCCCTTGTTGGAAATTGATGCATGAAGCAACCATGGTGTGGTGGATTAATTTGGTGATAGAACCAGTCCATTGAGAGTTGATATACGCAGCCATCTCTTTGGGTAATCCCACACAAAACTGTTGTTTTTCTCGACAAAGTCTATCTTTTGAAAGATAGTAGCCTTGATATGTAAATCCCAAAACTTGTCCACATATTTGTGGATAGATTCATGAGAGAGAAGATTTAGAATTCACCATTTGGTAAGCACTTTGTTCTTTGCATCACTTGCAAGGAATTGCTTCATGATGGAAACTCGTAGAGTTTTCCATGTCTTTGGGGCTTCATCACTGCCACGAAGGTTATCCCACCATTGACGAGTTGATTTTTGGAAGTGTATAGCTACATGGCATAGCTTGGAGGACTCCATGAAGCCCTCATCTCCAAAGTACGCATGAAATTGTTGGATGAAGGCCAATACTTTGTGGGTAAAACCAAAGGTGTCATCATAGGTGAGAAAAGAGGTACTCTTTCCTCCCTCTTTGAACTTCTTTAGCTTTTGTGACCTTCGCCATGCAGGGTAAGATTTTCAATTTCCTCCCCTCTTGTATTCTCTAGGAGAATAACTATCGCTTTCGTCAAAAGAGGAGGAAGGTGAAGAAGAAGGATAAGAGGGTGACCTCTTTCTTGCCCTTTTCTTCCTTGGTTTCCCCTCTTCCCTTTTGGAGTGATGAGGAGAAGGACTATGGGTTTACCGTTTCCTCTTAGAAGGAGTTGCCAATATTTGTATACTCCGTTGTCTTCATGGAACCACATCTTGATTTCTTCTTTTGATGGTGTTCCTTTGTAAGGCTTATGTAGGTTCTCATGGAAAATATTGTGCATGAGCCAATGGTTGGGAAACTTCAATTGATAATCCATCTCATTGACTGGCTTAAGAATTTTAAGGACCATAGTATCTTTTTGCTAGTTTAGCATCATACTCTTGATGGTCCGTAGGAATCTTTCCCGGAGTACGCCCCAGATGAGCCTTGAGAAACTTTAGCAAGACCCAATCATTTTCCTTAAAGGCTAAGGCTCTTCTGTGCTTATTAGCAGCAAAGACATATTTAGGAATTATGGAAAAAATGCGCAATTTTGGGACAATTCTTTGTGAGCCAAGTTCTTGAGTAGTGCCATCCATGGAAGCTGTCTATAGTAGAAATTGCATTGTGCTAGGTTGCATCATTTTTAACCATTGGAGTCACATTCTAGAATAGGTGTTGCATCATGCTAGGTTGCATTGTTGTGAACGATTGGGTGTCAATTTCTAATAAGTTGACGTAGAGTTGCCTTCTCTATTACTATATTAGAGAAAACTATGTGCATTGCTACACAAAAGACTGTGCCTCATTCTAATGGCAATGAGAAGAGTCTAAATAAGACAAGCTTTTACACAAAAAGTGTAAGGCCAATTTGTAAAGGCTATTAAAGGAATTTAGAGGATATACTTGTGTGTGTGGTAACTGGAGAGCCATGCTCATAAACACATTGAATTCAGATGTTTGTGACCTCCTTGGAAAGTCCTGCAAAATATACACCAGCAAATGAAAGTAGAATAGAACTTGAAAGTACTCATGCTTTTGTAAATAGAGAGAAAATAGTAGTTGACATGCTATCTATCAGAGATAGTAAGTAGCCTTGAACTTGATTTGCTAAGTTTTACTTCTATGTTGATAAAATATACAAACCTAATTTGATGCGCTAGTCACACTCATTGTTGCACCATCTCTTGTCAATGAGAGAATGCTATTAAAAGGAGCTAGGATTTTGTTAAGGTTGCTAATGGATTTGTGATCTCCCGTTGAAGGAAAGTGCCTCTAAACTTCCACTTGCATTTTTAGCTTCCAACATTTGAGAAGAAAGAGAAGAAAATGAGGTTTAACCAATGAAAGCTTCAAGACTTTTCTTGACTTTCAACAAAACCATTCATTAACTTAATCTGACGACATGTCATTAAAAGGAGTTTTCTTATGAAAAAGCACACCATTGGCATTTTCTTGAACCAACCCACTTCTTAGAAGTAAATACACACCATGGAAGTAACTGTACAATAAGTAAAGTCTAAACGAGAGGGCGCTCCACAAACAAACACACAACCAAAAAATATGCATGAACCATAGATTCCATTTCTTTTTTCCCACCCAAAAATATCATAGTTTGAGGTAACAATGTTCTAGGAATATTGTTTGGCTACAACACTTAAACCTTGCAATTTCATGCCGGCCACCATTTATTAGTTAAGGTATTCAACCAAAATTTAGATTTCTACCCTTTCCATAAAACCTTTGGCTTCTACCTCAAGGATTTCTTCTCTCACCCATCTTCAGTTGCCTCCTACTTAAATAGTGGTTCTTGTGTGCATCATGAGTCATAACATTTGTAGTGTTGTTGCCTCCAACATGGACAATTGAGGAAGGAATATAGTATTGGAAAAAGAGAAGGCCCTTTATCTCTTGTCAAACCAACTTGATTGTGGAGAGGACTAGCCTTGAAAATTTGAGGTGCCTCTTCTTGCCCAACTAAGAGTGATAGTACATCTCCTCGCATCTTGCTCTTGCTCACCTCATATTCTAATTTCTATCGTTCTAAAAAGGTTCAAACTTAAGTTTGAGCCTCTACCCTCTCAGGGGGCATACCCATACATTTAAGCTTGATCTCTTTCAAGAGACTCAGACTTAAGTTCCACCCTCTTATAAAGCTCAAGCATACATTTGAGCCTCTACTCTATATTGAGTCTTGAGCTTATGTTTGGGACCGGTTAAATTATAATGAGTTGATGACAAGGTACCTGTAATTTGTATGTCTATCCTTAAGTACTTGCAATACTCAAGAGAATTATGTTCTTCTTGTAATCTATTGAGGTTTGAACTTAAGTTCGAGCCTCTACCCACTCATGAGGCACACAACTTAGTTTGAGCTTCATCCATTTCAAGAGGCTCCAGCTTATGTTTGAGCCTCTACCCTCTCACGAGGCTCGAACCTAAGTTTTAGCTTCTATCCTTTCATAAGGATTGAACCTCAGTAGGAGTCTCTACCCTCTCTTGAGGCTTAGCTTAGTTTTGGGCCTTATATTTGTTAGATTACCATTAGTTGATGAAGAGGTAATCATACTTTATACATATATCTTTGAGTACTTGTAGCATTGAAGGTAATTATGCGCTTCCTTCATTCTATTGAGTCTCGACTTAAGTTCGAGCCTCTACCCTATCATGAGGCACAAAACTTAGTTTGAGCCTCATCCCCTTGAAGAGCCTCAAACATCAAGTTTAAGCCTTTACCCTCTGATGAAGCTCCAAACTAAGTTTGAGCATCTACCCTCTCTTGACGCTTGAGCTTAACATTGGATTGGTAACATGGCACTTTTATGTTGAGAGAAACTTTTATGGAACCTTGAACCTAAGTTTGAGCCTCATTAAAATGTAGAAAGCACATAATTCTCTTGAAAATTGCAAGCACTCAAAGATAGATATATACAGTTTTCTTACCCATTCATCAACTCACCATAATCTAACAACTCTAAGTCCCAAACCTAGGCTCAAGCCTCAATAGAGAGTAGAGGCTCAAACTTAAGTTCGAGCCTCATGAGAGTGTAGGGACTTTGAACAATAGACAGTAGAGGCTCAAACTTAAGTTAGATCCTCATAAGAGGGTAGGAACTCAAAGTGAAGTTAGAGATTATTGAAAGACATGGGACTCACACTAAGTTTTTTCATATAGAACACTTCAAAATTCAACTTTCATCTCATAGTAACACTAGAAAGTTGCTCATTTTAGAGGATCCAACCTAAGTTTGAGCATATATCCTATCACAAAACTCAAACCTAAGTTTGAGCCTCTACCCTCTCATAAAGCTCAAACCTAAGATTGAGCCTCTACACTCTGTTGAGGCTTGACCTTAATTTTTGGCCTTAAATTTGCTAATTATGGTGAGTTGATGAAGAGCTAAAAATACTTTATATAATTTTTTGAGCACTTATAGAACTAAAGATAAGTATGTGCTTCCTACATTCTATTTCACATTCAAGCCTCTACCCTATAACGAGGCACAAAGTTATTTCGACTCAGACTTAATAATATTTTAACGAGGCTCAAACTTAATAATACTAGATAGGTAACAAGGCACGTTTATGTCTTGAGATAATTTTACATCCTCTTAGTTAAAAAACTTTATAGCTTATTCTAAGAGATGAGATTTGAGTTTTCAAGTGTTTTATATGAACGAACTTAGTTTGAGCCTCATCCCTTTTCTCCCTTTTCAGGAGGCTTGAAGTTAAGTTCAAGTCTATATATACCCTCTCGTGAGACTAGGACCTAAGATTGAGCCCCTACCCTCTCCCAAGGCTCGAGTTTAACACTAGATTGGAAATGGGGAACTTTTATATCCTAGGAAATTTTTATGTCCTCAACTTAGCCACTTCCTGGATATTATTTTTCTTTCTAAAATGGAGTAGTTGATCAACTTTGCACTCTTATCTTGACGAGATAGCGAGAAATTTTGGAGGATACTTATTTTAACCATTAGGAGTGGTTCTTTAGCTTCCATCTTAAGTAAGATTTTTCAAAAAAATGACAAGTCTAGTAGGATTATTGGGATTTTTTTAAACACCCTAAAATGACAATTTATACATGTGTTACCAAAGTAGTGCTATGTTTGGGCCTTATATTTGTTTAATTATGGTAAGTTGATGAAGGGGTAAATAGATTTTATAGATCTTGTTGACTACTTGAAACATTGGAGAGAGTCATGTCTCTTATCACTCTCATGAGGCTCAAACTTAAGCTCGATATTCTACCCTCTCATGAGGCACAAAACCTTAGTTTGAGCCTCATTCTTTGCAAGGGGCTCAAACTTAAGTTTGAGCCTCCATGCTCAATCCTAAGCTCAAGAGTATCCTAACCTGAGGCCCAAACTAAAGGTTGGACCTCGTGCGGGTAGAGGTTCATATAACTTAAACTATCTACCTCCCATGAGGCTCAAGCTTCTACATCTCATGATGCTCAAGCTTTGCCTCTCATGGGTTTCTTCAATCCTCTACCTTCCCATGAAGCTTGTCAGGTCTCTACCATCTCATGATGTTTGAGCCTCATCACTTTCAAGTGGCTTTTTTGTTTCCAAGTTTGGAAGTTCTCTCCTTTGATGAGAGGGAGCCTAGTTTCCCTTTTGAAGCTCAAACTTAAGTTTGAGCCTCCAACCTCCAAATATTGAAGATGAGCCTCATACATTTTAGAGTAATTGTTGTATTGAATAAAAACATTGTTCTTTATTTTGGCTAGGTTAAGACTCAACCCTAAGCGTGAGCCACTACTTTATCACGAAGTGCAAACTAGAGTAGTGGCTCAAAATTAGGTTTGAATCTCATCATTGTCAATCCTAATTTGACTTTATGATAAAATAAATCTCATTTTTTTAGCTTCAACACTTTCATGCGTAATTCCTATGAACGATAGAAAAAGAGTTTCTCATATTATCTATGCTCAGTGCTCTTTTTTCACAAAAATCAAACTTAAATGTTATCGAATCAAGGATTTGATCAGTAGTTTTCAGGGATGAATGATATTTTCTAGTCCCTACATTTTATCTTCCCAAGTCTTTAGGGATACTCAAGTGCAAGCTTGAGTCTTGCACACTCCAAGCACAATCTTCTAGTTTAAAGTTAAGTTTTTTTGCTCCTTTGGCTAATCCTCACATATTGAGTGTCCACAAGTCATCGAAACTCATTTTCATGGAAGTGATGCTAAAAAGAATGAAGTAGAGGTGGTGGGGCTAGAGCAACACAAAGATTAAAGTAAACATATGTCTCTAGAGCTGGCTTCTAGACCATGCTTTTGAAAATATTCTCATGGAAGAAAGTGTCAAACAAGAAAATAAGAGATAATGTAGGGCCTTAAGTGACTTGTGACTCCCAGGAGGTACATGATGGATTTGGAAAATGGTTAGAAATAGTTTCACAATTTGGCAAAGCAACAAGTTTAAGAGATAGATTTGATGATGCACAAACGGTTAGGCCTCTAGGAAGCTTATCTTATTTTGAGAGGAGGGAGATAGATTTGGAAATTAAATTTTCCATAGTCAATCAAGAAATGCAATCAAATTTAGGAGGCACCATTATATTTAATTATGGGAACATAAATTGAAAGTAGTTGTGTAAAAAGTTTGAAATACATCTACTGGAAACGTACAAAGTCACTTGATTTTGACTTTTTAGCTAGAGAAAAATACTTTGTAATGTATGCAAGAAAGACTCCTCATGCACTTAAGGTAAAAAAAAACATGCTTCTATTATTGATCTTAAGGGAGGTGTACCTAGCAAGCAAGAGTAGAGCCATTCATTAATATAATGTGTCCAAATTGACATCAATTGCTACTATGCAACTTCTTTGCCTAAGATGTTTAGAACGGTTGGATAAATGTACTCTGTACTTTATGGTGAAATTTGGTCCATCACGCTACACAAGGACTTTTGTGCTTATTTGAGCACTCTTGATACACATGGATGTTAGGGGAAACTTATTTAGGCTGATAACGATGTTCTTTAGACAATCTTCAATATTAAGGGTGTGATACAAATGTAGTAATGCTTGCAACAATTAAGATACTTTTCTAATTGATGATAGCCTTTTTAAGGGATGTACATAATCCATTAAGTTTTTAAAGGATGAGCAAGTCCATGCTCTATAATGACCTTCAACCATACCTTCTAACTCTAAATAATATAGATGGTATTAAAAATATTATTATCATAAATTCACTAGGACAATCTCTTATGACTCAGTGTGATGACTTATTTATACTTCTAAGATCAAATAGAAAATCTATTCTAGTTCACCTCCCAAGTTCTAAAAGAAGAGCTTAAAAACAATTCGAATGAATTGGAAATCTTATCTTGTACATCTTCTCACTTACCATCATCTACTACAAAGCTCGAGTATGTTCAAGAAAGAGGGGGAATGCAAATAAGTAGACTAACATAAGTAGGGAACCAACATTATCGCATTCAAGTCTAGTGTGCCACTACTATCAATTTTGTAGGGAACCAACATTATCGCATTCAAGTCTAGTGTGCCACTACTATCAATTTTGTATCAGCTAAGCTTGTTGGAAATGACTTGCAAAAGAGGAAATTCGAGTGATGAGCATGCTATTAATTATTGTATTTTATCGGCCTATGATTGTGGTTCTTTCATAAGTGGACTTATAGGAAAAGCAGTCATATCAAATCTACAGAAGGCTTACACGAACGTTTGGGTAAGACTTCTACTTTTATAAGACACTAGGTAATAGTATTTTCAAAAGGATGTATAGCCCCTATATTGGTTATTCTTGCAGGTCAAAGAAAATCATCAATGGGGTCTAAATCAGTGCATTGATTGCTTGGATCTTCATCAACCATGGACATCTTGGTTGCATAGCAATTTGGAATGGGTTTGTGTTGAAGGCTCAATACGAAGACGTAATTTAAGCTACAACATTGTACTTAGATGGTTTTAACCTACTTGTCTAAACACAATCTCAACTTGTGTGCCATTACTATTAATGGGTTGAAATTTTACTTTACTTGATCTTGTATGTATTTTTGTACCTAATGTAATCTATTTGAAATCATTGTGTAATTTTTTTGGTTGAATCTACCTTATAATCAAGACTAAAGGCTAATGTCCATTTCATGGATGCAACAAGTATTGCAAAAATATATTGTATCCTTGGTAGTAATGATATCCATTGAGCATGTATTTTGTGTTGAATAAAGCAATTTTGAGCCTTTTTTTAAAAGTACTAATAGACTCAAGAGGTCTCCTCACATTTTAAAATTATACTTTCTAGAGAACCATCAAGAGTTTCATGGTATAGCTGGGCAGGAGCCATGTTAGAAAGACAAATATTTTGATTGCAAATCAATTTGTGGACTACAAGAATTTGGATTTGCTATGTGCACTTCATTCCATGATTAGAAAATGCTAAAGAGGAGGTCCTCAACAAAATCTCCACTTGGAAATAAATTGAATGTGTATGTTTAGTGTGGTCCCATTAGGAGGGCTCACAAAGGTCTTGATGGACTTCTTGTTGTGAAGTATGCCTCAAGGTATGCACTAAGAGTAATAGGAATGTCAAAGTTTGTACAAATTTGTTGAGTTTATTGAAGGTCATTTGTAGGTGCAAGGAGGGTCAACCTAGGGCTTCCAAGGCGGAGGGAGGCAGGGGGTGGTAATTTATCCCACATTGATTTTCTTAAATTGAAAAAAAAAACAGCTGAATAGATAGAAGATTTTCCAAGTAAATTAATCACTAAATGGTTATTTGGATTATGTAAAACCTAATTGTGAATATACTTGTAGCATGCTTGTGTTTGGGAGACATAATTGATTTCGTCAATGTCTCATGGAAGCACTTTTCATTCAAAAGTTTCTACATTCTAACAATGCTAAATCCATGCTTCCAATAGTTTCATTATACGTACAAAACACAACATTGTACATGTGTTCTAGGTCAAAATAGGAAATGATGGCTAAGGTACTAATAAGGTCTCGCATAGTGAAAGTGATGTGGACAACCCTTGTCATCTATCCTATGTGGAAGATATACATATTTTGTTGTCATTTGTGTTTATGTGGACACCCATATGTGCTTATCTATGTCAAAAAACCAACACACCATGTACACACATTATCCTTTATCAATGTAGTAGTCAAGCTATATACTATTTATAAACTCTTTCTTAGTGTAACTAATCTTGTGCTACTCTATGTAGTCTCGTTAGTCTCATGTATTAGCCAACAAATGAATCATTGTTTTATCCACCATAACCCCTTCATTAGGCTTGAACTCAAGTTTGTTCCTCATCAAAGTAGCCTAATAGATCACCATCAAATAAGCAATGAATTCTGTTTGGGCCTCCCATCCATGTGCGAGTGCCTCATTTTTTATGGAACAAACAGAAATTCCAAATAAGCATGAGACGTTCTATGGCTAAAAACAATGAGATTCAAAGTTCCATTTTTGAAAATGGGACTTGAATAGTTCCCAAATTTCCTAAATATGAGTTAGCAACCCTTTTTGCCTTTCCTGTGGGATGGATATAACCCCTTTAATCTTTGGAAAAGATTCTTGTAGGTCTAGGCTATATGCATCGGCAAAACGAAGATCTTCCCATGGTACTAAGGAACTTTTGGATCTTCCTTGTTTTGGAACTTTATGAGCCTAATTAGAGGAAAGACAATCACTCTTTTGCAAGAAATTTACAAAAAATTCATGTAAAATTGAGTGATTTTTAGTGTGTAATTAGGGTATTTTTTGCTAACTAGCCCCTCTAATTACTCACTAATTACATGCACCTTTCACTATTTAGATGCATGCCCATTATTATTATATGTTTAATTTTTAATGAAATTGATGCTACACATGAGAGTTTGTGTTGGTTGCATGTAGGTGAAGGTGCGGTGAAGCGGATCACACACACATATGTAGGCATCATTTGGAGTTGGAATCGGCATGATGGTTTAGTGCAATGTGAGTACACTAATTCTGATTGAAATTCCTGATTTTTGCAGGAATTCAAGCGGTTTAAGTAAACTTGATGTGCTAAAATTAGGAGCGGTTTTGTGTTTGCCTATGTGTAGGCAAAAATGTGCTCATTTTAGGTGCAATTTGTGACAAATTTTGTGTCTATGACTGAGTAGAAAGCAGCTATATTCTTGATGATGTTGTGGTGATTACGGATCAAAATTTTGAAGCACAAAATCATGTTGTTATGCCGTCAAAATTCCAAAAAAAGTATGTGTGTGAAAGCTTGTAAGTGTGTTAATTGTGCAAAGTTACACACTTTTGAATTGATTTGAATGAGTGACTGAAGGTGCAACTGAATTGATTGAAATGTTGATTTAATGGTGTAATTAATCAATGTGCAAAAAACTATCTAATTAGGCCACTAATTAGACTAATGTTGGGTTTGAAAAAGATTAAAAACGGTCAAAATTGATTCAACTTTGCGTGATAATTTGATGAATGATTGATCGAAGGAGGCAACACCACTGCTAAGTGCTGCATTTTGAGGTAGATTGGGTTGCATAATTTTTAGAAATTCGTTGGTGATTTTTTGGCTAATTTTTGCTAATTTATTGCCTAAAATTGTTAATTTTTATCCCAAAAAAATAAAGATGAGAAAACCTGAGGCAAATAGTTGATCCAGAGTGTGTTTTGATACCCCATAAATTTTCCTTGATTTTTGACTAGTTATAACATTTTTGGGGCATTTCTTGAGTAATTTTCTAATCTTGGGTGATTTTTTTACTTTTTTGTATTGTTTTTTACTTTTTTTAAAAAAAGTAAAAAACAAAATGCACAAACACTCCCACACACACCATTCGCATGCGCACGCGCACACACACACACACATGCGTGAACGCACCCCTACACACACAAACTCATTAAGCTACAAGAGGACCATTAAAAAAGAGCACCTCTCTCTTTCCCTTGTCTTCTTTCTCTCTTTCCTTTACGGCTGACTTAATGGTGTAATTAATCATTGTATGGAAAATTATCTAATTAGGCCACTAATTAGACTAATGTGGGGTCTGAAAACGATTAAAAATGGTCAAAATTGATTCGATTTTGAGTGATAATTTGATGAATGATTGGTTGAAGGGTACACCATCATTGCTAAGTGCTCCATTTTGAGATAGATAGGACTACATAATTTTTAGAAATTTTTTGGCTAATTTATTGCTAAAAATTGATAATTTTTAACCAAAAAAATGATGAAGATTGAAAATTATGAGCCAAATAGTTGATTTGGAGTGTGGTTTGCTACCCCGTTAATTTTCCTTGATTTTTTGGCTAATTTTAACATTTTGGGGCATTATTTGAGTAATTTTGCCAATCTTGGGCAATTTTTTAAACTTTTTTGCATTGTTTTCTACTTTTTTTAAAAAAGTAAAAAACAAAATGCACACACACTCCCACATACACCGTTCGCACATATATACACACTGACATTCATACTCCACACACACCGTTTGCACACACACACACACACACACACACACACACACACACACATACACATGCGTGAACACACCCCTGCACACACAAACTCATTAAGCTACAAGAAGACAAAAAAAAAGAGCACCTCTCTCTTTCCCTTGTCTTCTTTCTCTCTCTCCTTTACGGATCATCCTGCTTGCAACCTTTTTGTGTTTTTCATTCTTTTGTGTCATTGACTTTTTTTATTGTATTCATTTCATTTTGTTTCTTTTCAATTTCATTTTAACACCATTCCATTCCATTTCAGTTCAATTTCATTTCATTTCATTTCAATTCAGATTCATTTTATTTTTTTTTTAAACTTTCATTTCATTCATTTGTATATTAGCCCAAAAAACGAAAACAAAGAAAAAGAAAAAAATAAATCACAACAATCTCAAAAAAGAGAAATTCAATTAAAAAACAAAAAAATTCACAAAAATAGACCAAAAAACTTAAAACATAGAAAATTCAAATTAAAAAAAAAACTCAAAAAAATAAAAAACAAAATGAAAAAATTCTTAGAAATAATAAAATCAAATTTTAAAAAAACCTCCAAAAAAATACAAAAACACAAAAAAGACAGAAAAACTTGTAAAAACCAAAAAAAAATTGCAATTGATTTTCTTATTTCTTCTTTTGAGCTTTTCCTTTTATTCATTTTTTTTCTTTTACATTTGTTTGTTGTTTTTTTGTAGATATTTTTATTTTAATATTTAACAAAAAATAAAAAGTCAAAAAACAGAAAAGAAATTTGCATTTCTCTTCTTCAACTCTTCTCCTTGCATCACACCCTCATCTTATACCCCCTAGACGCCCCGTGTATGCGTACTTATGCACGATTAGACACGCTTAGAGTAGGTATGCACTGAGAGCTTGATTTTTGCTCGACTACGTCAAAATTGACATGATTTGAGCCAGATTGCAGGCACGGACTCTGTTTTTACACGTATTTTGATTTTGGTCTATTGTCGGTCAGTTTACAAGCCTCAGAGCCTGTTCACGGGCACTTTTCTATTTTGACTTGATTCGATTGCAGAGTCCACGAGAAATCACATTTGACCTTGATTTGCTATATAGATTTGTTTGTGGTCTTGATATTGATCAGATTATGCTAGTTAGAGCCCATTCACACTCGAGACCTCGCCTTGGATTGATTTTAGCCAGTGGTCATATGCTAGCGCACGATTAGAGTCCAATTTGAGCCGTTGATTGCTTTTTGACCAAACTTGACGGAGAGATGTTTTCTAGAGCTTCTTCATACGTAGTGACTCTAGATTAGCACTTGGCCAGCCTTTGATTGCTAGATTTGACATAGATCGATAGATTTTGATGACCATGACCCCTTCAAGCTCCAATTTAGTATTAATACGGTTGGTAGGAGAGTACGATGGACTTTTATGCTATCGTGATCGACATGTATGTCGCTATCATGAAATTGCTCTATATTATGTGAGGCTTCTGTCTCATGACTATTCTACTCCTGTTTTCTAAACACTTAGAGTGGGTGCACACCCTACACTGCACAATCATCTCATAGATTCCATAGAGGTACTCTACCGAGTCCAGAGGATAGAGACGAGACATGAGAGTGCAACGGCATATCTTGAGGACATTGTTGAGACACATTCCATTCAGTGATCGCTCAGCTATGACGGATGCATGACGATATGCTATATGGTGATGAGGATGTTTGCATGTATTCTAGAGATTCACAGATGCCTCCTAGAGCCTCATGTAGAATTTGGTACATCCATGGTTAGTAGGCCCTATGTCTTGGTTTAGATGGTTGGAGCACATATACAATTATTTTTGGCCTTCCATACAGACTTACCCCTAGCCCTACATCACATGTTCCTAGTGCCATATTGGAGCCAGAGGTAGTGTCCACTCATAGAGTGAGATTACCAGGTAGAGCACCTCCAGGATTCCACCTAGACCCATTGTGCCACATGACACCATAGAAAATTCTAGATCTGGGTTGAGATCCAAGATTGATGCATCTCTTGAGTAGTTATCATTGCGAGATTGATGGACGGAGAGTGAGATGAGCTTGAGACCACGATACTCAGAGGCACCATCCAGAGTCACCTTCACATCGTGAGCTAACCCCAACCATCTTGCCTTGGCATGGTTGGCCATTCTCATCCACACATTTGATTTGACTACAACTTTGACTCCAACATCTTTCATATCACCTTCCATCATAACACAAACCTGCACTTCACCATCAATGTTTATTTGATGGGTGCTTCAAGGAACAAATATAGCACACGTGACATCAAAGGAGGTCACAATAGCTTCCACGTTTCCATGAAGGTTTTTTGATGTAGAAGCTTCTCCAGTCACACCTCACTATGCTCAATGCATGAGTGTCTATTGGAATTTATCCTTCACTTCACCAAACTTAAAATACATAGACATCAATTCTTATGCTCACCTATACCATCATGAGCAACACAATGTAGACATGATCAACTCTTTTGTCTTGTGCAGTACCTAGAATAGCTAAGACTCTTAGACCATCAAGAATATTACTGAAAGATTTGGGACTAACACCTTTCTCATTTAGTGGTTTAGTTGCTTGACTTTGACTCTTATGCCATGTGTTTTTAATGGCAACCTGGACGTACTTGTTCCAAGCCAGAAACCCAATTCCATAGGTTCTTTGGATGTCACCATTTTGTCAAGTAGGTTGGTATACTTTTTCTCCTCTTGATTATTTTATCGTATGTCAAAACTACTTTGGGAGACATGTTCTATGATTGTAGTAGGGAATCATAGAGCCTTTGCGTTATCTCCCATGAGAAGTGGTTGTATATGTTTGTGGGTTCTTTGTGATGGAGTTTCCAATAGTAGCAATCTTGAAACCAACCATTTCTTTGGTGTCTGTTTGCATTTTTGCCTTTTTCTCTATGACTCAATGGACACTAGGCTTTTGTATCCATATCTAATGATTAACGTAATACAATCCTTGCTTTTGTAGTAGATGAGGAGGTATCTATTTGTAGGTTGTGTTACCCTCATTTGTGACTGGATTTTGTTGGCTCTTGATTGTGATTGCTTGCCTCTGGGTAGGGTCTTATGCTACATGGTTGATCTTAGTTGTTCTAAGTTGAGCTTCTACGTTTGGTAAAATTATTTGAGAGTTACCTTCATAAAATATTTGAGAGTTACCTTCATAAAATCCTTGTGCTTCAAGTAGCTTGCTAGAATGATCTTTTGCTTCACATGTCTTTGCTGGATAGCTTGGTAGAAGTCTCTCTTTGGTACCCATACCTATTGAATTGCTTGTTTCTTTAAAGATTTTCTTTTTTTGGGTGTGTGTGTGGTTTTTCTTTCTTCTGATTGAGGTGTTTGTCTTCCATTGATAGCTTGGCTTTCTCTTTGTAGAACTTTTTTCTCGAGGCAAGTAGGTCTAGTCTATTATCTTAGGCTTTTTGACCCAAATATTAGTGTTTCCTTCAAAGTAGCCACGAGCAGTGATTCACTCATTTGATGCTACCCACCCTATGAACTTTGGTTTTTGAGGTTGAACTTGAGATTGATCTATTCAATCTTGATCTTTGTCTTTGACATGGTTTTTGGATACTATCACCTAGTTGATTCTTTTTCGGCTTTTTTTGGAGGCTTTGTTGTGATGGAAACTTTGGTCGATAAAAATTTTTCTTAGGTTTCCATTGTATTGTCGATGGTTTGGCTTGTGATGTAAAGGTTTTGTAGAAAGATTCATGGAGACGTGTTGAAGGTAAACTTGTTGACTTGCAAGGTTGATCTTATTAAGTGCTTGCTTTAGATTTACCTTTTTCTGCCATGGTTGGTGGTTTTTATTTTGCATGGATTTGAGATTCTTTTAGAACTATTGTTGTCGTTGTTGCTGAGGATTTTTATTGTAGTCAAAATAAGATGTTCATCGAGATTTTGCCGAGACAAGACTCTCCATGATATGATGGGATCTAACTTTGATTATTTGTTGTTGAGTAACCTTATCGCATACTACCTACAATGGTGTTTCAACTCTTTGTTTAGGATGCTTCCATAAGTAACCATCCCTCAAGAAGTATCCATATGCTTTTTCTCTTATCCTCTTGAATTCCTGCTCAATCCAATCATCTTGCTTTTGCAAGGTACTTAAGTAGCGACCTATCAAGAGCCATTTATCCTCATATAGTTCCTCTGAAAAGGACTCAAGTGAAGACACAAAACATCCATGACTACTCTTTGCATGATCAATAGTGTAAAACTTTGTGCCTACATCATCTCCCTCAATAATCATGTTTTGTTCATCTTCATACCTTGCCCTACATAGAATATCTGCCATTGGATTGTCTTTCCCTGCAATATACTTGAACTCAGAATTCAAGGACTTTATGTAGGCTATCCATCACAACATTGCAATATGAGGAGTCGAACAGTGTGTGATCATTCCAAAAAGAGGAAAACAATCAGCCACAACCATTGATGCCCCTATCAAGTACTCCTTGTCACACCTCAATGCTGTAACCACCCCCATAGTTCCCTTTTTACTTGTGCATAATCTCGTTGGCAAGAACTTAGAATCTTGGCTCCAGATCTCACCACATACCTTTTTACTTCGTCATCATCTTGCCCTATTGCCCATCCTATCCTTGCAGGACTCGTGTGCACTGTCACAACGACATGTCTCTCACATGCATAGTCTACCTTTCTCAAGGTTGGTGATGAAATAAGTAGCTTCTTTAGCTTTCTCATGGCTTTTGTGTGCTCTTCCTCCCATCAAAACTTCGGATTCTTTCTCAATAACCTACAAAGGAGATTTGCTACATGTGCATAACGTTGTATCCAAATAAGATAGAAGACACAAGCACTAAGAAATCTTTGAACTTCAGTTATAGTTGTACATGTTTCTTTCATGTTTTTGATTGCATCCATCATTTTTGGACAAGGCCTTCTACCATAAGGACCACACATATGCCCCACAATCAACACTTCATTAACTCCAAATACAGATTTTTGCCCTGACAGGGTAAGATTAACTTCTTCCAACCTTGAAAAAATCTTCTCATAATCTTTGATATGGTTCACAACAAAATTACGGCACCCCCTTGAATCCATAGCTTCATCTTTATCGTTATCTTCACATCCTTTGATGGGCACATCATCAAGAAATGGCATTGTGATTTGAGGTATGAAGTCACGTAGAACCTTGTTCATCCCATTCATCATACGTGCAACTGATTTGTTGCTCCTTGAGGTAAGGTACACATCCTTACCAGTCCCAAAGGTGTTTTCATAGCTGAAATTAATCGTACCCCGAATAGAGACCCCCCATTGAGTAAATTGACCTTCCTGCAAACGCCTCTGTAGACTCATCCACTATAGGTCCTATACCCACATTCCTGATGGTAACCTTGTTTAGTGTGTGCTTGTGATTAGTGTGTCGCATGATGGGATTATGATGTGTGTGTCTATGCAACTACTAGTGTGTGTGATTGGGTTGATTTGAGGTGAAGAGAAGTTGATGTGGAGATTGTCAATGATTATGTCTTAGCTCCTCCATAGGCCAAGAAGCTCACCTCATATAGTCACCATTTGTGCTGCCATGATTAGCTCACTAATCGTGTGAGTGTTCCCATGCCCTGGCTGGTAGCTCATCTCTCCAGATTGATAACTTTTTTGGTCATTGGAACTATGCTACGATGGTACCACCAATGTTTGGCACCTCTGCTAGGGATCAACGCCCTACGCTAGTATGGTTATGGCATAGTCGAATGTGTTTCCTCACTAATTTCTTCACTAATTTCACTTGTGTGTTTGTTGTTTTGTGGATTTTGGATGTGTGTCCATAAAGCAATGTATTCAATTTCTCATAATTTGATTCCATATCTTGATAATTGTGTGTCTATACACTCTAATTTCACACCAATTCTTTGCTAGTTTCATTGACGTTGACTAATGTTCTACTAATTGGACTAACATTTGGAGTGTACATATAGATATTTGCCTAATTAGAGGCTTGGATTGCATTCTAATCATGTTTTTTGCTAATCTAAACAATTTCTTGATTTTTGAGTGCAAGATTAAGGATTAGAGCTTCAGATTGTTCAACCGATCTTCATTGGAAACATAAACAAAGTGGTATTCTCAATCTCCCTAGAATCTAAACATGTGTAGAGATGAGTAGAGATACCATGATGATGATTCAACACCATGTCGATGCTATGACGTTATGCTTTGGAAAATTTTGATATGTTCATTTTCATGCCGTTGTAATGTTGAATTCTTTTAGATTTGGAGGTGTATGGAATTGACAAATTCAATTACTAATTGGTGAGTTTAGATTGATAATTGTGTGCCTAATTGATCTAATTGCAAGCTTGTGCATTCTAATTAAGTGTGTGTGCACTCTTTTGAGTGTGTGTATGCTTAATTAAGAGTGTGTATGTGCCAAAAAATCAAGTCTATGTGCATGCTTAATAGATAATGTGTATGCAAAATTGTTGTGAAAAATGCTTGATGAACTCATGTGTGTGCTGAAATCAACAATGTAGACACTCTGATTGGACCAATTATGAGCCAATTTTGTCTCAAAATTGCCTAGTTTTGAGATTTGCATTGATGAATTAATTGACAACTCAAATGAAAATTTAATGATTATTTTATCTTGCTGCACTTTGCGTCTAATGGAATGGGAATTTTAGAAAAAAAATCATGAATTTTTGGCTTTTTTTAAAAAAAAATTGGCATTTTTTGCTAATTATTACACTAATTACTAATAAATTTCATAAAACTTTGACCGTGTGTGCGCTTGATGATCTAGTTTGAATGTGTATCTATGACATATTTTCAAGCACTTTCATGTACGTGTGGACTTAATTTCGAGCGCTTCGGTATTCTCGCGATCGATTATAATTTCGAGCCAAAATTGACCAATTGGGATAAAATCTGCTATTTGCAGCTTGTTGCACATGACCGATGTGATCAATCTTGATTATTGCTGATTTCTTGCCAAGTGGAAACCCCATGGACTCACGCTTAGAGAGTCTTCTCGTGGTGAGTTTCATAACTCACACACACTAGTCTAAGGTTGTTTCCTTGGAAAAAGGGAGAAATGGTGCGTTTAGGAAACTTTTGCAGATAGTTTGAAAGACTTGGAGTAGTTTCCTATATCTTAGACCTATGCTTGGTGAGAAAGGCGTGTTTCTCACTATTTTTAAAAAGCACTTTTTTCATTCCATGTGAAGTTTAAGCATTCCTTTTCATGCATGGGAATGCAAAAAGGGATAGTTTCACCAAACTGTGAAACCCATCGTGTGGAGGCCCTCTTAGCCTCGGACCTAGTCTTGTCTTCTTTGCGCTCGTTGACAAGACACGTGAGTCAAACTTGCTGCATACCTTGCCAAAATCCGGTCACTGCTTATGTCCACCAACCATAACTGGTGTTGATAAGGTTCCAACTTGCCAGTGACCCCGTCATCAAAAACCTGCAATGGCCTTGGATTTTGCCTATCAGACATGGCCCCCGCAGTTAGTGCTCTTGGTGCTTTGCCGACCCCGCACCTGCATTTGACCAATCCCGCAATCAGCACCTTTCCTCCATGCCAAATCTAGCATGCCTCGCCTTAATTGGCATTGAGCCGTCTCCAACCACATCAACCAGTTGTAGTTGGTGTTAAAAAGCCAATCCTAACTCGCCAATCCCACACTCACCCTCTATCGGGCTCCACTGCCAAGCACGCACACCCGCTTGTGCAAGAGCTGCATTGAAAATTTTAATAAAGAAACGAAAGAGCTAATTCTTGATCACCCAAGGAAGGGGGGGTGTTCACGTGGGAAATCAAGAGGTATTCCCAGCTTCTATAGCTGTTGCTCTCTTTCCATATGGTTAATCTTCACACGCGAAGGCCTTGCCACATCACCACTCGTGCATGTTGTCTTTCCTACGCTTTCCATTGTAGGAGCAAACTTGCTCTTGATCCATTACTGTTGGATCAAATAAAATTTATTTTCCTGTAGGATTAAGGATAAATTCTCAATATTTGGAACTCCATAAAGCCAAATCAAGTGCATCATTCTGTTGTAATTCATCCTTATAGCATTTTGTTGCAATACTCAGGTGAAAGTAGGCACGATCTTCGTTGCATTTGCCAAGCAATTGATACCTACAATTGAGGATCTATGTATGACAAAATTGTATTTTTGATTTGGTTTATTTTGAACACTGGGGACTACCATGGGAGGTAAGCAGCTTATTTTTACTCAAATTGTCGCCATCAAAACAAATCAACCCACAAAAATCACGCTTAGTTTGGCATGGCTCGGGTGTTTCATGAATGATGTCTTTGTTACTCTAACTTTTTACCATCCATTTGGCCAGGCTTAATGAATTGGTTGACACATGTTTTAAAGAAAAAATTTGACCTACTGTATTACCAACCCGGGTAACATGACTGCTTATTTTACAAGTGGAATGTGTGTATTCTATCAAGGACCTGGTCGCCTATGTTCGAATCTAAGGGTGCAATAATTGGGTGCAATCTACTAGTGGGTAATCTTTAAATTTTGGTTACTCTTGTGATTTATACATTCACCCCTTAATCGGAGCTTCTTCAAAGTGTTTTATGTTGGAGCTATATATGGCTCACTCTACTCAACTTGGTCTCACCTATATATTTGTATCTTGTCCTCAATATGAATCAGTCTTTGGGAGCGTACATGATGTGTCTCTTGCCTCGTCTCTCTCTCTCTCTCTCTCTCTCTCTCTCTCTCTCTCTCTCTCTCTCTCTCTCTCTCTCTCTCTCTCTCTCTCTCTACATCTCCACATGGTATCAAAGCACTAACGATCACGCGTCGATTCAATTCATGGTGACAAAACAGTATGTGTATGCAATTCGCATGTAAGATTCAAAATTGCTACAAATTTTATATTTTGAGGATTGATTCTTGTTAATTGTGGTTGTTTTGTGTTAAGAAGAATATGGTGGTGTTTATTGCTAATCGATACAATAAATCACTGATTACGTTTTCTTGTTGATTTGTTTTTTGACACCCTGAACTTTGTCTCAATTTTTGGGGGTCTTCTGCTCAAAATTTGGAGAAACGAGAAAAGTGCATTAGCACTTTTCATCCAACATTTGTTCGTCTCCTCGAGCTCTTCGATTTGAGTTCTAGGTTTGCGTCAATCGGAGTTTGTAGCAAAAAGTTATGCTATTTTTACTGCAAATTGAGCTTGACAGAGCTTTCTTCGTCCTGCGTCTTTGTGAAGCGTCCGCGATCATTTTTCTAATTTTGGCGTTAACTTTTTCGAGCAAATTTAGCTTTATTCATATTGTGGCCGTCAATCTTGTGTCCCACGTCACTCTATTTTGAGGACTTTTTTATTATTCACGTCTCCTTTTCCCTGCTTTTTTGAATGACGTCTCTCACATCTTTGGACTTGTATTGAGCATCCTTCTTGCGTTTATTGTTGATAGACCACAATCCTCATATTTGTCTCGTTCTCAATTGCAGCCTTCACCATATATGGTGTGCAGATTCTGCGATCTTGTCTTATACGTCTTCTCGCAACCGGATATGGCTATGACTATTCTCGTCAACTGCTTTCCTTCTAGCCAGCGTTCTGTTCCTCCTTTCCAAAGCCAAGGATTTCCAAGGTGTAAAGCAAAGATGTTGTTAATTCTTGAAGGAGATGAACTCTCTGATGTTGTCCTTGGAAATCGTGTTTGTCCACCTCAGCCTATTGATACGGATCATGATAATGTGCTTATCATCGAAGGACCTATATTTCAAGATTGGAATGCTGCGTATACGGATTGGCAATGACGTGATAAAGCAGCTCGTCAATATTTCTTTTTGCTCTTAGTGATTCTCTTTTGCTTGATATGTATGAACTTCCTACTTCTGACGACGTATGGAAGTACCTTATTGCAAACTTTTAGAAGAAATTTGTTACAGAAATACTTTATTTGAGAGGGTTGTTTAACAAACTACAATATGAAGTTGGTACTGCCATGACGGGACATATTGAGTCTTTCAAATCTATTATTAATCAACTTGCTACTGCCGGTGATCCTGGTCCACAAAAGAAACTGATTACACTTCTCCTTGATACGGTGAAGGACTCCTCTTATGATAACATTGTTACTATTCTTCTAATAAAGATGGTCTTGATTTCGACCAGTCAAGAACGACGTAATGCTGGTCATGATACAGCTATGATTTCACAAGAGGAGACTAAGTCACAACAAATGGAACGTGTTTTTTATGCTCGAAGGTGTCCGTTTCAAAGAGGAAACCGCAGAGGTGGCCGTCGTGGTAATATCTTCTCTCGTCTCAAATTCCTAGTAAGCAATGTTCTTACTGCAACAGAGATGGCCATACTGAAGATGATTGTTGGGCACGTCAATATGATAAAGAACACAATATTACCACGAAAAAACCACGTTTATCTAGAGACTCTTCTTCTCCTTCTTGTGAATATTGTGGATGATCTGATCATCCCACTCATATGTGCTATAAGCGTCGATTCGACACAGATCGTAATAGAGCATATGCTACTGAACATCGAAACAACATTGTACCAGAAACAAGCTACATCGTATGTTCAATTGCTCCAGAAAGAATATATCATGTACGTGATGGTTCACTTTTTATTGTTGATTCTGGTGCTATAGGAAATATGACATATCAGTATAAGTGGCTCCATAACTATCATCCACTACCAGTTCAACGTGTTGTTTATCTTGTTGATGATGCGACTTGTCAAGTAAAGGGTATTGGAGATTTATATCTTGGTACCTTATCTTCTTCCACTTGAATTTTGCGAGGAGTATTACATGTACCAGATCTTCAACGTAATCTTATTTCAGTTGCTAGACTTGTTGATCTTAGTCTCTTTGTTGGATTTGATCATACCAAATGCCAAATTGAGAAAGATGGGCAGACTATAGCCACTGCTCTTGAAACGGTAATTTGTTTGAACTCTCTCTCAATGATGTTGTAGCAAATGTTGTTACTGCTCCAGGTGATCATGATTGCAAAGTATGACATCACCGTTTTGTTCATGCTGATTTCTCAAAAATCCTTGATCTTCAGCGTCGTGATCTTGTTCATGGCATGGATCTTAAAGCTCATCCTCATATGGGAATTTGTGAGTTTTGTGCTCTTGGGAAACATAATCTTAACACTAGGTTGGTAATGGGACACTTTTATGTCCGATTAAGTGACCATTTTCCTTGAATTATGTCAAGAGTTTCAAAATGGATTTTGAGGTGCTATCTATTTAGAAAGTTGTCTCATGAGCTTAAAAAAACTCGACATTTTTTTGGAATATCAGTTTCATCTTTAACCTTGTCCTTGCACAACATTTCACAACCTAAACTGTGTGAAAAAACGGGTCATGTTTTTGGCTTTTTTCAACTTTTTGCAACTATACCAGTCTAGAATTCATGTTTGTGAGGTCTATAATGCTAGAGAACTATCTTTAGTAGTCCTCAACATGTCCTGATGCTTCTAGGGAGAAATAAATGTTAAAGTTGTAAGTTATGACCAAATTACAAAAATGGTAAAATCCTGTTTTTTAGCCAATTTTAGCTCCTCTATGATTTTTTTGGTGGCTTTCATGATATCCAAATGCATTTTTTATTTTCTATGTCGCATATTGTAACATAAAGCTAATATTCCTTGAGTTTTGGGGCACCTAATACCCTATTTTGCATATAGACAACGATGGTTGATTTTTTCAATTATAGAAGAAAACGAAACATTCTAGTATATCAAGTATAGCTTTTTCAATATTGTTAGTTTCTTGTGACAACTACATGCATTTTGTAGGTAGTAACCATATCTAGTCAGAAGGATCAAATTTGGCTAGACATTGAATAGTTTCTATGGGATTCTACAAGTCATAATGTTGAACCCAATTTTTTCATGTTTCCTTTATTTAGGACTTCATCTTTGTCCGCAAGATTCCCCTTGGTAAGAGATGTATTATTCTTTTGACATGCTCCATGGCTACTTATGAACCTAAAGGACAATAGGGAACTAAGAAAACATGCATATATTATTTGTATTGAGCGTGGCTATAGAAACTTTGATGATATGTTTGCAGAATGGTAAAAATTCAACTTTTTTGTACCTATTTCTTTTGGTAAAACAAAAAATAGTGAGTGAGAAGCAATCATATGTTCTGATCACCAACCCATTGAAGTTAACTAGGGAATTTATCTCAAGTCCTACAAAAATCCCTAATCTTATTTTTATGCAACAAAACGTAAGAAATGACTGTTTTGATGAAAATGTACTGGTCCATCAACTTTGGAGGCTTGGTGTGACCAAAGATGAGATATTTTACAAGTTTATTTTTTTTTCCATGTGTAGTAGGCCTTGAACTATAACATCATGAAAGGATTTTACAAAATGAGTGGATCTACTACAGTTTTGGAGGTTTTTTTCAAAACCCTGAAAGGACACTTTTATGTCATGTTAGGTTACCAACCTACTGTTAAACCCTTTCCTCTTTCAAATAAAACTCATTCTCATGACATATTGGATCTTGTTCATACTGATATATGTGGACCTCTACCTTCTTCGAGATCACAATATCGCTACTTCATTACTTTCATTGATGATTTCTCACGGTATACGACTGTATTTTTACTTAGACAAAAATATGAGGACTTATCTGTTTTCAAACAATTCGACAAGGCTGCGGAACTTCAAATTGGTCGTTGCCTTAAGAAGCTTCATAGTGACAATGGAGGCAAATATGTTTCTCAAGAGTTTGTGAATTACTGTGTTGACAGTGGAATTCATCATGAACACACTATTCCATATTCACCTCAACAGAATGGCGTTGTTGAACGAAAAATCGTACTATTCTCAATGTTGTAAGATGTATGCTGATTCATTCTAGTTTATCTCGTGTTTTTTGGGCTGAAGCTACTTTGACAACAGTATTTATTCAGAATCATCTTCCTACTGCTGCACCCTCTGGTAAGATACCCATCACAACATGGACAGGTGACATTCCTTCTGTATCTCATTTTAGAACCTTTGGATGAATTGCTTATATTCATGTTCCCAAAGAAACACGAAGAAAGATTGATACTCCACGTCTTAAAGTTATTTTTATTGGATATTCTGACACTTCCAAAGACTACAAATTCTATGACCCTTCCTCTGAGAAAGTAATTGTGAATCGTGATGCTACTTTTAACGAACAGCTTATGGAAGGCTCATGGTCCATGGATGATTCTAATGATACTAAATCATTGCTTCACGCTTTTCCATTTTTTTCAGATGATGAAACTCTTCCTATAGAGAAACTTTGTTCTTCACAACCATCCATTCCGAATGCTGGCAATGATGATATTGATATTTTTATTGATCTGCCTATTGATTTTGAACATGGCTCATGTCATGTTTATGATGATGATATTATTGATAATGCTTTTTCTACTTCTGAAGATCCTGTTACTTATGATGAAGCTATCTCTTCACCACAAAAGGATCAATGGAAAGAGGCTATAGAAGCAGAGTACGATTCTCTTATCTCTAAAGGTACATGGATACTAACTGAATTACCTCCTGGTCGTACAGCTATTAAGCGTAAGTGGGTGTATAAGACAAAAGTAAAAGCAGATGGATCTTTTGACAAGTTCAAGGCACGTTTAGTTGCAAAAGGTTATTCCCAAGTAGCTGGTGTTGATTATCAAGAGACCTTTTCACTAGTTGTTCGCATTACAAGTTTTCGAGTTTTATTGGCATTTGTTGTTCAATTTGATTTAGAAGCTCATCAAATGGATGTGCGAACTGCTTTTCTTAATGGTGACTTGGAAGAGGAAATTTATATAGAACAACCAGAAAGGTTTGCTATTCCAGGTAAAGAAGACCTTGTTGCTCAACTCCATAAGGCACTATATGGTCTCAAACAAGCTTCACGAGCCTGGTATACAAAATTTGATCTTTTTCTCACCTCTAAAGGATTCATCTCTTGCTCTTCAGATCCCAACTTATACATAAAATGCCAAGGTAGCAATTTTGTGATTCTTGCTCTTTATGTGGATGATACCATCTTTGTTTCCAATGATTTAGGATTTCTTCAGCAAGTGAAAAAGTTATTGTCTTCTACATTTGATATGGTGGATCTTGGAGAGATTCACTCGTGTCTTGGCATTCAAATCCAATCAAATCATACAAAAGGTATTTTATTCCTTCGACAGTCAAAGTTTATTGCAGATAATATTCAAAAGTTTGGTATGGAATCTGCACATTCAGCCAACACACCTTGTCTTACAAGCTCTACGAAGAACACTTCTGACAATGGCGGTCAACTTGTCACAAATCAGCCTTATGCTAACTTGATTGGATGTCTTCAGTTTATTGGCATGAACACTCCCTGATATTCTGTTTGTTGCTAATTATCTTGGACAACATCTTGCATGTCCTTCTCTTTAGCATTGGTGTGCAGCAAAGCATGTGTTGAAATACTTGAAAGGCACTACAGATTTTGGTTTGGTCTATTGACGACAACTCACATCAGATTCTATACAATCTCTTTCTCTTTTGGGTTACACTGATGCAGACTGGGCAACTTCTCACAATTATCTATGCGATCTACTAGTGGAAACTGCTTCTTTATAAATGGTTGTCTTGTTTCTTAGACCAGCAAGAAACAACGTTGTGTTGTAGTTTCTATGACTGAGTCAGAATATGTTGCGGCATCACTTGCAGCTCGTGAGTTGATATGGCTTTGACAAATGCTGGTTGATATTGGTCACTCTCCTCTTTCTAGCACACCTTTGCGGTATGACAACCAAAGTGCTATTAGTCTTGCAAAAGACTATGTTCAACATAATAAGTCAAAGCACATTGCTGTCCATTATTATGTCAGGTATGAAGTACACAAAGGAACCATTATGGTTGAACACTGTCCAAGTGACCAGATGATTGCAGACATTCTGACCAAACGCCTCAACGAGCCACGTTTCATCCTCTTGTGCTCGGAGCTTGGAGTTGCTTCGGCCTCACTCTTTCTAGATTATCTTCTTTGCTATTGTAATAGCTTTGTATATATGACATTGTAATCATATAGGTACCATGCACTATGCACACTCCACATCTGCACATTGTGATCTTTGATCACTTGTATATTTGTATATAGATGCACAATTCACTTTCACATCATCATCACTGGTTCATATTTTCACATTGTATAGGGGCTTGGGTTTTTCCCTTGAACTCCCCAAGGGTTTTTTCATCCAAAGCTAAAGACCTTAGTTTGAGTGGGGGTGTTGGAGCTATATATGGCTCACTCTACTCAACTTGGTCTCACCTATCTATTTGTATCTTGTACTCAATATGAATCAGTCTTTGGGAGTGAACATGGTGTGTCTCTTGTCTCGTCTCTCTCTCTCTCTCTCTCTCTCTCTCTCTCTCTCTCTCTCTCTCTCTCTCTCTCTCTCTCTCTCCATCTCAACATTTTCTTCCTAAATTAGTATTGCACACTTGCTTGTAAAAGTGTCCTAAGCTCATTTGTCATTTGATTTTCTGATGCAAGCAGACAACCGCCATGTTTTTTTTTAAGGGTTGACTTTGTGCAAGTGGTCTGATTGAGTTCATCAATTTTAAAGTGCACCCATAAAACAATTATTTTTTCCATTGGGCAATACTTCTCTCTATATGTGTGAGCATCAATACACTTTTTTTTCCCCAACAAAGAAGAGAAGATTATATTATCCGAAAGAGAGAGCAAAAGTTACAATTGAACTAGAACTGAGTACGATGTCTGAGACGGGAGACTCTCCCATATTACATATTACATACCATCCTACATAACAACGAGATCCATAGCATTCTTGACATAAGTACATCAGAAATTCCCTTAGGCCACCTCATATGCACGCAGTGACTCGATCTGATTAGATAGCTTTTCCATGAAGTCTTTAGCTTTAGAGATTGCTTCATAGGTTTCTGCAATAGCTTGCATGTTTAATGCCGTCATGTTATGAATTTCTTTTCTCTTCCAATCAGTCAGCGGAAAATCTCGATCATCATCCGATAATTCCATTAGAGTCTTTGTTGCATCTTCATTGAGTCTATTCCAAATGTAGTAGGTGTTGGACAGGGTAATTTTCAGCTTGTAGACCTGCATATTAAAATCCATAAAAAGTACTCTCAGGCTTGGAGCCTGGTAAGCCTCTTCAAACACAAAGCAGTTTCTCAGTTTCCAGATGATCCAAAGAAATTCAGCCCTAGTCCTATTCCAGTAGGTGGTTAATATGCCTATGGAGTCACCTAGCAGAAGCTGTTTCCAAGAGACTTGAGTGGTCAAAATAGAGTTAAGAGGTACTAGAATCGTGATTGATTGGGGACAGGTCATAAACAGATGGACCACCGACTCCACACTTCTTTTACATCTTGATCAAATCCCTGCCGAGATGCCTGCTTTCTGCATTTTCTCCCCTTTCCAAATTGCTTTGTGAAGAATGAGTCACAACAGCACAGACTTTTTCGGTTGGATGTTTTTATCCCAAAGTTTTCTGAACTTGAACCCCCATTGCCTGCGGTCCAGGCTTACATTCCATCGTCTGTTGAGGGTGATGTGTAAATGAGGGTTAATGTATTTCCCGGCTATCTGGGGATGTTGGAGCTTGAAGCCCCCTTTCCAACTAAATGCATTTAGATGGACTGAGTCTTTTATCGACACTTTCCAGCAGTTTTCCACCGGAAACAGAGCAATTGTAATCATGATAAGGTTGAGTTCCCAGGGTTGGAGAGGGAAGAGGACAAGTAGTTCTTCTCTAGTTTTCCATTTCTGAAGGTTAGAGTTCCATAGATCTCCCCAGAAAGAGATTCCTTTTCTGTGACAATGAAGGGCAGTTTTTTGTTGTCTTTCACTGATGGCCGCTAGGGGGCAAGGGGCCACCATACTAAGTCCAGTCTCCAGACCGCAAGGGAGTTGTTGGAGCTGCCATTTACCTTCAAATTTATTCTAGAGCGGTTCCATGCACCCCATAGTGAGAGCAACAGGTCGGAGCCCCTAGGTTTAATCATTTGTGGCCCGAAAAATATAGTGACCCAACTCAAATTTGTCCAGTTTTTACATTTAACCAGTGAGAATAGGTGGAGTTTCCTGAACAGGAGACTGGACCATTCCTGTTGCAGGTCTTCCAAAGCTCGGACGATCAGCTTAACCGCTATTTTGTCTGCCCAATTGGTCAATTTTTTGACCCCCAGCCCTCCTTTCTCTACTGGTAAGAAACACACCTCCCATCGGACCTTGGCAGCACCCTTTTTGAAGGGATTGCTCACCCAAAGAAAATTCCTGCAATATTTGATTACATGTTCTAGGTGTCCCTCAGGAGGTCTCCAGCCCAACTGAGAAAGAAGAGAAAAGAAGATGCAAGAAAGTGATTGATCACCAACACTCGTCCTACTAATGAAGACTGAAATACTTTCCACCTTTTGAGTTTGGACCTAAACCTATCCATGACCCATTCCCATCTCTGTTTGAGACTGACCTTAAAACCAAACGGAATACCTAGCAACCTAAACACTTTCCCATCCTGAATAATTTTGCATCCCTGGCTGGTAAGCCAGTCCGGGAGGGGAGATAGAGAATCTCTAATGCCTGTCTTACTGTGGTTGACTTTAGACCCCGATGCCAGACAAAATGTCTCCATAGCCTGCCAGAAATTCAGCAGAGTTCTTTCATCATTGCACAACACTGCATTTGTGTCATCAACAAATTGTGAGAGGCATTGCTGTTTTTCACTGTTAGGAAGAGGAACGCCCTTTATATTGCCTTCTGAAATGTTGCCTTTGATTAAGCAGTTAAGACCATCATCACTTATTGCAAACAAAAGAGGGGCCAGGGGGAAACCTTGCCTAATAGACCTATTCAGTTCAAATACTTCTGATAAAACCCAATTGAGGGCAACTTTTGCCCTTGCATGACCAAATAGGGTGGCAACAAACTAGATCAGACCAGGCCCAAATCCCATTTTTTCCAAACTTTTCAGGATAAAGGACCATTCAAGGAGGTCATAGGCTTTGTCAAAGTCAATCTTGACAAATACATAGTCAATTCCCATATTCTCAGCATGTTCAATGCCCTCCCAAAGGGATATGACCGCCTCAATGATCCTTGTCCCTTTGATAAAACCTTTTTGTTCTGAGCAGATCCACTTCATCAGGGTAGGTGTGATCCGGATTGCCACCACTTTAGCAAATATTTTGTAGCAAGTATTAAGCATAGTAAGAGGTCTCCAATTGGCAAGGTTTTCCCTGGCACCTTTTTTGTGCAAAAGTTTAATGATCCCCGTGTTGATGGAGTAGGGTAGTGCTTTGAATTTGACTGCTTCCTCCCAGACCTGAAGAAGAAAAGGGGAAAGAACTTATTTGAACATCTGAAAAAACTCTACTGGGAGCCCATCAATCCCCAGAGATTTATGAGGGGCTAGGGCATCTCGCATTCTGAATTTCTGAGATAGAAAAAGGCGAGTCAGCTTGCAGTTTGCTAGTCTCAGGGATAACTCTACACCTATGTTTCCACACAATTTCCCTTGCTCGGCTGACTGGTTCAGAGAGCATCTCCTTGGGGCTGAAGAGCTGCTTAAAGTGGCCTCTCGTATAACTGATGTTTTCTTCTTCTGTCTGGATTGCACTATCTGATTCAGTGAAAAGAGGGGTGGACTCTCTAACATGTTTTTTCCTCAGAATTTTGAACATTTCTTTGGTTGGTCGGTCTACATTTCCAGCCCACCACTCCCTAAAAAAAACGAGGCATGTTTAAGGGCAAGATCCTCTTCCTGCTTAAGTTTGGACCTTAATTCCGAAATAGAGTTCTGAATGGTTTCATTTTGAGGCCCTAATTCAAGCTCTCTAAGGGAGCTGTAAAGCTGGTCCCTTCTCTTCCTCCTGATCGAAGTGACATCCTTCCTGAATTTGGAGAGCAATTTTTGTGTTTCTCTGAATGCTTCTGACCATGCTGCAGCCGGGCTGTTGGCTAAAGAAAATTTGGACTTCCAAACCTTGCATACGGCCTCTTGTACCATCGGGAGCTTGAAAAGGGCAGGGTCGGTGTGAAACCATTGGTTATGAATCTTTCGAACTTTCTGGTCGATTACGGACACCACTGGATAATGATCAGAGATGCAGGAGTTGTACTTGACTTTGCTTTTGACCCTAGTGAACGAGTTAGCCAGGGGAAGAGAAATGTAGCTACGGTCAAGACGGGCTTTCCTAGCATTCTCCCCTCTCGAATAATTCTGCCAGGAGAAGCATCCCTCTTCTCCCATGTCCCATAGCTCAAGACTATCTTTCAATCCGTCCCATGCAGCCTTCTCGCTACCATTGATGATCGTGCCTTTACCAAGGAATCTGTCTAGAGATGATTCAACCATGTTGAAGTCGCCCATCATGAGGATGTCCCCTTTGACTGAGACAATTCCTCCCATAACCTGATTCTTTGGGCAATAGATCCTGCAGCATAAACCGAGACCAAGATGCATTTAACAGGCACAACGATACTAACAGCCACCCAGTGCTCCCCTCCTAGGACAATGGGCACCTGAGGGATAAAGGAGTGAGGAACCCCTATCGAGGTGCCTCTAGAGCCCCTTTGATGAGATGAAGAGAACCACTTTAAAGATTGCGATATTTCGTTTAGTCTTCTGGTCAAGTCCTCACCAGTGACCTTGATCTCTTGAAGAGAAATAATGTCCACAGGATTGTCAGTAACAATACACTTTTTAGTAGTGCTCTCTATCTAGTGAGCATCAATACTCTTTTTTGGGGGGACAAATTGCAATATCACAACCAAAAGACACTATAAACTGGGTTTTCACAAACTGCGAGGACTCGGGATTTCAAGGCAAACTAGCTAGAAAAATGAGTCTATGCATAATTTGAGCTCCTCATTTGAATTGCTATTGGACTTTAGAAATAAAGGCCTAACAGACATTTGAATTGGGAATTTCAAATGACAACTAATATTTCCCACTAAAGGAGTATAAAATTCCAATGAACCTCTAAGTGGAGCATTGAAACAACTAAACTTTGGGAATTGAAACAAAGGGGAGTGCACCAAAGGCCGAAACTAGTGCAAAAATTAGAAGCTTAAGAGGTGTCACTTTGGAAACACAAGCCAGACAACAGGCTGACGCCAAGCCGAGATTGTGAAGCTGACACAAATAAAAAAGCACAATAAAATGGTTACAGGGTTTACCACTTCAAATTGTTAAAAGCAGTCATAATACAATGAGTGGTTAATAGGTGAATTCAAGCATAGAGAGTGCATATCACATATAAAATTTGCAAAAATATTTGTCAACAATCTAAGCACGGGTAGTCGAGACTCATAATTTCTTGCAAATTAACTCAAGCGGGTTAATTTCTAGGGCTACAAGATTCTTGCAACTTTGAAAGCTACTCTTAGGAGTCAGTAGACTTATTGTTTGGTCACTCCATCATCAAAAGCACTTCCTAGAGAGACAAAAGAAGAACTAGGGAAGCTAGAACAGCGAAAGAAAAGTCAAAATTTTTATAGACAAAGTGAACATTGATTTAATCCAAGATGAAAATTCAAATGAATCAAATTCAATCAGTAGGAGCACGAGTGCAACATAACAAATTTTACAGCTCTATGGCTACAATGGAGATAAGGTTTTGTATGCAGGTTTGGAAGGCCATATCTGTCTTATGAGCAATAAAAGAAACGTAGGAGCCAAGATCTTATTGATCCGAATAAATCTTGTTCCAAATAATTCCCAGATGTTAACAGACTTCAGTGGAACCAGGTATTGCAAACTCAAATATGAAGTGTTTATAGAAGTTCAAAATTTTTACTGAAGCGCTTATCCAGACATCTGCATAATCCATCAAACCATACAATTGGTGCAGATGCAATCACAATCATTGTACATGGATTAAAGTGTTCAGATCTACAATTGAGAGCCAAAATTCAAAAATCCAATAGATCAACCAATAGAAGAAAGTCTAATTGGAGAACCAAGTCAAAGGCAGTATAAAGGTTAGGATGAAGCAGTCTATAGCCTGATGCTGAGTGTTTTGAAAGAAGATGCAAACAACTTGACAAACATAGAAGCAACTACTTTTCAACCCCACAATCGATAATGTCATTGGTCGTGATAGCACTATTGCTCAAAAAATAGGAGATCCACAAGAAAGAGTGTATAAAGGAGAAGACAATGCTACTTATAGTCTATCAAAAGGGAAGATATGCCATATTGCAAGGAGATAGATAAGCTCCATCGATGGAAACATGTTAATGCCATATCAACTTATTATGCCAAACATGAGAACTATAAGAATGAACTCCACTCATGTACAAAGGCCTGGTGAAAATCCTAGGAATGGGGGAGCTATAATGCATGACAACAATCAAAGAACCCCTTGGACATCCACAAAAACTCAAATCCAAAAGGAGAGCCAAACTAGTCTACCAATATGGCCCAAAGTCCACCAAACTACAATTTCATGTAGTGATCACACTAGCAAGGGGGGAGTTGCAAATTCAATGAACTCAACTCTTGTACCAGGAGACACAACACCAATTAGAAGCTTTAGAACTTCTAGCCAAACCCCTGTTTAGCATAAACCATTTAAAGACCATATGATTCCTAGAAGTTCCCAGTTAACCCAGATTCCATCAAAATCTATTGACAAATTCTTTTTATGAAGATCATCAAGGGAAAAAGTTTCAATTGACTTCAACAAGCTAAAGTCAAAAGCCAACAAATCTTATAGTGTTCAAGAAATTGCATGTGATGAAGCTCACATATGCATATCGAGATGCAGATGGAAATGCATACCAGCAAGTTCATGGCTTTGTACAAACCCCTACAAATGGTAAGCCTGAAGTCAAATATTATCTCAAGATGATACAAAGCCTCAAGCTACCATAACAGGTGATGAATAGATCAAATTTGACAAAAGATAAAGCTCAAAAAGCTACAAAAAATTCACCACCAAATCTCCTCCAAAGACACAAATTCTACCCAAGAGTACAGTGGATCTATTAAGATGAAGGGTTACCCAACTGGAGCAAAACAATTCTAACCAGTTGCAATCAAAAGGTGTAGTATTGCAACAGAATGAGCCAACATCAATGGAAGCACTTGATAAAGACAAAGCCAATGTAGAAAAAGTTCAACCCACGGACATCGCCACCACAAAAACACTCAATACAGAAAAAGATCTTGAGATGATCAAGTGAAACATTATTGGTGAGAATGAAGAAAAACTCTCAAGAAAAGTAAAGCCAGATTTCCAGTTAGACAAGAACTTCATGTCCTTTTGCACTTGGAAAAAATGTGGCCAACCACAGCTGGAAGATGCCCTTGAATTTGTTAGCATATCAAAAAACAAACAAGCAAAATGTTGGGAAATCAGCTCCACCACCATTGAAGTAAGTTTAGAGAATGTTAGAGCCCAATTCCATGAGCTCACAACAAAAGATGTACCTGATGGACTCATATGAGGAAAGCCACTATCTGAGAAGTTTTTAGAGTACATAATGCAAACAGGATGCAGTCTTCACAGACAACCAAGAATGAAGACCAACAATAGTCACCTATGGAATATAGCATAAGTAAAGTTCAAATGAAGATCAATGCCAAAGAAGAATTTATTGAAGATGTTTTGTCTCCAACTAAGAAAACCTTAGAAGAGCTAGAAGAAGATCAGGCAACAGCAAGTGCAGATCAAAAAGAGCCAAAAATATCATCCAAGCCATAAGTACAAAGATGGAGACTGTAGACAACCAAGAAGCTATAGGAACTCCACAAATCCAGGCATTGCTAGTTGAATCCACCGATGTAAGTCAGAGTGGAACACAGAGTCACAAGTCACTTTCCATAAAGACATAGCTAGATCAAGATAAAGCCACAACAAATGTAGGACATAGATCTTCAATAGAACCAACAATGAGAATACCTATAGTCATGAGTAATACAATTGGAGCAAGTTCCATATGCAATGTTGTACCCATGGTGCAAAAACCACTCTTTGGCATAGTCGGAGTCGCGGGTTGGTGAGGCCTAAAATGAGCAAAGCGATAGTCCAAAAGCTTCAAGTCATAATAAATTTTGTGCTAAGAGTTGTAGTTATTAGGCTAACGCTCAAGCTAGAAGAATTCAACATATTTAAGTCATGTCCCTCACTCTGGATGAGATGAGCATAAGAGCCAAAGTCTATTAACTTACAATTGGTGGAGTGTCATAGAGTCCAACACTCATGCACAGTGCACAGTAAGGTGAGAGCATCTATCCTCAACAACAAACACCATTCTTAAAGGGCATCCAGCTTGTAAAGCCATGTCATATGATTTTATAGCTACACAATCTTTTTGAAGAACCCCTCAAAATATTTCTTGCACATCATATTGTTTCCCATGCATTTCTATGTATGCATATAGAATGTCCCATCCTCGAACATATACATTAGACACTCTTTTTTTCTTCCACCTATGCACCTTGAGTGGACTACAATAGACAAACAATGTTCCATCATGCTACCTTCATATATTTTTTGTCCTCTTAGTTTATATCTATCAGCAAATAATTCCTTCAATATTTTATCAATATCTCCCATGCTATCAATACTTCATAATGCGCTTATCCCAAATGCACTTTCTTACCACTAGGTTTTTTCCCTTGGGTCATCCAGATATTATACCCTAATTTTGATCCTCATTATTCTACTTTCCTTGTACATACTTTTCATTATGCTATTACAACAGACCAATGCAACATCATCTCTCAGATTAGATATATTTGGACCAATCAAGATGCTACAACAGAATGAATCTCATCAAAACGTTCAATGACAAATGAAGATAATTCAACCCATCGACAATTTTAACACCTTCCACGGACACTTCTCAATAGTGCCCGAGGACGGGTAGTAAAATCGAAAGGGGGGAATATTCATTGAGTCAACGTTACTTAACAACAATTGTTAAATTTCAAAGTCTTACAAATTCATATCAAGGACAAATACAAAGGAGAAGTAAAGATTGGAGTTACACATTTTTCATATTTTCCCAAAATGGACATGTATTGTAATTTCCCGATGTATTTCTAGTCATTATAAAATCTGTAATGTGTTACGGGCTCAATGAGAGTTCCAAGATGTAAAGGATAGTTTAGTTAGTGTACCTAGATTGCAAATTCAATAAGTGTGGAGACCTAAAGGCCTTGGGTGCCCGGACAATGCATATTTTTGCCCTAGGTGTATAAGGCACTGTGTAAATGGAATTAGGGTTCTCAGTCTCATTTGTTGAGACCACTTTTCAGTGCCACACCACTCTTTCAACTTTTGTAGCTATTGCACAAGTTGAAGAGTGTGTGCTGACAGTACACAAGTAAAGTGTACAGACCTTTTCTCCCTTGGCAATCCCCAAAGATCCCTTTAAGATCTTCCACCATTTGTTTCCAAATGCAATGTTATTACCTTCATCATCCAATTTTCCTATAGAGATAAAATTTTTCTAAAGAGAATGAACATACCTAACATCTTTGAGCTTCCATTCATTTTTGTTAGCAATTTTGACACAAACTGTACTTTTGCCGATAATTTCACAAGCTTCATCATCTCCCAAGTATACATACCCAAAATTACCTTTGGTGTAATCTTGGAAATGTTTCTTGAGTGGTGTTGTATGAAAAGAAGCCCCAGAATCCATATCTAGGAATTAGACACATTGTCTAATGAGAGCATTAGAGCATCTTGATCTAATTTACCTGCCACATTGGCCTTTCATGTTCGCTTGTTGTCTCGATACTCCGACTCATTCTTCTTCTTGGACCAACAATCCTTCTTAACGTGGCCCTTCTTACCGCAGCTCCAACATTCAAGAACTAACTTTGTGCATGACTTGCTCCATGAAATGGGAAGGAGAAGCACAAGAGAATCATCAAGTGCTGCACTGTCAATGGAAACAAGAGGAGGGCCTAAGGAGAGGTTCAAAAAACAAAAGGGTCATGATTGCTTAAGCTCTCTTAGGAGAACATCTACAACATCATCAAACTTAAGAGTATCTGTGCTAGAGATAGAGCTACTTACAACCATCACAAGGCTGTCCCAACGATCTGATAGAGAGGATAGTATAAGGAGAGCTTGTACTTTGTCATCAAAATTGATTTTCACCGATCAAAGCTGACTTAGGTTGGTGCTAAAGTCATTTAGGTGTTCTGAAATTGAGCTATTCTCTTCCATCTTTAGATTGAACAAGATCTTCATGAGAAATACCTTATTGGATGCCGATGATTTCTCATAGAAGCCATCAAGTGACTTCATCAAGTCCTCTTTGGTCTTTATCTCCAAAACATTGAAGGTCACCGTTGACACTAAGCTTAACCAAAATTTTCCTAATTGCTTTAGCTCAGGGACAATCCATGCTTCATCAGCCATTGTTGGGGGATTCTTTGCAAGATCGCCTAGCGTCAAATAAAGGTCCTTCTAGTAGAGATAGTCTTCAATCTGCATCTTCCAATGTTGGTAGTTACTACCATTGAACTTGTTGATCTTGAGCTTCCCTTACTCCACCATTATTCCCACTCAATTAAGGAATCCTTTTCTTGAGATACTTTAGCTATGAAAAAACCTTGCTTAGATACCATTTGTTAGGAAGTATGACATAGCTAAGTAGATAATTGAGTAGTTTACTTAATAGAGAGAGATAATTTTCACACAGGAGAGATTATAGAGTAGAGAGAGAGAGAGAGAGAGAGAGAGAACACAATATACGTGGTTTACCCAATGTGAGTGATGTCCACAAGAAAGAAGCCACTCAATGGCTTTAGTACTTCAAAACAAGAAGAGGCCTCCTTTTATAGACCAAAAGGGATGCCCTCTCTCATGAGAGGCATCCATGTGTAGCCACCCTGTGTTGAAAGTCCGACTTGGACTCTCCAATGCGTCCATGTGTGGCCGCCCTTGAGAAGACGAGTCCGGCTTGAAATTGGCCACCGTCCATCATTCATTGAATTTCAGCCATCGGCCATTGACTACCGGCCACAGATCAGCTGTTTTTCAACCACTTTCTAGCGGTCGTCCGGCCTTTATATTCGGGCAAAAGGGAATATTCTAATCGTGAAAATTTTGGCTTCCAACAAGTGATTTTTCTTCACGCACGATGGCTTGTCCTCATAATGGGGGCCTTACAAATGTGCATTTTTCATACAAAAAATTACAAGGGTAAATAAAGCTCCATAGTTAACACTTACATGAGAGGCACCTTCTCGGATGACATTGACCCTACGATACAGCAGGTAGTCAGAGTTCAAAGACGTCACATTGGCGATGAGCGCAAGGCCACATGCATGTCCCTGCCAATTAGCCTATACAATGTTGTAGATAGAGCAGATCTTGATGATTTTTTGGACACTCAGGTACATCCTAGGATACTGCGGTTTTGTAGACTCGAGCACACATTGACTTATTTTGATGATAGTGAATGTAGATATTGACTAGAGTAGACCACAGGTTGTTTTGAGTCAACCATGAGCATTATGGTATATCTTGTTGGAGATCCTTGCAACAGGATTTATAGGGAAATGAATGGTGCACGATATTTTTTGATGATTGGACTGCCCTATTCTCCATGGCATGGACCGGATCTTGTAGAGATGACCACATAGAGTCAAGAGACACCTACTAGACAAAATTCCCCTATGAGGTCACCTCCCAAATATCCATCACACAGAGATATTTTTCTTTAGAGCACAACTGACCAGTTGAGGTCTAGAGTGATTAAGATGAAGAAGATGAATGCCCAAATTGATTATAGGATAAGTACACTAGAGATCAGTACCATAGAGCCATCTAGAGAGACTATTCCAAATCTTGTCACTTGTTCTACATGGAGGTACAGCGTAGTGAGCTTGCTCCTATGCTAGAGATAAGACTTTAGCCAATAGAGATAAATAGAGTGCCATATTATACACTTATTAGTCCATCTAGTGCATCTATCATATAGGTAGATGCCCCACCCGAGCCTACAGTTGAGGATGTTGATGATGTACATGACCACGAGAGTGCTGACATTATGGCTGTAGATATAGTACAAACAAAGGTTCTCATTGAGATAGATGTTCACGGGCATCCACAACCAGATTCGACAACAATTAAAAATTTGGACTCCCCATGTGAGACAGGGACAGATGAGGTACTTATAGAGCATGAATGTCACCACCCTCCCTAGAGTAGAGGTCACACCCAAGGGTTCAGAGACCAATTTATCTACTACCACGACACTTGAGACACCCATAGATTAGGTAGAGCCTACCATAGAGTATGTTCACGAAAAAAGCACTACCTATGCATGACCTCTAGTTCTATGACTCCGTAGAACACTCGGAGCTTCAAGAAGATATTGACAATGGAAATCCAGACAATTTAGTAGGTGATATGAATAGCACTTTAACCAATGCAGGGTCTTATGATTATCAAATAAAAAACCCAAGAACCAATGTCACCACTACAATAATAAAGTGCATCAGAAGTGGATTCCAAAATCCTTGGTGGAAATTACACTACAACAAGCATCCTCATATGTGGCTCCTATATGTGAAGAAAAAGACTCAACCAACAAGAAGAGAGCCATGTCAATGAGCTACCAACACTTTAATTAAGTGGATACAGAAGTCATCCAAAAAAAACAACCCAAGGGCAAGCAAATAATAACTTTTCATAACCAACCAAACCACAAAGGGAAAGTGCTAGAATGCAACCTTGTTGATGATAGCAACGATACTAATGATTCTTTTGACATTCCTTACCAGAAACTCAGGTCATCACCATTAGTAGCATATTCTATGACAATTAAAGAAGGCCAAAAGAAAAGAACAACAAGTCAGAACCAAAAAGTTCAACAAATCTCTATACCAAAGAGCCACCTTGGCCAAAAACAGGTAAGGATCAAGAAGACAAGATCTCTGATGAAAAATCACAAGATCTCGGACACCAAAATAAAAACAGTCAAAGTTTGCAAGAACGGATAAGTAAATCCCAAAGTTTCAAGCTTTTGCAAATTTGATTTGGGTTTCAAAGAAGTTGACTCAAGACAAAAGAGGTCAGGAATTCATTTGGATTCTAAAATGGTTAAAACGTCAACTCCCAAAGTATCAACTCCTAAAGTTTGAATCTCGTGCCAATTAAGAGGACAAGGGCTGAAGCAAAGACCACTGAAGACTCACACAAAGACAAGGTGGATTCCAAAGAAGTCTCTTCAAACACAAACAAAGCATGGGTTCCCAAATGAGCAGCATCAACAAAAAAACCAATAATCACAAACAAATGGGTCCCAAAGGAAACTAGTCAACCTACTATCACTACACAATCGCTTGAATTCTACCAATTTCTCCTATGGTTACAATACATTTGAAAGAGAGCCGATTGTTGAGGGACAATGTCAGATACAAAAACCTTCAATCAAGCAAACAAAACATGAGTTCAAAAAACGTCACATTGCTTAGAATAGGAAGCCTCACCAAAAAATGCCAATAAGCATATTTATTATACCCACATCATGCACAACATAAATTTTTCCATGCATTGATTGTGTATGCATAATAGGGCTACATTACAAGGCCTGCATAGGCACAATTTTTGATTGCCCGAGCACATCACATAACTTTGGTGATACTCTGTTGTCAAGGGGAGGACTCCAATTAGGAGGTGGGGAGGCATTCTAAATGTGAATTGAGTATTATGAATATTAGAGGGCAATGTTTTGTGCGTTGTATTGAATTTTTGTGTTTGATTGTGATGGTTTTGTGAAAAAAATTCTGAGTATATGCCTTTATAATAGTGTTACAAGAGAAGTACAAGGACAAAAGCCATATATGAGCCCCTAGCAACATGTGTACAGTGTACATAGCGTTTAGAATTCTATTCACTTGATTTTTCTTTTTGAGTTGAGTTGACTTTTGGTATTATTTAGTTTTTTTTTTAGATTTTCTTGAGAAAAATAGAAAAAAATACATAATACAAATGAAGAACGGAATGAAGAGATGTCTGATAAGTACAAAGAGAAGCAAGTACAAGAAAAATGAGGAAACTTTGCGAGGTATGCCCCAAAAGCCATATACACCATGGGTAATGTCAAAGGTAAGAAAAGAATGCCAACCTGCCTTCAACGAAAACAACATGAGGTCAAACATGACTGAGAATGGTCATAAAAATCCGAGATGACTACAAGGACAAAGAAAGTTGGTGATGCGACTAAGCAAAAGCACCCATCAAGTGTAAAGTTGCCTATCAAACACTTCTTGTGACTACAAGGCCGTATACAGGAAGTAGATCTTTATATTGTAAATATTATGTCTTGTATATGACTTAATGAAGCCTAACAAACAAAAGGGACTAACAATACTGACAAGAACAAAAGGGGAAATAATAATAGTTCAGTTACCTATCGTGATAGACATGTAAGAGCAACCAAGGGTCAAGCCAGATTCTAGTCATCATCATTGATTCTACATGTTTTTGATAGCCTGAAGGTGCCAAATATTTCGGTTAATCGTTTTCAAGACTGAAATCCAAAAAGTTAGCTTATAAAGCCAAGTACAAGACCAAATCAAGCTAAACTTTTTCAAGAGGCTACAAATAGAGAATACAAGCTAAGGATTTTAAAGAAATAATAAATAAATTGGCTAGCCAAAGCTGCAATTTTTTCAAATCTAAAGCCATGATAGCCATCTACATACCCTGTACATCATGTATATGAGTTTTGGAGACAAATGGACAATAATAGCTCATCGATGAAGAATGATATCAGATAAGGCTTTTTTGATGCAAGTTACTAACCTCGGGAATTAACTAAGGTTTGTCGGGCTTTATTTAAGTCATATATCTAGTAGAGGTAGTATAATGACTTATGAATCACACAAAATCTAACATTGGAAAATGAAACTTTCATCGCCTTAACATGAACAAAGGAGTCACCAACGAAGAAAAGCAAACACAAGTGGTAGACATACCAAAATTTAGGGTTACATATATTGTGCTTGATGAGGTGGATCAAATGCTAGATATGGGTTTTGAACCTCAAGGTAGAGAAAATTATCTCCCAGATTTGACCTGATAGACAGACTTTGCATTGGAGTGCAACTTGGCTTAAAGGAGTTGAAGGTTTAGCCAGAAAACTTCTACAGAGTCCTTGCAAAGCGGTCATTGGCTCACAAGATCTGAAAGATAATCATTCAACTCTACAGATTGGAGAAGTTGTTTTTGAAAATGAGAAAGACACAAAATTGATAGATGTTTGTCATCAATTATAATTTTCCTGAATCATGTGCAAACTATGTACATCGGATTGGAGGAACAAGACAATCTCATGCAAAAGGGACAACTTATACTTTCTTTACATCAGTAAAACGACAACAAAGACCGCACCGGCATTGACAACCAACCAGTTCATGTCAAGGAGGATGACATGAATTTTGAGGGAGGGAGTGTTGACATGTGGGTCAACAGCATGAAATAATTCAACAAAGCCTTATATTCTGAGAGTTATGAAAAGTTGTGGATTATGGTTAAAACATCATTTGCAATAAGTAGCTAGTCTAGTTATAGAAGCCGGGGTGCAATTGCACTTCCAGATTGTAAATACAAATCCATTCGACCCATTGAACTCTATTTTAGGTTTAACCTATGGTAGCCTTAATATATAAGGTACCTAGGTCATTTTGTAAAAAAGAATTTTTATCACAATCAAGTTTGAAGTTGTCGTAGACTATGTGTGAGAGAGAAAGAGAGAGAGTGTGAGCTTCATCATGGCGGCTCGTTCATCACATTCAACATCCAATTACACCATCGTGCTAGACTCGGCAAGAGCTACACATCGATGCCAAGCATTCCTTGTGGAATGGAGCACGTGCGATGACGCATCTACAAAATATTTGTGGTCGTAAGTGTATCAAACGATGTTTGTTTTCCGCTTGTAAGTAGTCATTAGAATCGTGGCTACATAAGCTACGCATAGGTACTCATAGATTTCATTTTGAGGCACTTCCAAAATCTATCTTTGTCTTCATGGACGTTTTCTGTAGATGGGTTCAGAGTGAGGCTTTTGAGTGTATGGTTTAGTGAGTTTCCTTCCGCTTATGGGTATGTGGGTTGAGTGGCGTAGTTGAGACTAGAGAGATTCTTGATTGTGGTTTACTGAGACTTCCAGAGTGTTGTATGGGTGAGATGGTCTCAGCCTGACAAGCTAAAGAGATTGCCTCCGTGCATCTATCATGTCATCTGTCTCCTCAATTGACATTATGTTGATCTAGGTTGTGTTGCATGCACTTTATGGGTGGTGTGGTTCGCTCACGCAACATTAAGTTAATATCTAATTTTCTCAAGAGGAAGTTGAGTTTTGAAGGGAAATTTTGCAATAATCAAAGGACTTTTCTTCGAAAGAAATATTTTTCATCCAAGTAAGGTTATCCTCACTATTCAATTGAAAAATCCAAAAACTCTAAGACTCTCCTAGCTATGTGACTAATCCTCTCCATGGTAGAAGAGATAAACCTTAATCCCATCTTAAAGATGAATTTATTGATCATTTATACTCCATTTCATGATTCACCTTCACATTTCCTCACACAAAAGAATACCCACAATATCATCAAATTTGAGAGTATTTGTGCCAAAGATTGAGTTACTTACACCGTCCATCACAATGCTTTCTCAACTATTTATAGTAAAGATGATAGTCTAAGAGAGCTTGCACTTCATTGCCAAAGCTAATCTTCACCGATCAAATCTCACTTATATTGGTATTATATTCAATTAGGTGTTCTGCAACCAAACCATTGTGTGCCATTTTTAGATTGAACAATCCCTTCACAAGAAATACCTTGTAAGATGCCAATGGTTTCTCATGGAGACCATTGTCGGAGTGCCTGTCTCTCCAGGGTCGACTGGGAAAGCATCCGGCTTTTGGCTGCATATGGAGATGAAATCTAGGTGCAAACCAAGGGAAACTAGTGTGGTTAGGGCCAATTTAGTGTTAATAAGATGATAGAGGTGTTTAGAGAGAATTGCAAGAGAATATCACAAATTGAAACACAGTTAATTGGCTAAAATACAACTTAGAACAGATAGTAACACTTAATTAAGCTAGCAATCACAATATGCTTTCATTTAATAGATATCTAGAACCATTGATACAAATTGGTTGCAAACACCAATGTTGGTATGCCTGCTGATTTGAAATCCCTATTCAGATAATCCAAACCCAGTGGAAGAAAACCACAACTTGCGAGAAAGTCTTCATCCTTCTTAGCCCTTCTTGTGCTTCTTTCTCCTTGATATTCCTCTACTTTGCGAGCTCAAGAGAGATCCCAAAAACTTCCTTTTTCTTTCACCTGCTTGCCCTCCCCAAAAAAACACTATGCTTGTTCTTCTTTGTCTCCTTCTGATCTCCCAAAAAAAACTTGCTTCTTCCTCTTTGTACACTACCAAAGAGATTCTTGCCCCTCTTCGTGCCTGGAGAAAAAGAAATGGCCTTCTCCTCCTCCTTCCTTGGCTCTCTATCCAGAGTTCTCCCCAGAATTCAATTAAAAAAAACTCCCCAACTTGCAAAAAAACGAGCCTTCCTATGGGCGTGTGACTCTCCTCTCTATTTTTTGGCTTCTCGACCCTCTATTTTTAGCCTCCCTTTTTGCATGTGAAAGCCCGCCTCCTATTCCTGGAATGGCTATGTTGAGCACCGAGTCACCCTTTGCATGAACAAATCCCCAAGCAGGGCACCGCCGGTGCCGTTGGTGCTCCCAAACCTTGCCCTAAAAAGTGTTTTGCCCTTACGGGCACGGGAACATCCCCCAATGGATCTGCCACATCATCACCTTCTACGCGAGGGTGGCACCACTGACTGGCACCCAATTTTCCACCACCACAGCGCCCAAGGCACAATGCCATCATCAGAGCTCCAAGGGAGCGCCTCTCCCAACTCGATATGCTTCAAATGGGGCCGCTTGTGTCATATATACACTGCTTCCATTGGGCTCCCTTTCGCATATGGTTTTATCCGTGGCGACGTGGAAGTACCACAGGGGTTCCTCCTTCAAACCTCCCCAAGCCCACCCATTCCACATATCCACTATGAAGTAATTTTTTGCCTTGCAACCTCTCTCCCCGCAATTAGATGCCCTAGGATTGGATGCCCGAGCCAAAAAAAGCCAATGAGAGCTCTTGTATCCGACTTCAACTTGTCAAGCCCTTGTTGCTAGTGAGAGATCCCGTCTCCGACTTCAAGTTGTCAAAAAACTCCATTGAGATCTCCCGTCCCCGCCAACCAATACAACAAGATTCTAGTAACATCATCTGGCCTGACCTCACTAGCAATCGTCACCAACTTCACCAATATTCCCCTTCTAGGTCCCGAGTCCGTTTGAGATGCTGTTACTTTTATCTACTCCATACACTACAATAGAATGCATACAATTCTTGGCAAAGCTCCCAAGTCAATAGATGGCACATCTTCCTAGGCAAACAACCTGACACAAACCCGACCCTCGGCAAAACTTTGAATGCCGATAACCCGATGTTCGAGACTCAGATTGACGATCTAAAAAGACCAACACGCTCCATAAATCAAGCACTACACACCCATAACTTCGAACTGGCTTGGACCACTTGGCATCATTTGGCCCATCCGTCTCAAATTTGCAATCACTTCCAGCTTCAAACCCAATCTACAGCTCCATTTGACGAGCTGTCTGGACCTGTTCCTTTCCAATCTCTACATATCTAGACCCAAAAACAGCAGCTTGAACATCCTTCACCTGCCACTCTATCAGGCCCTATTTGGAGCCTTTTTGGTCTAGAAACCCATGGAAAGCATACATGTCTGACCTCTGGCTAACGAAAGAGTTGTTAACATTATCCATAAGCTATCAAAACCTCCAATAACTATGCAAAGCGGCACAACATCCACCCCCTCTAAACCTGCACATCCTTCGGTATGTGCTAGTCTTTAGAAGTCCTCCAAGGAAACATCATCATCAGAAGACGCACCTTCATCATCTAAATCCCTGTCCTAAGACACATTGAAGTATCCACCTTCAATTTGAAGCTCTGTATCCATTTTCTTATAAATTTTGACACGTTTTCTTGCAATTGGAACCTTTGTGTCTGTACCGTCCAATCTGCATAGCTTGTAGGTAGCATTAGGAAAAGCATGTTTTACCACATAAGGGCCAAACCACCGCTTAACCTTTTTGCACATAGTAGTGTATTGATTATCTAAACTTCTATCATAAACAAGAACACCCAATCCTCTTCTTGAATAGCGCTTCATTGCAGTCTGTGTCGTTTATCAAAATCATCCTTGTTCTTTAAACGAGCATTTCTCAGATTTTCATTTGTAGTTTCCACAAGCTCATTTCTCTTTTCCAGCTGTTAGATCCTCAAATCAAGTAGATCTTATCTGCTCATCTCTGTAACCCAAGTCAATATACTCCATGTAGCTATTGTGTCCTCAAGAGGCATAACAGGTTTTTGACCATACATCAACTCTGACGGCATGAACCTTGTAATAGTACTATGTGTGGTATGGTGAGCCCATAAAGCATATGGTAGCAATCAAGGCCAATCACCAATATTTCCTTTGCATGCTTTAGCCAATGCCTTGATAATGGAGAGATGTCCCCTCTCACTTTTTACCATTTCCTTCCGGGTTATACGCCATAGAGAGAGATAACTTAATACCTAGACGAGCAAAAAATTCCCTGGCCTCATCAACATCAAATTCTCCTCTATTCGTAGTAATTTTACCAACATATCCATATCTGCATATTACATCTTCAAGTAAAAACTTGCATACCACACTTGTAGCTTTGCTTTGCAAAGCTCTCCCTTCAACCTGGTTTGTCAAATCTTCCCTAGCAAGCACAATACACCCCATTTTCCATAATCCTATAAGCTTTGTAATCAAATTGACTACCCATTTGAAATGCATACACATTGGATATGTTGGATGTAACCCATCATGGTGCTTTACATTTGAGTACATTTGACACACAGTACAAGTTTCAACAAAGTGTACCACATCTTTATACATTCCCTTCCACCAATATCGATCTTTGATTTTAGCAAAAGTGGCCGAAACTCCCCTGTGACCTACCCATAATGACCCGTGGTGAAAGAACAGGGGAGCTGAACATGCTAATCTCCACCCATCCATGCCCTATATAGGTCCTTGGACTGCTAAATATAGGGACCCCCTTGACTGCATGTCCTTCCCGGCCCTTGGCCGTGACTGGTCCTACCCTTGTCCTATCATTACTCCCCCCTTGGAGAAGCGTTTTTGTCCGTGAAAACACAAGTGATGGTATCTTCATAAGAACACTAATGTTTTCTACCGTAACATCCCACATGGATCCAACGGTTCATTTGAGCGAAAACCGGTTCAGTAGGGGGTTCAATGAAACCAAGAGTAACATCTTGATTTTCTACATTGTTGTCCATTTGTAACCATCTAATGGTACCCGTTCCTATCCAAACATAGTGTGTAGACTCCATTTCTAACTCTCATGAGCATGGTAAACGAGTTTATCCCAACATAGGTGTACCAAAAAGAGTACCTCTTGTCACTTTCCATGAAAGTAACTTGCTGACATAACTCATCAGCCAATTTTAAGTCCTTGACTTGTCCCTCTTCTTCATCATCAGTAAACAACCCCACCCTAACGAGTGTTCAAGGTTGAGAACCTGAGTTATACATGAAGAGACTACCTAGTCGCAACATGCGTTAAATGATAGTAAGTAAACTCCAAAAAGAGCAATAAATGCTTATGAAGCTAATGTACGCACTTTTCATATCCTTTAGCCCAAGATTACACTTTGTAATTTTTCAATCCCCTTGGATATTGACAGTACTGAGGTGTGTTTCCCCCACGGTTTACAGACAGTCTTCCCAGATGGCTGGTAAACGAGAAATCACAATAGTGTATAACATTGTTGCGGAATCAACAATGTGTGGAATAACCATCGTGGTTATCTTAAAAAATCCACAAACACCCAAACCGAGCCATGACCTCTATTGGTGATTAGTAGACTCAAAGGTAATCTCTGAGAGATAGTGCACATAAAGTGCAAAAATGCTTCATAAGCAACAACTTGAGGAATATGCATGCCGTTCCAAATGAGCCTTGGCTAAACACTAGGGCCCATAACACCTAGTGTGCATGCATTTAGCAAAAAACACATCCGAACCTGTATTTCCATGGTAATTCTTGCCAATACTTATGGAAAATGTGATGCGCCTAGCACACATTAACAAGAATGTAAATAGTTCTGAAAAGAAACTAAATACTTTCATTTGCAATCTTTTGCAAGCATTGCTTAAACCTCTGAACCATAATAGAAGGTGAAACAGTGATAACTTCTAGATACAAACAATGAAACTTTTTCATTTGCTATATGTATAAACAACCATCTGTAATGTTGTTTAGCAATACTTGTACCTTAACAAATCATTCTAAGTATCCGACAATTTCTGGCCACGAAATTGCTCCTGATACGTCGTGCTAAAAATGGTCTAGAAAATAGATGTGAGAAGCACTTAGGGACTTTGTCGTGACACATATTTGAAATAGGGGGCGCTAGTGTCAGTCCTAGAGACTCATATTCGCCACATGTGGAATATGTCTCAACTAAGGATGTCTGAAAAAGAACATCCTACAAGTACAAGATGTACTTGTGTGTGGAGGTAGCTCTAAACACTTTACGACAAGAGTGAGAGGGACCCTCATTCATTGCTCCACACTAGCTAAACCGAACTCCTTGAGTTCCTAGACCATGTTGTATCCCATGTGACAACATGTGCCAAATTGAACCCTACAAGTAGGTTCGTAACAACATAAGGCAGAAAGATAGATTGGACACGTGGCCCAAAATACTTTGTGCCGACATGCCCTTGTCATGACTCTGTAACATTCAAGCGTACTTATACGTCTTGAAAAAACAAGCAAAGCATACTAAAAATGGAATAACACCAAATCAAGAGATGCATACCTGGAGATTTGAACGTATTGTTCACTTACCCGTATTCAAATGGAGAGGAGAATGTCCCCTACCTGAAAAAACAAAAAGCATTGCACTGGGAAGCCTGGGTGTTGCCTTTGCAATCCAAGCTCTTGGATTAGAATTTATGTAGTCAAACCCCTTGATAAGACTCTTTATAGAAACTGCTGAACTAGCAGATAACGATAACCAACATAGTCAACCGTGTACAGATTGATTGGAATCAACTTGAAAAAAGTGTGTTCGTCTGCTACTGCTTGGTAGATTGCGGAATTCTTTCCTCGAAAGTATAACTGGGAGAGATCAACGGTGATCCTCAATGCAGATCAAACTGTGATCCTTAATGCCTATGGGGTGATGTAGCAATCACCCGCCGGGTCTTACCCCAAAACAGTATGTCCATAGACACTTTGTAGTGCTATAGAGAGAGAAGGAGATCCACACAAGTGAACTGCCGAGCTCTTATGGACAGCCATGCTGTCGCAAACTCATTGCTACATCTAGACTTTCTTGTAGAGATCTGCTGCTGTGAGTTGAAGATTATCAAAAACTCAATTTGAGTGTCGCGCTGAAAACAAGTAGTGCAAAAATGTCACCCTTAACATCCGTAATGACAAGACTCTTGCTTGTCCATTAACGTCGATGTGTACTTCCGTGGGTATATCTTGAAAACAATCACCCAAAGAATGCCAATAGTTGGGTCTTACCCTTGTCCGGACATTGGCGCTTAGCTTGTTTGGCTCATATCCCTTATGCAAAATAGTGTTCAATCGACGAACCAATGAAGACTAATTTGAGTAGCATCTTAAGCATGTGCTAGCCGTGAGTTAGAGCACCTTGGCTCAAGCTGACTCACGAGCATAATATGTATCAAAATCTTGTTATATTATTCCCTTAAAGAGAGAGAGAGAGAGAGAGAGAGAGAGAGAGAAGAAGAGCATGCTGGGCTGAGGAACTTTCCTTAAGGTTGTAGAGTGTGTAGCCAAGCTGTGTGCCCTGACACATCTTATGCCTGACTTGCAGCTTATCCTATAAGCATGCAATAATCGGCTTGTATAATGCTCTCAACGAGAGAGAGGACAGAAAACACAAGCCACAACTTGACCCTCCTACCATGTATGGGGTCATGACTTTAGAAAATTGACTTAAAATGGCACGTTGCCTGTGAAATATGTCATAGATTTAGGTTCCATTTAGTGGTAGTGTGCGTTGACAGCAACCATAACTTTAAACTATCCAGAACTTAGTATGTCTGTGACAGAGTGCCTGATGTGATAGCGGAAGCGTAGTGTTTGAAGCGGTGGAATTCATGCCACCTGGTTAGCATGCCTTGCATACAGATTTTTAAGCCCTTGGCGAGAGTGATTGCCTCAAACGTGAGAATGAAAATAGTAAGTGCCTTGCACAATTTAGACTGGTAGGGATTCCGTAAGTTGATATTCCCTGTTTGGCTAGTTACCCGAAGCCTTGCTTCCTATAAAATTGCCAAAGCACTTTGCTTTTCACAATGACCGTAATTGCCAAGTAAGGTTTAAACAATGAAAAACAAGAAAAAATTAAACTTGGCTAACCTGGTTGTTGATGTAACCCCTTGGCCCGATATTCCGTGGAAAAAAAGTCGCTTAAAAATGGCACATAGCCATAACTGCTGCACAAGTGGGAGTTGTCGTGTATATCATATACATCCCCTTTGCATGTAATGAAAGAACAAGTGGACAAAACTGATAAATGCCTTGAAGGTTGGATGCGCATAGCATAAGCCAGACGAGAAAATCTCAATGGAAGATGCCGAATTGGAAGCCTTGCTTCCCGTAACCACTTATGGAGTTCCTAAGAGCTCATAGTCAAAGGATATTTATGCTCGTACTTGCGTGGCTTGATTTGTTATCCTCTAGATCTTTAGATGGAGCCTTGCCCCCATGATGTTGGTCACGACATTGTCATGTGTGAGATAGGTAAAGTAAAAGTAACCCCGAGTTGCACATTGCCGCTTGGCATGCAGGCATTGCCAATAACGTTAGAAAACATGTTGAAGCACATTCACAGGCCTTGCCTGTACCAACATGTCATAGCTTGCTTGAACCTTTGGATCGAACATTGCCGTTGAACCATGTTTGAGCCAAAATTCCAACCCAAATTGAAAATGTTTATCCTACTGCAAACCGTTAATGGTAAAAGTCATTGGGCCAAAGACTGTGCTCATAGCTATTGAACATAGCATATCCCATGCATGAAAAACATTCACGTGCCGAAAGATGATTGAGCGGCTCGATGATTGAAAAGCCCAATGTAGGCTTTGAACTTAAAGAGATCAGCAAAATTCAACAAATTGAGAATTGAAAATGTGAAAATCGACTTGCTTACCAATGCTGACAAAGCCCTCTTCGAGCGGTGACACCATGTCGTCTTTTTTTGGATATCCTTGTTAGCAACATCTGACTCGCTGCATGATGATGCATGTACTTTGTCCTTGACAAACATCTCTTGGAACAACTCCCCTTCCACCATGAAGCATGGCCTGGAAGCTTGCTTGTACTAATGAAAAAGTTTCTGTGCTGGCCCATATCCATTGCCGATGATCATTGAATCGTGTTGATGCCCCTTTACATGCCGAATTTTCTAAGGCGTGCCGATGATTTTTTGTGGTCAATCAAATTGTACAGCCTTTGCATGCATGATGGCATGTTGTAGCTTCCCCGTGCGGCTATCCTATCATAGATTGTCTTTTTGGTATGGCCATGCAGCTTCACATGGCAGCTCATACGATAGGCCCTTATGACCGTAAATTGCAATCGTGTGACAGGCCGCTTGGGTGGCCTTTGGGTGGCCCATGGGCACCCTAGGGTGCCCAATAGTGGGAAAGGCGGAAAAAAAAATAAAACAAAAAGAAAATCAAACCTGGCGATGGCACCAAGCTCTCGTCTGTGCAGGGAGGAAACCATTTAGAACGCATGCTGAGGGCCGTTTCTAGCCAGGATGCTGTGACGAACCATCCTCCTTGGACCATGGAGAACTTGACAAGCCTAACAAAGCCCGTTTTGCGCAGGTCGACCATCTTCCTTCCTCGCCGCAAGTGGCCTTGCACACGGTGTTTTCGACCTTGGCTGATCCTTCTTCCAAGGGCTCTTGCCCACGGTGCTGGCTACTCGACGAGCAGACTCACCCTCTCCTAGCCTTGCTTCCCGCCTGTGTTGCCTTGAAGACCTCGACGAGCTTGAGGGAGAGAAAAAAAACTCAAGCAACCATGCCTCTTCATGAGAGAGAGAGAGAGAGAGAGAGAGAGAGAGAGAGAGAGAGAGAGAGAGAGAGAGAGAGAGAGAGAGAGAGAGAGAGAGAGAGAGAGAGAGAGAGAGAGAGAACCATGCCATCTTCCCCGCCATGGCTCTACCCTCCTTCCTCCTCTCCACCTTGCTCTGATACTAGTGAAAGAACAGTGGAGCTGAACATGCTATAATCTCCACCAAGCCATGCCCTATATAGGCCCTTGGCCTGCTAAATATAGGGACCCCCTTGACTGCATGTCCTTCCCGGCCCTTGGTCGTGACTGGTCCTACCCTTGTCCTGACATGTGGAATTCTTTAAGTACTTGAAGTTGTGTTACCCTATCACAAACCACTCATTGAGGGGTTACTCTTTGCTTCTTTGGATATTTCCAGAAAAACCCGTCCTGTAAGAAATATCCATAAGCCTTCTTACGGATTCACCTAAATTCTTTCTTGGTCCGATCCTCCTACTTCTCTAGTGTACTCAAATATTTCCCAATCAGTAACCATTTGCATTAATATTTATCTTCTGAAAAAGGTTGTAATGCAAAAACCATGCTTTTACATTCTACATGCAGTTTTGAAGAGGTAAAGAACCTTAAGCCCACGTCTTCATTTTCCAAAATCATAATCTCTTCATCCTCAAATCTGACCTTGGACAACATGTCAGCTATTGGATTATCCTTACCTACAATGTGATGAAACTCATGATTTAATGACTTTACATATGCAATCCAACGTAGAATAGCTATATCCGGTGTAGAACAGCTTGTGATCATCCCAATTAATGGCAAGCAATCTCCTTCCACTATTATAGAAGCACCAATAAATAGTCATTGTTGCACCTTAGAGAAATTGATATGTCTTGAAGTTCCCTTTTTACTTGAAAATATGCTCTTTGTCGAGCACTTAATACTTTGGCACCAAATCTGATAGCATACCTTTTCCCCTCGTCGTCATCTTGTCTAATAGCCCCCCCAATACCCGTGGGACTCGTGTCAACTGTCACAATGATTGGCTTTCCACTTTTGTAATTTGCTTTCCTTATTGTAGGAGCCTCTTGTAGCATCTTCTTCAGTTTTTGACTAGCCTTCAAGTGTTCTTATTTCCAAACAAATTTTTGTCCGTTTATGAGAAATTGGTATAACACCTCTGCAACATGTGAAAAATGGGGTAACCATATTAGGTCATACACACCTAAAAATGTTCGCACTTCTGTAATTCAATTGCGTGTCTCTTTCATCTTTTGAATAGCATCTACTTTGACAGGGCTGGGTCTTCTACCAGATAGTCCACATAAGTGGCCCACAATCAAAACTTCTTTTACCCCAAACATAGACTTTTGGCCTAAGATTGTAAGGTTGAACTCTTCAAGCCTTGATAATATCCTGTCACAATCAATAATATGGTTAGCCAAAAACTATCTGCACCCCCTCTTATCTTTGGTTTCATCTTTTTCACCCTCTTCACACCCTTTATCGGCTCATCAACAATAAAAGGCATGGTAACATGAGGAATGAATTGGCGCAACACTTTATTCATCCATTCATCATGTGAGCAAATGTATTGGTTGCACTCTATGAAAAAGTACACATTCTTACTAATCCCAAAGGAGTACACATGGTTGTTAGATCCCTACTTTCCCTAGCCAATTGAAACTGGTCATAGCCCAAATACAAGTCCCCCATGGAATAGATGGCTCTTTCTACAAAAGCCTCTACAAACTCATCAACCACTAGACCCGTTCCATATTTGTGATGGTTATCTTGTCTACGAGCTTCATATCCTGTATGAACCTCAATGTATCATTCTTCTTGGGAATCGTAAACCACCTGTTAGAGCAAGGAGCACAAGAGGGTGTGCGCATCTATCGCACATGTCAAAGCAAGGGACTTGCCGTACATTGTGTGCGAGCCACAAATGGCTGCAACCACACAACTAGATTAATCTAGCAAGTTCAAGAGAGCAAGGGTGTGTCACTCACCACCCTACGCTCGCCTTCGTGGAGGATTCCTCACTGGAAAGAAGAGGGAGCTACTGCCGTGCTGCGCTCAACCGTCTTGCTGCCGTCGAGACATCATAATGCTTGATCACTCTCTCTCTCTCTCTCTCTCTCTCTCTCTCTCTCTCTCTCTCTCTCTCTCTCTCTCTCTCTCTCTCTCTCTCTCTCTCTCTCTCTCTCTCTCTCTCTCTCTCTCTCTCTCACACACACACACACACACACACACACGCGCGCGCGCGCACGCATATACACACACACAAGAAGATGAAGAAGAAGATGGAAATGGAGCAAGAGCACTCTTCAATTGCACAAATGAGAGAATGAGTGATGTTTACGTTTATTTGACTTTTATATGAGCTTGCCCATTCACACTTGGGCACCCAGGCTTAGCCAACTAACCCTTGAATGTTCCAGTTAGAGTGCACCTCTCATTGGTGATCACTCTTACCCTTTTCCTATTGTACCGACAAGCCTGAACCATGACTACTAGAAGTTGACGCCAGTGGGAAACATGCTCTCAAAATAACAGTGTAGCATCGGGATCTACTGTTTGGCGGACGAAGCAACAAGCGGCCGTTTCCAGAGAAGGATCATATTTTTCTGAGAAACCATTGTAAAATTCTTTTGTAAGGAAGCATCTCTAAGCCAAGGATTTGTCAAAGGATGTATGATTATTCTTATGGGAGAAACTGTATATTAGAGAGCCAGTTAGAAGTTTAGGAGCTTATGGCCGGACAAGCCATTTGTAAAGACCTAATCTATAAAGGTCATTTTTTGTAAGTTGGAGGATAACCTTTTTGATGGATAACTGAGAAGACAACGTATGTTTGAGAGCTCCTTCTTGTTCAAACTTGTAATCTTAGCCATTGTGGCTATGGTAATCCAAATTCAGATTTGTTTATTGCATCGTGTTCCTCTTATCTTGCTCTTTCATTCAAGTGTAATCATTCAAGATTCGGTGTAGGTTTTTAACTACAAGTTCGAGGCCTTAAATCGTTTTTTTTTTAGTGTCTATATGCGTGTTTTATGTTGTTTTGACCCTAGGAGGGGCTTTAGGGACCCTAAAATGACCCATTAGGATCATCTGTTCACTGTTTTTGCTGACTTTGGGACGAAGGATCGCGATCTTTGTACCTCTCCAGAATGTTGTGACAGTGATAGTATATGTTCCTGATAATCCCCTTTAGCTTTCCTTCAAGTTTCGTGCGATTCCGATAAGATTTTCATGGTAAATGGGCGTGATGACTGTAGAGCTGTGTAGGAGGACATATGCAGATTACTTGGCGGTAATGCGTTTGATTTGCTTGTAGAGTTAGTAGTTGCATCTCTTCGAGTTCACTTCATTAGGAATGACACCCTGGTGAGTTTCCATGCCTCATCCGAGTCGCTTCCCTTGTATTGATAAATATGTTGATGCTTGAGAGCTATGCTATGGACATCTGTCGCGGCGACCCGCAAACATTGGCACCGTTGCCAGGGAATGCACCTTAGGTGATGAGTGACCGAGTGTGCAGTTAGACTCCTTAAAAAAGATCAATCCACAAATCCATTTTACACCTCAGTTAGGCTACTAGACAAGGGTTTAGAGCTTAGTAAAGTCTAGAGCCAGTGGACCGGCTAGATCCTCTCTTAGGAGATTTAGGGAGCTGTGAGTGAGTGTGTTAAAGCATTTTTGCTCTTCAATTTCTCTAATTCGATTGAGTATTGAAATCTCACCCGAAATCCGTCGTGTTTGTTTTTTTTGATTCATTTCCTTATGTTTTTTCAGTTTTAGGAGTAGGATAAGCAAATCACATTCCAATCAGATTTGGGGCAAAAAGTTAGAGTCGAGAAACCAGGAAACCATAACTTTGGCCCAAAAAGCCATAAGACTGTGAAATTTTGGAAATCTGACCAAACAGGGTTGATATTGATTCAAATCACAAAGTGGTAGCACAAAACACTAGGAAACACTTGTCAGAGGGAGCAGACAAAATTTCATCAGATTTGGCCCAGGTACTATGATCGCAATTGGTGTACCTCAGTGTCAGATTTGTACAAGATTTGACATGTGTCTTCCTGATAAGATTCTAAACAAGTTTGTCTAAAGCAACCACACCCAAAAACATCAAAAATCAAGGAAATCAGGCCACTTGGGTAAAACTAGCCTGATAGACCCATAAAGTCCAAAATCTTGGCTTTTGGTGATCCAAATGCAAAAAAGACTTTGGGGATAGCATTAAAACATCAGTGCCTACAAGCATGCCAAATTTGGTCTAATTTGGGCTCAGAACTACGACCGCGATCGGTGTACCTAAGTGCCATATTCTGACCAGATTTCATCTGTGGGATCCTCAGGTGTATACAAACATAAAAATATAAAGGACCTAGAGCCAGAAACCTCAAAATACCTGTCAAACCACCTGAATATAGATCCGAGTCAAAAACTGCTAAACTAGCTTAGAAATTGACTTTCGGTAGACCAAAACACATCAAAATTGGGAAGGAATCATACAGAGGGATAGCTTGTACACAGGAAAATCCCAAGTATCTCTCAAATCCCAAATCAAACATCAAAATCAATTCAAACTGATAAATTTGGAAAAACGGGCACTTCCAACCAAGAAATGGTAAAAACTTGACTTTTTTGAGTCCAAATACAAAAGTTTCTGGCAGGTAGTCTTAAAATAGCCTAGTGAACAAGCTGGTGAAGTTTCATCTAATTTGGGCCCAGAACTACAATCGCAATCGGTGTACCTCTGGCCCAGATCTAGCTCATTTTTTACCTGTTCATAGACCTAGACTATTTAAGATACCGGGAGTTGTCAAAACTAAAATTGGACATACTGACAATAATCTGCAAGCAAAATTGTGTTGAGATCATTTTGAAGTGTTGAATCTGCAGACAATTGGAATGATACAGTGATCTCATAGCCATCCAGTGTATTCATTTGTAGAGACCGATCAAGTAACAATCCATGCAGTCGCAGGAATTGGAAGATCATTCCATCTCCAGGTAAGAGGTTTGGATTCAGTCAGTAAATCCCACTTTCTTCATGTTTTTGAGATCGGGAAAACAAATCAACACCAGACACCTAAATTTAGCAGATCAAACAAGTGTTGTATCAACAGAGGAGAGTGTAAACCAAGGGATAGTACGACCGTTAGAGCCGATCCTTGAAGAAGGCATCTCTAATACTTCTTCAGAGAGATCTTCCGAGTATTTCACAGAACACTTGGGACAATTAAAACTAACCGGAAGAGAAAACATGGCAGCAGGACCATCACACCCCTCATCCACACTAAAGCTATTATTCATCAAGTTCAATATGACAACAAGCAAGGTGCCAAGATATACAAAGATGGTATGGACCGCTACTGGGTGAAAATAGGAGATAGACCAAGTGAGTTTAGGGACTTAGTGCCTGTGAGCTATAGCGGAGACAGGTACCTAGATGATGAGGGTATCATGTACTTGGTAGTCTTGAATCCTAACATTGTAGACAAGTGGGGATTGATGGGCACAGAAGCCAAAATAGACGAGGAACGTGAGGAAAAGGCACCAACAATGAGCTTACCTAATGCGAGATTAAGGCGAGAAAACGAAACGTTGAGAATCAACACGGATAATGTCTACTTGGGGTTATACAAGTATAATAATGGAGAGCAAGATCTCTATTATAGATGCGAGGAACCCTACGTCGGGGAGATGACTGAGCGGAAAAGACTTTATGTCTTCACCTACACAGAGGGAGCGGAAATGAAAATTGCAGCATACGACAAGTATGAAAGACGATATGCAGCAATCGATAAAAAAGAGTTGGAAGGATATACGTACTTTGGGGGACCACTTCACCAGTACTATGTAACTCCAAGCCCACTAAGACTAGCACCTACAAATGTCGTGCCAGAACCGGTGACCAGAGGTGGAGGGAGGACTCATGCAGCTAATTCTTTCAGTCGACCACATTATTTGATGCCAAGCCCCATGGGAACGTTATGTTCTAGAGAGTCAATGGCTACGAATCGAGGTAGTGCAATTCCTATCTCTACACATACGGCTGTAGGTCCGACATTTGTAGCCACCCCATCACATTTGCCTCCTAGTGGTAGATTTGGGGCAGGAGAGCCAACGAGAGCAACCTACGACCTCCATGATGCCCGAGAACGATTAAGCGGAGACACGGGAGCAATGAGATTGACCGCATACCATAGACGGATCAGGCCATCCCAAGTAGCGAAGTGCATGCCGAAGAAGTATAGCGGATCGGGGGATCCATATGCCCATTATCGCTCTTCAAGCAAGTCTTAAGAGCATAACAGATCACTAATTTCCATACTCAATACGAGGGATTCAGGCTGACCTTAGAAGGGACGGCCTTAACATGGTTTCAACCTTTAAACCATGAAACTTGTCCGAATATTGAACATGTATTGCCCGAGTTCGCGGAAGAATTCTCAAAACGGGGTATAAAGCATAATACTCTATCGCAGATATACGCTTTTAAACAAAGGGAGAATGAAAAAGTGAAGGAAGCAACGTTGAGATTCAGGCAATACATTGAGAGATGCCCGAGGAGGGAATTACCACTGGACGAGAGATTGTCTGTGCTCTTCGTTGAAGGATTTAGGAATGAAACCTTGAAAAAGGACCTTCACTTGAAAGCCTGTAGCACGTTTCAACAGGTTACAAGGGAAGCGTTATATCTTGTCGATAACTGCAAAGCATATGGGGAAGTGTCAGAGGATACTGATTCAGTAACCAGTGGCTCTTCATCGATTAAAAGCGAACCCTCTACCAAGAAAGATGCTCAGGCGTCCTTGATGCCGACAGCTGATCAATTGATAGAGGAGATAAGGAAGAGAATGCAGCAACATATGAGATCAAATCCGGTGATGAGACAGTCCCAGATGAGGAAGTGTGACATATGAGGGGGGGATCATCCAACGCCGTGGTGCACACAACAGCCAAAGGCACCAGTTGCGAATGGACGAGTATTGAAATGGTGCGCCATAGAACAAAAATGGACAAATCATAGCACGGAAGAGTGTTTTTATAACAAAAACTATGTGAGGGAAAGACCGTATGGACCTCCAGCAGGACCATCCCAACCACCTCCTCCAAGATATCAAGTTGGACCAAATATGAATCTGGTAGCAAGAGCAGACAGACCTCAATCTGTGTTGGGTCAACAACCTCCATTACCATAGGAAAATAGAGCCATGATTAGGTATTCTCAACCTTGTGAAACATCACCAAGAACAAATAATACACTTCAAGTTTCTTATTATGAAGAACCGAATGAGCCTTACGCAACAGAACTTAAATCACAAATGTACGCAGACGAAGCCTATCAACCGTGGGGAAATAGCGAGGGTATGGCACCACCAACATATGTAGCACAACCTTCGAGAGATCAATATTTGGTAGACGAAAGAACGTTAATGTTCATTGCAAACCAGAATTACAAACCAAGAGGATATCCTAATAGAGCAGGACAACCTATGGGAAACCTCCTCAAAATCAACCACCAATTGGACAGTGCTATAGCTGTGGCCGTACGGATCATTGGGAACGTAACTGCCCTTTCAAAGGTGAAAGAGTGGAAATTTTTGGGTTTTGTGACGGATGTGGTGTGAATCACATATTGCCAGATTGCCCAAAGAATCCGGACAACAAGGGAAAAGAAACTATGAATATTGTGAGGGTGATACCAAGTGCAAGTAGCGGATCAGAAACCGATCCCATGATCTAAATCAATGCAATAACCAGAGCCCAAGCCAAGGACTTAGGGAAAAAGGAGCCTTTGGAGGAAAAGGTCGAGTTACCGATACCCACAGAAAATGAGAGTTTATCCGTGAGAACCCGGCAAAAATCCTGGAAGGCGAAACAAGATAGGATGAAAACAAGTAGGTTGAAAACCCAAATTGCCATTCAAAATGAATTGGATGAAACAAAGGAGCACCTTAAACAAGAGAGAGAGAGAGAGAGAGTAAAATTGCTGAGGTTGACAACAAGCCGAGGAAAGCGTCCTCAGGGGGATCAGTCTTGGTTAAGAAAGTGCTAGAGCCGTTAGATGCTAGCGTACAAAGCAAGGCTAAAAACAAACCAAACTTTAGAGCAGAGATGGTTAACTTATCCTCAACCAGAAGTGGAAACGAAGCGTTTGGAAATGTGTAAACACCTCATTGAAACAGCCCAGACGTTGATGGAACCTAAGGAGGTTAGAACCCCAGAACAAGAAGTGTTGATTCACAAAGACCGAGAAAAACTAAAAATCGATGAACCAAAACAAGTAAACGGACCCAGGGCTGAAATGATTTTGTCACCGGATCATCGAGTGGTGCCGAACACGACTGATGACGCTAAGTCAATCACAATAATGCCAATTTCAGAAGTTGAAGAACAATGGCCACAACACTTATGGGAAACCATTAGAAACAGAAAGAACGGAAGCATGACGTTACAGTCTGCTCCATCCTAATATTAACCTGGATAACGGATTTTATCCAGCCGATATACAATCGTTGTATGGGGATGCGGAAACGGAGATTTCTGTGGAAAGCAAAGCCCAATCCTTGAAAACCCTGCCTTCATTTATAGGTGAACATGAGGCACAATCGGAGATAAGGTTAGTTCCATCCCATATGAGAACTATTCCACATATGGTTGACTCAAAAAGTCTTCAAGAGATGTTGTCGACACCTATAACATGCACAATCATGCTGTCCGAACTCTTGAGAGTCAGACCACACTTATGGGAAGACATGGGAAAACATTTGGAGAACAAAGGAGTAAAGATTCCTCTTCCAACAAACCCTACGGGAGAAGAAAAAAAACGGAAAGGTCAACCCAAAGCCCATCCAGTGCCCATAAACAAGGTCGGAGATTACTGTGAAGGCGAGGAGGGTAATACAACCTTACCTGTTGAATATCAAGATATAAAAACGATAGCTATCCTAGATAGTGGAGCGGGAGTGGTGATTGCTACAAAACAAATATGGGAGAAATAGGGCCGTTCAGCTCTCAGGAAAACGAGAATGAAACTGCAACTCGCCGATGGGTATGTAGAGAGACCATTGGGAATCCTGGACCAAATAGTTGTAACTTCGTGTGGAATTAACTATGAGCACACCTTTGCTGTGGTGGATTTTGGGAAAACAAACAACTTTGACATTATTTTGGGACGGCCATTTATGCGTCAACTCAAAATGATACAAGATTGGGGTTACGACCAAATCTACCTAAGGCACGAAGAGCTAATAACGAAAATCAACATGAAGGATCATAGCTATAGAGAAATTGCAAAAACACCAGTGCAAGAATTTAATTCAACCACTGTAAATAAAAAAGAAATACCTACATGGATGCAAACGAAAGGGCATGTCTGGATGTGTGGAGCATCTGATTGTGGAGACGTAATCAAAGAGGAATGCGTTTTGAAAAGATCCGTAGAAGACGAGGTTTATATCCGAGAACCTTTCCCGAAACATTTATTTGAGCCATTCGGGTGGACTCAAATGGGACTCAAATATTGTCAACCTTGGACGTAAGTGTCAACAAATGCACACCTACAAAATTTTGTGACGAAGAAGGATACGACCTAGTAACGTTGCAAATGGCCAACGTCATCCTTGAGTCAGGATCGGAGAGCGAGGAACAAGAAGAACCACCACGTGAGACCGAGTGTAAAAGAATAATTGATGAGATATCTGTAGTGAATGATAGGAATCGAACGGAGGAGGAATTCACGGATTCACTAAGCAGTGACCTTCCATCACTGGACGATGAAATCCAACTGATAGAGGTTGATGATGAAAGATCAACTGCATCAAAGACGAATAGGAAATATAGGTCGAGGCAGGACAGGTTTCACGAGTTTCCTAACCAAAAACTTAGTCGATAGGAGCGGTATAAATCCAAGAGAATGAGAAAATCAAGGGCGAATAAGCATAATCCGATGTCTCTTGTCAATGATAGAACGGGATATCTAAAGCTTGTCAAAGCTGATGATTGTGTCAAAGACGAGGTCACTGGCCGGTTTATCAAAACTAAACCGTGTAAAAACAACAAGAAGAACAGACACAAAAATCAAACAACTAAGTTGCAAAAAGGGGGGAAAACAGGGTTTGGAATGACCAAAACAGAGAGGAAAACGGAGTACAATAAGCTCAAGCGAACCCTTAGAGACATATGGATGACTGACTTTTAAAAAAATGAGGACATGAGTTCGGACAAGATGGATGCACCGTCCCATTATAAGAAGTATACCATACAAGATAGGAAAATCATAGTGAAACAACCAATGAGGGAATTGAAAGAACCGGGTACATCGTACGACGGTCTTGAAAAAGCCAAACGAATAGATCTAGCGGAACCAGGAGAAAATCCAAAACCTGCATATATTGCCATGGATCTTACTGAAGAATAGGAAAAGCTTTTGGTAGCTACTCTTAAACAGTATAGAGATGTATTTGCATGGTCATACAAAGATCTTAAGGGGGTGGATCCAAGTATCTGTCAACACACAATATCCCTTAAGAATGACGCCAAACCCAGCAGACAATGTCTCTATACTTATAATGAAACATTTGCGAAAAAGATCAAGGAGGAGATAGATAAACTTAAAGAGGCAGAGTTTATTTACGAAATTGAGCATGCCGATTGGGTTTCACCGATTGTGGTGGTCCCGAAGAAAAATAGAAAGTTAAGAGTGTGCGTCAATATCAAGAAAGTAAACACTGCTATGATTCGGGACAACTATCCCCTACCCATTACTGATCATATAATAGAAAGGGTGGCAGGAAAAGAGGCTTATAGTTTCTTAGATGGCTTTTCGGGTTACAACCAACTCGCAATAAAGCCAGAGGATCAGCACAAAACGGCTTTCACAACCGAATGGGGTATTTTTGCATTCCGGGTAATGGATTTTGGCTTAACAAATGCACCAGCCACATTTCAAAGGCTGATGGGTCATGCTTTTAAAGAATATCTAAGACAGTTCTTAGAAATTTACATGGATGACTTGTGTGTTCACTCTCTTGTAAGATTGGAGCACATAGAGCACTTGACCAAGGTGTTCGAAAAATGTAGACTGTATCGGATTTTCCTGAATCCAGAGAAATGTGTCTTCATGGTAAGACATGGCAAAATATTGGGACATATAGTGTCCAAAAATGGTATTTCGACAGACATGGAGAAGATCAGCATCATTGTTGATCTACCATGACCAGTAAAGGCAAAAGAGGTATAGGCGTTTATGGGTCATTGTGGATATTATCGCAGATTTATCTACTCATACGCTATAATTGCAGAACCACTTTACGCGCTGATAACTAAATTTGAGTGGACGGATGAGTGCGAGAAAGCTTTTCAAACTTTGAAGTAGAGATTAATTTATGCTCCAATTTTGAAGGCTCCGGATTGGGAGAAGATATTTCACATCCACGTAGATGCATCAGCGTATGCAATAGGATGCATACTTGCACAACCTGGAGAGAACAACATGGATTTTCCAAGAAGTTACTCCAGTAGACAACTGAACAATGCAAAGAAGAATTACACAACAACTGAGAGGGAGGGATAGGGTATGGTCTATGCAGTGAAAAAGTTTAGACACTACTTACTTTCCCATAAATTTGTATTCTTCGTTGATCACCAAGCACTGCTGTACTTAGTAAACAAACCTTGCAGTACGGGGAGAACTGTTCGATGGTTCATCATACTGCTTGAGTTTGACTTCACGGTGGTAGTCAAGAAAGGAACTACACACCAAAGAGCGGATCATTTATCTAGAATGATGCATGGAGAAAACCCTGTCGGAGTTGATGATGATTTTCCAGATGCATATCTTTTCAACATAGAAATGGTTCCAAGATGGAGCGAGGATGTAATTCCTTTGCTGACTATCGGGTCATTGAATGTGACAAGGCAACCATCTACCATTGCAGCATCCAGATCATTGGTAATGTTGGCGGGCAGGCTATACAAACAGGGATCGGATCAAATCCTTAGGCTTTGTGTTGAATCGAGTGAACAAGAATTGTACCTAAACCAAGCTCATGTACAAACAACAGGGATTCACAATGGGCATGCACAGATGTATCAAAGATTGATGAGAATGGGTGTGTATTGGCCGGAAATGTGACATAGTGTTCATATGCATGTCAAATCTTGCGTTAGATGCACGCTTCAAAAGCCAATAGAGCACGCGACTCTATTCAGATTATCTGTAGCACCCCGATGGAGTAACTACATTGTTGAATACCTCACCACCAGGATACTTCCTGAAGGGATGAGTAGATCACGTATCAAAATGATCATGAAAGAGACAGAAAACTATGTACTGATTGAGGACACTCTTTACAAGAGGGGAAAAGACAATCAATTGGGAATGTGCGCGACTGAAGAGGAATACATTCCTATCTTAGAGCAAGCACACGGCGGACAAGCTGGTGAACATTTCTTAGCTGACAAAACAGCCAAAGCAATTCTTATTGCAGGCATATGGTGGCCTACACTATTCATGGACGCTGAAGAGTTTGTGAAACGATGTGACGATTGCCAGAAAACAAAAATTCCTAGAGCACAGATGATATGCCCTTAAGGCCAATGATGGGGGCAAGAGCATTTATGAAATGGGGAATAGATTTTGTAGGACCGATAGCGCCTCCGGGATATAAAATGCACACTCAATACATTATTGTGGCAACAGATTATCTAACAAAATGGTTGGAAGCTAAAGCAACAACCAAAAATGATGCAAAAACGACAGCACAATTTATGTATGAGAATATTTTCACCAGATATGGCTTACCAATTGAGCTAGTGAGCGATAGAGGAACTCACTTCATCAATGAGGTGATCGAATTCCTATTGGATGAATTCATGGTAATTCACAGGAAGTCTGCTCCCTATCACCCACAAGCGAACGGCCAAGCAAAAAGTACGAATAAAATTTCGGTGACAATTCTCACCAAAATTGTCGGCAAATCGAGAGCTGACTGGGATCAAAAGCTGCATTCAGCTTTATGGGCATATAGAGTTGCTTACAAAACGTCAATCGGAACAACTCCGTTCAACATGGTTTATGGAATTCAAGTGATTTTGCCACTTGAATTCCTTATCCCCACGCTTCGAGTCGCTAAACAATTAGAATGGACGGTCCATGAATTATCCAATCAGGTAGATGCCCTGGAAAAATTGGATGAAACTAAATTGAGAGCCATTGCATCAATCTACGTGTAACATTTAATGGTCTAATGACTTGTGTGTAGCGAAAATGAGCATGAACAGAGTGGGCATTTCATTAGAATAGATTCCTAATGAGAATTACAAGAGTGCTTGGGTGGAGAGAGCAACAAAAATCATAACACCTAGTTAGATAGCATCGACAATACATTCAAAAGAGAGAGAAATTAAGCTATTAACAACAGTTGAGGACCGGATTTGCATGGAGCCGGTCCCCCCTCCAAAAGGCTTTGTATTATGGTTTCTCCCATCAAGAGAGACATTGTACAATACAATTCTTTGTGTTCCTTCAAGACTAGCTAGTGCAATGAAGATGAAAGCTTCATGCACTAAGAAAAACACTTAACAAACACAACTTTAATTATCCCCATTCTCAGACCCAAGACCTCACACACCTTTGAAGATGGTGAGAGCTAGCAGGGTATGCCAGTAGATTGAGAGGAAGAATGAGTATGTTACGAGAAAGATGTACATCTCCTCACATAATCACTCATATTAGCATAGCTTTAGCTTAGTAATTAGCTTGGTAGAGGAGATGAGCATGCATTGAAGCTTGGCTCTTGGTTGGATTTGCATCCACAAGCCAAGAGTGTGTTGATGTAGGCTTCTATCTCACAATCTTGGAGTAGGTGATGAGTTCTCCATTAAATCTTGGGAAGAGATAGTCTTCTCTTTCTTCACACATGAGATTGTGTGAGTGTGTGTGTGATAATGCCTTGCAAAAATCAGCCCCCTCTGTCTCTTGGGCGAGCCCTCTTGCTATTTGCTCTTGCTGAAGCCTCATTGACCCTCCCCAAGTCAAAAGCCAATCACAATTAAGTAGCATAAGTGATAGCCTTTTGACATGTGTCCCCCTTTCCCCTTTTGTGAGAGCTTTAGGTAATTAAATAATTAAACTAAACTCTCATTGGACCCCTTTGCCTCCTGGCCAATAGGAATCAGGCAAGCCATTGGGCTCCTGAATGCTCATTGGACCCCTTGGGAGACTGCCCAATAGTCTTCTAGGAGACTTAATTCTCATTGGTTTCTTTTATTAAATGTTTTTAAATTAATTAAACTAGATTTACTCTAGCTTAATTCTCATTGGTCCACTTCAAGGGTCATCCAATAGAAACTGGGCACACCTTGTGGGCATCTGGTCTAGGGAGCTGACATGTGTCCCTCATTCTCTTTGTGTAAAGGGAGCCTCTGTGTGTGTGTGTGTGTGTGGATTTTTCTCTCATCCCCTACTCTCAAGGGTCGCCCCCTCCCATGTAGGGATATGCCAAGAGTTTTTAGTCACACACAAAGCATCCAAGTTCCCCTAGGTTTGACCTTTGGACACAACCTTTGAATTTTGGAACCTTAGCATTTTGGAAGTCTTAATGGGCTGAAACTTAGGGTATTTTTAGCCCATTGTTGTACATGGATCTTTTGCAGATGGCCCCCCCTTTGGATCCCTATTTTCCCTCCTTTGGATCCCTACTGTGGCCGGTCTGCTAGCTTAACCAATATTCTAGCTTTTTCTCCCCTGGCACTTCCCTACATTAAATGATCAGTTTAAGATTAGAAAATCATTTAGGAGAATTAGATATTGATTATTATGACATTACCTCTCTCTTGAAATCATAGTCGTCCTCGACTATGGTGTAGAGAAGATAAAGCATATTCATAAGTCCTTTTCTTAGCGGGTAGAGGATCCCTATGTTACCCTATGACATCTTTCCACAATGGATGACTAGTCCATTTGGCGCTTGAGAGCCTAAGGCTGCCGCAAGCATGTCTGCACATTAGTCCTATCAGTCTTCCATAGTAGAGTGACAAGTTCTACTTGGTGTTTGGGAGACGCCGTCTCCGCAAACTTGATCTAAGCATGCATACTACTTCATTTTTGTGCACAATAAAGAAAAAGAGAGTCTTATAAGACAAAAACTTTGTTCATTTTTAACATTTTGTACATTTGCTTACTCTTGGGAAGCATTGTAAGCATTGACAAGGTTTAGGTTATCCTTTAATTGTATGCCTTGCATCCATCTAGCATCTTCAAAAGGATAATTCTTAAACTTAATAAGATATCGTCGGATAGTCTTACCGTCTCTTAGTACCTTGTCTTCATGTCGGAGAATGGACTCGGGCTGCAGCACCTGCTCTTGGTCCTCGATCTCCGGTGGGTCTTCAATAGTTGGTTCTTGAGGTGGCTCTCCTTTGTAAGGCTTTAATAGGCTCACATGGAAAGCATTGTGTATGAGCCAATGATTGGGCAACTTGAGTTGATAGGCCATCTCATTGATTGGCCTAAGAATCTGAAAGGGACCATAATACCTTTTTGCTAGTTTAGCATAGTACTTTTGGTGGCCCGTAGGATTCTTGCCCGTCGTGTGCCTTAATCGAGCCTTGGGAAACTTTAACAAGACCCAATCGTTTTCTTTAAAGGCTTGGGCTCTTCTGTGCTTGTCAGCAGCAATCTTTTGCCTTTGCAATGAGATAGAGATAGCATCCTTAATCTTTTGGAAATATTCTTGTAGGTCTCGGCTATACTCATCTGCAGCGAAGATCTTCCCATGTACCTTAAGTAGCAAGGGACTTTTTGATCTTCCCTCAATTACCTCGAAAGGTGCTTTTCTCGTGGAAGTATGTACACTGTTATTGTAAGCATACTTCACTAAGGGTAAGTACTTCTCCCATTGGGATCTTTGATCTACTTCCGTTACATAGGCTTTTAGTAGATCGAGAATGGTTAGGTTAGCTATTTCACTTTGGCCATCCGTTTGTGGATGATAGGCCAAAGAGAAGATTCGCCTTGTCCCTAAATTCTCAAAGAGACCCTTCCAGAAATTACTGGTCATTCTAGGATCTCTATCCGACACTATGAACATTGGCAAGCCATGGTACTTGAAGATTTGTGAAATGAAGAGGGTTGCCATTTGATGGGCTTTGATAGTCTTTTTGACAGGTATAAAATGAGCTTGTTTACTGAACCTGTCTACTACTGTCCATATTCCCGTATTCCCATGGATAGACTTAGGCAATCCAAAGATAAAATCCATGGATATGCTCTCCCATGGTGAATTAGGGATTGGCAAGGGTTGAAGCAATCCAGGTTGCTTTCCTCTATCAAATTTTGTCTTTTGGCATACCACACATTTAGAAACATACTCTTGTATGTTCACTTTCATGGTAAGCCAATAGAAATATGTTTCAATTCCCTTTAAGGTAGACTGAATCCCTCTATGCCCCGCATAAGGTGGAGCATGAGATTCATACATTACTTTCTCACGTAGTGAGTTAGTAACGCATAGTCTATTGCCATAGAGAAGATAACCATCTTGTAAGGTAAATGGTTCTTCTTTCTTCCCTAATGCAAGGGCTGAAATCACATCTCTAAAATCGGGATCAATAGCATACTCATCTATCATTGAAGATAGATCATTGTGAGTTGCTATGGAAACCGCATTCACTCTCGGCCGTCTTGAGAGTGCATCAGCTACTTGATTATGATTGCTAGCAATGTGAGCAATATGAAAATGAAATTGCGAAAGGAAATTTGCCCACCTCATTTGTTTGTCGGAGAGCTTGGTCTGCGTCATGAAGTACTTAAGACTTTGGTGATCCGTTCGCAGAATGAAAGGAGTCCCCAATAAATAGTGCTTCCATGAGTCTAAGGCATGTAGAACTGCAAGGAGTTCCTTTTCATATATGCCTAGAGCTTGCTCAACAGGGTTGAGCCTTCGACTCTCATAGCCTATGGCATGCCCTTCTTGGAGCAAAACATCTCCAAGGCAATCACCACAAGCATCACATTGGACCGCAAGTGGTTTTGAGAGATCCGGTAGTGTAAGCACAGGTTGAGAGATAAGGTTTTCTTTAAGCTTTTTGAAAGCATTGTTCTCCTTAGCAGACCATGTATACCTAACGCTTTTCTTTGTTAGGTCATGTAATGGTCCCGCAATTTGTGAGAACTTTTCTATGAAGCGTCTATAGTATGCACACATACCTATAAAGCTTCTTAGTTCATGAAGATTCCTTGGTTTAGGCCATCCTTTTATTACCTCTAACTTAGATGGATCCATTTGGATGCCATCTTGAGAGATAATATGACCTAAATACTGAATCTCTTGCAAGAAAAATTCACGTTTCTTTCGATTAACATAAAGTTTATTCTCTCTCAAAACTTGAAATATTACCTGGAGGTGTTGCTTGTGTTCCTCCAATGAATTAGAGTAGATGATAATATCATCAAAGAACACTCCAGTGAAGGTTCGATGAGGCTTGAACAGCTTCTCCATCAAGCGGTTGAATGTGGCTGGTGCATTGGTCAAGCCAAAAGGCATGACAATGTATTCGTAAAGACCAAATGTGGTACGAAATGCGGTCTTTACAATGTCTTGATCAACTATCCTTATTTGATGATAGCCACTTTTTAGGTCAATCCTATTGAAGTAGGTCGATCCTTGTAGCTTATCAAATAGGTCTTCTACCCGTGGAATGGGAAACCTATTCTTGATAGTGATCCTATTTAGTGCTCTATAGTCGACACACATACGATATGTGCCGTCTTTCTTTTGCACTAATAGCACAGGTGAGCAAAATGGAGATGAGCTTGGCCTAACCATACCCTTCTCAACTAACTCATGCACTTGCCGCATAATCTCCTCTTGTTGAGCTTGAGAAACTCTATAAGGAGGTTTGTTAGGCGGTGAACTTCCTGGAAGAAGTTCAATCGCATGGTCATCATTACCTCGTTTAGGAGGTAGCTCACAAGGGATGTCGTCAATAAAAACATCTTGAAACCCCTTGAGAAAATTGGATAACTCTAATTCCAAGTATACACTTATGCAAACCAGCTGCTCTAGGTGTTTGTCGGAAGACATATCCTGCACAACTATATCCCCATGCTCACTGTCGAGCATAGAAAGGAATGACTGCATAATCGCTGACATCTCAGCCTCCTCTGCAATCATCCACTGCAAACATGACCACTCAATCTGCTGTGACTCACTAGAGCTCTCATGCTCTTACTCCGTATGCATAGACTCTTGCACAACGTCCTCCTGTCGTGACTCACTAGAGCAAGACCTCTCTACCTGTCTATCCTGCATAGAAGTATCTCGCACAACTGACTCTCTGCTTTGCTCAGTCACTAGCAAAGCATGCATGTCTGACTTTGTCACCTCTCTGTGTGACTGCTCAAGTCGTGCCCCAACTGTGTGCACAACGAGCTCACTACTCTGCAATCCATGCAAAGCATCCTTCAACCCACAAGCAAAAGAGACTCGCCTGCTCTCTCGCTATCTACCTGGCTGCATGATCACAGAGACAACACCGTCTCTCGCGTGATCCACATGCAATGGGTAACCTGTACCACTCCTGGCACCTCTCGCAATCACTAGCGAACCCAAATGCATCACAAAATCTTGCTCTCGTAGCGAAATCTGACATCCACAATCTGTAAGCTGACCAATCGAGATCAAACTCACTGTCAAATCTGGTATATAGCGCACATGTCGTAACAAGTAAGATGCACCACTCGGTAATGACAGTCTCACATCTCCTGCACCTGCTATCGCATGCACTGATCCATCGGTCAAACGTACACTGCCAAGCATCCCGCTAGAATAGCTACAAAACCATGCACGATGCGGCGTGACATGAAACATAGCATCTGCGTCTAGCAACCACTGTGAAGGGAGTGCACTATCCACATGTATAGCATCTCCTGCATAGCTCGAGGTAAAAGTGACATCCCCGTCACTAGTATACTCGGACACTACATCTGCCTCAACTGTCAAAGCAACTGATTCCATGGCATCACTACATACATCTCTGAGACTGCCATGTCTCCTACGATGTCGTATACGACGAAAACAGCACCGTCTAACGTGTCCACAATGACCACAATACCAACATGTCACCTGTCGGCGTGCTCGTGAATGTACATGTCTCACACGAGTCCGTGATGACTCAGATCTATCATACATATCATGTAATCTTTGCCAAAGTGCTCTCGAAGTAGTCTCATACATAACAAGAGCATATACAGATTCCGCAAGGTGCAAAGAGAGCGTAGATAATGCCATCTCCTCTAGCTCCTGCCACTGATCGTCAAACATGTTTGAAGGTCTACCTGCATCACCACTCAATGGTCGATGCAACCCTCGCTGTGTCAATGCGTCAAGCATACACTCTATCCATGCCGCAAAGTCTGACCCATCAAACATGCGCATCTGTGAGAGGTCACAATCTGTTCAATCACCTGTCTCTGCCATGAGCACAATGTAGCAAACTAGAAAGCAAAACCACCTCACCAACAACACCTGAAAACTGTCTACCAATATGGCTAGAAACACAATGTAAAACCTGTGAGACACACTCCAAAATAGAGCTCCCACAATGTCAATACAAGTCAGCCCTAAACTGGCTCGAATCGCATCAACAAAAGTCTGCAAATATGGCTCAAAACCTGATGCAAAGTTTCACCAATAACCATGCAAAACCTTGCACAAAATCACAAGTCAATATGACTCAATCGTGCATAAATATCTGACAAAATTTTGGCAGAGTCTCCTTTGTAACTGGAGCAAAATCTCAATAGTAAACCTCAAAGAAACAATAATATATGCCACAATGGCCAATCCGGAAATAAACTCGACCGAAATCACCTCACAAAGTCATACATATGAGCATACCTGCTCTTGCCGGAGTACCACTCAACGGCACCTCAAATGAGGAATCTCAAACTTCGAGCGAACTTTTTCGAGCGATGATAAAATCGAGCGAGTTAATGAGCCAAGAGTTTCTGTAAATCGCTCATTTTTCACTCGAGAGACTAAATAGATTGGCCCTAGACCTCCTAAAGATGGTGATTAAATTTAAGAATGGTTATGTTAAGAGGTATCTGCTAGCAAGCTTGACATTGGTGGATAACTCTTGAGCTTGTTCTTTCTTGTGTGTTTTTCTAGCAAGTAAAAGAAAGCTCGTAGCTTTTCCATTGCCCAAAGTATGTGAAGATCATTTTACCCAAACATTGGTCTAACATGCCACCATGCTATCTGCAGGCCTTCCTATGAATCAGTGCTCGACCTTGCAGGCAACCCCCCCTCCCTCCCCCCTTACTTTTGCACTATATTTGAGCATTTTTCAACTCTTTTCTTAATTATAGTAGGCCTTAGTATTTTCCAACTCTTTGCTCATGGGGCAACCTTAGTAGCCGACTATGGTGAATATTTTACAGTGCTGCAAATTGAGACCGTCACTTATTTGTCACTATTTGTTGACCGGCATCAGTATCCTCAGTGAGTTTTATTTTGCTTTTATGAGAAATCTACCAAGATCTTAAAAGACAAATTGATCGTCGAATGTAGACAAGAAGTTTGTGTTGCGTGACTACTTCATGCTTGTCCCCCCCCCCCCCCCCCCCCCCCCCCCCCCCCTCTCTCTCTCTCTCTCTCTCTCGGTGTTATCCTGAAGGCTTCTCCCAACATTGTGAAGTTTACATGTGAAGAAGCTTTAGGATCTTTTTGATAGATGCAATTTGGTGGCCTTTTGTAGATGGTGTTGATGCGTAAGAGGGAAGGTGCACGTATGTGATGACTCTATGGCAATTCATGTGATGTAGCCTACACATGACTCTATGGCAATTCAGCTGATGTAGTCTACTCTACACAAACAGACCATGTCCCTTCTCATCAAGACTGTTTGCCACCACATCCGCATCTAGTAGTGCCACCACTATCCTCAAGTGCAAAGATTTCTATGGACAGGGGCTATAGCAAAAAAAATTGAGAGGAAAATCTCTCTCCCTCTCTCTCTCTCTCTCTCTCTCTCTCTCTCTTATCTCTAATCTTGCTTCTAGAAAACCTGTGATGAGCAGGTGGTGGAAGTTGTTTTCACCCAACTCTTAACAATGCATGGTCATATTAGGGAGGCGAGGTGAGATTTTGGTTGTTGTACGACAGATAAGGCGAGTTGCTGTTTGCACCCTTCGAGGGCTTGGAGGGGTGGCCTCCACCATTTCTAGAAATAAGGGCATAGAAAAGGAAGACCGAAGAATAAGGGGCCAAAGATGCCCGATGGCTCACCTTAGAGCCTGCCATTCTCTAAGCATTGAGTGTGCTTGACCTCGAGCTAGTCCCACCCAGTCTCTACCCTACCGCAGATTGTTTGCACCCTCGATGATAGCGACCCACAGACAATAAAGCTCCTAGCGAAGTAACTCAAGAAACCTTAGAGAGAGAGAGAGAGAGAGATTTTTTTTTTTCAAGAAAAACCCTCCCTTGAAGGATCTGCACCGAGTAGATCCTTTGGGGAGGTCTTTTCTTTTTTAACTCTCTCTCTCTCTCTCTCTCCTTTTGCACCAAATGCAAAAGTGAATAGGCTGTTGATTTTGGAAACTCTTTGGGAGGGTAAAGTGAATAAGTTGGCACACATTTATCTTTAACCATAATCTAGGAAGATACCCTTTGAAATTGACAAGTTTGAAAGAAAAGTAAACAGGAGGTGCTCTACGTAGATGGCTAGTGGAGGGGGAAGAGAGAGAGAGAGAGAGAGAGATGATGTACGTCACCCAAAACGAGGGGGTGAGAGAGAGTAGCAAGGAGATTTTTTGTTTGCGTGTGCGCGATGCCACAAAGCAGGGAATGGATGGGGAAGACAGCAGCGTTAAGTTTTTTTTTCTCTATCTGTCCGGGCATAGGGTCCCCTCTCTCTCTCTCTCTCTCTCTCTCTCTCTCTCTCTCTCTCTCTCTCTCATTCAGTTGTGTTGAATTCGGTATTGCATTGAGGTGCTCCTTGCAGATGAAAGAACGGACAAGATGGATACGTGATGGCGTGGCCAATTGTGGAGGTTTTCGGAGGGCGTGGATGTTCAGAGCAAGGACGAGATGCCTTGGGGGAGGAGCAAACAAAAGATCACAGTCAGGAAGGGTGGGTAGCGGATATCCTTTTTTTTCGACGCCTCTAAGGGCCAGCGAGACGCATGCACAGAGCCGGGGAGGGGAGCAAAGTGGCAGGGGACGTGGCGAGGAGTAGATGGGAGGGTGCAAGATTGTTAGCTCTCTCTCTCTCTCTCTCTCTCTCTCTCTCTCTCTCTCTCTCTCTGGTTTTCCCCTTGCGAGCTTGCATGCTATCCATAGATTGAATCGCGGCTGGTGGAGGCACAGGTGTAGATGGAGATGGGCACATAGGATTGGACAGCGCGATAGAGATGGAAATGGGCGCAGGGGATTGGACGGCATAATAGGCAACAATGCCCGGGAGGGGGGACGGGCAGCTTTTAGTTTGCATAGGACACGGAAGAGATGAGCGAATCTAGTCATATTCACCTTAATGATTTGAAGTTAACTCAATAGAACCTCTAGAACCTCTTACAACTATTAGTTAGGGTAGGCTTTTCTTTTTTTTTTTTTGAACTCTTTGGGAGGGTAGAATTGGTTGGACCTACTAAAGAGAAAGAGAGTTATAAAAAGAATACCTCCCTCAAATGATCTGCACCGGCACAGATCCTCTGGGGGAGGTTTTTGTTTGGACCTACTAAACAGAAACAGAAAGAGAGTTATAAAAAAAATACCTCCCTCAAAGGATCTCCGCAGGCGCAGATCCTTTGGGGGAGGCTTTTGTTATATATATATATATGTATATATATATATATATATATATATATATCTCATCTACTAAACTCTTGGCTTCCCAATGCTTTCTCTTGGAGGGTACTCCCATATTGCCGATCGACACTCCCCCTTTGCAGAGCTCTCTACGCTCCTCGTGCACTCTACCATTTTCACGCAAACCTGTTGTACTGTCTAGTCAAGCTCAGCCTTGCACTGCTCTAGCCCAATCCATGTCTACTCTGCACTCAAGGCAAGCTATCGTACACCTCGGGGCTTTTTGATGGTATGTTGCGGCGAACCAAATGCAAGAGCAAGAAGAGCATTCTCTCTCTCTCTCTCTCTCTCTCTCTCTCTCTCTTTGTCAAGACGGCAACCATCTATATTCCCTTTGACTCGCTCTCTCTTCCAAATTGGCTCATCAGAGACAGAGACGAGCCTTTTGCTCTAGTGTTGCTTCTCAGAGATGGCACGCAAGAGATGCATGAATACATGAATAAAGCATCTCTCATGCACACACCGTATGAGGAATCTCTCTCTCTCTCTCTCTCTCTCTCTCTCTCTCTCTCTCTCTCTCTCTCTCTCTGTGTGTGTGTTGCTGCTCTAGATATGCATGCACTCAGAGATGTCGATCCTCACTTACCCAGCTTGCACTCCTCTTGAAGTGCAACCCCCCACCCCTAATTTGTAGACAGTTTGCAGCTACCCCAACCACTCCCAGAGTTCTCGTGCGTGTGTTGGCCGACACACATGTGCTATAGATCCCCCCCCAAACCAAAGAACCGACTGTAGTCTTGCGCGAGAGAGAGAGAGAGAGAGAGAGAGAGAGAGAGAGAGAGAGTGTGTGTGTGTGAGAGAGAGAGAGAGATAGAGAGAGAGAGAGATGCGCATCAAAAACACACACCGCCCCCAACAAAAGTCCTCTAATCAATCTCCCCCCCCCCCCCCGGGGGCCAGTCTTTTCATCTCCTTTCCAAGCAAATCATTAACCTTTGCCTTTCCTTCATCAACTTTCCCTTTTCCCCCCAAAGAGCATTTCCTTACGATTCTGCATAAACAAATGGGTCCAAAATTGAGCCGAGCAGCAGCATGGATATTTGGCTCCACTATGTTTATTACCCTGAATCTTCTTGAGATTACCAAGAAGGATCCAAAAGTTTAATGGAAAACACCCTCCTCCCCCCTCCATGCTCCCCTTGTTGCACTCCTCATCTCCATCGCTGCTATGGAGCCTTTCCCCCTGTGTCACCTGAGCCCGCATAACCCATTCTCCCCCCACGTCACTACTTTGCGCAACATCTGTGACAAAACTCATACATGCCAATAAGGCGCACATTGTTCGCCAAAATTTTTTTTAGCAACCAATGGAAAAAAGGAGCGAGATTGGAAATCTCCCTGTTTTTAGTGAAAATTTTAGTGCTTTTACCAGTTTCTACACTAAAATCTTCCAAATTTACCAGATTTCCATCAAGTTGACCCTCCTACCTAGCTCTATTCTCTTCCCCTATTAATTTTCATGTAATATACCCAATCTCTCTCCCTCCCAAAACTAGGAAAAGTCAAGCAAGACCCCGTCTAATGCACTCGTTGCTCGTCTCGCACTCGAGCCACAAGCTATAGTGTTCATAGCTAGTTGCCAGCACCTTGTTCTTCTTGCACTCAAGCCACAAGCTATGCCATGCACATCTCACCTGCACCTCCACACTTTTGCCTTGTTGTTGCACAGATGTCAACCTCGGTCACCATATGTCGTATCCTTCATGTGTGTGTTCCCAAGTTCTTAATTTTCAAAGTGCAATTTCTATCATGCGCAACCTAGTGTATATGTCTTGTTTCTTGCTCGCAAGGCATCATCCCCACAAATCCCCCTCCTCCATGCTCACTCTCCGTCTCTGCCATAACACACCTCTACACATGCTCTCACCTACCCATCGAGGCTCGCAATCGCGTTCTCCCTTTTCGATTGACACTGATGCACAATACCCGCTGGACGTATGCCCTCAAAACAAGAGACAAATAACTCTAAAAAATAGAACAATATCTTGGCACTTGGATGTTTACGAATTTACCTCTTGGTATTAAATCCAAAACCAACACCTGATTAATTGAAGAGACCTACTCGTCAAGCAAGCATACATAAAAAAACCTCCCTTTCTTTGTTGGCATGACAATGTCGAATAAGATATCGTTCTCTCTCTCTCTCTCTCTCTCTCTCTCTCTCTCCCTCCACGTGCCATTTTCCCCCTTTTTCACCTCTGGGCCAAATGGAGCATTTCATGAGATTCTACCTAAGTAGAACTTCAAAGATTTTTTTGGCTAAGCTTATTATGCCCTAAATTTAAACTTATCCATTATTTTAAGGCCTAGATTCCTCCTCATCCTTTTGGGAAAAGTATTAAGGTTTCCTTTTCACTTCATTCTCCTGCACGCATACACCCTCATCAATTTCATGCCTTGTTGCAAATGAGTCCTCACCAAGCTCTTGCTTCCAATGATGATGGAGGCTCCCTCCCCTTGGTTTTCTGCCCTTGTCCACCTACGTATGCATCTTCCCACTCTCATCATCACCTTTAGTTGTGGCAATTGCAGACACGAGAAGTTGTTGGTTTCATTGAAATTACTGTCCATTCAAAGGGTAGAGATATAGGGACTCTTTTCTCAACTTGAGGAGAGCACCGGCCAATGGGCTACATGTAGGACTTGCATAGGAGCAGCCATGGAAAACTCAAGTTGTTTGTATGCAACGCTTTCTCTACAAAATCACTACTGTCTCCACCACCATATTGGTAAAACTTTTATCGTGTCAATTTTGTTATTAATAATTGGCCCTACAACTCTTGGAGCCAAAGACTCATGAGTCACATGCCTCGAATAAGGACGTGAAGACAAGAATTGACATACATAGATCACTACTCTATTAGGCAATTTTGCATATGCTATTGTGCGCACACACGAGAGAGAGAGAGAGAGAGAGAGAGAGAGAGAGAGAATTAAAAAAACTATAGGCATGGTCTCTAGGTGGCATTCCCCCCTCTTCTTCATCCTTGATGTTGAGGATGGGACCCCAATAATGCTCAGTAAGAGAAGTTTCCAATTGCTACATATTGGACAACATGGACCCATGTTGTATAAATATTCGCTCGGATTTTGGTTCGCTCGAAAAATATCGCTCGGTGTATGGTAAGACTCCCTCAAATGACATACATGTGAGTGATGATTGCTGCCAAAATACCTTTCAATCGACGACCAAATGTCTGCCAGATAACTATAGCAACATTTCGCAAAACCTTGTAAGATCTGTCGCTATGCGCAATGCAAAATACGGCACACAAGGGCATACACAAGTGACTCCAAACTCCAACCAAATGATGACTGAAAATCACATGTCAAAGTGGGAGTAAACTCAACCACTAAACTGTCAAAGAGCAACCTACGGATACGTAGAAGCTATGGCGAGAACCTGGATAAAATCCAACAGAGTTTCTTCTATAAATTGAGCCAAATCTCAAATAATCTCAGCCATAAACAAATACACAAATCCATATATGGCATACATAAACCTCCAAGACCATGGCAACATAGCTCACTCTCACATGAGTGGCTCTCTGGACAAATGCATATCCAAAAACCTGTGTACACCTATGAATTTGCTAGTTGCTGCAGAAAATACTCCATGTGTGTGAGATATACCAAAAACAGTGTTTTTGGGACCCGAAAGTGCACAAATAAACCTGCTGTTGTACCTGCTATAATTCAAAGCAGAATTTCAGCAAATAGACATCACCATTGCGTCCGGAGCGTGCCAAAACCCTGACCTAGACTCCTGGATCATGTAGATCTGACTCTGTATGACGGAGCTACGCAAAAAACTGCGTTTTAGAGCCCGAAAATGGCAAAAACGAGTTGCACACAGTCTTGAACCTGCTCCTGCTCCACTCTGCGTGATGCAATGTCCTCTCAATGCAAGCTCCAACGCAAGACCTCTGCCACAACAGCATCCAAGCACTCGAATGTCAAGCTCTCCTCCGTCGAGCACTTCTCTAACGAGCTCCACTGAGCTCAAAAGCTCCTCTCACCAAGGAAGCCGCAACCGCCTCCTCGACCAAGCTTGACCACACCAAGCTCCTAAGCTCCAAAGACAATGCTCCTCAAGCTAAAATCGCTCTCCGTGAAACTCTGTGATCGAACTCCACCGTCGAGAGCGAGCGAGCTATCGCCTCGAAGCTCTCAAAGCCGTCGTGCTCTCCGCGGTCACCATAGCTCTGATACCAATTGAAGGGGATCGGGGAGCACCACAGATGGAGAGTGAGAGAGATAAGGAGACACAAAACACAAATATGGGTGGGGAGACTCCAAGAGTGAGCAGCCCCCTATACACTTATGCTATGTATAAGGTATACAAGTCAGTGGGCGCCCAGACTCTGGGCGGCCGGGCAAGGCACATACGCCTATACCCCAACATGGTTATCCTTATGATAACGCTCAAGCTCTTCAGGAGAGAGTTTATTCTTACCTTTGTAAACTCCCTTCTCTTTAGCTTTGTTGGAGTTGCTCTTAGGAGACTTTTGGACATTGTCCTTCCCCTTAGGCTCATTGGAACCCTTGTTTTCCGGGGGCTTATTATTTCTTTTAGCCCCCGTTTGGAAATTGATTCAAGAGGCCACCATAGTGTGGTGTATTACCGCCGATATGGTACATGGCCTTTGGGAGTTGATATACTCCGCCATTTCTTCGGTTAAGCCCGCACAAAATTGTTGCTTTTGCTCTCCAAAATCCAACTTTTTGAAGACAGTGGCTTTGAGTTATAGGTCCCAAAACTTGTCTACATATTTGTGGATGGATTCATTGGGAGAGAGCTTTAAGCTTCGCCATTCGGTGAGTACTTTGTCTTTGGCATCGGTGGCCAAAAACTGCTTCATAATGGAAGCTCTTAAAGCTTTCCATGTTCGTGGAGCTTCACCGTTGGCTCGTAGGCTAGACCACCATTGTCTGGCGAACTTTTGAAAGTGCATAGCTACATGGCGTAGCTTAGAGGACTCCGTGAAGCCCTTATCTCCAAACGCCGCATCGAATTGCTAGATAAAGGCCAAGACTTTGTCCGTAGCACCAAAGGTACCATCATAGGTAAGGAAAGAGATGCTCTTCCCTCCCTCTTTGAATTTCTTCAGCTTGGATGACCTCTTCCATGCGGCATAGGATTTCCTATGGCCTCTTCTTTTTTATGGTTCAAAGGTTGCACCATCACTTTCTTTAGAAGGTGAAGAATTTGAAGAAGGTGGAGAAGAGGGTGACCTCTTTCTCGCCTTTTTCTTGTTTTGATCTTTGTCGTCTTCACCATAGCTTTCATAAGAGGAAGAGGATGAAGAAGATGGAGAAGAGGGTGTCCTCTTTCTCGCCTTTTTCTTCTCTTGCTTTTTATCATCCCTCTTTGAATTATGTTGTGGAGAAGAGTGTGATGGTCTTCTCCGCTTTGGTGGTGATGGAGAGCGTTTAGCCCGCCGTCTTCGTGGAGCCATCTCCACCGAGGTGGCGGGAGACTCGCTTATTTCTCGTTCCTTCGGTGGAGGCTCTTGAGTTCTCCTTTGGGAAGGATATGCATCATCAAGAAGTAAATTCTTGAGCCCTTCATATGGATTCTCTTCTTCTTCCCGAATCGGAGAGAGACCTCTTTTGGGAGTCTCACAAGGAGGCTTCCTAGGTGTTCTCTCGTCATGGTGATGAGCTTGGAGAATCCCGTGAGCACGGAGCTGCCGTTGCACTTCACTTTGGAGAGACGGATTGCCCATGGCTTGTTGAAGCCTAATAACAAGATAGTTAACAAGCATTGAAGCATCATTAGTAGCTTGCTCATGAGCAAAATCAAAGTTATCAACATTAATTTCACTCTCTTTACTATTGTCAGCCATTCTAACAACCTTTAGGTGTAAACTTTTTAGGTGTACTTTGGCACTTCAAGCCCTAGTTGCTACTCCTCTTTACCCCTTTAGAAAAAGCACTCAAGCTAGTGTACCCACGGCTCGAATACCATTAATTGCAAGGAATAGAAGAGAGGGTCTTTCGACACCAAGACAGCACCGGCTCGTGTCAAGCTTCTAATAGCTCAATAGTGGTTAAGCCGTACGCAAGCCCCGTAGGACTCCACTATTAAGACCATGGCTCTCGACAGTGATACCCCGTTAACTGCACGAAGGCAGGCGCACTACAAGGCTAAAAAATCCCTATTCTACTTACTCACAGGCAATTAATAATACCAACCATTTGTAGCTAGCTTGAGGACCTCCCTTCTTGAGCAAGAAAAGAGAAACCTTGAGCTCTGATACCAATGTAACATTTAATGGCCTAATGACTTGTGTGTAGCGGAAATGAGCATGAACATAGTGGGCATTTCATTAGAATAGATTCCTAATGAGAATTACAAGAGTGCTTGGGTGGAGAGAGCAACAAAAAGCATAACACCTAGTTAGATAGCACCGACAATACTTTCAAAAGAGAGAGAAATTAAGCTATTAACAATAGTTGAGGACCGGATTTGCATGGATCCGGTCCCCCCTCCAAAAGGCTTTGTATTATGGTTTCTCCCATCAAGAGAGGCATTGTACAATACAATTCTTTGTGTTCCTTCAAGACTAGCTAGTGCAATGAAGATGAAAGCTTCATGCACTAAGCAAAACACTTAACAAACACAACTTTAATTATCCTCGTTCTCAGACCCAAGACCTCACACACCTTCGAAGATGGTGAGAGCTAGCAGGGTATGACAGTAGATTGAGAGGAAGAAGGAGTATGTTACGAGAAAGATGTACATCTCCTCACATAATCACTCATATTAGCATAGCTTTAGCTTAGTAATTAGCTTGGTAGAGGAGATGAGCATGCATTGAAGCTTGGATCTTGGTTGGATTTTCATCCACAAGCCAAGAGTGTGTTGATGTAGGCTTCTATCTCACAAGCTTGGAGTAGGTGATGAGTTCTCCATTAAATCTTGGGAAGAGATATTCTTCTCTTTCTTCACACATGAGATTGTGTGAGTGTGTGTGTGATAATGCCTTGCAAAAATCAGCCCCCTCTCTCTCTTGGGCGAGCCCTCTTGCTATTTGCTCTTGCTGAAGCCTCATTGGCCCTCCCCAAGTCAAAAGCCAATCACAATTAAGCAGCATAAGTGATAGCCTTTTGACATGTGTCCCCCTTTCCCCTTTTGTGAGAGCTTTAGGTAATTAGATAATTAAACTAAACTCTCATTGGACCCCTTTGCCTCCTGGCCAATAGGAATCAGGCAAGCCATTGGGCTCCTGAATGCTCATTGGACCCCTTGGGAGACTGTCCAATAGTCTTCTAGGAGACTTAATTCTCATTGGTTTCTTTTATTAAATGTTTTTAAATTAATTAAACTAGATTTACTCTAGCTTAATTCTCATTGGTCCACTTCAAGGGTCATCCAATAGAAACTGGGCACACCTTGTGGGCATCTGGTCTAGGGAGCTGACATGTGTCCCTCATTCCCTTTGTGTAAAGGGAGCCTGTGTGTGTGTGTGTGTGTGTGTGGCTTTCTCTCTCATCCCCTACTCTCAAGGCTCGCCCCCTCCCATGTAGGGATATGCCAAGAGTTTTTAGTCACACACAAAGCATCCAATTTCCCCTAGGTTTGACCTTTGGACACAACCTTTGAATTTTGTAACCTTAGCATTTTGGAAGTCTTAATGGGCTGAACCTTAGGGTCTTTTTATCCCATTGTTGTACATGGCTCTTTTGCAGATGCGCCCCCCTTTGGATCCCTATTTTCTCTCCTTTGGATCCCTATTGTGGCCGGTCTGCTAGCTTAACCAATATTCTAGCTTTTTCTCCCCTGGCACTTCCCCACATTAAATGATCAGTTTAAGATGAGAAAATCATTTAGGAGAATTACATATTGATTATTATGACACTATGCGCAAAAACAAAACATGAAATCATTCTTTGATCAACATGTTATCAGCAAGGAATTCTACTGGGGATTACGTCTTAATGTATACCCTAAAACAACATTCCCGGAAACTCAAAAATCGAGGCAATGGACCCTATGTGATTCATGACATATCATCTAGCGGTGCCATTAAACTTGCGACATTAGAGGGAGAGGAAATGCCTGACTGGATTAGTGGTTACAGACTAAAGAAATACAACCTACCACTAACCTCAGAGATGCTGGCCAAAATACACGTTGCGAAGGAGCGCAAGAACAAGGTCAAGGAGACAAAAGCTCAAGCGTAGGAGGAGGCCAAAGTCAGGATTTTAAAATGAAAACAAACCTTACAAAAACAAAGACTTCCTCAACCAGCAGATACGACTCAAATTCCTTTGTCTATAATTCAAACTAATGAGCAATGGGAAACAGGAATCGATGTTCGCATCAATGTCAGACTCTCGCATGGCAGATATCAATGAGCATTGATTGACATAGGAGCAAGAGTCAATGCGGTCAACTTCTTCACTTACAGGATGTTTATAGATGAACCCCTTGTGCAATCCACACGTGATCTACAAGCAGCAAACGGTGCAACAATGCCAACATTGGGGATAGTAAACTTACCAATCAATCTTGATAGAAATAGTTGTCCTCATCAATTTTTCGTAATGAAAGATGGAGAAATCAGAGAATCAATATGCTTGGGAGTTCCATGGATGAGAACGTACAATGCAGTCAATGGTCAGAACATGCGTTAAGGTATACACGACTCTAACGTGTACATGACTCCATTCGCCAAAACAAATCACTCGTGGCCGAATATCCCCATCGACAAAAGGAAACCAGCTAATTAGCCAAAAACATCACAAAAGGTTATTCAGAAAGTATGGATAAAGAAAAGATTGCTGACCAACAAACCGAGCAAGATATGGCTACCTAAGGACAAACTCCAGACGGAAGCAACATCATCTCAAAGACCTTCAGAAGTTACTCCGGAGTGGAAATGGCAACCAAAACTGGAGAAAACTAAGGATTCGGCGACAGAGCTCGAAAGGAAATCCAAAATTCAAAACAAGAAGCCTGAACCTCCAATATGGCACTGGAAACCTGTGAAAACTAAAGTAGAATCTGTAAAGATGCTCCAAACCGCATAAAAATGGGTTCCAAAAATAGTTGCCATCACAACACCCACAATCAAGGAAAGAGCAATTTGACTACAAGCTCTTCTGTTCCATAAACAACTACCCTCGCCATCAAAAGCCACTGAAAACTACATTCAGTCCTCGCATCTTGCACAGCACCTTGTTACCCAACGCATTGTCTCAAACATCAGAATAGAGCCACATTACAAGACCATGCATAGACACAGTTTCCAACACCCATGCACATGCACCAAACCTTCGTCCGGGGCGACTCAGACAAGGAAGGGGGGAGTAATTGATGAATCTAGCTACAATCAGGGCCATTAAGGGGTCCAACGTGTATATATGTATATAATGTGTGTGTTTTTTCATTATTTAGAGTTCAATTTCGAACATATTCGATCAAAACCTAGCAATTTTAGCGTTTTTGTATCATCTGACCAGCATAATAATGAGCTGTCATGACAAAATCCGGAGCATTGGGATGCTTCTAGAGAAAATATATGCTTAGGGGTGAGTATAATAATTTTGGCTAATTTTTGTTAGTTAATAAGTATTTTCAATTTAATTTTGTTTGATTTTTGTTAATAAAACATAAAAAATTAAAAAATATCGCTCACAAGTGTCGGAATCAAGTTCTAGAAGCAAACGCCGAAGTATCATGATAAGGTTATCAAGCATGGAAGATATGAAGCTAATCTGAAGATGTCGAATTTCAGCCTTAATGATCATGACTACATTTCGTCAAAATCGCATCAAATGGTCATATGACGCCGGAATGACAAGCGGTTCAACCCACAGGTGGTATGCAGATTATATCGGGATCAAAGGTGAGGAAAATCAGCCCTGTGTCACGAAAATCTCGGAAAGATATAGGCTAGGTAGGCCAAATTCTAGCTCATTGTTCATTTTCACATTTTGAGAGAGAAGGAGAGAGCTTCTTGACCTAGAGTGAGCTGCCACGTTTCTACCCCGTATGGATGGTCGGAGCTAGCATTTCACACTAGATTTCACAGGTATGTTCCTTATCAAGTAAAGATCAAGTCTATTACGCATGCAAGCGCGAATCATTGCACAAACGGGCGAAGGGATCAAATCAAAGTCGGATCGGGTCAAAGAGGTCAAGGGCCCTTAGAGGCATCCAAACAAAACTTTTTTCAGGCACAGAACACAGCAATGTGCTCTCCACAAGGTCAGGAACAAAGCCATATGGTCAAATCACAATTTGGTGGTGGTACACCGATCGCGATCAGTGTACCTCATTGACAAAATTTGGGACAGAACATGCAAAACACCTCCCCTCAGCCTCGCCTACAATCTGCTCGTGTAAAAATCAATTTTGGCCTCTATGGTACAATCGCGATCAGTGCCCCCAGATGCAGGTTTTGCAACTTTTGATTTGGCCCAAGCTTGGAACTCAATTAAAAGTACACTCTCTTGAATTTTCAAGGAAAATGCATAAATTTTGCTCATGGAATGGGCCTAATTTGTCAAACACAACCGAAAAGGGAAAATTTGACCTACAACTACCAAAATCCGGTTAAAAATAATGATGGATGGTTTGAAAGGTACACTTGTTCGACTAAGAGTTAGAACAGTTGTAGAAAACCTCGAATGGATCTCAGAATCTCCTACAAGTATAGATATAGTCATTTCAGTCTCGAATGATCACACAAAGATAGAATTGGATCCGAGCCAATGCCAAAGACCAAAAGGTCACTTAGGGATGCTCAAGCATCACATGGATATCCAAGGAATGCCTGAAAAATGCACAAATCTGGAAAACCTCCTAAGACAAGGTATAAAGTGCCTGATCAAGTCAAAATCAGACAATGGAGTAGGCTGATGGTAGCAGAACCTCATGGAAGCAGTGGGAGCTCTAAAACTAACTTCAATTAACTCCATGATCCAACCAAATTTCATCAGGAAAACCCAATATGGTTAGACTTAGTAAAATATGGTCAAACAGTGGAAAATTGCTCTAAATTGTTCATTTTAAGTCCAAACTTGGAAATAAATCATCAGTGGGCTAGGCAGGCATAGGGGTTCATGACCATCTAGTTTTCACCAAAAAAAGGCCGAGAATACCGATCGCGATCGGTGTACCTCAACATCAGATTTTGACCAAAACCTATCAGATCCCTTGTATACATCTTGTTCAAGTCACCAACCAAGTTTCAAGCCATTTGGACATCAAAAACTCATAAAAAGTCAGAGTCTAGTCTAAAACTCCCTTGTAACCCATAATTGGGACCTGTAAACTCAAAAGTGGTTCAAATGAAACACAGAGTGGACCAAAATGACCCTCCAACTATCAGCAACCCACTCATGTGATCAAATCTAATTCTTGCCTCTGTAATACAATCGCGATCGGTGTACCTCAGCTCCAGAATTGGCTCAAATCAGTCATAGCTCTAGTCTTTCTAGTCCCACTTGTGAAATATGGACAAGAATGGATGAAATTTGTTCAATTTATGATCAGTTTTAGCTTTTTGAACTGTTTTTTACTAAAAGTCTAAATGCGATTGATTGTGAAGGGAAAATCCTGACAACTTATGATTCTCCCGGCACAAAATGCCTCGCCAAAAGAAAGAAAGGCAGTGGACAGCAACACCATATGAAGTGGAGGAGCTCGCTACAAATGAAAAGGCTCACATCTCGGATGAAATACTTGCTCAAATCCCTGCCCACATATTCATCTCGAAGTTTAAGGATGCTGATGGTGACTTGGTAAAGACAACTATCATGCCACGAGAGATATGGAACCTCCACCGAAGGCCGGAGGTAATGGAGGTAGTGCGAGCTGTGCACTTGGAGAAATTTTTCAAATTACAGCCATGGGGAACAGATTACATGAGGGCCCACGAGCTCATGATCTCGATACAATATGATGGGCAGGCAATGCTCACGGATAAGGATGGATCGAAGGTGAAAGTAAAGATCACAAAAGAAATTATCAACGAAGCTCTGCATTTCCTCCCAGGGCAACACGATTTGCTGGCGAAGACAAAGTCACTAGATAATGAGAAGGCATTTGTCAAAGCAAAGGGAAACAAATACAAATACAGTGACATGATATACGGAGAGCTGGAATTGCCGATGAGATTGATCTCTCAGCATTTCAGAGTACAAAAGCCTCCTCGCTACACCGAGCCAATCCTGCACATTGCCGTGGTCATGGCTCTAGCGACAGTCGAAAATAGAACCATTCACTGTGACTACAATTCTTACATTTTTGAAAATTTGATTGAAGAAAATTTAAAAAGCTCGACAAAAAACAAAAGCTACATGAACGCAGGGCCGATGCTAACCAGAATAGCATACCAAGCTTTGGGAATGATTGAAGATTTGCCAGCTGCCAGTTCTCAAACTTCCCTGATTCAGAAAACAAAGCTGGTTGCTCATTCAGTAAGGACGACCCCTGGCGCGACATCATCGCGCTCAGCAAAGGCCACCAACAAAAGCTCAAGTGATGAAGAAAAAACGGAGACAGATGATGAAGGAAAATCTCAAGAGTCGAAAGACAAAGGGCCATCAGAGTTTGAAGAAAGCGAGGAGGAAGACTCCACAAAGCCGCTCGAGAGAAAAAGAGGGGAGAGAAGTGCAGTACTGCAGTCCGACCTGCAAAAAGCATATAAGGAAGCTCAAAAAAGAGTCGAGGAAAGAAGAACCAAGTTACGGGCTGACAAACAGGCTAGAGCGACTGCAACACAACAGACACAAAAAAGAAGATTCAAAAGGGAAAGGCAAGAAAGAATAGATAATGCAACTCGCATACGCGCGGAGAAGCAAAGGTTAGAAGCAGAGAAAAAGGCTGCGGAAGTGGACATTTCTTCGCAGTCCACTGAAGGAACAAAGGAGAAAGACGCGGCTGATGAAACAAACCAGGCAGAGCGGCTAAAGAAGATCCAAAGAGAGAGAAATCTGGAAGCGCGACGGGCAGCATATCTCACCCGCCAAAGAATCATCAAGATTTTAAAGAAAAGAAAAGTGAAAGCATCTGCTCGCAACAAGGGGAAGAGACTTCAAAAAAGAGGCATGTACAAGAAGAATCAAGCCCACCTCCTCCCTCACCCAAATCACCTCCTCCATCGCCTAAAAAATCTCCTCCTCCCTCACCAGAATCTCCTCCTCCTCCCCCTTCTCCATCGAACAAAAAACAGCCAACTCCTCCCCCTTCAACCTCGCAAAAGGAGTTTATACCTCCTACAGAAGCAATCGAATACCACGAAGCCTGCCAGGCAGTGGCTGGTTTTGATTACAAGCAAACTCTAAGGGAATTAGAACGGAAATTCCAGTGTTAGCACGTGGTGCTGAGTGAAAAGGAAAGGTAGGTACAGGAGGCCCAACAAAAGCAAGCATCTGGGCAAAAGGAGTTAGAAAGCCTGAGGGCGCAACTAGAACGCATAACGGAGGAGAGAGACCTTGAGCGATAATAGGCTCAGTCTCTGATCAAGGACTTGGTGGATGTCAGGACACACTTGACCGCCAAAGAAAATGAGTGCCAAGAAGTGACGACAAGAGTACAAAAATCAACGGAGCAGCTTGCCTACGAGAGCGCAATATTTCAGAAGCTTAGCAGTTCATACAATACTGTCAAAGGCACTCTGACAACTTTGATGGCGAATCAGGAACCTGCTGGGACATTGGTCTCCACATTTGATGATTCCACAACAGTGAACACTATAGCGGCACTAAAAGTGGAGCTAGAGCAAGAAAAGCTTCAAAGACAGCTGCTCGTATCAGGAATGGTGGCCCAGACGATAGCAAATAAGCTAAAGCTAAAAGATTTGGAGCAGCAATTAGCTCAAACAAGCGCCGAATTACAGACTCAGAAGCAGATCGGTGACACACTGCTAAAGGAAAAAGAAGATCTGCTTTTTCAACAACAAATCAAAGCAGACAAAGCCCAGAGTCAACCACAACTGCTGCCCGGACAACAAGTGCCAGATTTGCCTGGAACATCACACCAAGGGCAATAGGAGCATGAGTTTGAAGGGCGAGATCTGGATATTAGAGATGAGCTCAATGAGAGCATTCAGGACATGCCAGAGAGGCCAGCAAAGGAGCACATGCTCTATGAAAAGAAGATAATGGAGTCAGTAGCCCTGGCATACTTACAAACCAGAAGAGTAGGTGGAAGGATTTGGCCATGAGTACCTCCGTTTCCTCTGCTATGCCATGAAGCAATTTTGTGGAAAGAAAAGATGCGGCCAGCCTTGCCACGAAACAAAGATGGGGGTTACGAAGGCATTGCACTAACAGCGGAAGAAGCTCATATGCTTGTTGATGGCCACCTCAAGTGGAGGCAGAAGTGGTTGGACAAATGGCCACAGGATCTAACAAATTACCACAACACTCCTCAACATATACAAATAGATCCCACTTTCTGCCGAATCCCTAGAAGACGCACATGGAAAGGGTCAAGGCCGCAAAAACTGAATTACCCGGTCTTGACAGCGCAACAACCCCCTACGGTAGCCTACATGGTCAGCACACTGAATTCGACAGTCACATTGCTGCGGGATGTCCCAGACTTGGCGTGCCAAATGTTAGTTAAGATAGCCCGGATGATCATCACCTACATCCAGGTGTTTAAAGACACTGAAGGCGACGATCATTCGTGGAATCTGTTCTTGGAAGGACACAGAGGCATCTGCTGGAATCTACAGGATTCACCGCCACAACACATATTGATGGCCATGTACTCCAGGCTAATGTACCTGCCCTCACACTACTTGTAGACATTCGAAGAGGCCTTCGTCACAAGATTCATCGAAATTGACTCAAGGTATTTCCATCCTATGGTGAAGGACCTCAAGGCAAGGTACGTAGCATACCAACACACGTTATCTGAAAATCCATTCAGACAGCATCAAGAAGCCCTGGAAGCCGTCCTGCAAACAAGAAGTTTTTCAGCGACACTTGCTTCATTGGAGCCACATCAACGGCCAAAGCACTGAACATGCACGAGGGCGTGCAAGGATAAGGAAGGGGGGAGTGTTTGGCGGACGAAGCAACAAGCGGCCGTTTCCAGAGAAGGATCATATTTTTCTGAGAAACCATTGTAAAATTATTTTGTAAGGAAGCATCTCTAAGCCGAGAATTTGTCAAAGGATGTATGATTATTCTTATGGAAGCAATTGTATATTAGAGAGCCAGTTAGAATTTTAGGAGCTTATGGCCGGACAAGCCATTTGTAAAGACCTAATCTATAAAGGTCATTTTTTGTAAGTTGGAGGATAATCTTTTTGATGGAAAACTGAGAAGACAAAGTACGTTTAAGAGCTCCTTCTTGTTCAAACTTGTAATCTTCGCCATTGTGGCTACGGTAATCCAAAATCAAATTTGTTTATTGCATTGTGTTCCTCTTATCTTGCTCTTTCATTCAAGTGTAATCATTCAAGATTCGGTGTAGGTTTTTAGCTACGAGTTCGAGGCCTTAAATTGTTGTTTTGAGTGTCTATATGCATGTTTTATGTTGTTTTGACCATAGGAGGGGCTTTAAAGACCCTAAAACGACCCATTAGGATCATCTGTTCGCTGTTTTTGCTGACTTTGAGACGAACGATCGCGATCTTTGTACCTCTCCAGAATGCTGTGACAGTGATAGTATATGTTCCTGATAATCCCCTATAGCTTCCCTTCAAGTTTCGTGCGATTCCGATAAGATTTGCATGGTAAACGGGCGTGATGACTGTAGAGCTGTGTAGCAGGACATAGGCAGATTACTTGGCGGTAATGCATTTGATTTTCTTATAGAGTTAGTAGTTGCATCTCTTCGAGTTCACTTCATTAGGAATGACACCCTCGTGAGTTTCGATGCCTCATCCGAGTCGTTTCCCTTGTATTGATAAATATGTTGATGCTTGAGAGCTATGCTATGGACGTCCGTCGCGGCGACCCGCAAACATCCACGATAGGAGTACCTGTAGTAGAAGAAAAACAACATTGAGAAAGCTCAAAGGCAGCATGTGAAGGCGTGCAATAAGTGAAATGCATACATGATATTCTAGGAAATGCAAAAAAAAAATATGAATTGTAACATTTCCAACTAGAACAATTGTAGTACCTGAATAAAATGCAATTGAGTTAAGGTCTATTAGTTTGGCTCTAAGAGAAGTAAACAAGAGCTAGGGCTACAGTAAGTACTAGATTGACCAACATTAATTAAAAAATGTCGACTAAAGAGTAATTAACCCTAGGAATGGTCGTCGGGTTTAAAGACTAGTGATCTTGTTACTTATACTAGTTAAGTGTGATCAACATAAAATACAAGGAAGTTTGTGCTATTTGATTTCTCTTTTCTCTTTGTTTTTTTTTTTTGTTGTTGTTGTTGCCATAGTTGCTACAAGTAGTTGGGGGACTCGAGGCCTCAAATACCAGTAGCTGAGAGACCCGAGGCCTCAAATACTAGCTTGAGCATAAACTAGCCAGGAGACTCGAGGTCTCAAATACCAGCTTAACACATGGACTTCCACAACACAAGTCACACTTAGGTGGATTAAGCCAGAGATAACTATATCCGCATAGCCTAAAACATTACTAAAGTTACTACAATTTATAGACTATTTAGGAATTAAAGTCAGCAATTAAGTGGCCTAGTTTAGCCTAAGGTCGTGATACCTACTTAAAGCCAACTAATAGACCAAACTCAAAGATAAGAACAAGGTACTAGAAGTTTGAAAAACTTATAGCATCTAAATTGACAATGTCACAACTTCATAAATTTTATGCATTGTAAAAAAATCAAATGACAAGATGCAAACATGTAATGGTGGAAGGATAGATAAAAGGAAGTAGTACACTTGATATAATGGAGAACATCCATTGGAACATGTAAACATCCATTGTTGTTGTCCTTCGAAGGCATCCTTACATAGTCACAAACTGCACAATAGTCACCACCAAACATCCACCTTCCAGAGGCACATCAATGGGAAAAACGAACTTTGCTAATCACTAAATTCTAAAACAGAAACACTCCTATCGTTCTAATCCTACCCGCTAAGTCTAAACCTCCATCCTCATCATCAAGGTAGGTGTAATCCTCTTCGATAAGGCCGTATGTTTCGTCTATCCAATCACCATTATCCTCCTCGTCCTTTTCCAATGCAGAATAGTATTAGGAATGTCATGAGGCATGCATACTCAACCTGGGAAAAAGGGTAAACTTGGGTGAACTTCCTGGATAGAATAGGAATCCGTCGTAGTCAAGAGGCGGACCTGCCACTCCTCAACATTTCTCTCACAAGCGAGTGTTTCAACCCAATCCCATTCAGAGGAAATATGAGGATAACATATACCCGGGGGATTCACTATGAATTTCTCTATGGTATCACGTGAGTGTACAAGAGGGGGGTTTTTAGAGGCCATACATAAGCGTATACAATAGGGGTATCCCCCAATTATTTCATGCTCGTACCATATACATAAAGGACAGGGGGACCTACCCCGCGGGGGGGGGGGGGTAATTAAGTGCTTATGCCATAAGACACATGCCCTTACAAGCCAATTAAAGAATCTTTCACATGAGGGTGTTGTTATTTGCATTTCAAAGAGTTAATTTACTCCACTAGAAAACTAAGATAGCTATATCAATGAGAAGATATGGTACCTTCCTGTCCTCTCCCCTAGTTATCATCTTTAAGACTTGCTCAACAAGCTTCTAGATTTTTTGGGGTCGATGCTACCATAAACTTGACTAATATTCTTCTATGTAGCCACTAGGCATCAATATCTTGGACATCCAAACCCTCATTAGCCTCTTCAACATCATCATCATCAATACCACCATCTGCATAGACTTTGTCTCCACATATACACCCTCATTTTATTTATTGTCGTCTTCTGGCACATCATCCAAGTTACTCTTCTCTTCTTCTTCTTCGTATGCAAACTCAATAGAAACACCAATGACATGATCAAGAGATTCTTATGCACCACGACACCAACTTTACAACCATCATTGTAATCTATAATAAGTTTCCCAATCTTTGCATGTGCATGCATTGTTTAGTAGCTTTCAAACTCTTTCTTCTCATCTAGATCCTTGATATTATCAGTCTTAAGGATAGCTAGAACTTTATCAGCTACCCTATGTAAAATATCTTGGGGTTAATCACCATATTCTTGTTGTATGAGGCTCAGAAGGGCTTCCCTCTCGTGTATCCCTTGAGTGGGGGTGCCTTAGTCATGGGATATGCTTGTGTATCACCAAGTTGACTTATGTATTAAATACTTTAAATATTACCTGTTACGTATCCCCTAACTAAGGTCCTCACACTCATCTCTTCTGTGCTATATGTTGAGACTAGGAAATGGTAGCAACATTGTATAGACATTGCCAAACAGAGTTGCAGGCCTTGATGGCAACCAACTTGATGCCATTTCCAGTATGCTTTTGGATGGGGGGTTTGGTTGCTTAAATATGGCGGAGGCATGCCCATCCCATTTCAACCAATGAGAGCTTTGTGTTTGACTTGTTATGAAAGGGTGATGCATGTTTTGGATAGGTGCCCACTTAAAAAAGGGATGCGTGTAAACACCCTAAATTTAGAGTCCCCTATTTGGTTCTAAAATCTGCGATTTCCAAATTCCACTCGCTTCAGGATCTGGTTTTGAACTCAGAGCGGGAAGAGACTAGGCCTACCGTGGGGGCGATCGTGGATGTCACTCTCACGAGCTTTGGTGTGCAATATACCATGGAAGAAGTTTAGAGAGTTGCAGGTAGGGCCGTACTACAGGGGCTACCATCTGCAGGGCAAGAGAAACCAAGAGACTGTGCTACAGTAGCACGTACAGGCCGAGGTGCCATTCAAGAGGGAGTGCCACCCAGAGAACAATCAGGGGGCCAGGGGAGACGCTCTCTGGCCAAAGGTGGAGAGCGAGCTGTGTCCCGGAGCTTGAGGGCTATTCAGGAGCAGAGCAAGAAGGCCGAAGCTGAGAAGAGAACAGAGTGAGGGTCAAATGCTCAGACCAGGAGAGGGGAGAGTGCTGCAAGGCGGCAGGCTTCAAGGGGGTTTGTGAAGACTTGTAATCAGCGAACTCCATAAGGAGAAGGGGGCGTGCTACAAGTGCAATCTACCGTGGGCGACAACTTGCAAATAGCAATGCACTCTGTAGACCACAAGGCTCAAGTAACTACTCTCTCTCTCTCTCTCTCTCTCTCTCTCTCTCTCTCTCTCTCTGTGAGCGACATCGACACGGGTTTCTTGATTCTCTTGATTGTAGGGTTTATTTCTCTCTCCTTCTCTCTCTCTCTCTCTCTCTCTCTCTGTGTGTGTGTGTGTGTGTGTGTGTGTGTGTGTGTGTGAGCGACATCCACACAGGTTTCTTGATTCTCTTGATTGTAGGGTTTATTGACAGATTTTTCTGTCTTACATAGGGTATTACTGCTCAAACTACTTGCAATGTTTGCGGTTTTTGTGGTCACAAGCTTGCAACTGGTATTTCACAAGTCAAACTCTATCACAAGTAAGCTTACCTTCCATGTATTTTCATGTTACATAGATCTTTTGTTGAGTGTTTGTTTCATGATTGCTAAGAGATTTTCTTGAGTGTTCAATAGGATGGGACAACCAGATGTAGAGACTATGATAGCATTGATTTTTGGTTATAGCTGGCATGGGTGCACGACGGAAGTTTTTGAGATCTTCCAAGAAATGCTAGCCAAAGGTCTGGAGCCAGATGACTTTGTTTTGTCTAGCCTCTTGAAAGCTTGTTCAGGTGGCTTATTGTTTTTTCAGGGTATGCTTGTCCATTGTCTTGTAGTAGAGATGGGCTTTAATGAGGATGCCATCGTCGAAAGCTCTCTTGTTGACATGTATGTGAAATGCAGCGATATTTTAGATGCTTACAATGTGTTTAGCACTATGCCAGGAACAAAGCTATTGATATGGAACTCCTTGACAGCAGGGCTTGCATTGCAGGGGGGGCAAGGTTTAGTGTTGAGTTATGTCTAGGATATGCAGAGACAAGGTTTGAAGTCGGGCAAGCTGGGGTTTTCTTGCTTGCATTCTACTTGCAGCAGATTGGGTTTGGTGGGTGATGGCTGCACCCTTTTTCAATGGATGCAGAAGAGGCATGGTGTTACCCCAACAATAGAGAATTTCACCTGTATAGCAGACCTACTGAGCCGAGCAGGGCTAGTAACTCGACCAGAAGATTTGCTTCAAAGCATGCCGACTCCCTCAGACATTGTTGGGTGGTCGACTGTGTTGAGTCATTTTAGGACATTTTGATATGCAAGGGACGCTTCGCACTCTTCTTCCGGCTTACATTCCAGTTTAATGCACCAGACATGTTTAAGTGATTCAACAAAGTCTTGAACCTTCAAGTTTCCATAAGCAATGGAAACTTGGCGGACATGATACACGCACCACATTTCAAGAGAGCGGGCTCCGGTGAGCATCAGCCCGCATTTCATTCGAGTTTCTTTGCTTGGCGAGTGATTATACACATGTTCCTACTCATTAGCCGGTGCTAGCTAAGATGGAATCACTGGACACCGGGCAACGGGGCAGCAGATGATCAATATTCATATATCAACCAACAAGGCAGTGGGGCGAAGAGTCAGTCTACAATGCGGGGATTGTAGTCAAGCGGCTTCAGTTGGCTGATTGCTTGGACTGAGTTTATGAGGTGGATACCTCCTCGTCACAGAAGTTGAGAATGCACAAACAGGTGCAAAAGGCAGCCAAATCTGTGCCAAGTTTTGGGAGGTGGTATGCACTGAGCATGACATTGATCCCACGGGGTCATACAACGGCGACGCTGATGTGCAGCTGGAGAGAGTGAATGTGTACTACAACAAGGCAAGCTGTGGGTGCTACGTGCATTGCATCGTGCTCATGGATCTGGAGCCAGGCACTATGGATAGTGTTCGAACGGGTCCCTATGGGCAGACCTTCCGCCTTGATAACTTTGTCTTTGGCCAGTCTGGAGCTGGCAACAACTGGGCCAAGGGTCACTACACTGAAGGCATGGAGCTCATTGATTCTGTCCTTGACGTTGTCCTCAAAGAGGTTGAAAAATGCAATTGCCTTCAAGGTGAGTGCCTTTAAGATCTCATTATATCGGTACTTATTCTATTTTATTCTGTGAAATGTTGTTTTGTCATTCCTTCTTTGCCATTTCTTCGATGTTATAGTTCCATTTATGTCTGGTATAATGATTTTGTTGTTAGTTTCTTTTATATTTGACAATGTAGCTAGCCTGTGCAATCATCTTGTTTGAAAAAAATGTTCAAATATGTCCTCAGTGAGGGCTTGAAAACAATGTTCAGATATGTCCTCAGTGAAGGTTGTCAGATTTCTTTATGTGAAATTTTCACTGCTGCTGTTCTAGTATTCGTAGTATTCCTAGATATTGGCTTTAGATCTATGCTCACCACTCCTAGCTAGTGCTGGATTCCAAATTTGTTTCAAGTTAGCAAGGCTTTTCCACAAACTCTTTCTTCAATTAATGTTGATCTGTAAACTGTATATTGTTTCTATGCTTGAGATGTTTGTCTATACACTATGATGCAAGCTTTTGTAGTGGCAGAAGCTTCAATGTCTTTAGCATTGTGTCATTAATCCTACCAAACTGGTTGATGGTGTCTTGCATACATGGAACAACGATTTTTTCTTTTTGTTATAGCTACATCTCATAAAAAGCTAGCTTTTCTCTACTAATCAGTTAAATCTATGACTGCTTGCTTTGAGGCCTTTGTTTTGTAGTTTTGAGCTCTCCATCTTGCAGCGAGTTCACGTTCTCTGTGGCTTCCTTGGGCCTCATCTTATTAAGATTCCTCTTTTCAGACTTCTTTGGCAAGGATGATGATGATGTGAGGAGGCGTTTGTACTGACGCTCACGATGGGACTCCAGCACCTTGCAAGCAAAGCGACTGCCAAAAGCAGGGTGAGTTCTCAGTTCACTTTAGTGACTCATTTTTGCATGTTCAGTGCCCTTAGGATTTAGCTATGGAATTCGAGTCCTGACCTTCTAATCAGTGACGCTTAGTCTTGACGCCCCGACCTACGGAGCTGGCGTCCGAGTCCCGACTTCTTTCACTGCAGTTGCCAACACTGTTGACTCCCTAAGCCTCTTGTTGCCTGTCTGATGCACTAAATCGTCCTTTAGATCATAGTTTGAAGAATCTTACACTAAATCTTGTCAAATTTGTTCAAGGCAAGCTCAAAATCTTGCAAGTTAGTGATACTCACAATTTTGGGTGGTAGTGTTGTATTAACTCAATAAAGAATGCACTTAATCTCAAACTCGATGTGTGACATCATAGCAGTAAAGATTTTAAGATCGTTAGTTTCTTTTACATGTAGTTACAAATTCTATAGTCTCAATTTCCCACATGGTCATATGGCTTGACCGGGTGTGTTATCTTGAGCTATACTTTCTTGCAAAGACACGTCTAGTATACCTTGGGTCTATGTGTCACACATACACAATGTTTCTATTTTGTATAAAATTACAAATATAGTCTCAATTTTTCACATGGTCATATGGTTTGACCGGTGTGCCATCTTGAGCTATCGATGTTTACCTTCAGTTCCTCTAGCTATCCATATGGCTTGACATGTCTAGCATACCTTGGGTCTATGTGTCACACATACACAATGTCTTTAATTTCTATATAATTACAAATTTATTCTCAATTTTTCACATGGGCATATGGCTTGATCGGGTATGCCATCTTGAGCTATCGATTTTTACCTTTAGTTCTTATAGCTATCCATATGGCGTGACCTAGTCTCTTGAGCTATCCATTCTTAAATGTGTAGTTGTGACTCATTTTACAATACAAAAAGCTTCAAGCTCTTCAGGAGAGAGTTTGTTTTTGCCTTTCTAAACTCCCTTGTCCTTGGACCGATTGTTGTTGTTATTGGAAGTGCCTTGGGAAGAATTTTGAGTATTGGTTTTCCCCTTTGCATCATGTTTTGTCTTTGTTTTTCATGGGCTCGATATTCTGTATAGCCCCTTGATGGAAATTGATGCGTGAATCAACAATATGTGATGGATTAATTTGGGGATAGAACCAGGCCGTTGAGAGTTGATGTATTCAGCCATCTCTTCAGGTAGTCCCGCAGAGAATTGCTACTTTTTGCTTGTCAAAGTCTATCTTTTGAAATACAGTAACCTTGAGATGTAAATCCCAAAACTTGTCTGTACACTTGTGGATAGACTCATAAGAGAGAACCTTCCAGCTGCACCATTTAGTAAGCATTTTTTCCTTTGTATCGCTTGTAAGGAATTTCTTCATGATGGAAACTCGTAGAGTTTTCCATGTCTTTGGGACTTGGCCATTTCCACGAAGGCTAGCCCACCATTGACGAGCTGATTTTTGGAAGTGCATAGCTACATGGCATAGCTTGGAGGACTCCGCTCGTCTCCAAAGGCCACATCAAGCTAGATGAAGGCCAACACTTTGTCCGTAATACCAAAGGTGCCATCATAGGTGAGAAAAGAGATAATCTTTCCTCCCTCTTTGAACTTTTTTAGCTTTTGTGACCTTCTCCATGTAGGATACGATTTACGATGTCCTCCCCTCTTGTATTCTCTAGTAGCATAGCCATAGCTTTTGTTGAAACAGGATGAAGATGAAGAAGAAGGAGAAGAGGGTGACCTATTTTTAGCCCTTTTCTTCCTTTGTTTCCTCTCGTCCATTTGGGAATGATGAGGAGAAGGACTATGTGTTGATCTTTTCCTCTTGGGAGGAGTGAGCTATCGTCTAGACCGCCGTCTTCATGGAGTCACATCTTTAAAGGAACTTAAAGTTTCAATGCTTTCTTTCTCTTTGGATTCCTCCTCTTGTATGGGAGAGAATCTTCTTTTGAGGGTCTCTTCAAGAGGCCTCCTAAGCTCTCTCTCCTCTTCCAGAGGAAGCGAAATTCCATAAGCACGAAGTTGTTGAGTAACTTTGGCTTGCAAATCTGGGTTGCCTATAGCTTGGTGCAACCTAGTAACGTGATAATGACATGGGGCATCATCATTAGCACCTTCATGTGCAAAATCAAAGCTATCAATGTTCATTCTACTCTCTTGGTTATTGTCATCCATGTTAACAAAATTCATGTAATTACTTAGTGTATGCTTTGGCAATTCAAAACCTTAGTTGCTACTCCTCTTAGCCTTCAAAAATTGGCTCTTCAGTATCTACACCCACAGCTCGAAGTGGTTAATTATAGAGAGTTGTGGAGTAGGTCTAACATAGCAGAGCTGCCAAGAGCTAGCTCCTTTTGGACTTCTTATGGCTCAATAATGGTAAAGCAATAGCCAAGTCTAAAAAGACTCCATTATTAAGTCCAAAGCTCCCATATCCCACATAGTGGGCTCACCAAAACCGATAATAGATCCCCGTTCCACTTACATGATATAATTAACAACATCAACAATTTATAGGCTACTTAAGGACCTCTCTTCTAAAGCAAGAAACGAGAAACCAAATGCTTTGATACCAATGTAATGTAATTGGTCTATTAACTTGAGAGTAGCGGAAATTAATGAGAGTACTTCTGAGAAATTACTTTGTGAGCATAGTGGGTGAACATAATTGAAGATAGCAACATAAACATAGCAATTGGTTAACTTGGCATGAACAATACTTTTGCAAGAGAGAGAATTTAGAGAACATGACAACATTTGAGACCAAATTTATTTGGAGCCGGTCCCCCCTCCAATAGGCATTTGTATTATGATTTCTTCGATTAAGAGAGACTTGTTACAATACAATCTTTCTGTTCCTTGTGACCTAGGTGAAGCAATGAATATGGAAATCTTCATGCATCACAAGCATAACATAAACTTTGTGGAAAGATTTAACTATCCTAAGCCTCAGTCCCAAGACCTCAAACACCTTCGAAGGTGGAGAGAGCTAGCAGGGATTGAGGGTAGGGAAGAGGAAGAAGAACCGTTTTCATAGGAGAAAGAATTAGCTCCTCACTTATCATAACTCTTCTTGCTAGCATACATAATAGCATAGTAATGAAGATGGAGAAGATGGAAAGATTAAGCATTGAAGCATGGCTCTTGGTTGGATTTGCACTCCATAGCCAAGAGTGTTGGTGTAGGCTCTCAACCTCTACTTGCTTGGAGAAGGAGAGGAAGCTCTTGCACTTTGCATAATGAACAATGACAGTGTGTGTGGGAGAGTATACCCCTCAAGAAAACCCCTAGCTTTCTTTGGTCGACCCCCCCTTGTAGCTCATGCTTGAATCTCATTGTCCACCCGTCCAGGCCTAGCCAGTCACAAGTAGGAGGCATTACAATCAAGAAGACTAGCCTTCGGAAAACTGTCCTCCTTTCCCCTTTGAGAGAGAGGACTTGATAAATGGAAAGAGAATTAATTAAATCTTCTAAATTATCATTGGACCCCTTGGGTGGCTAACCAATAGGCTTCAAGCACACCATGAGGGCAACATGAGGAGGAACTTGACAAGTGTCCCTTTTGCTTTCTTTGTACCATGCATGTATTGTGTGAGTGTGTGGGTGTTCTCTCTCATCCCCCATCTTGTAGGGATCGCCCCCTCCTTGGAGGAATTGAAACTTGACTTTTTGACACCTCAAGTCCCTCCAGATTAGGCCCAGTTCCCACCATAAGCTTGGCCCTTAAGCACTTCAAGCTTGGGCTGGGGCCTCACCTCAAGTACAACCCTAGCATCTCAAGCATGTCAAGCACCTCAAGCATCTCAATCATCAAGAACCTCAAGCATCTCAAGCACCTCAGTCATCAAGCATCTCAAGCGCCTTAGACATCAAGCACCTCAAGCACCTTAAGCTTGGGCCGGGTTCCCACCTCAAGCTCAAACCTAGCTTAACTAAGGTCAAAGGACTTTTACACTAACTATTGGAGGTATTCAATGAAGCTAACCCTAAGGTCTTATGCTCCCATGGTTAGACTTGATCTTTGATAGACCATCTCTCATTTGGGCCCCTTTACCATTGGCCACGTGTTGAGATAGATCTATAAGCACATGTCTATATCTTAACCCTTGTTCCCGTTTATTCTCCCACATTAAATGATCAGTTTAATATGAGAAAATCATTTGTCTTTGTTAGATATTAGATTTTATGACAACAATACTATTTGAAACCTCTTTCTTGAGGTGCATCACAGTTATACGTGCAGCTCATAAGACTCAAAGCCTCCTTTGTAGCAAACCAGCGGATCCCTTCAACACTCTTGATCACAAGCGAGGTTTCCTTTTAGCCTGCTAAACCCCAGAAACTGCATCAGCACCATGGTCGATGCTCTCTTCTTGAACCTCTCAATTGTTGTCAGCTTGGTCCACGCCTTCTTGCCCCATTCAGCAAAGCCTCTTTTTCTTGTTGGCTGCTGGGCATTGCAATGGTCATTCTCATGTTCATGCATACTTTTTATTCTATCGTGAAGAGGTATAGACGCATCTATAGTCGAAGCTGTTTTTCTAGCCACACCATGGAGAAGAAGTCATGGTCAACTTATGCGCCAATCTCAGATCCTCTACCTAGTCTCCACTTAGTTCCCACCGTGCCTATTGACCTCGCACAAGCTGACCAGTAGATGGAACGCGAGGTCATGATAGTAGAAGGCTCCCTTGGCCATTTACTTCTGGATGAGGGGAGATCCAACCTCAACACAACGAAAATGATCAAGCCTCGAGGAGTCTTTCCTATGATTCCTCCAGCAAAGGATTTGCTAGTTATCCTTTGCTAGTTGGTTGGAGAGCTAGGATTTCCACCTATGTTTTGCTACCCTTTATACTAGTGAACTGCAGAAGGCCGTCCTATCAAGCTCAAGAGCGACCACCTTCAACAAAGTTCACCTGAATTGAAAGTTGTAGTGCCTGCCCTCTTTGCAATTTTCTCTAAGTTCACAGTTTTCTTTCGGCAAATGGAGTTGTTGCAACGTTGTTGTGGAGGTGCCGTTTGACAACAATCACATTTACAAGCTACAAATCACACAACCTTTGGTCTTTTTGTTTGTACCTGCACTTAGCTTTAAGTTTCTTAGCAAGTTTCTGTGTTGAATGAAGAAACACCACATCAATGCTCTTTTGGAGAAGGATGTATGGCAGCACAAAGATTACATCCTTGTCATTATGACACGGTGTAGCCCCTCCTCGCGTAGCCATTTGTATTGGGATAGTGACCTAGTACATTGCCTATGTCGGGATGTTGTCTTTGTCGAGTCAAGTCCTCTCAGTCCCCTAGCCCCTAATCCGTTGTATGATCACTCCCCCCAAATGAGGCGTCGGAGTTGATCTCTCTTGTCAAGTCCATTCTCATTCCAAATTTGTAGAAACTATGTCCATGTTTTTTCTCCCTAAGGGGGGAGGAGTGGTGTGTGGTCATGTAGCCCGAGTCCGGCCACCTAGTGTGGGGATGAGGAGGTTGTGTTCTTGGCATGTAACCTTTCTAGTACTCAATATAAGGAGTTGCATCATTGGAGGAAGGCACGCTCAGTTTGGTTCATTCTCTTTAATAAAATTATTGTACGTTACAATATCATGGCAACAAATTCCACAGTATTAACATATTTTTTGGCATAAAAATTCATCAAAATCATCATTCCTACTCAATCTTGTAAACACGTCAATCTCTTAACTGTATCAAATGTGCAAAATTGCATAAATGACTTTCAATTTTGTTTTTCTCACCTTGTCCACAAAACTGCACAAGTCCATGGCCTTTGATCTCTAACCACTAATAAAAAGCAATTGAAGCAAGTGTGCATATCCTCCATGAGTAGTCTAAAACCTGACTTGGAACATATTTTGGTGTTTGTTTGTGTTGGAGGGGAATGAATCCCAATGCTATGAATTAATAAATAATTTGTTGGTGTGATTTACGTGAATGTCAAAGACAATTGATAACATGTGGTCAATTAATGGCATTGTGAGAAAGTGGAAAAGTAAATTTTGTATGCATAGAACCTTTCCCATAAGGGGGAGAACCCAGAGTTTCAAGAGACATTGGGCATTGGTGCATTGTACATAAAGGAAAGACCTAACCTGGAGCAAGGGATAGGAAAAACCTAACATAGAGCATAAGGAGCAATTGATTCTAATGATAGATAAAGGCTATAGTTGTTTTCTTTGTGTGCATGCCCGCCTTCTCTACCAATGTAGTTTAACCAAGTTGGGTTTAATCTCCCTCCCATACTTAATTTCATTCCATAAACAGAGAAATGAACACTCTGTGTAACTATTGAACTTGATGGTCTGGCCATTTATGATGCACAATGGAGACTTGAGTGCTTCAAGAATTGATCACTACATTGTTATGTAACATGAAATAGAAAATGATTCGTTGTATGCATGTGTGTTGACGAGAGAGAGAGAGAGAGAGAGAGAGAGAGAGAGAGAGGAAGAAGAAGAATCATCGAAGTTTTACAAATCCTGGGAGAGCTCAAAGCATTTTTTGAAAAGTCTTAAGCTCAATAATTGTTTTTCATCAAGAAGGAATTGGGATAAACAATATACCACACTTGCATGTGAGAGACAATCGATAGAATGCACTGACAAGCATGTCATTCTAATGGGTCGCAAGCTGATGACAATGTTTTGCCCATATGCATGCAAAACCATTGTTGCTCACTTGTCCAATGGGAAGAAAATCTTGTGAAAAACAATCATAGTACCAATTAAAATTACACCTATTGTTGCTCATTGAGGATTGAATTCGAGCCTCCTTTGATGATGAATGCTCTTTTAAGACTTAAGCAGCACATGACAAATCCGCCCAACAAAATAGACAGTTTTTAGCTCCACTAGCATGATTTTAATGCCCGTATTTTTGGAACTCCCATTCGTTATTATCTGATCATACCAAAAAAGAAGCCATAAGAATTGCAAACATGAGAGATTTGCCATGAAGGTAGACAAGGCTTCAATACTCACCGAGTGGGCACACGTGCCGCGTTTTTCACCATCTACCGATACAATGAAAATGGAAAGCATGATTGCATACTCCTGCAGTATATAAGAGGAGAAAGCAGAGCAATTAGTAAGCTCAACAAGCAAGACTTCTAGAAGAGACTTTGTAGGAGGCAAGACAAGTCCCACCCCATGCAGTTGTACACTCTCCATTGGCCAGTCTGGTTTCATTTGCTTGGCACTCGATACCTATCAATCAAAAAGGTTGTGAGACGAGCTATCTACAATGTACAAAGCCCTTTACAAAGAGTATAGTGGTACTTACATAGATCCATGATGTGGTTCCGACATATGGCACACGTATCCATTACAATGTCTGTAAAATAAACACCAAAGGTCGAAGTTAAGGTCATAATAGTGATGCTTTGCATGAGTCTTTCTATTACATAGGACAAATCGAAACAGACAGCAAAAAGAATTTTCTAGGTTTAAAGTTTCAAACAATGTCTCTTGTCGACACCTACAACATGTAATGTCACCCTAAGAGTGTACTTCACTTGGTTGAGCCTCCGTGATGTAACCCAAGGTTGAGAGTTTGAGGTTGATGGACAGTGTTCGGGAAAAATCATTTTCACAAACATACAAAGATCCATCCAAGACAAATTTGAATCGGTAATTTTACAATACTAACTAGTATTTTTGCAAAATTACAGTATCTTTTTAAGCGGAATTTTCTCCTTCTTGCCCTCTCCTCAGCCGACTACTTTGATTTTGCAACCGGCTCAAGGCTAAGTTGAGGCACACTTTTCCTGAACATTGTTGATGGACTGCATGTCATGGATGCTACAACTTCTGTAATGGGACAACTATTCTGAGAATATGGCGCCCTGTGTGGTATACCAATACACAGATATGTATAACATTCTCCATATTACCTTTCCCATGTTGATGGTGAAAAAATAAATTGTAGTATTGCTCTCTCCTCCGTTCAGCACTATCAAGCACGAGGTAGTAAATGAAGCTAAAGTGGTCGGATCAACGGAGGAGAAGTCCGGGCACAAAACTAAAGGCGTGTGCAGACGTAAGATGTTGAAAAGCAAACAAAGACATAAATATGAACCAACTTTATAATAAATTGAGCTCGTCGCGCTTTCAACAAACCGGAAGCTTGATGAGCTGACGACGGAGGCGCATATACGTGCGAGTGAAGGGTTCAAAGGTTGGGCCGTTGACTAATTGCAGCGGTACTGTGTGTGTGAGAGAGAGAGAGAGAGAGAGAGAGAGAGAGAGAGACGACGTACCCCAAGCCCAGAGGGCGACAGCCTCCCACTTCTTGATCTCGAAGGGCTTGATGGAGTTGGGGGGACATTTGGAGCATCTACCGGAAGCCTCGCTTGCCATCTCGCTCTCTCTTTCTTTCGAGCAGCTGCCGGAAGCCTCGCTCGCCCTCTCTCTCTCTCTCTCTCTCTCTGGGCGTCTGTGTTTTGACACGTCTACATTATTAGGGCTTTTGAAGATGTTGCAGGCCATATCCCGACCTCTCACCATTGCCTGTCGTGAATTCCTTCTTTTTGCAATTTCCATGGCCGTAAGAACTGCGCAATAATAACGATTTTCATTTTAAGGTTTACGCCAAAATCTGTACTATTTTACTGGGAATTGAATTAAAATACCACCCAGGTCCAATGAACTGGGAAGCAATGGTCGTATAGCTGTGCAATTTCACATGGTCGAGGCTCTCTCTTAATCCCAACCTACTCCATTTGCACATTCAGCTTGAGAGTCACCCCATGATCCAAGGCAGCCTCTTCAGCCTTTGACACCCCATTCAAGGCAACCTTGACAAAAGCACAAGGTGGGGAAAGAGAAAGGCGAGATCACCTTCACAAGAAGTTTTGGAGAAATTCTCACAATAATTCCCACACTGTGACTTACCTCAACATCATGAGCTTCTCTAATTAGCACTAGTTCCGTAATCGGACACTCAAATGTCCTGAGACACTAAAGTGTCCCGTTTTTCTAGCAACTTGTCATACTTATTTGGTGAATCTAGAAAACAAATCATAGGTCACGTTCATATCTTAGGTCAACTATGAGGTGAAGAACATAACCAAATTTTACTTTTACCAAAATTAGTACCAGATTAAGATTATACTGATAAATTTTGAGATGAAAAAATAATAAAAATTTAGTGTAGTTTTATTAAAATTTTCATAAATTCAATATAACTTCCCATCAAAATAAGATTTTGCATAAATTTCAAGGTGTATGGATAGGAAAAGACTTATTATAGTAAGAAATGGAGCTTGATAACTTAGTTATGGGATTAGCTTTTTGTTATAATCAAAAGACCAAAATCTTGAAAATGCTGACAAAGAGAAAAATTTTGGTCTTCCAACGCCTCTTTCATTAGCATAATGAAGTTATGGAACAAAACCTAAGGTGTATAATGTATCTATTGGTCAATACCCATTAACTAAGCATTTTGCTAGAGTTCAAACTCATAGGCATCTTGTAATTAAGCTCATTTTAAGAAAATTGTAGTGCGTAATTTCTTGCAAAAAAAACATTGCTATGAAAAACTAATGAAAATGTGTATATAAATCTCTTAATTGTGTCCATATGAGGTATTTGTATACAAATAAGTGAGATGAATGAAAAAATTCTAAAAGTGGACTTTATTTTAAGGTTTATCTTTGATAAATTAAAATTAAAAATCATAATAACAACATGCGCAATTTTTTGGATATGCCATAAATCACCAAATGTGGCTTGCATAACCATGAAAAATTATCACCTTATGTAATGGAGTCATAGATCTAGTATATATGCATCATAAAACATTGTAAATTTAGATGAACTAAATGTTTTTTGTGATCGTTAATTGAATTTGTGAGTGTTGCATATTTGACCCACATGAATTTCTTTATTTAATTCTAGTCACAAATGATTTTTTTCTCACATGACAATTGCAAAAATATCAAACACACATGTAAGTAGTTACCACGGATTATTGCATGCACCCTGTTCATTTTTTTCTTAGGCTAGAGTACGAGTTTTAATGAAACAATCAATGCTGTTTTTTGTAGGTTCTTTTCATGAGTGTAGTTACTATTGAGGTTATGATCAAAGGTGAGGGATTATAATTTCTGTGAGTACTTTGAATAACATTTTATAAGTTTGCAAAAGCATTTCTTCATATGTGTTCTAGATTTTATATACCATTTTATTTAAATTCGCAAAAAAAGGACACTAAAGTGTCCTTCAAACTAGTGCTAAGGGAGACATTGTATACCTAGCTAAGTACGATTGGGGGCAAGGGAGCCGGCCTGGTGGGGGGGCAAAGCTTAGGTTATCAAAGGATAAAACACCTACGGCAAACGATTCAACTGAAACTCCTAGATAAGAATGTCATCTAGTGAAACTCCTAGATAAGGATGTCAAGTAGTCTAAGAAAATAGAAACATCATGGGAATTGTTCCACACAAAGGGCGTAACAGAGACTTCCTAATGCTAGAACAATATTCAAAAGGAATCCTTGTGTATATCTACAATTCTTTATGAAAATTTGATGGTACCTTGAGCATAAGTCTTGTCATAAAAACTAGTATCTAATTCTCCCAAATGATTTTCTCATGTTAAACTGGTCATTTAATATGGGGAGGTACCAGGGGAATAAAAGCTAGAATATTGGTAAGGCTGCTAGATCAATCTCAACAGGGATCCAAAAGAGGGAAAATAGGGATCCAAAGGGGGACATTTTGCAAAAGAGCAATGTGCATCAATGGAGCTTAAAAGACCTAAGGTTTAGCTTTATTAAGACTTCATAGGCTAGGATTCCAAAATTTTAATTAAAAAGTCAAAATGGTCAGGAAAATTGGATGGTGGTGGGAAGACTCAAAAGTCTTCCCACCTCCCTATCAAGGAGGGGGCGAGCCCTAAGAGTAGGGGAGGAGAGGCAAACACACACACCCACACACACACACACACACACACACACACACACACACACACACACACACTCCAAATCATTCCCCAAAGGGAATATTGGACACATGGTAGGCTCCTAGGCCAGTTGCCCCCAATCTTCCCTCACTTCCTATTGGATGGACATAGAGGTAGACCAATGAGAATTAGGCTAGAGTAAAATTAGCGTAATTAATTTTATAATTCTTGATAAAAGAACCAATAGAAATTAATCTCCCCAGAAGACTATTGGATAGTCTAACAAGGGTCAAATGAGCATCAAACAGCCCAATGGCTTGCTTGATTCCTATTGGCCAAAAGACTAAAAGGTCCAATGAGAGTTTAATAAATTATTTGAATTACCTATAGCTCTCACAAAAGGGAAAAGAGGGACACATGTCACAAGGCTATCAATTATGCTTCTAATTTGTGACTAGCTAAGCTCTGCAGGGGCCAATGGGAAGCTAGGAAGAATAATTGGCAAGAGGGGTGGACCAAGAAGAGAGAGAGGGATGAATTTTTTTCTAACACAATGATACACACACACACACACACACACACACACACACACACAATTCATGTGTGCAAGAAGAACTCCATCTCATTCTCCAAGAATTGAGAAGTTGAGGCCTACACAAACAACTCTTGGCTATGGAATGAAAATCCAACCAAGAGCCAAACTTCAATGGCATGCTCATCTCCTCTACCATGCTAAATACTAAGCTAAGCTATGCTATTATAGACTGATTATGTGAGGAGAATACTTCCTTCTTGTAAGATACATCTTGTTCCTCTCAATCATCCTCATTCCCTACTACCTCTCACCATTTTTGAAGGTGTGTGAGGCCTTGGGACTGAGGCTAGGGACACTAGGTGAGTTTTTCAAGCATAATTGGGTGCATGAAGCTTCCATCTTCATTGCATCAACAAGTTTTGTCAAGGAGCACAACATTTGTATTGTACAAAAGTCTCCTTTGATGATGGGAGAAGCTATAATACAAAGCCTTTATGGAGGGGGAACCATCGGCTCCATGTAAATCCGGTCCTTAATTGTTGTCAATTGTTCTATTTCTCTGTCTTTTTTTGAATATTGTCTATGCCAAACTAGGTAGATGTAAATTGCTACTTCTCAAATTAAGTACTCTCTCTATGCTCATTAGGAACTTATTCTTAATGCAATGCTCACTATTTTATCATTTTCCGCTACACACAAGTTACTTGTGCATTAAATGTTACATTGGTATCAGAGCTATTGGTTTCTCTTTTCTTGCTCAAGAAGAGAGGTCCTCAAGCTTGCTACAAATGGTTGGTGTTATTAATTGCAAAAGAGTAAGTAGAGTAGGGATTTTTCATCCTTGAAGCACGCCTGCTTTATGCAGTTAATGGGGATACCATCGAGAGCTATGGTCTTAATAATGGAGTCCTATGAGGTTTTCCTATGGCTTAACCATTATTGAGCTAATTAAAAGCTTGACATGAACTGGTGTTGTCTTGGCTCTGTTGAACCCTCTCTTCTATTCCTTGCAATCAATAAGTTTCAATTCACGGGTATAAATACTTGAGTGCTTATCTTTGAAGGTAAAGAGAAGTCAAAACTAGGGCTTGAAGTGCCAAAGTAAAAGTAAAAATTTACACCTAAAAGTTTCTAGTATGGATGACAAGGGAAAAGAGATTGAAATGAATGTTGGTAGCTTTGATTTTTTTGGTAGCCCCTATGCTTCTAAAATATCATGTTTCTATGCTTTAACAAGCCCTGGGCAATCCAAGGTGAAGTGCTATAGCAATTGGGCACCCATGCTATTCTCCAAACTCCCCACCAAGAAGAGAGAGTACCTAGGAAAGCTCCTGGTGAGACTTCCAAAGGAGGACTCTCTCTGATAAGGGAAGAAGAGGAGGATTTGTACCAAGGGCTCAAAAATTTACTACTCGATGAGGCATATCCCTCCCAAATGAGAACACAAGTTTTAACGGTAGAGCCCCCACCAAAAGAATGAGAAAGAAGAGAGTCTCCTGCCACCTCGACGAAGATGGCTCCACGAAGACGGAGGGAAAAACACTCTCCAACACCTCTTGAAATGGACAATACCATCACATATATTGTAAGGACATGGGTCCTATGGGCAAGGCCACTAGCATGGCCGGATAGTGTGTACACTAGGGGGAGGCTATAAGATAGCACGGTTGGATGGAGATTAGCACACGCATTACCACCACCCTTTCATTGGTATCCGAGCTATTTTTGGGAGAGGCGAAAAGCGGGTTGCATGTGCATGCGACGTGCTGATTCTCTCCCACGTTCCACAGATAGCGACGTCTCCGATGTGCAGCAAAAGAAGACAGACACAGTTTCCTGTGCGAAGCGCGCATGGATAGATAGCGACAGCCAACCGCCTACGCCCTCCACAACGTACGACTAAGGCGGGCGATCAAGGAAAACTCAACCGGCAACTCGACTCTAAAGGCTTTCGTTGGCGCCGTTGGTTGCGCACATAGGAAGGCACGCTTAACCCTTGCATGAAGGAGGGTTGAACCCACCCCGTGAGGGTAAGAGGACAACACTTTTTATCAAGCTATTAACCCTTGTTGTGTATAACAAGGAAAGATAGCATACTTGTGTTGAAAGGAAAGCTAGAAGGAAAGGGAAAGCTTCAAACTTCAAGGAAGTTATTTCACCCTTCCTTTTCACTTCTCGGAGGAAGGAAAGTTTTCCTCCAAAAATTCTTTTTTCCTCAAGGAGGTAGCTTCAAAGTGAGTAGAAGCCTTCACAAAAACGATGAGTTTTTGTGAAGAGGCAACAAAGGTGTTCTTACGACGAACGACACGTGAAGTGCTACAATTCCCGCAAGGCGAGGTTCACATGCAACGCAAATCGCGGAGCATACAAAACACAAATACTTCAATTTCACAAGGTACAAGTTGATGTTTTTTCTCTCTTTACATTAGTGTGTGTTTACCATGGCCAGTGAGGATATCCCTCCTACGCACACTTTTGATTTTGAGCACGTAGCTCAAAATCAGGGCACCACGGGTGCTACTGACACTAATATGCATGATGGTGATGATCTAAGAGATCATGGGCTTGTAGATATGGATTATTTCAAGACTTTGAAACATTGCCAAAGCATACTTGAAAGCAACCTCTCTGCACTCAATGCAAATATTACCAATCTTACGGAGTTACTTGTGAAATTTATGAATTCACATACGACTCAAGGAGCCACAAGTGGCACGGTTCAAAAGAACCAAGCTCGCACGACTCAAGGAGTCCAAGAGACAAGTGTTGCAAAAGATGCAGAAGGTAGGAATGTATTAATTAAGAATATCACCATTCCTGAGTTTCACGGGGAAGAGCGTGATTGCAACAAGGATGCGGTCAATACATTCTTATACAAATGGAGTGATATTCATAGATTGAGACACACCCTATATATAAAGATGGCTATGGAAACAAGTATATCTCTTAAAGGAAAGGCCTATAAGTGGTGGATGACATTTCCAATAGATGCTCGTCCTCCTTCTTGGGCTGTGTTTCAAGCTTCTTTCTCCAAAGAGTTTTTGGACTCCAATGAAGAAGATAAGAATTTGTTAGCATGGGATGCATGCCGCATGTCTGGCCTCTCTCTCACACAGTACCTTTTGAAGTATGGGAAAATCATATTAAAACTAGAAGTCCTAGAAGAATTTCAAAAGAGACGGGGTTTTAATAGGAGTCTTGACAAAGACTATCATCTTCATGTCAAGACCCAACATCCAAAAACTTTGGAAGAAGCCATCAGTCATGCCCAAAGATATGATGATCACCAAGAGAGGAAAGGAAATGTTTCCTACTCTAATAATACTTTTGCTAAGAGCAATGTGGCTAAGAGCCAATGGCGAGGTAGATCTCCCACACGTTCCAAGAGGAATAAGAGACAATATACCTCTCCACGCCCACAAGAGGCTAAAAAGCCTAAGAAATCATGAGATACTCCATGTGGGTCTCTCAGCACTGCTGATTTTGAGCGTGCAAAGAAACAAAATTTGGTTATTTAGATGTCTTTCGGACCAACCTAACAAGAAATATTGTCCTCTTTTGCAAGGAAAAGAAAAGACCATGCACACGGTGCAACGCCTTACATTAGATTCATCTTCTAAATGTGGTGTTTTAGATGTCTTTTGGACCAACCTAACAAGAAATATTGTCCTCTTTTTCAAGGCAAAGAAAAGACCATGCACACGGTGCAACGCCTCACATTAAATTCATCTCCTAAATATTTTGGTGTAGAGGTTCTTCATATGGAAGAAAAGCACAAGTGTTGTGTGCCTGCTTCAATGTGGCAACCCACCTTTGGCCCCCATGATTTGATTTGCATGCATGGCACTATTAACGGACAACGTGTTCATATTTTAGTGGATGGTGGTGGAACTCATAACTTCTTGAACTATAAGCTAGTCAAGAAATTGAAGCTTACACAGACTCCCTGCTCTCACAAGTATGTGGTGGAGCAGATGTCTGGGAATGAAAAAGAAGTATGGGACACGGTAGTTCAAGGGGTTGAGCTTATTGTTCAAGATCATATGATGACCCTTGACTTCCAAGTTATGAGCATGGACCATGCTGATGTAGTTTTAGGACGGGAGTGGCTGCATGGTTTAGGAAACACATTGCACACTAGTTATGAACACAACTCCTTATCCTTTATTGACAATGGTAAACATGTGCTTTTGCTTGGTGAGAAAAATATACCATCTGCACCTCATCCGAGCTTTCTATTTTGTAGAAAGCAGATTTAATAGATGAAGTCTTTTTGTGTTACTGCTTGTCTCCAAGTCTTGTGAATTCTCAAGAGCAAAGTGCGATGAATTCTAGTAATGGTATGCAAAGTGCAATGAATTATAATGGTATGCAAAGTGCAATGAATTCTACTGAGAAACAAAGTGGTAAAAAATCTAACAAGCAAAGTGCTCTCAATTTTAATTCTATAGAGCAACGTGCAACTATTGTAAAACAAACATTATAGGAATTACAAGATTCTCCATCCCATCATAACTCTAGTTTACTTTCTCCTTTTGCACAGAAAAAGCTAACTCGCTTACTCATGGAGTATAGTGATGTGTTCTCAAGTGATTTACCACCGGGTTTACCCCCTACACGGGGTTTACCCCCTACACGTGATGTGCAACATGGCATAGATGTCTTGCCAAGCACTAAACCGGTGAGTAAACCACCTTATTGTATGAGTGCTAAAGAATACAAGGAGGTTGAGGGTCAGTTCGCTGACTACCTCGCTCATGGTTTCATTAGAGGTAGCACTTCGCCTTGGGCATCATCAATTCTATTGGTAAAAAAGAAAGATGGTACTATGCCCATGTGGGTAGATTATCCCGGATTAAATGCGATAACCATCAAGAACAAGTATCCTCAGCCTTGAGTGGAAAGTTGTTTGATCAACTCCACGGGGCAAGATACTATACAAAGATAGATCTTCGTTCAGGATACCACTAGGTGCTTATCCTACTACAAAATATCTCCAAACCTGCCTTTAGAACACGGTTCGAGCATTTTGAATTTTTGGTTATTCCTTTTGGTCTAACCAATGCTCTAGATACATTTATGAAACTCATGGATAGTGTCTTACATTCCTACCTTGGAAAATTTGTTGTGGTTTTCCTTGATGACATTCTCATTTAAAGTAAGATTGAAGATGAACACATAGAGCACTGACGATCAGTGTTTGAACAGCTACGAGCTCACGTGTTGTATGCTAAGCAAAGCAAGTGTGATTCCTTTAAAATAGAGATACATTACCTCGGTCATGTGATCTCTTATTTTGGCATCAAAATGGACACTGACAAGGTCGCTCCCATTCTTCGATGGCCACATCCCAACATGGTTGAGGAGCTTCAAATATTTTTAGGCATGGCTGGATCTTATTGATAGTATATCCGTGATTATGCCAAAATTCTTGTTCTGATGACGGATCAATTTAAAGCAGAAGGTAAGACCTTTTCTTGGGAAGAAGCCCAAAAATGTTGTTTCGAACAGCTCAAGGTAGCTATAGCCATGACTCCCATCCTAGCAATCATCGACCCACTTAAGCCGTTTGTGGTAGAGACTGATGTTAGTGATAAAGCAATTGGTGTGGTACTTCTCCAGGAGAGAAGACCTATAGCCTTTGAAAGTAAAAAGCTAGATAGAGCTCATCAGAACTATTCTGTCTATGAGAGAGAGCTCTATGCCATAATTCACGCTTTACGAAAGTGGCAACACTACCAAGTTTGAAGTAGTTTTTGACCATGAGAGTATCAAATAGTTTACTACTCAAACCGACTTGAAGGGCCATAAAGCTAGATGGGCCAAAATCCTTCAAAATTATGATTGTAAGCTACGATATCGCAAGGGGCGTTATAATGTAGTAGGGATGCACTAAGTCGGATGTGTCAGATTAATTCACTTGCTTTCACGGAAATAAAGAGTGGATTTTTAGAGTCATTAAGTGGCAAGTCACGCACAAGATCAATCATATGCTAAAGTGTGGAGTGCAGTTTTAAAAAGAGATCCCTCACACTCACATGTCTCTGAACAGCCAAATCAACATGTGTCTGCACGTGCAAATAAAAGCTCCAACACACAGAGATCCACCCCTACTTAGGAAGATCTTAAGCGATGGAAGAATTTTTGCATTGATGATGGCTAATTACTCCACAAAGGTAGAGTATGTGTGCCAAATGGACTTAGACACTAGGTGCCAAATCTTATTTGAGTGTCACGATAGTCCAAGTGTTGGTCATCCAGGTATTCGTAAAACATATGCCTTTAGTTCTGACGGCCATTTTATTGGTCGGGCTTACATCATGATGTTCAAGAGTACGTACTAAACTGCCAACAGAATCAAGTTAATAAGGCAGAGCACCTCAAGGTAGGTGGCCTTTTACATCCTTTAGAGATTCCACAAGGTAAGTGGGAGAGTATCTTTATGGATTTTGTAGTAGGACTACCTACTACAAATCGTGGCCATGATGCCATTTGGGTAATTGTAGACCGTCTCACAAAGATGGCTCGATTCATTCCCACTAAGACTACGGTTAAGACACCGGAATTAGCACGGCTATTTTTAGAGCATATATATACACTCTACAGTCTTCCAGCTAGTATCATTAATGACAGAGATCGAAAGTTTGATAATCACTTCTGGAGAGCTGTGTTCCAAAAGTTGAAAACTAAACTTAATCTAAGTACGACTAATCATCCAAAAAAAGATAGTCAAACAGAAAGAGTTAATCAAGTGCTAGAGGATATGCTACGAGCATACGTTAGCAAGAAGCAAACCAATTGGGAAGACTACTTACCTATATTGGAATTTGCTTATAATAGTTCAAAGCATGTAATATAGGGTTTAGTCTATGCTTTTGTATGGTATTTCAACTTAGATCACCCATTACGGCGGGGTTGGCTAAGGAAAATATACAACAAGCAAAGGATTTTCTCCAAGACCATTTTGAATGCTTCGAGTTGCTCAACAGAATGTTAAGCAAGCTCAAGATCGATATAAGAAGTACGCAGATGAGCATCATCGTCTTGCTACTTTTGAAAAAGGAGACAAGGTTTTTTCTCAAAGTTTTGGAGCATTCAGAAAGTCTAAAATTGATAAAATTGCACCACGCTATTGTGGACCATTTACCATTCTCAAACGTATAGGTCAAGTGGCCTATAAGTTAGCTCTCCTAGAGCACTCACGAGTTCATCTTGTTTTTCATGTTAGCCATTTATAAAAACAGCTAGGACAAAATGATAATGGCATTGAAACAGGTGTGTTAGTTGACCTTATTGAACCGCCAAGCATTCCTCATGAGCCCAAAAAGATTTTGTATTCTCATGAGCTTCGCACCAGACATCATGTCAGATGACAGGTGTTGGTAAAATGGCTAGATAGACCTGAAGAAGGTTCTACATGGGAGAATGTCTCCGCACTTAAGAACCATTTTCTCACATTTTCTTTTTGAGGACGAAAACAATTCTCCAAGGGGGGGTTAATGTAAGGACATGGGTCCTATGGGCAAGGCCACCCACACGGCCGGCCAATGTGTACACTAGGGGGAGGCTATAAGATAGCATTGTTGGGTGGAGACTAGCACACACATTACCACCACCCTTTCATATACTCCTCTTTACCATAATTCAAAGAGGGAAGAGAGAAAAGAAGAGAAGAAAAAGGTCACCCTCTTCTCCATCTTCTTCGTCCTATTCCTCTTCTAAAGAAAGTGATAGTGCAGCTCTCGAAACATCCAAAAGAAGAGGCCATAGGAAATCCTATGCTGCCTAGAAAAGGTCGTCCAAGCTCAAAATTTTCAAAGAGGGAGGAAAGAAAATTTATTTCCTTACCTGCAATGGCACTTTTGGTGCTACAAACAAAGTCTTGGCCTTTATCCAACAATTCGATGCAGAGTTTGGAGATGAGGGTTCACGGAGTCCTCTAAGCTACGTCACGTAGCTATGCGTTTTCAAAAGTCTGTCAGAAAATGGTGGTCCAGCCTACAAGCAAACGGTGAAGCTCCACAAACATGGAAAGCTTCAAGAGCTTCCATCATTAAGAAGTTTTTGGCTACTGATGCCAAAGACAAAGTACTCACCGAATGGAAAATCTTGAAGCTCTCTCCCTACAAATCTATTCACTAATATGTAGGAAAGTTTCGGGATTTACATCTCAAAGACACTATCTACAAAAAGATGGATTTTGGAGAGCAAAAAAAACATTTTTGTGCGGGTTTATCTGAGGATATGGCGGAGTATGTTAACTCCAAAAGGCCACACACCATATCTACGGTCATACATCATACCATGGTGGCTTCAAGAATCAACTTCCAACAAGGGGCTAAGAGAAATCTTAAGCCCATGGAAAACAAGGACTGTAACGAGCCTAGTGGGAAGAACAACGTCCAAAAGTCTCCAAAGGCAATGTCAACAACAACAAAGCTAAGGAGAAGGGAGTTTATAAAGGCAAAAATAAACTCTCTCCTGAAGAGCTAGAGCGTTATTGAAAAGATAATGGTTGTTTCAAGTGTGGGGAGCAAGTGCATGCCTATCGTGCTTGCCCCCACAAGAATACACGTAATGAGCCTCCTAGAGCTACCTTGGTCAAAATTCAAGAAGAGGATCATCATCACAAAGGATATCCTAATGTTTTATCAAAAGAAGATATAACCAATGAAAATAAATTAGAGTTCTCCAAGTTCCTCAAGGGATTCCAAGATGTTTTTATTGATGACATCCCTTGTGAGCTACCTCCCAAATGAGTGGATGAGGACCATGCCATTTAACTTCTTCCAGAAAGCTCACCACCTATAATAAACCTCCTTATCAAGTTTCCCAAGCTCAACAATAGGAGATTATGCGGCAAGTGCATGAGTTGGTTGAGAAAGGCATGGTTAGGCCTAGATCATCTCCATTTTGTTCACCAGTGTTATTAGTGCAAAAGAAAGATGGTACATATCGTATGTGTGTTGACTATAGAGCACTAAATAGGATCACTATCAAGAATAGGTTTCCCGTTCCAAGGGTAAAATACCTATTTAATAAGCTATAGGGGTTGTCAACCTACTTCAATAGGGTTGACCTAAAAAGTGGCTACCATCAAATAAGGATAGTTGATCAAGACATTGTAAAGACCGCATTTCGCACTACGTTTGGTCTTTATCAGTACATTGTCATGTCTTTTGGCTTGACCAATGCATCAACCACATTTAATTGCCTGATGTAGAAGCTATCCTGGACTCACCGAACGAGTGTTCTTTGATAATAAAATCTTCTACTTTGATTCATTAGACGAACAAGCAGCACCTCTAGGTAATATTTTAAGTTTTACAAGAAGAGAAAAAACTTTATATTAATCGAAAGAAAATTGAATTTTTCTTACAAGAGATTCAACATTTAGGCCACATTATCTCTCAAGATGACATCCAAATGGATCCATCAAAGCTAGAGATAATAAAAGGATGGCTTAATCCAAGGAATCTGCATGAATTAAAAAGCTTTATAGGTATGTGTTCATACTATAGATGCTTCATAGAAAAGTTCTCACAAATCGCGAGACCATTACATGACCTAACAAAGAAAATGTTAGGTATATATGGTCCGCCAAGGAGAACAATGTTTTTGAAAATCTTAAAGATAAGCTTATCTCTCAATCGTACTTACACTGTTGGATATCTCAAAGCCATTTGAGGTCCAATGCGATGCATGTGTTGATTGCCTTGGAGATGTTTTACTTCAACAAGGGCATACCATAGCCTACAAAAGTCAAAGGCTCAACCCTATTGAGCAATATCTAGGGATGTATGACAAGGAACTCTTAGGAGTTCTACATGCTCTAGAATCATGGAAACACTAAGTATTGGGGACTCCTTTCATTATTCAAACGGATCACCAAAGACTCAAGTACTTCATGACATAGACCAAGCTCTTCGACAAACAGATAAGGTGGGAAAATTTCCTTTTGCAATTTCATTTTCATATTGCTCACATTGCTGGCAAGCATAATCAAGTGGCTGATGCACTCTCAAGATGATTGAGAGTTAATGTAGTACCCATAGCAACTCACAATGATCTATCTTCTATGATAGATGAGTACAATATCAATCCCGATTTTAGAGATTTGATTTTAACTCTTGCACTAGGGAAGAAGGAAGAACCACTTACCCTACAAGATGGTTATCTTCTCTATGGAAATAGACTATGCATCACTAACTCACTACGTGAGAAAGTAATGCATGAATCTCATGCTCCTCCTTATGTGGGGCATAGAGGGATTCAGTCTACCCTAAAAGGAATAGAAACATACTTCTATTGGCTTTCCATGGAAGCAAGCATACAAGAGTATGTTTCAAAATGTATGGTATGCCAAAAGACAAAGTTTGATAGAGGGAAGCAACCTGGATTGCTTCAACCTTTGCCAATCCCTAATTCACTGTGGGAGAGCATATCCATGGATTTTATCTTTGGATTGCCCAAGTCTCTCCATGGGAATACAAGAATATGGATGATAGTAGATAGGTTTAGCAAACAAGCACATTTCATACCTGTCAAAAAGACTATTAAGGCCCATCAAATGGAAACCCTCTTTATATCACAAATCTTCAAGTACCACGGCTTGCCAATGTCCATAGTGTCGGATAGAGATCATAGAATGACCACTAGTTCCACAAATTGTCTCTTTGAGAATTAGGTACAAGGCTAAACTTATCTTCGGTCTATCATCCCCAGCCGTATGGCCAAAGTGACATAAATAACCTAACAATTCTTGATCTACTAAAATCATATGTCATAGAAGTAGATCAAAAGTCCCAATGGGAGAAGTACTTACCTCTAGTGGAGTATTCTTACAATAACAGTGTACATACTTCCACGGTAAAATCACCTTTTGAGGTGATGGAGGGAAGATAAAAAAGTCCCCTGCTACTCAAGGTACATGGGAAGATCTTTAATGCATATGAATATAACCGAGACCTGCAAGAATATTTCCAAAAGATTAAGGATGCTATATCCATCTCTTAGCAAAGGAAAAAGGTGTGCTACTGAGATAAGCACAAAAGAGCCCAAGCCTTTTTTTTAAATGACTAGATTTTGCTTAAGTTTCCCAAGGCTCGATTAAGGCACATCCCGGGCAAGAATCCTCCGGGACATCAAAATTACTATGCTAAGTTAGAAAAAAGGTACTATGGTCCCTTTTAGATTCTTAGGCCAATCAATGAGATGACCTATCAACTCAAGCTTTCCAACCATTGGCTCATACACAATGCTTTCCACATGAGCCTACTAAAGCCTTACAAAGGAGAGCCACCTCAAGAAGCAACCATTGAAGACCCATCGGAGATCGAGGACCAGGAAGGAGTGTTGCAGCTCGAGTCCATTCTCCAACACGAAGACAAGGTATTACGAGGTGGTAAGACTATTCAAAAATATATTATCAAGTTAAAGAATTATCTTTCTAAAGATGCTAGATGGATGCAAGGCATACAATAAAAGAATAACTCTAACCTTGCCAATGCTTACAATGATTCCCTAGAGCAAGAAAATGTAAATATGTATAAATGAACAAAGTTTTGTCTTATAAGACTCTCTCTTTTTCTTTATTGTGCACAAATGTTAATAAGTATGCATGCTTAGGATCATGTTTGTGGAGATGATGTCTCCCAAACACCAAGTAGAGTCTGTCACTCTACTATGGAAGATTGTTATGGACTGATGTGCAAACACGCTTGTGGCAGCTAAGGCTCTCAACGACCAAATGGACTAGTCATCCATTCTGAAATGATGTCGCAGGGTAGAATAGGGATCCTCTACCCACTAGCAAACGGACTAATGACTAGACTTTATCTTCTTTGTCTCATAGTCAGGGATGACTATGATTTTAAGAGAGAGGTAATTTGATAAAAACTAATATCTAATTCTCCCAAATGGTTTTCTCATGTTAAAACTGATTATTTTATATGGGAAGGTAGGAGGGGAGTAAAAGCTAGAATATTGGTAAGGCTGCCAGACCAATCTCAACAGGGGTCCAAAAGGGGACAATTTGCAAAAGAGCAATGTGCATCAATGGAGCTTAAAAGAACTTAGGTTTAGATTCATTAATACCTCCATAGACTAAGGTTCCAAAATTTTAATTAAAAAATCAAAATGGTCAAAGCTAGAAAAGCTGGATGGTGGTGGAAAGACTCAAAAGTCTTCCCACCTCCCTATCAAGCAAGGGGGCGAGCCCTAAGAGTAGGGGAGGAGAGAAAAACACACACACACACACACACACACACACACACACACACACACACACACACACACACACACACACACACACACACACACACTCCAAAACTTTCCCCAAAGGGAATAGTGGACACATGGCAGACTCCTAGGGCAGTTGTCCCCAATATTCCCTCAATTCCTATTGGATGGCCATGGAGGTGGACCAATGAGAATTAGGCTAGAGTAAAATTAGCCTAATTAATTTCACAATTCTTGATAAAAGAACCAATAGAAATTAAGCTCCCCAGAAGACTATTGGACAGTCTACCAAGGGGTCCAATGAGCATCAAACAACCCAATGGATTGCTTGATTCCTATTGGCCAAAAGACTAAAAGGTCCAATGAGATTTTAAGAAATAATTTGAATTACCTAAAGCTGTCACAAAAGGGGAAAGGGGGAAACATGTCACAAGGCCATCAATGATGCTTCTAATTTTTGATTGGCTAAGCTCATCACGGGCCAATAGGAAGCTAGGAAGAGTAACTGGCAAGAGGGGTCGACCAAGAATAGAGAGAGGCCTGCATTTTTGTCTAACACAATGCTACACACACACACACACACAAACTTACACAACTCATGTGTGCAAGAAGAACCTCATCTCCTTCTCCAAGCATTGAGAAGTTGAGGCCTGCACCAACAACTCTTGGATATGGAATGCATATCCAACCAAGATCCAAGCTTCAATGGCATGCTCATCTCCCCTACCATGCTAATTACTAAGCTAATCTATGCTATTAGAGTTATTACGTGAGGAGAATACTTCTTTCTAGTAAGATACATCTTGTTCCTCTCAATCATCCTCACTCCCTGCTAGCTCTCACCATTTTTGAAGGTGTGTGAGGTCTTGGGACTGAGGCCAAGGACACTAGGTATGTTTTTCAAGCATAATTTGGTGCATGAAGCTTCCATATTCATTGGACCAACAAGTTTTCTCAAGGAACAAAGAATAGTATTGTACAAAAGTCTCCTTTGATGAGAGAAGCTATAGTATAAAGAGTTTATGGGGGGGACTAGCTCCATGTAGATCCGGTTCTCAATCGTTGTCAATTGTTCTATTTCTCTCTCTTTTCCCAGGTATTGTTTATGCCAAACTAGCTAGATGTAAATTGCTATGTTGCTTTCTCAAATTAAGTACTCTCTCTATGCTCATTAGGAACTTGTTCTTAATGAAATGCTCACTATGTTATCAATTTTCGCTGCACACAAGTTACTTGTGCATTAAATGTTACAAGTCTATTTTTCTAAAATAGAATTCTTTATGTAATTGATCAAAACATTTGTCTTTCCATTGTCTGGGATTAAGCATTTTGAAGAGGAGCTAGGAAGGCATTGGGTAGTTGGATATAGAGAATCACTTTGGAAGATTCAAAACACAAGACATGCAACACAAAGTTCAAATTAATACCAAGAATAGAATTGCTAATGAAGATTAGAAACTAGTTACAAGAAATTGACACAATTGGTGTTTACCTTGTTGAACCATGATTGCAAAAGCTCCGAACTTGTGAGCTTCTTATATTTCTCCCGAAATTGGTTTCTTTTTACATGAATGCTAAAATCACCTACAGAATTTTCATGTTTACATGGACCCCGAAATGTAGAGTTTTCTACTACTTTCTCTAAAAATAACAGCAAAACTATGTACATATGTATCCAAAAACTACAAGAATAGCATAAAATTGTCCAAAAATATCCTAAAACTCTAAGAATACCTATTCTAGCTAGGTTGTGAAGTAGCTGAATGAAACACTCACTTACACATGCATAAGAAGCCAAAAAGACCTTTCGTTACTGTGGCCACATAACGGAAAAGCATGACATACAACTACTTGTAACTTGCACATCCTCCAGCATGTGCCAACTATTCCAAAAACTACACACATAAAATTTTTAAGCCTTGATCACGTCCATCATGTCTACATGGTAGCAATAAACACACTATATTTGTCATATTGGAAGAAAAATTACCTCAGGATCATATGAAAATCTTAAAATATTCATTTGAGTACAAGCATCTGATAACCAATAAATACTTTGCATCATAGCACATGTACTATTGGAGGATATGGCACAAGCAGATGCTAGTACAACGAGAACAATTCCAACAAACTAAATGTCATTCAAGGATGGAGCTCGACCCGTAGATGCATGGAAACAAGTGGATGGTTGTCAATCACCTACTCGACCATTTATGACAATCACTGCTCGAAGAAATCAAACCTAGACATCCTATGTGCTCATGAATGCATCACAATCTACAACACTCACACTCTTCGAATCAAGACCAAATGTGTTCGAAACGCCACAAAACTCAAAGGGCACACTCTACTTACCAAGAGGTCACTACCCTAAGGAATTTGACCCGATGCCTTGCATGTAACCACTTCGTGTAGCAAACGTGTATGAAGACAAACAATGTATTACAAGTCTTTTTCTTTGTCATGTATGGTCCTAGAACGTATCTCTACTCATTGTGAATCCATCGGTATAAAGAACATGTGAAACAAACACATAGTTTGCAAGATAACTCACTCAGAAGCTCATGGGATCTCGCCTCGGGACATAGCCAAACATTGCAAGCTTGGCATTGCAGTGTTTCCCTTGACATTGTTACTCTGTTGGTGGTGTCGGGTTTGCAATGGTTTCTTTGTAGTGCACGCAGCAAAGAGATACGACCTCTCTCTCTCTCTCTCTCTCTCTCTCTCTCAATTACACAGACACAACACAAAGGGCACAATTGTTTGTTTAATTCAGAAAAAAGGGTTACAAAAATTGTCTTATATACAATCCTCCTTAGAGGCTCAATCCCACCAAAAATGAACTCTTACCCCCTACAAAATATCCTTTAAAACATCACTCTTTAGTAGAAATGATATAGCACTTGTGGTGATGGTTGAGTGGAGAGGTTGTAGGCCAGCTTCTAGAGCTCACCCGTTGATAGTAGACTTGAGTCCATGGCTTTATGTGGTGCAAACACCTGATGTAGGCTAGCAACGTTTTGCATAAATTTTTGAGAATTACACGTGTCAAGTCAGGAGAGCCAATGAAAATCTTCATGGTGCCCATGATGATTTTCACCATATAAGTTCCACTTATTCTCTCTCCTTTCTTCGGTGATGGAAGTTTATGATAATTAAGCCAATTGGGATGTTTCTCCAATAATATGGAGTAATCCTTCCAGGTTCTCATTCTTGGCATAGGGAAACAAGAAACATCATTACTTACTTAATTTGGCACATCCACCAGACATACAAGTTATGTTGGGTATTTGGAGAGCCAACCTTTTCACCATATATAGGCTGTGAATCTACTATTCTCTTGGAGGCCTCTTGATCTTTGATATCACCGTGGAAGAGAGGTGTTTTTTCCTTTGTCCGGATGCGCTTCTTCATTGTAGGCACTTCATATTTAAAGAAATGGTAGGGTAGGGAAGGCTGCATCCATTCCTGTTTGATCACATTTGTATCAATATTTAGGACGCCTACAGAATGTAGCAACCACTTCTCCCATTCTATTGTGGCATTAGCGCTGTCTTCAGTTGCTTTTTCTATTAAATCGTGGAGGCAAGCTTCCTCTTCTATGGTGAGAGATTATACTTCTCCACCAATAAAGGTTCTTCTGAACTTTTTGCAAGCTCCATAAGCTCTTGATGGGTGTTGACTGTAGAGTTGCTTCAAACTGGATCTGGAGGCTTACCCTTTACCCACTCTACTTCTTGCCTTAGGTCTACTGGCTATTGTTGCACCTTCTCGTCCCTTCTTTGTTGCTGATAGCGAACTTTCAAAAATCAAAGAAAAAGAAGAAAAAAAAAACTTATTTTTCCCCCCCCACTCTCATTACCCCCCCCCCCCCCCCAGCTTATTACCCCCCCCACCTGACAGGCATTGGATGAAATAACACCCCCCCTCTCTCTCTCTCTCTCTCTCATTTTCCCTACATACCTCTCTCTAATATCCTCTCTCCCAAAATTTACCACCCCCCCCCCCCCCCCCCCCAGGCGCAAGCTTTGAGCACTCACCCCTGACCCCTCTCTCGTGCTCCCTCTATGTGAGCCGCATGGAACCCCCCCCCCCCTCCCTTGGCCCGCTAATATTCTTTCCCCTAACCCCTCTTCCCCGCCCGCTCGCCTCACCCTCCCCTCGGCTTTACTCACCCTTCCCTTGGCCCTCTATCCCCCACTATTCCCCCACACCATTGACCTCCTCCCCCCCCCCCCCCCCCGCGGTGGGCACCCGCCCTTGGAGATTCCCCCTCCCTCTAGCGCCACCTCATCTCTCTCTCTCTCTCTCTCTCTCTCTCTCTCTCTCTCTCTCTCTCTCTCTCTCTCTCTCTCTCTCTCTCTCTCTCTCTCTCTCTCTCTCTCTCTCTCTCTTTTGTTTCAAGCCTGAAGACACAACGCACATGATATGGAGCCCACGCCCCATACACCACACACTCACCCCCATCCTCACCCTCTCCGTCATCCACACACACACAACACCCCCCCAACCCCCTCTCCCTCTCTAGCGCTCTGTTTCGACAGCAGCCACCCACCCTCCCACTTTCTCTCCCTCTCGGCCTGTATAGGCGCAATCGCGTTCTCTCTCTCTCTCAACCATACACACACACACCACCCCACACATACATACACACAAACACACACACCCCACACACACACACCACCATCCCCCCACCCCAAGCTTGCGTAGCTGCTGCTGGTCGTCGAACAGAAGAAGGAAATAATAAAGAAAACAAATATAAAAAACATATATACATTATTTACATAAGCCCCTGTTCCCACCGCATGCTCGCGCACACATACAAACACACACATGCACTCACACACACACACACACACACACACACACACACACACACACACACACACACACACACAACACACACCCCCATATACATAGCCCTCATGCACACACGTACACACACACACACACACACACACACACACGTATATGCACCGCAAATTCAGAGAAAAAACGAAGGACTTCACAACTACGACAACCGCAAAAAGAAGAAGGATCCAAAGCACGCGCCGCCAACAACAAAAAGAGGAAGTGCGCCGAAGGCATGCCTTGTCCGACCCCGAAAAGAAGTACACTCGACACCGACACACCAGCAACACACCATTCGCTGGCAACACACAATCACGACGCCATCCCAGTAATTTATAGGTTATTTTCATCATTTCTTCAGTTTTCACCCGAGCCATTGTAAATTCTCATTTTTTTGTAAATATCCTCTCTCTAGGTGATGGTCACAAAGGCCCACCTAGAGATTCCCATCTTTTAATAACCTCCCAGAACAAAGTAAGGGTCAACCACACCAGGCCCACCACTTGCTTTGTCTCCCTAATTAAGCTTACCCTAACCACACTGGGATTACCATAATCCAAGCAGCCAACACCTATAAATTGGCAATGAGAGGTCACTATCGGGGGGGGGGGGGGGGGGCAATTCATGAGGAGCCAAGCATTTGGTAGAGTGTAGTGGGAAGGATTGACACTATCACCATCACGGGGAGGGGGCTTGTGTGTTGGGTTTTCCTTGGGAATTGCACCATGCGAAGGGAACCACATCCATCCCTCAACTCCAATGGTGGATGCACACACGTATACACGCTCTTGGTAGCAAGTATTCACAATCGTTGAGTCGTCTTCGAGAACGCACCAAGTAGGTTGCACCCCCTCCTCTCCTTGCCTCTCTACCACCACGGCGTGCCACTTTATAAATATTGCAAAAATAATTCACCCTCACACCCCTGAGGGTTTTCATCATTTGCGAATTTCTCTCTCTCTCTCTCTCTCTCTCTCTCTCTCTCTTGGTGTGTAAGTTTGCGGTGTTCATGTCATTGTGGTTTGCGTCCTAGCCGCTCAAAGCTAGGTGGTGCCCCCTGTTCGCTTTACCGTGGCAAGTCGAGGCGCGCCATTCGGCCCCCGGCGTTTTAGAGGCCGTCGGGGATCGGGGTCCGTTTTGCGTTCGTCATTGCCTCTTCTTCATTGTAGACTAGTAGGTCTAGCAACATATCTAATTGTTTATTCATCTTGTCACTTTCATACTTAACAGCACTCCTACTAGAGGGAACACCATGGTCTCTCTAGAGGTCTCCATTGAGGAATTGGTGGGATTGATACCATCCATGGCACTCTGGTTGGTGATACATTAATTTCAGGTGCTCTTTCTTTCCTTCCTTGGTCCTTGGGATTTCTTCAGCTTTCTCTTTGTGCTTTGTTGCCCATGGGGGGTAGTATGTGCCATAGAGTGCCTCACAAGCATCCTCGGATGTGTACCTTATGTTGAGGGGATCCTTATAAGTACATCTTCTGATCTTTTCCTTTTCTTATAGAGTTGGATTCACTTCTAATTTTATCTTTGGCAGATCCTTTTTCTGGGATGTTGGGAGTTTTGATCTTGGTGGTCGATTGAATTACGGGGGAGACACTGGTGGTGTAGCACTTCCTCCCTCATCCTTGGTATCTCCTTCTTCTTTTTCTATCTTTGATTCTCGTGCTTCTGGCTTTTCTTGGAGCTTCTTCTTGATGTCTTGGAATTCCTCAATGATGAATGGCTCTATATTTTTATGCTCAATCACCCACTTAGTCTCTTCATAGGACCTGATATAATGGTCAAATAAGTTTTCTAGAGGTCAAGAGGAACTGTCGCCCATATTTTGTGGGTGTGGCACTTGCTATTCTTTGAAATCCCCTTTAAGTGATCTTTCGGCCCTAAACTTCTCTATTAATATTTCAATACATGCCGCCTTTTGATTATTGGTTTCCTTCGGCCTTTCATCCTTGGTCATTGCAGCTTCTCCCTTCTTCTTTAGCGGTTTCTCCACCGTATCTTCTTGCATCGTCTCCAGCTTTCTTCTCATCTATGTAGAGATAGGTGGTGCCACTTCTATAGAATGTGCATATTCTATATCCTCTTTCTGTCTTAGCCACTCGCTTTGGGTGGGTGGGTCTTCCCATTTTCCTTGTGGTCAATTAGCTTCATATGAAATTTGTGTTAGAATCTCAGGACGACCAATGTATTTAGACTTGTCAGTCCCCAAGCTCACTATGTACTCATGTATATAATGGGACGAGTTCACACATCCTTTGGCACAATGATTCCCAATGCCCAAGTAATTGTGGTGGCAATGGCATGTGGTGGGGTCATGTAGTTCTGTGGCCTCTTATTACAAACATGGACGAATTGGTTGTACAGCCTGCATATTCTATTTTATCTTGGGTCCACAAAGTCCTATAAAGTCTCGTTGGTCTTCTTATGAGAGTATACCTTTACTTTGTCTCTTCCTATCTGGAAAGAGCTACCATTGTTGTGTAGTATCAAAGCATCCTCAATAATCTGCGGTGTAATGGAATTTTTTTTTCTTTCACCTTTAAGTGTGGTGAGGATTGTCTTGCCGTCTTTCTTGATTGTGATTGTCAACTTATAAAATCTTTGGAAGTCGATACCAGTTGGCACTGATGTGAAAAAGCTGTGTAGGTCCACTCTTTCTAGGTGATTGAGGATGCCCTCTTTGCTGGCATACTCAGTGAGATCTCTTGGAATTATTGGCACATCCACCGTTTGCCCTGTGGATCTCTGAATGTCCCTTGATATATCTTTACACCTTCTGCTTCTAGTGCGGCTTCGTCCATTCATGCATTAGTTGGATTCAATGTCTCATTTGGGATGGTGAAAGGTTGTGCTGCTACCATGATATCTTTCAGGGTATGCCTTGTTGACATAGGCATGTCCTTCTTCAACTACTATGGGAAACACCTCTACATGTGCATACTCTTTGCTATTGGTGTTTGTCCAGTGAGTTGTAAGCTTCTAAGAAGGGCTACATTGAGAGTTATCAGCTGGATAAACACTCCAGCCTTATACATAAATAAAGCCCAACCCTATGATGTACATTACACTATGCTAAAAGTATTACTAGCCTTTTTTGTGTATTGAGTCCACTTTTGAAAAGTGTGTATTTCTCTCTCTAACTGTCTGAGCTATGGCTGCCTTCACCTTCAAGCCACCTTAAGCCCATTGCAATCAAACCCTACAACTGTATCAGAGCATTAGCTAGATTAGTATCATCTAATCTAATTATATCTTAAGCATTTTTTTATTCTCCTAGGCTAGATTGCATTGGCGCTCTCTCTCTAAGCCATTGCAATTGCTAATCGAACTTCCATGCATTGTACAATAGAATTACTGCCGATCTATTTGCTAATTTCTCTTATTTTTGTGCATGTTCTTGGTGTATACCTTGGGCCACTACCCTTGCTAGCGTAGTTACAATAGTCGTGTGCTTAATCAATTAGCTTATTCTCGCTTTATGCATTCCTATTTTTTTGGCTTGATTATTTGCATAGTCATTTTCAATATTGTGGGTGTGCCTTAATTCTTCTCTTCAAAAGATTTCAACTGCATGTTTAAGCTTTGAAAAATCAAGAAAATTAGCCCTTAATTGGCCACTAGCCTCGTGTGTGTGTGTGTGGCTATAAAGACAAATCCTTTTGTGGGCGTCACCTCTTAAAGCCCAGCCCCATCACTCGTGCTCTTGTTCGATCAGCCCCACCTTGGGTGCACACGTGTCGAGACAGCAGCCCGGGAAGGTCACCTAATAAAAACGTAACCTATCACGTGAGTTCAACAGAAGGGTATTTAAAGTTCTTGAAACTTACAAAAATATATATACAGAAGGACATTATTTTTTCAAATTTGAAAAAAATTTACAGATTTTAAAAGAAAAGGGTAAATTATATTCTGAACAAAACTCACAAATAAGGGGTTTTATAAACATGTTTTGAACGCACGTGATATGGTAGTTTTACACATAGTGAACCCCCCCGAGGACAGCAGGCCCGCTCTCTACTACTATCCCTCACATGCTTCAAGCTCGACAAGAGTTACTTCATCTTTGATTTCCCATCGACTGCCCCGCCTCATGACTAAGTAACACGGGGTCTTAAATGACCCCAACCGGTGGGATCGACGAATGGGGTTGAGTGGGGGGAATCTTGAGGACATCGGACGACATACAAAAGGTCAACGCAGGGTCACGAGCAGGATTTGAACCCGGGCGGCCGTGGGGAGAGGCGCACGCTCTAACCACGTGTAGGTGAGCATTTGGTTGTCAAAGATGGGAAAACATTGATAGTCGTTTTTCAGCTCTCCATAATTGCCATAGTAAGTTACTCCACCCTACCAAATTCACCCAAACGCTATGGTTATCCCTACCATTTCACTGTACATAGGCGTGTGTGAGTTAGGGGGCTTTTCCCATATCTTCTTAAAAACCCTCAGCTAGCTAGTCAATGGGCTAGTTGAGCCAAAAAAATAAAAATAATAAAAAAATAAAAGTATATTATGGCCTCTTTGTGTGTAAATATTTCATTGTATATATGGCCTAAATATAGGGATTTTTTATAATTATTTTGGTATTTTATTTAAATATTTCTACTTAGGTGTGTGTTTTATTAAACCTATGTACACCTTCTTTCATCCTCTTACACCATAATTATATTTTTTGCCAATATGTACATACTCTAACCTCATATTTTTTCTTTATACAAATCGCTCCCACATTTTCACCCTCACCCTCGTGAAAACAAAAAATTGATTTCTACTCATTGGTTACGTTTATTATATTATTTACTTGCATACCTTTTCCTCTTTCACCCAAAATAATTCAAGGAGGGACCATATCATATGATTCCAATATCTTTCCATATCCATAACTCCTCCATATTTTTATTATTATTTTTACTCATTATTCTAACACCATGTGCTTATTGAGCTAAAGTCCATGAATAGTCCATACACTAGTCCTACCATGTATATATTTCTTTATTCACCAATAATCCTCCTCCATGCATGGGTCAAGGGCAACTTGGATGCTTTGTATTATAATATGACAAAGGAGGAGCTCACTCTTGGATGCATTGTACAAATTCAACAAAGGAGGGGGCCACTAAAAGACTTTTGTAGGCATAAAAACAGGCTTTTTGTGAGAATTTTGGGACCTATCTCCACTCCGAATTTGGAGCGGTGGACACAAGAGAAAATGTAGTCCACGCTCTGAATAATCACCTCAAATTTTATCATGATTTTTGGAGCTACCAGCGGTGAGCTATGATTTTTTGAGTGGACCCCAGTCTGCCCACTTTTCTCACAAGTAGCCCTTAGTCTTCTCTCACCCTTCCACACACCTACTCACTCTTACACATCCCTCCCTCTCCTTCCCTCACTCAAACCTGAAATTTCCATGGCTTCTCCCACCCTCTTCACCATTACCCTTCTCTCTCATCTCTATAGTTCTTTTATGAACCTCTACATACATAGACCGTCTCCATGTCTCTCTCTGTTGCTTCTATGTTACAATTTCATTTACCTCTCCTAAAAATATCTAAAATTCAGCATCTTAACCATGATAACTTCTACAAATTGAGGATTTTTCATCAACAAATCCTCTTTTCATCGTTGTGGTCAACCGTGGCGGCGGCGTAAAGAAGCGAAGAAGAAGAAGAAGACCAGCGGTCATTTTTTCCAGTACAATCTACACAAGGGTGAGTTCAAGGTTCTTCAAAGCTTCACCATCTCAATGATTCTCTTTTAATTCACCCCTCTTCTTTCATCAAATCAACTCATCCTACCCATTGTAAATGTATCACTAACAATTCTAGTGATTATTACCACTAACAACTAACTTCTCTTGTAAAAATGCACCCACACTATCAACATATGGAGTAGGCAACCGCACAAGTAAACCAAATTCACTCACTCCCATGGAAGTTTCTCTCCTTTCACCACATCAATAATTCTCTTACTTGAGCCCACATCCATGTGACTCAAGAGAAAAGAGAGACCCCATTCTCATTTGAAATTCATAAAAATTCATAATCCTTGATCTTTCATAATAAAATTGATTAGGCTTAATCCTAATCAAGGCTTCTAAAACCTATAAATAGAACCCATTCCTCCTTGTAAAAGACATCACTATACCATTGCATACTAGATTGAGCGTACCACACGCCAGTTCTATCTTGGTTGTAAAGAGAGAGTAAGCTCTCTATACACCATCACCTTGGTGCATAGAAAAGCTTGAGCTAGTTTGAGTGAGTGCGAGTAGAAGATATTCTTTCTACCATTGTTGTATCTACCCCAACATCAATGAATTGGTAGTTTTGGGTGCAATTCATGTCCAAAGGCTCACGCTTCTCCTCCAATTTGGCTTGGCAAACTCATTCAGCTTCATAAGGTGACTTGTTTCATTGAAGGTTGTTGTTTTGTTGCTTGTGATTCATTGGCTATTGTTTGGCTACCATTATAAGAGGGTGGATGGTGAGAGGGCTCCCATAACCCTAAGACAATGTGCTAGTGATGCTATAACCAAATCTTGTCACTTGATTCCGCAAGCTCTAAGTTCCTTTTTGTGCAAAATATAAAGTTGAAGCTAAGTTGTACACCATCTCTCTCTCTTTCTCTCTCTCTCTCTCTCGTGTTTTAGTGTGTGAGAGTGTTCCATTGGTGTTAGGGTTAGTGTAAATTCCTTGCTTGTTTGTGGGTTGCTCTAACGATTCTCCTCTTTTGCGTCCTAGTTCGCTCTTAAACTAGGTGGTGCCCCTTGTGTAGTTGGGATTTGGCTGTGGGTTTGTTGTTTTGGTTTGTGTTGTGTTGTGCCCCAGCCCCATTAAGCAGCACGGGAGCCTTGAAGGGTGTCTAGAGGTTTCTCTTCTTGTTGCCCGCCCCGGACCGCCTCAATTTTGGTGCCCCCACTGAGGACAGGCTTGTGTATGTTTTGTGAAGGCTCAACCTTTAGCATACTGAATTAGCTTGCATGAATCACGAGAATTTGTATGATCCCTTCATTCCCATTGCAAGGCGAAAGGTACACATAAATGTTAGTACTAAGTTGCAATTTCAGTGAGTAATTCGTAGAATTTTAGGTTCTCTTAGGTTGGTAGAGATAAACGCATCAGTAAATCCTTTTATTTTGCCTCTCCTTAGGTACGAGCTTAGTTTGGACGTCTATATTTTTGTTTTGTTTTAAGAATTAAGTCATGCATAGACCGTGGATAATGGCCCAGGAATACAGGTTTTTCCCTTTCATTTCACTCCACACATTAGAGTAAACATTGCAATTAGTAGAAAAATCCATTTTCAACAACGTATGGTATTCATGTTTGGTGCCCAAAGAGTAGGAGAAATTCTCGCGTCACCAAACCCTGTCATTCTACCTCTTATTGATTATCATAGGTCATTTGATGTGAATATTTTTATTTTGTTATAGAATAGATTGCAATTTAGAAAATATTATTGTGTAAATCTTTTAAAGAAAGAAAAAACAAAAACGCGTCACTTTGAAATCAATTCAATGGAGAGCCAACGCCAAATGTCTGGATATCCTCTTTTCTTTGGAGAGCCTGGAGAAGATGCAGAATTATTTCTAGCGAATTTCAAGATGTCTTGCCGTATCAAGAGGATAGTAACTGATCAAGAACGTGTAGAAATGTTTGAGGTGGTCCTTAGGAAAGATGCTAGAACTTGGTTTGACTCTTTGCCTGAGGAAGTTAAAGGGAATTACACGGAAGTTTTGAATCGTTTCAAGAAATGCTTCTTTGATCCCCAAAACACTCAGAAATTATGGCAAGACATTGTTTCTCATAAGCAAAAAGACTTAGATGACTACTACTTGTACAAGCAAGAGTTCCTACGTCTTTGGGCTCTATGGATACGAAATGTTGCTAACCCTGGTGATGGTGCAGAATTTCTAAAGAAGGAGAGGTTCATAGCCGAACTCTTTCCTGACCTTAAGGTAAAAGTTGAGGCGGGTGCACCTGCTAACTTTGATGCAGCTGAAACTAGGGCTGCTGAGAAATATAGGAAACTCAGGTGCTTAAGGGGGGAGGTTCCAATAGAAGGTCTTAGACCCAAAGGTAAGTCACAACCATCAACATCTAAGGAGCTTCTTGAGGTAACGGCGGAAGTGATTGAGAAGTTAAATGAATCTTTAAGCAGCTTGTCAATTCACCTTGCACAAGCCGTAGGTCCAAAGGGACAAGCAAAGAAGTCTGAAGAGCGAGACCCACGACCTAGGAGAGTCTTGCAATGTTGGAATTGCGGTGAGTCTGGACATGGGATGTATAATTGTCCTTGGCCCCATGGGGAGCCAGGGAGACCTAACTTGAATTACCCAGTTATGAATGCAGGTGAAGGAACTAGTCAGCAACCACGGCTTATACAAAGGCCAAATGGAGCAAGACCACCTCCACAAGGAGTGGAAGGAGTTCCACCTTTGCCAGACCCAATTGTGCATGTGGTAGAGGTGACAAATTCAAGAGAGGTTGACATGGAAGCAAATGGCATTAAGCGTGGCCGAGCGAAAGGTAAGGAGAAAGAAGGAGTTACATCACAAAGTGACCATGGACGAGAAAAGAAGGCAAAGGAGACCAAGGAAGCTAAGAGGACTCGACGTCGTATCAACCTCCAAGACTTTCCTCTTGGACATGGAATGGCTCCATACAACCTGTTGGAAGACATGAGAGGTAAGGGTCCTGATATCTCATGGCCTCAATTTCTTGCATTATGTCCACAAGTGAAGAGGGATTTAACAAGGGTAGTTAGCACTAGGAGAAAGGTAAAAGAGAGTGTGCCTGTTGTAAAAATTGCACAAGCTGAAATGAATGAGGACATTACACCTGTGCTAGATTGTTACATAAAAGGGAGATTGGTTAGGAAAGGTCTAGTGGATGGGGGTGCACAAATTTGCATCATGACAGAGGAACTCATACAAAAACTAGGCATGCACATCCATGAGACACCTGAAATTAAGGTCAATATGGCAAACAATAGCAAGGCTAGGTGCGTAACCATTTGTAAAAATGTTTTTGTGGAGGCCTTTGGCATTAAGAAGGCAGTGGATTTCTATGTCATGTCTACCAAAGGAAATGGTTACCCATTTATCCTAGGGAGACCATGGCTAATGAAAATGCGAGCTTTGCAGGATTGGGAGAGTGGAAAGCTAATTTGCAGGAACGACAATCATAAGAAGGTTGTCTTTGACATGAAGGAGCAACTCCAAGAGGAGCTCCATGAAGAATCATCTCAAAGTGAGACGGAAGAAGGTTGGATCGATAACACTTCAGAAGAAGAAAGTAGCGGCAGCATTACTAAAGAGGAGTCTTCCATCGAAGTCATGGGGGTAAGGTTTAAGCCAACCAACCAAGAGACCTCTTGTCAAGGTTTGGAGGAGGTAGGTTCCCAAGAGAACCAAAAAGTGGAAGATGAAAGAATTCTAGAAGGTATGCTATCTACAACACTTACAAAGGATGAAAGAGAGGAGTTCAAATGTGTGCTAAGGAAATTTCCTAGGCTTTTTGCTAAAGACTACACCGATGTGCGTGGAGTAGATGTTGTTCAACACAAAATTGAGTTGAAGCCAGAGGCCACACCTAAGGCTCAGAAGCTACGAAGGCTAGGAGTCATCAAGGAGCAGGCTTTACTCAAGGAGGTAAGAAAGCTTCTAGCAGCAGGTTTCATTTATCCAGTGGAGAATTCAGAGTGGGTCTCTCCCGTTGTTGTCACTCCTAAGAAAAACGGAAAGTGGAGGGTGTGTGTGGATTACCGTCCACTCAATGAGGCAACAAAAAGAGACCACTTTCCCCTCCCATTTCAGGATGAGATACTAAATGAGGTAGCTGGTCATGAGAAGTACACTGTGTGTGATGGATTCTCAGGCTACTTTCAAATAGGTATCGCATTGGAAGATCAATTGAAAACAACCTTTATCACTCCTTGGGGTTGTTATGCTTTTAGAGTCATGCCATTTGGTCTGAAAAATGCTCCTGCAACATTCCAACGTTTCATGAACATGGTGTTTCAAGCATTTTTTGGAAAGTCAATTAGGGTGTTCATTGATGATTTCTGCATTTATAGCTCAAAATCATTGCATCTACAAAGGGTAGAAGAAGGTTTAAAGAAGCTCTATGACATGGGAGGTCAACTCAACGCCGACAAGTGCCACATAGGTGAGGATGAAGTGATCTTGCTCGGTCACAAGGTTTCCTATAAAGGCATTGAGGTGGATCCTTCAAAGGCAAAGGCTCTTATTGAGCTCCCATCACCGAAGAGTCTTAAGGAGGTCATCTCTTTCATTCAGAAGGTGAAGTATATGTCACGCTTCATTCACTTAGCCTCGGAGTTGCTTCATCCTTTGCAAAAGTTGACACAACAAGTAGAATTTGCATGGTCTAATGAGCTTGAAGAGTATTTTTGTAACATTAAAGTCATTTTGTCAGAGCTACCAACACTCATGCCTCCTTGTTGGGAGTACACATTCTTTGTTAGCTCTAGTGTTGGAAGGGAAACAATTGGTTCCGTGTTGCTACAACAAGATCCCCACAGTACAAGGATGCGGCCCATCTACTTTGCTAGTAGGGTCATGATTGCTTTGGAGAGAGACTACACAGAAGCAGAACTCATGATGCTTTCTCTCATGTTTGCGGTGAGAAAGTTTAGATCCTACCTGCTACCAAAACCTTTTGTAATTCTCACTGCAGAAAATTTGTTCCCTTGGGTGTCATCTCAAATGAATCTTAGTACTAGGATCTCAAAGTGGATTATGGAGTTGCAAGAGTTCCAATACTCTTTCAAGGTAGAAGATAGTGTGCGTGCACAATTGGCAGGGATTCTCACTTATAGGGTACATGAGAAGGAAATTAAGGTGCCTCAAGTAAAGACCCTACCATTGCCACCACCAAAAAGTATTCCCAATGCTTTTACCTTGTTCTTTGATGGAGCTTTTCGACGAGCCACAGGGAAAGCAGGGGGAGGGCTAGTGTTGCTCAACCCAAGTGGAGAGGTGGTCATGAAAGAGAAGGTCAATCTACCAGGTTCAACTAGCAACAATGAAGCAGAATACGACACACTACTTCATGGTTTGAAGATGTGCATTGGCCAAGGGATAAAACGTCTCATGGTAAAGGAAGATGCACTTCTCATTGTTAAACAGATTTTAGGCATTTGGGCATGCAAGAATGAAAGCTTAAGGACAAAAGTTCATGCCATTCGTAAGATGTTTAATCAGTTTGAAGAAGTGCAACTATATCATATTCTGAGGAAACAAAATGAAGATGCCGATTTACTTGCACAACAAGCAGTTACATGTGTTGAGAGAGAAGTGCAGGTCATCCTGGTGGCAGCAGTTGTCAAGCAACCGAGATACCAGGGATTGGAGTCATTGGCTCTCATTATTGGCTACATTTTGGAGGGTGAGTTTCCACAAGACTTCACGAAGGCTCTGAAGAGGAGACTCATGAAGAAGGCAAAGTTTCTATCTCTTCCTAGAAGGCTCCCTCTATCAAAGAGGGAAGGATCAAGTGTGCAAAAGAGTACCAACTATCGAGGAAATTCCAGCCATTCTAAAAGGTTTGCATGAAGAGGCATGTGGTGGTCATTTTGCCCAAGAATCAACTGTGAAGAAGATTTTGCTTGCGGGGTATGTTTGGCCAAGCTTGCATGTGGATGTTCAACATTGGTGTAAAAGCTGTCACAATTGTCAGATAAATGGAAATAGAAGGTTGGTGCATGGCCCGAGGCGCCCGAGGCAAATAGTGCTTGCAAATGGACCCTTTGAAAAGTGGGGCATTGATGCTATGGGTCCTCTGCCTAGGACAAAAAATGGTAAACTCTACATTCTAGTGGCTGTAGACTATATGACTAGGTGGGTGGAAGCTCAAAGTGTGGCAAGAGTGAATAAGAGGACAGTTAGCAAGTTTGTGTACAATCACATTTGTTGCAGATTTGGCACACCTTTGGAGATTGTTTTTGATAATGGTCCAGATTTTAGGAAGGGCTTTCTCATAGAAGTTTGTGAAGAGCTTCACATTCTACATCGTCATAGCACACCATACTACCCACAGTCAAATGGTTTGGTGGAGAAGGCTAATGGTGTCATTGCAGGAATCATTAGAAAGATGGTGCAAAACAAGACAAAATTATGGGATGACTTCTTGGATGGTGCCTTGTGGGCATATCGAACCACATATAGGGAAGCCACAGAGTTCACACCATTTCACTTGGTCTATGGTCAAGAGGCTTTGCAGCCTATCGAGCTCAACATTCCAACAATGCGACTTCATGGCAAAGGAGCACAAGATGATCAAGAGGTATGGATGGATCGACTTCTTACGTTAGTGGAGCTTGAGTGGAAAAGAGAAGCAGCATATGAGTGCTATAAGAGGAAAGCCACACAAGCTAAAGAAACGCACGACAAGAAACTGAAGGACAAAGGCATCAAGGAAGGAGAGCTTGTGCTAAGGTATGACAATCGACTTGACAATCGTTTTGATGCCAAGTTTGAAACTAGATGGCAAGGGCCATACATAGTCAAGAAGGCTTTCAATTCTAGTTACTATCAGCTTATGGACTTGAATGGTAAAGAGCACTCCAGGAAGGTAAACGGGTATCGCTTGAAGCCCTATTTGAGTCGCCTTCTACCAAAGGATCTACCAAAGATCTGTCCAAAGGCCGCTGTCTCATGTAAGTATTGTTACATGAAGCATGAGTGTAACTCCAGCCAAAATTCTGAGGGGCCAAACAATGAAAATCTCGTCAAGGACTCTGAAGCACTCTCTTTGGAAAAGATGCTCTATGATGGTACATGAATATACCATCATCCTGGGGGACGGCTAATGATAGCCGTTTTTAGGTTCTCCATAATTGCCATAGTAAGTTACTCCACCCTACCAAATTCACCCAAACTCTATGGTTATCCCTACCATTTCACTGTACATAGGCGTGTGTGAGTTAGGGGGCTTTTCCCATATCTTCTTAAAAACCCTCAGCTAGCTAGTCATTGGGCTAGTTAAGCCCCAAAAAAAAAAAAAAAAAGTATATTATGGCCTCTTTCTGTGTAAATATTTCATTGTGTATATGGCCTAAATATAGGGATTTTTTATAATTATTTTGGTATTTTATTTAAATATTTCTACTTAGGTGTGTGTTTTATTAAACCTATGTACACCTTCTTTCATCCTCTTACACCATAATTATATTTTTTGCCAATATGTACATACTCTAACCTCATATTTTTTCTTTATACAAATCGCTCCCACATTTTCACCCTCACCCTCGTGAAAACAAAAAATTGATTTCTACTCATTGGTTACGTTTATTATATTATTTACTTGCATACCTTTTCCTCTTTCACCCAAAATAATTCAAGGAGGGACCATATCATATGATTCCAATATCTTTCTATATCCATAACTCCTCCATATTTTTATTATTATTTTTACTCATTATTCTAACACCATGTGCTCATTGAGCTAAAGTCCATGAATAGTCCATACACTAGTCCCACCATGTATATATTTCTTTATTCACCAATAATCCTCCTCCATGCATGGGTCAAGGGCAACTTGGATGCTTTGTATTATAATATGACAAAGGAGGGGCTCACTCTTGGATGCATTGTACAAATTCAACAAAGGAGGGGGCCACTAAAAGACTTTTGCAGGCATAAAAATAGGCTTTTTGGTGAGAATTTTTGCACCTATCTCCACTCCGAATTTGGAGCGGTGGTCAAAAGAGAAAATGTAGCCCACGCTCTGAATAATCACCTCAAATTCTATCATGATTTTTGGAGCTACCAGCGGTGAGCTATGATTTTTTGAGTGGACCCCAGTCTGCCCACTTTTCTCACAAGTAGCCCTTAGTCTTCTCTCACCCTTCCACACACCTACTCACTCTTACACATCCCTCCCTCTCCTTCCCTCACTCAAACCTGCAATTTCCATGGCTTCTCCCACCCTCTTCACCATTACCCTTCTCTCTCATCCCTATAGTTCTTTTATGAACCTCTACATACATACACCCTCTCCATGTCTCTCTCTATTGCTTCTATGTTACAATTTCATTTACCTCTCCTAAAAATATCTAAAATTCAGCATCTTAACCATGATAACTTCTGCAAATTGAGGATTTTTCATCAACAAATCCTCTTTTCATCGTGGTGGTCAACCGTGGCGGCGGCGTAAAGAAGCGAAGAAGAAGAAGAAGACCAGCGGTCATTTTTTCCACAATCTACACAAGGGTGAGTTCAAGCTTCTTCAAAGCTTCACCATCTCAATGATTCTCTTTTAATTCACCCCTCTTCTTTCATCAAATCAACTCATCCTACCCATTGTAAATGTATCACTAACAATTCTAGTGATTATTACCACTAACAACTAACTTCTCTTGTAAAAATGCACCCACACTATCAACATATGGAGTAGGCAACTGTACAAGTAAACCAAATTCACTCACTCCCATGGAAGTTTCTCTCCTTTCACCACATCAATAATTCTCTTACTTGAGCCCACATCCATGTGACTCAAGAGAAAAGAGAGACCCCATTCTCATTTGAAATTCATAAAAATTCATAATCCTTGATCTTTCATAATAAAATTGATTAGACTTAATTCTAATCAAGGCTTCTAAAACCTATAAATAGAACCCATTCCTCCTTGTAAAAGACATCACTATACCATTGCACACTAGATTGAGCGTACCACACGCCAGTTCTATCTTGGTTGTAAAGAGAGAGTAAGCTCTCTATACACCATCACCTTGGTGCATAGAAAAGCTTGAGCTAGTTTGAGTGAGTGCGAGTAGAAGATATTATTCCTACCATTGTTGTGTCTACCCCAACATCAATGAATTGGTAGTTTTGGGTGCAATTCATGTCCAAAAGCTCACGCTTCTCCTCCAATTTGGCTTGGCAAACTCATTCAGCTTCATAAGGTGACTTGTTTCATTGAAGGTTGTTGTTTTGTTGCTTGTGATTCATTGGCTATTGTTTGGCTACCATTGTAAGAGGGTGGATGGTGAGAGGGCTCCCATAACCCTAAGACAATGTGCTAGTGATGCTATAACCAAATCTTGTCACTTGATTCCGCAAGCTCTAAGTTCCTTTTTGTGCAAAATATAAAGTTGAAGCTAAGTTGTACACCATCTCTCTCTCTCTCTCTCTCTCTCTCTCTCTCTCTCTCTCTCTCTCTCTCTCTCGTGGTCTAGTGTGTGAGAGTGTTCCATTGGTGTTAGGGTTAGTGTAAATTCCTTGCTTGTTTGTGGGTTGCTCTAATGATTCTCCTCTTTTGCGTCCTAGTTCGCTCTTAAACTAGGCGGTGCCCCTTGTGTAGTTGGGAATTGGCTATGGGTTTGTTGTTTTGGTTTGTGTTGTGTTGTGCCCCAGCCCCATTGAGCAGCACGGGAACCTTGAAGGGTGTCTAGAGGTTGCTCTTCTTGTTGCCCGCCCCGGATCGCCTCAACATAAATATATAAATTAAACAAAAATGCTCAAAAGTAAACTAGGACATAAAAAAGAAACTCGGACACATTGAATAGCTGAGCACCTTTTTGATATTCCTGTCTCACTTCTCGCCCATCCATCCCACGGATCCCACATCATTCAATACCCCGTGTTACTTAGTCTTGAGGGCTGCCCCAGCCTCATTGTGCTCTAACATCTACATCCATCCTGCTGGCTCATCATCAATCATGGCCGCAGCTGTAGCCAATCATGGCCCCACTAAACCTACCTTCCCTCCTTGGTGAGTCATAACCCCATATAGCCTACCCAAATAGCGGCACACGACGCTATCATTTACTGTGGCAGCAATAAAAATAAAAAATAAAAAATATATATATACATATAAAAGGATTGGATGTATTAAGTTTCCATTCCCACCATATCTTCCTCTTATTAGATATAAGGCCTATTCACATAGCTGTATAATGACAGGAACGTAAGTCCCCAAAGATCAGTCTTTGCTATTTTCTTTATTTTGGTAGCCTTTTGAAATTTCACTGTCAATACGCTGAGGTTGTATTGGACATTCAAGAATTTCAAAGTTTTATGAGGATTTTTATTCTCGAATTTAAAGTACTCATGGCTAAAAGCTTCGTTGTTGACTCAAGGCACACATTCGAGCTTCAATCATTTTGAAAGCTATCAAAGTATTGCACAAGCTTATTTTGCATTTGTACAAAAGCATTGCATACTTCTCGTTTCATTATGTATTTTATTTTTCTTGCACTCAAGGCATGATAACAAAGCCTTGCTTTACATTATGTCTTCCAAATCTATCTTCAAAGGATGTGAGAGGATAAGACACTACCCTAATTATATTTGGAGGTAAGACCTTCCCCAAAAGAAACCTTTGTGCTGACATCATTCACATGTTGTTATGTATGCCAAATATCTTTGTCAAGAAGAAAACCAAAGTGTTGACAAAATATGCATAGGCTGTAGCGGTGGAGGCTGCAAACCATATTAGATGATGGAGATGACTAGGAGCAAGGGGAGGTGCTACTAAGAGTAGACACTAGCAGTTATAGATATGGTTTAAGGGGTGGAATCCTTAAGTTTGTCGGATACCATGTCTGTTTGAGACCATGATTTGGTCTATGTGATTGATAGTCTGTGACTCTACCCTAGTCTTTGTGGTTTCTTTCTTGTGTGGCATTGAGTCTTGACCCAACTTGATTCAGTATAGTCCATGCCTAAGGGGACGATTGTTGAGATAGACATGTCCTTATTTAGCTACTATGAAAAACACCTCTACATGTGCATACTCTTTTCTATTGGCATTTATCCTATGAGTTGTATGCTTCTAAGAAGGGCTACATGGAGAGTTATTGTCTGGATAGACACTCTAGCTTTATACATCAATAAAGCCCAAGCCTACACCTTGCATGCTCATTTGTATTTTTTTTTTCACATTGCCTTATTTTTCTCATTTTTTTGTATAGAAATTGCTATTTTTACATATAGACTGATGCAGATGTACATGATGTACTTGATGAGGAAAGGGCTGAAAATGAGCAGGCTAGAGGTATGCCATGGCTGGTGCACACTTTGCGTGACGGTAAATTGGATGCACCTTTGTCTAGTCGTACTCGTTCAGAATCTCGCCATGCATCTTATGCATCATATTGTTATGATTTGGCTGTGTCTAGCTTACATGATGTTGAGGAGCCTCTATCTTTTGATGAAGCACAGAATTCAGAAAATTGGATGGCTGCCATGCAATCAGAATATGATGCACTCATAGAAAATAACACATGGACTTTATGTGATTTGCCTCATGGCAAGAAGGCCATTGGTACGAAGTGGGTTTACAAGTTGAAACGCAAGCCGGATGGTGAGATTGATCGCCATAAGGCTCGACTTGTTGCAAAGGGTTATGCACAGCAAAAAGGTATAGATTATGAAGAGACTTTTGCTCCCCCTTGTCGTATGACTACTGTATGTTTTCTATGTGCATTGGCAGCTCATTTTGGTTGGGATGTACATCAATCAGACATTGTTACTGCTTTCTTGAATGGTGACATATTTGAGGAAGTTCATGTAACGCAGCCTCGCGGTTTTGTCATAAAAGGACAAGAGGACAATGTGTGCAGATGTAAGAAGGCTTTGTATGGGTTGAAGCAATCTCCTCGTTCTTGGTATGAGAAAGCTGACACTCATTTGGTTAAACAAGGCTTTCATAACAGTCCAATAGAAAGCACATTGTATGTAAAGCGTGAGGGTGATGTACTTCTCATTGTGGTTCTTTATGTTGATGATTTGCTGATCACTGGACCAAATGAGAGACATATTGCTGAATTTAAGCCTGATTTGAATGCTACTTTCAAGATGAAAGATTTGGGGCTGTTGCATCACTACTTGGGTATACAGTTTAAGCAGTGTGATGGTGGTATTGCCTTGTGTCAGAAAAGTTACATAGAGACATTGCTATGTAAGTTTGGACTTGAGGATTGCAAACCTATTTCCACTCCCATGGAAACAGGTTTGAAGTTGAGTCTACATGATGCTGGAGATCCTGCTGATGTCACTCTTTACTAAACTGCTGTTGGATGCCTCATTTATGTATGCAACACGAGGCCGGATATTCAATTTGCAGTCTCACAGGTCAGTAGATTTATGCATAGCCCAGGGTCTAACCATTGGCAGGCTGTCAAGAGGATTTTCTGCTACCTTAGTGTCACTTTACATCTTGGCTTGTTTTATCCCAAGGGGGGATCATTGCCGCCAGACTTACATGCTTTTTCGGACTCAGCTTGGACTGGTTGTTTTGACACGCGAGTGTCCACAAGTGGTTTTTGTTTCATGCTTGGCAGTTCATGTATATCATGGTTGAGCAAGAAGCAACCTACTGTGTCCACTTCAAGTTGTGAGGCTGAGTACAGGGCAGTCTTCATAGCTACGGTTGAGTGTGTATGGCTCAGATGCCTTATGGATGATTTGGGTGTTGGACAGGACACTGCCAACACTATCTACACTGACAGTCAGAGCGCATTGGCAGTTGCGAGGAACCCAGTTTTTCATGCTTGCACAAAGCACATTGAGGTGCATTACCACTATGTCAGGGAGAGGCTCTCAGCAAGAGAGATCAACTTGGATTATGTGCGAACACAAGACAACCTTGCAGATCTTTTCACAAAGGCATTGTCTCGTGAGAAGCTTGAAGCTTTCCGCAAAGCTTTGGGCTTACTCCCCTTTTTGGATTGATCCTGTCCTCAGGGCATGGCACTTTCCTTTACTCATGTGCCAGCTCTCGTTCACCGCATCACTCCAGGGGGGATTTGTTACCATATACATGTGGTAGTGATGTGTGTGAACACACTAGGACCGCCGGGGCATTTTTTCCCTCTTTAGGAGGTTTTTTCCCCCGTGCATTGTATATATGCCCATCACTCTAGGGCTATCTATCTTTCCATTGCACACTAAGTAACACACTCTCTATTGTGTGCCTTGAGCTTCCTTCGTCTTCTCCAAGCTGTGTGCGTTTCTCTGCAACCTTAATTCCAACATACTCTTCACCTGTAGTGATCGTTTACGTAGTGACTGCCGGGTAGAATCCGCATCCAATGGAATTTTCTTTTTTTATAGGGTTTGTTCCTACCTCTCCATATTTTTGAGATCCAAATTTGTCAAAACCATAGCTATGTTCAAAATAAATACATAGATTTTCATTTTTTTTCATTCATTAGGTCCTTCCTCCTCTTAGTGTCCTTGAAGACTTGCCACCAAATGTATACGAAGATAGAGGTAGAGAAAAAAATGAAAAGCAGCCCTCAATTGGTAGTATAGTAAGATGATTTACTATCCTACTCAAATTTGACTTCACGGTTGTGGTGAAAAAAGGCAGGACTCAACAGCGGGTAAATCACCCATCAAGACTCGGCACAGGGGACTCACCTAAAGGGGTAGATGATGACTTACCTAATGTATTTGTTCTCTGTGGAAATGATTCCAAGATGGCCAAAAGAGCTTGTGTGACTATAGCACAAGTGGATTCTCAAATACTAATTCCTATTACACCAAAATTGATTGAGAAATCGGCTCTATATCAATTATTGGCGGTAAGGTTGTATCGTATAAAAAGGATGGAATCCTTCTCTTGTGCATGAATCTTGAGCCACCAAGCCTCACAATATCAATGCTAGCAAAGCAAGAATCATAGAAATAAAAATTGTCAATCTGTGGGATGTAGCTGACCCGACTAGTGAATGGAGGCTACCAGAGATAGCTAATCTCTCAAAAAACCAGAGTCTAAGCCGTTCCTACCTATCTCTGTCTCAAATGTGTGTCAGACATCAAAAACTATCTTCCTTACCGCAAGTTTGGTTTGATGATTTGGTATAGCTACGAGTATTCGAATGCAATGAAACATTATCTCTAGCATGATCAGAGTCTCCTTAATATTTGTGTGTACTCAAATGTCATTTTTGACACTCAGACAAAATTGTGCCTAAGATAAACTGTTAGGAAATAAGACGTAGCTAAATAGATAATTGAGTAGATTACTTAATGGAGAGAGACATATTTATATACACGAGATTATAGAGTAGATGGAGAGAGACAGATTTATATACACGAGATTATAGAGTAGAGAGAGAGAGAGAGAGAGAGAGAGAGAGAGAGAGAGAGAGAGAGAGAGAGAGAGTACACACGATATACGTGGTTCACCCAATGTGGGCTACGTCCACGGGAAAGCAGCCACTCAATGGCTTTAGTACTTCAAAACAAGAAGTAGTTTACAAAGGGATTATACCCTTAATGGAGCTCCCGCCTTGCTTTACTCTCACCACCTCACACTCACTTGTTGCATCAACTTCACACTATGAAATGTGTGTAGAAATGTCCTCCTTTTATAGGCCAAAAGCGCTGCCCTCTCTTATGAGAGATAGCCATGTGTAGCCGCCCTTGTGCGAATAAGTCCAAATCGGACCCTCCAATCCGCCCATGTGTGGCCACCCTTGAGAAGACAAGTCGGCTTTTGAATTCGGCCACCGGCCATCGGCCATCGACTTTCGGCTACCGGCCATCGGCCATTGACTATCGGCCACCGGGGAACCGACCGGTTGTTTTCCGACCACTTTCCGGCCGCCGTCCGGCCATAATATTCCGGTGAAAAAGAATATTCTGGCGAAAAAAAAAGCTCAACTTCTCCTTGTTGACCACCTTTGTAAACATGTCTGCAGGATTTTCACTTGTATGCACCTTTCCTAGCTTTAGCTGTCCCTCTTCCAAAAGAGTGCGTATGAAGTGATATCTCACCTCAATGTGATTTGTCCTTGAATGAAAGGCTGAGTTCTTCGCAAGATGGATAGAGTTTTGGCTATCACTGTACAAGACACAATTGTCTTGTTTGAATCCAAGCTCTTCTAAGAATCTGTGGAGCCACATAATTTCTTTGCTTGCCTCCGTCATTGCTACATACTCTGCTTCCGTGGTAGAAAGTGAAACCATTTTCTACAGCTTTGAAGCCCAGCTTACTGTTGTGCCTCCAATCGTGAACACATAGCCAATAGTGCTCCTTCGAGTATCTTTGTCACCTGCCATATCTGCATCAGCATACCCTTCTAGAAAAATACCAGTTCCTCCAAAATACAAAGCATTTGTTGTTGTCCCTTTTAGATACCTAAGTATCCACTTCACATCTTGCCAATGCTCTTTACGTGGGTTGTCCATGAACCTACTCACAACTCTCACTGCATGTGCAATGTCTGGCCTTGTCCAGACCATAGCATACATTAGAGAACCTACCGCTGCAGCATATGGAACTTTAGAAATATAGGCTATTTCCTCTTGTGTCTTTGGACACATATCCTTCGTTAGTTTAAAATGACCAGCCAAAGGTGTAGAAACTGGTTTTGCATTTTGCATTGCAAACCTTTCTAGTACCTTCTTGATGTAATCTTCTTGAGATAGTTTTATTGTCTTCTTCTTCCTGTCCCTTGATATTTTCATACCAAGTATCCTCTTTGCAGCACCTAAATCTTTCATTGAAAAAGATTTAGACAGCTCCTCTTTTAGGTCTTTGATGTCTTGCATGTTAGCACTTGCAATCAACATGTCATCAACATACAACATTAGGATGATGAATTTCCCATCTCCCAAATTCTTCGTGTAGACGCAGTGATCGGAGTTGCATCTTGTGAATCCATGATCCAACATCCATCGATCAAACTTCAAGTACCATTGTCTTGATGCTTGCTTTAAACCATACAAGCTCTTCTTTAATCTGCAAACCATTTTCTCCTTACCTTTTACTTCATACCCCTTTGGTTGAAGCATGTAGATTTCCTCCTCTAAGTCATCGTGAGGGAATGCCGTATTTACATCCATTTGCTCGAGATTTAGATCATGAGTAGCCACAAGTCTTAAGACAAGCCTAATTGAGTTCATTTTTACAACAGGAGAAAATATTTCATTGAAGTGAATACCTCTCTTTTGAGAAAAACCTTTTACCACAAGCCTAGACTTGTACCTTTTCTTCCCACCTTCTTCTTCCTTTAGCTTGTACACCCATTTGTTTTGAAGTGCTCGCTTACCTTTAGGCAACTCAACCAACTCCCATGTTTGGTTGCGATGTAGTGAGTCCATCTCCACTTGCATGCTCTTCGTCCATTCTTCTTTGGATTTATGTTGCATAGCTTCTTTGTATGATTCCGGCTCTCTAGAATCTGAGATCAAGAGATGGTTGAAGGAAAGAACAAACCTTTCTGGAGGTCTACTTGCTCTTGTAGATCTTTGGGGAATAGGTTGAGGATCCTCATTTGGTTGACGTTGTTGCACATTGCCACCGTTTGCAGTCCTTGAGTCTTCACCGTCCTCAAGCTCCATGTACTGATCACCTATTTCTTTTGTTTGTTTTCTTTCCAAGTAATCTTTGTACATATTTTGTTCGTTAAAAATTACATCCCTACTCCTTAAGATTTTACCATCTTCAGGATTCCATAGGCGATACCCAAAGTCTCCTTCTCCATAGCCAATGAAGAAACACTTTTTGGACTTTGCATCTAACTTTGATCTTAGGCTTCTATCTATGTGCATGAAAGCCTCACACCCAAACACTTTGAGAAATGCATAATTCACCAGTTTACTTGTCCATACCTCTTCTGGAACTCCTCCATCCAAAGCCGTTGAGGGTGACCGATTGATTAAGTACACAGATGTACTTACAGCTTCCGCCCAAAGCTCAAGCGATAGGCCTGCATGTAGCCGCATGCTTTGTGCTCGTTCCATGATTGTCCTGTTCATCCTTTCCGAAATCCTATTTTGTTGAGGTGTCCTTGGGGTTGTCCTTTTCCTCCGAATGCCATTGCTAGCACAAAAGCTTTCAAAAGCTTGGCTGCAATATTCGCCTCCATTGTCGGATCTGAGGCATTTAACCTTGGTACCTGTTTCATTATGCACAAAGGCTTTCCACCTTTGAATTATGGAAAATACATCGGATTTATTCTTCATGACATAAACCCATGTTTTTCTAGTCGCATCGTCTATGAATGTTACATAGTATAATGAGCCACCAAGTGATGGTGTACTTGCAGGACCCCAAACATCAGAATGAACCAACTCAAGTTTTTTATTTTTTCTTTCATTTCCTGATTTTTGAAATTTTACCCTCTTTTGTTTACCATAAACACAATCTTCACAGAACTCTAAGTCCACTTCTTTCAAACCTGGTAGAAGCTTCTTTGTTTGAAGGATTTGCATTCCTTTGGCACTCATATGCCCAAGTCGATAGTGCCACACCACACTGTCAACTTTTGTAGTTGCTGCACAAGCTGAAGGTTGCGTGCTAACAGTACACAAGTAAAGTGTATCGACTTTTTCACCCTTGGCAACCACCAAAGATCCCTTTGAGATCTTCCACCGTTTGTTTCCGAATGCAATGTTGTGACCTTCATCGTCCAATTGTCCTGTAGAGATCAAATTTTTGCGAAGAGAAGGAACATGCCTAACATCTTTAAGCTTCCATTCATTTCCGTTAGTAGTTTTGACAGAAACTGTACCTTTTCCGACAATCTCACAAGCTTCATCATCTCCCAAGTATACATACCCAAAATTACCTTTGGTGTAGTCTTGGAAATGTTGCTTGTGTGGTGTCGCATGGAATGAAGCCCCGGAATCTAATATCCAGGAATTAGACACATTGTCTAATGAGAGAATTAGAGCATCTTGCTCTACTTTACCTGCCACATTGGCCTCCGATGTTGGCTTGTTGTCTTGAGACTCTGTCTCCTTCTTCTTCTTGGACCAGCAATCCTTCTTGACGTGGCCCTTCTTGCCGCAGTTCCAACATTCAAGAACTGACTTTGTTCGTGACTTGCTCCGTCTTGAGCGATCACGACCCTTTTGGTTTTTGAACCTCTCCTTAGGCCTTCCTCTTGTTTCCACTGATAGTGCAGCACTTGATGATTCTCTTGTGCTTCTCCTTCGCATTTCATCGCTTAGGAGAACACCCACAACATCATCAAACTTAAGAGTATTTGTGCCAGAGATAGAAATACTTACAGCCATCACAAGGCTGTCCCAACTATCCGGTAGAGATGATATTATAAGGAGAGCTCGCACTTCGTCATCCAAATTGATTTTCATTGATCGAAGTTGACTTATGTTTGTGTTAAAGTCATTTAGGTGTTCTGCAACTGAACCATTCTCTGCCATCTTTAGATTGAACAAGCGCTCCAAAAGAAATACCTTATTGGATGCCGATGGTTTCTCGTAGAAGTCGTCAAGTGACTTCATCAAGTCCTCCGTGGTCTTCATCTCCGAAACATTGAAGGCCACCGTTGACGCCAAGCTTAACCGGATTGTTCCTAGTGCCTTTCGATCAAGGACAATCCATGCTTCATCTGCCATTGTTGCGGGCTTCTTCGCAAGACCGCCTAGTGGAAAATAGAGGTCCTTCTGGTAGAGATAGTCTTCAATCTGCATCTTCCAATGTTGGTAGTTTTTGCCGTTGAACTTCTCAATCTTGAGCTTCCCTTCCTCCACCATAACTCCCACTCAATTCAAGGAATCCTTTCCTTGAGATAATTTAGCTACGAGCAAACCTTGCTCTGATACCAGTTGTTAGGAAATAAGACGTAGCTAAATAGATAATTGAGTAGATTACTTAATGGAGAGAGTCAGATTTATATACACGAGATTATAGAGTAGATAGAGAGAGAGAGAGTACACACGATATACGTGGTTCACCCAATGTGGGCTACGTCCACGGGAAAGCAGCCACTCAATGGATTTAGTACTTCAAAACAAGAAGTAGTTTACAAAGGGATTATACCCTTAATGGAGCTCCCGCCTTGCTTCACTCTCACCACCTCACACTCACCTTGTTGCATCAACTTCACACTATGAAATGTGTGTAGAAATGGCCTCCTTTTATAGGCCAAAAGGGCTGCCCTCTCTTATGAGAGACAGCCATGTGTAGCCGCCCTTGTGCGAATAAGTCCAAATCGGACCCTCCAATCCGCCCATGTGTGGCCGCCCTTGAGAAGACAAGTCGGATTTTGAATTCGGCCACCGGTCACTGGGCATTGACTTCCGACCACCGGCCACCGGCCATTGACTTCCGACCACCGGCCATCGGACATTGACTACCGGCCACCGGCCAACCGACCAGTTGTTTTTCGACCACTTTCCGGCCACCGTCCGGCCACCGTCCGGCCATAATATTCCGGCGAAAAAGACATGTATCCATTGCCAAGACAGGTGCTAACTAGGTCAAATGATTATGGCATTGAAATTAAAGGAGATGAAGGAACCAGTGGATTAACCCAGGAGGAAAAGGGAAAGACAAAAGTGCTAAGTGTAGTTACGTTGGAGAAGGCATCAAAGCTAGAGGATACATTAGTGATGCCTATTGAGAAGTGTTAGGAAATAAGACGTAGCTAAATAGATGATTGAGTAGATTACTTAATGGAGAGAGACAGATTTATATACATGAGATTATAGAGTAGAGAGAGAGAGAGAGAGAGAGAGAGAGAGAGAGAGAGAGAGAGAGTACACAAGATATACGTGGTTCACCCAATGTGGGCTACGTCCACGGGAAAGCAGCCACTCAATGGCTTTAGCACTTCAAAGAAGAAGTAGTTTACAAAGGGATTAAACCCTTCATAGAGCTCCCGCCTTGCTTCACTCTCACCACCTCACACTCACCTTGTTGCATCAACTTCACAGTATGAAATGTATGTAGAAATGGCCTCCTTTTATAGGCCAAAAGGACTGCCCTCTCTTATGAGAGACAGCCATGTGTAGCCGCATTTGTGCGAATAAGTCCAAATCGGACCCTCCAATCCGCCCATGTGTGGCCGCCCTTGAGAAGACAAGTCCGCTTTTGAATTCGGCCACCGGCCACCGGCCATTGACTTCCGACCACCGACCATCGGCCATTGACTACCGGCCATCGGCCAACCGACCAGTTGTTTTCCGACCACTTTCCGGCCGCCGTCCGGCCATAATATTCCGGCGAAAAAAAGTCTCGGGGGACTCCGCCCCTGAGGCCTTTAAAGTTGCCCCGGATTCTTGTCCGTGAAAATTTTGGTTTCCGGTGAGTGATTTTCCTTCACGCACGATGGCTTGTCCTCATAATGGGGGCCTTACAAATGTGCACTTTTACCATAGAAAATTACAAGGGTAAATCAGGCTCCATACTTAACATAAACAACCTATTTTAGGTCAGTCATTTTCGGATTGTGAAGCACTCTTTAGCTTCCTCTAGGCACGCTCTACCTATTTCTAAGGTCAAAAACTAGTTTGGGTGCGTGTATGGTGCATATGGAGCAAAATCAACTTGTAGAGAGCACGACTAAAATCACATTTTCATCACGATAAACTTAGGTTAAATGAAAGATCTTTCACCTATGAATGCGGTGGTATGCTCGAAATAGAAATGCAACACCATACGAGAGAGACATGAAGATTCAAAGAAACAACAGACTCATGTTGAGCTTCTGCAGTAAACGCTTACTTTCATTATCCAAAAAACCTAGGTTTTTAATTACAAAGGTTGGATTTTATACCTTAGTCAAGGTTCAGATAATGGATGTTTAGCTATTTGGGCTCAATACAAGGCTTAGAAACTTCATATGATTACAAACTTGGAGGTTGTTAAGGGCGTACACCCTCAACAAGGAAAACTTAGAGACGACTCTCAAAACAACACACATAAAGATTGAGAGAGAGCAAGAACAGAGAGAGAGAGAGACTCGTAACTGCTTTCATGTCTTTGCTCGCATCAAATATTACGATCTATAGCCTTAAGCTACGTCCTAACTGGATCCGACTAAGCCTTATAGAATCTGACTAACCAACATCCATTTTCAGAGAAATATAAGAGAATTATCCGATTTCAAAGAAATATCAGAGAAATATCCAACTTAGCAACATCTGACTGAGCAATCCTCGATCAACACATGGCACATCTCGGTGGTGGATTTTGTAGAAATTTGACATAGATTCACATATCCCTTGATCACAGTCAAATGCCTTATCACATGGCATAGGATTACAAAGATTTGAGAATAAAACATGTTGGGAAAAACATAATGATTTCCTTTGGCGTTGGTTCACCAAAACAATCCTCCAAATGCTTGTCCAATATTGTGCTTCTTGCAGGCTCCGTGTCTCTAGGTAGTACATCCGATCTTCTCTTTGCTAGTATGCCTCCTCTAGATCACTTCATCCTTGTCAAGAGTCATCTTCTTGAATCAGTCCTCGGAAAAAAACTTGATGTCAATGCTTTGATGTAGTTTGTATTCTACTCACACTTTGTACTACATCAACAACTGGCTCTGCCACCTATTCAGGTTCAGTAAGAACTAAATTCTCAATTGGATTTAATTTTTGAACTTCAACATCAGGGATGCTATTGTAACTACATGTGTGCCTGCATCTTCAATTTCAACACTTCTGTAACACAATCCGAATCCATGCTTTAATCATGCTTCCTACGACTCGTGTGTCTCGACCATTTTGAAACCTCTATATGTCAACATTGATCTCATCTGCTCCATATTCATCATGCTGTTTAAGATCAAATCTTCCTTTGCCAACCCACTTACTACAATAACTCCTTGTCAAATTCTTCATGAAATCCTTGAAATCTGAGGCATACTGACTCTGTACAGAGAAGTCTTCAACTCCGATCATGAACACAATAGATAGATGCCCTTTTGAACATGAACAACCTCTTGAATTATTAAAAGAACAAAAGCCATAATTAAAAACAATAATGTTTTCACTGATTGGATCCGCTGCAAATACAGGGCAACAACTCTTTCCAACGGTGACTTGCACCCATGCTTCCATCTTCACGCCGTCAGTGACTATCGTACACCCTCTGTGCTGAAACAATTCCGTGGCAACTTTAGCCTTCTCAGATTCAGCCCTCGCTTCAGCATTGTGCTCACACCAAATATCTAGTACTGGACATTGCCAACCCTACACTTTGGCACCTAGCTATATTCCACCAGCAAGAAGATGGAACCTTGCTAAGGCAACGATCACAAAACCAGTCCTTTGCACCATGCCAACCACGCACTGTAGTCCCTGAAAGCACTTCACAGTTGGTTCTTGGCGCTACTCCATCAACAAAGAGATAGGAACCCAAAGGAAAATCTTTGTGTGTGTGTGTGTGTGTCATTGACCCGCATCTCGATAGTACATGAAATTGTGGGGCTTCATCACTAAACACCTTGATCGCTAACGTGATGGCATAGACCCTCAACAAGGAAAAACACAGAGAGGACTCTAAAAACAACATACGTAAAGATTGAGAGAGAGAGAGAGAGAGAGAGAGAGAGAGAGAGAGAGAGAGAGAGAGAGAGAGAGAGAGAGAGAGAGAGAGAGAGACGTAACTGATTTCTTCATGTCTCGTATCAGACATTACACTTTATAGCCTTAACCTACCTCCTAATTGAATCTGATTAAGCCTAAGATAATCTGACTAACCAACATCCAATTTCAGAGAAATATTCGATTTTAAAGAAATATCAGAGAAATATCTAATTTCAGAGAAATATCAGAGAAATATCCGATTTCAAAGAAATATCAGAGAAATATCCGACTAAGCGACATCTGATTGAGAAATACCTGGTCAACAGAGGTCCTCAACCTCTTTAGAGTCATTGATAATCTATCATATTACAACGGCTTTGGACTTTGCAAGATTTTTCAATGATACAAATTAGGGATTTATTACATTCAATTGGCTTTAAAAATGAGTGGCACCCCTTTTGATGCTCTTTATCTTGGTCTTGTTAGCTGAGTACCTAACATTGGGACTTTGCAGGAACACGCCTCTGCACAAAGAACTCCACCCAAAAAATTCACACACTCCATGACTCTCATGCAAATGGCGGGAAAGAGGCCTCTTGGGAGAAAGCCCCTTGGTTAAAAGCATTAAAAACGGTTCAAAAAGAACTCTTATAGGGGGTCCTCTCTCATTTTGGGCAACTTTCCTCTCATTGGACCATTTGGCACCCTTGTTTGGAAATTGTGGAAGGCAGCTCCTTGCTCTCCAACTGTTATCACTTTGTATTTGGGGGGGGGGGGGGGATCAATAGCGCCATCGCTTGTGCCCCCTTGCATTTTCAATCTTCTTTTTATCTTTATTTTTTTACCTCTTTTTACCACCTTAGGTCCTCCTTTGTTTGGATTTTTTTTGTCCACCCTTGATTACCCTTTGGAAAGTTCCCCTTGGACTCTACCCCTTGGTGGGCTCTGACCATCCCTTGGAATGTCCACTTGGTCACCTTTGACCACCTTGAACGGCCTCTATAATTGCCACTTGGGACCCACCCTTGCAGGAGATTTCTCTAGTCTTTGAACTGCCTCTTGGGGTGTCCCTTTGATTGCCTCAAACTGCCCACTTTTCTCTCTCACACTCAAGACCCTTTTCGTCCTACCACTCCTGATGTCGCTAGTGGGGAGGGAGGCTCTACCCTTAGCTTCAAAAGTTCATTTCTTAGCGAGTGTGGGACACTACCCTATCGAGATGCCACATCACCACTGGCAAGGAACCCCTCCTAATGTCGAACAACATGACAACAACTAGCTCCACCACTAACACAACACCAAAAATGCAACATTGCACCCCCTAGGTCGCCGCAAACCGCACCAACACCATGCGTAGAGGCAGACGCCGTGGCCACCTGGCAGAGAGCTCCCTCTCTCCTCTCAACACTCCCGAAATGGTTCACATTACAACTTATATACCATGCTCTTTAATTTTAAGCATCCTTTAATGGATCCGGTAGCCATGCCACATGGTGACTTTTGAGCGTTCCATCCTCCAATATCCATAAAACCCACACAAAGCTCGAAAAATTCTTATTCCCTACCACTTTCAGGCCACTACCTTTACCTGCTTAATGCTTCGATTCCCAACTTGTAAAATAACCTTGAAAATGTATCATGCCGATTTTAATCCCCTTGGACCTTGCCGTATTCCAAGATTCTTGGGGAACCACATCCGACTTTCGACTGGCATAACTTCTTCATCGGGACCCCAATTCATGAGCTCTCACTTCCTGCCAACTCCTCATGATTCCCACTACCTTATTAAACCCTGTCAAGGCCCAAAACCCACCATATTGCATGCCTATTGACAAGTGCAAGTGCAAAACGGACCCCCTCTACGCCAGGACCATGCACGTGGAGCTCGTCACGGGGAGTAAACAGGGGGTACCACCTAGCTTTGAGCGGCTAGGACATGGACATCAGTAATTAAAATTACACAAATACATCACACCATAGAAAGAGAGAGAGAGAGAGAGAGAGAGAGAGAGAGAGAGAGAGAGAGAGAGAGAGAGAGAGAGAGAGAGAGAGAGAGAGAGAGAGAGATAGATAGATAGATAGATTGATAGTTCTATTATTGTCCTCGGAGGTCAAATATGACCTATGGGAACAAATGAACATGTCACGTGGTGTAAGTGGAGGTCATAAGTGACTCTCGATGCTCAAAAATGGCTGAAATGAGTGTCGCAATAGAGAGTCCACATCGTGGTTGGGAGAGGAAGGTATGTAGGGAGAGCTCATGTTTGAATATGAAGAAAAGAGGACCTAATGTGGTCAAAAGCTGAGCACTCAAGTTGTGTGTGGTACTCACTCTCTCGCACTTGACGGGGGCATAAGGTGCAAAGTCGATGACACTCCTCGCCAGTGCCCCAACGTTCTGTCTTGCAGTGTAGAGAATGGGAGCTAAGATGAATCGAGGAAATGGTGCAGATCGCACTCAACGGGATGGGCTCAAGGATGTAGGGATGGGTTCGGTTACCTCATTCGGAGAAGAAGAGAGATTTGTAGTTTGGGGCAACGTGTGTGGTGTAATGGCTGAAGCGAGAACCTACGGATTTCTCCCAAGCCGTGATACATTGGTGTTGTAAGAAGGCCTCATTAACTTGGGAGTCGATCGATGCATCCTTGACCAAGTGACATGCATCCCATCTTTCAAACCATTTCTTGATGTCAAGCATCCACCCCGAACTTAGTATTTTGCTCTTGCATGTCTTTTGAACCTTTTGAATTGCTTCATATGCAATTCTAGGAAGTCGATGCAAAGGGCTACGTTGTGTCTTACGCATGTACTCCACAACCCTTGGAATGTCCAAGACCTCAATGGGAAGCGATCCGGACTCAAGAAGTAAGAGCATGTAGGGTGTTTGTGTCTTGACTTGGAGAAATTTGGTGAGAAAACGCTTTTGGACATTCTCAAACTCTTTCCAAGTAGACTTCCCGATGCTTCCACCCCACACCTCCACTCCATAAAGAAGCACTGGTGTCACCAATGTGTCAAAGAGGTACTTTTTGAGAGCCCAACACTTGATCTCTTCAACATTGCACATGTTCTCAAATGCATAATAAGCCCTCTTTCCGGATTCCAAGAGACGCATTGCACAATCCTTCCATTTATGATTGGATGGAACCTCAAGGCCAAAGTACTTGAAGTGGTCTACCACTTCAAGTTGCTCATTGTTGTATACAATGCATGGATTTTTGTCATTGAGGGTCTTTACAAGCATAACCTTGGTTTTGGATCCATTCACGATCAGCCTGCTATGTAGGCAAAAGCGTTCCAAGACACTCATAAGCTTTTGTGCATCTTCTAAGGTATGTGCAAAGAGCACTACATCATCGGCATAAAGCAAAAGCATGATCACCGCATTTCCGATCTTAACCTCTTCTATGCCTTCTTGCTGCATAAAATCAAGAACCATGCATTCCAATTCATCAATGAGTAGCCCAAAGAGGGTTGGGGAAAGTGGGCATCCTTGTTTGACACCAATGGTGCTTGCAAAAAATTCTGAAATTCTATCTCCCATACGTAATCGACATATCACTTTTTGATAGATACGAAAGACTGCATGCATAAATTCTCTTGGCACTTGAAGGCTTTGCATATGTCTCCAAAGATCTCCTCACGGTACCATGTCAAAAGCTTTCCTGAAATCCACAAAGCAACAATACAACTTTTTTCCTTTCAATCGAGACGCTTCCATAAGAACTCGAAGAGTGACAAGGTGATCTATAGTGCTATGATGCTTTCGATAACCTGCTTGGCCAAGCGCAAGTTTGCCATTCTTTTCAGCCCATTCACTTATCTTCATCTCCATGATACATCCAAATAACTTTGCCATCAAAGAACCAACCATTATAGTGGGGTAGTTGTTCACATTGTTTACATCTCCTCCTTTGTGCAATGGTTTGATCCAATTTGCACTCCAATCATGAAGCATGCCATACTGAAGTGCAAGGTTAAACATATCGCATATCCAATATTGTGTTTTCTTGCTTGTCCATTTAATCATTTCAGCCTTGAAACCTTGAAGGTCACCTGCCTTGCAAGTAGCAAGTTTCTCAATCGCGCAGCATACATATTCAGTGGTAAAGAAGGGAGACATAAACGAAAGGGATCTACAACACTCCATCTTATCAACATTGGGTTGCTCATAGAGGTTCTTGCAATACATATACATATCCTCAAGAGTCAAGTCACCAAAGTTCTCAACGCGCTTGCCTTTTAGATTTTGCCAAAACTTGCCACATGCATGTGCTTTCTATTGTGTTAAAAGAAGTGGTTTTTTTGACTTCCCACCTTCTTCCCTTCTTTTGAACAAGTGCTTTGTATGTGTGTGAACATTCCAAGTAAACTTCCTTGTCTTTGATTGCATCCAATCTTAGCAAGTGTTTTTGGGCTTAACTACATTCCATGTCAAACCATTTCTTCTTGGTGCTACCCTTCTTAGACCTTTTGCAAGACATGTGTTTCACCAAAAAGCATTCCTTCGCACAAGAGCAAATTACTTCTTTAAAAACTTTCCACTTGCATTCTAATGTTGGGCTCTCTTGATGCTCTATCATGCTTAACATTTGGTCCACCATATCAGGATATATAAGTGCTCATTTGAAGTCTGGACGTAGGTACAAATGATTCACATCATGATTGGAGGCTACATGCTCGGGCCGTTTACCACACTTGAGGTCAATACATAACATCCTATGATCTGATTTCGGATTCCATTCACCAAGTGTAAAGCTTTGTATGCATTCTAGAGTGGCTTCCGAGAACAACATATAGTCAATCACGCTATCACCATTGTGCTTTCTACATGTAAAGTCATTGGTGCCTTGCCATAGAGATACACCATTTGCAATGAGCATTCCGGTACTATTGCACATATGTAGAAGTGACTTTCCATAGTGATCCATTTCTTTTGCATCATTAGAACTTTGATTATACATGTATGAGTCATCCATTCTTCTTGAGACATGCGGCATGTCAACTTGTTGTGTGTCGTGTTGTAACATATTTGTGCGAGCATTCATGTCTCCAAAAACAATGACTTCACCTTGATCCTTGTAATGAGCAATGTCTTCCTCTAGTTCAACAAAGAGCTGATCTCTATCCATATTCAAGCGAGTATAAAAGTTGGAGTCATAGTGAGGAATGTAGCAACCAGCCACAAACATGACTTGACCATTTGGTGGGCTGATTTTCAGCCATAAGTAGTGTTTATACTTATCTTCTTTGACAATGGAAACATCTTTCAAACCCTTTTTGGTCATACATGCTACGTCTCCTTGGCCTCTTCGTTGCTTTGTATTTTTGGCCCACATCAACGAATGCACATCGTATTTGTCAAATCCAAGAACTCGTTGCGCATCATGCTCCCATGTTTCAACAAGAAGTATCACATCGGAGTCATTGGTAAGCTCATCAATGCCAATTCCCGCATTCCATGGATACCCCTTACAATTCCAAAAGCTTATTCGCAAGAGTGAGTTGGTCTCATAGATCATGTGTCCCTATTTGTTGGGTGGACTTGCATCCTCCTCAAGTGGCTTTTCTTCTTGAGATGATACCTTAATCTTGTTGCTTCTTTCCTCATATGATTTGCGACGTACATTTTGTTGAATAAGAGTGCGATCCTCATATACATTACAACCTGTTCCTTTGAGGTAGATCCAACCATTGTCAAGGATGATCTTTCTCTTTATCTCATCAGCCGTGGTACATACAATAGGTCTTTCTCCTGAGCGAGGGACTCCTTGTTTTCCAACTCGATGTGCACCATAAGCCATGATTCCTGACATGCCAAAGTGTGTAGCAAAAAACTCTTCAATAGCAACCGCAAGAGATTGGGGTGTCTCCATGCTTTCCTCCTTGATTCCACGAATGACGATGTTCTTTGAGCGTTTTTATCGTTCTTGCAATTCTTGAGTGTCCACATTCTCTACATTCTTTGCTTGGACAATGGCTTGCGTAATAGGAGATGTAGAAACCACATTATCCTTACATATATCAGCCCATGATTTGGATGCATTTCTCATCTCACATACATCATGTCGTAATTTATCTATTGTTTCCTCTTTCAATACATGATCACTCTCAACTTTGCTCAAGCGCTCTTTCAATACATTCATGTCAACAAGATAGCATTTACATTCTTGAACTTCATTCTCAAGATGCATCAAGTGTATTGTTTGCATTTCAAGAACCTTCTTGAGGAGCTCATTCTCCACAACGAGAACTCTTAAAGTGCCATTCTCCATTGCAAGTGTGCGCAACTCTTCACCTTGCTTGTTGACGGTGTCAGGAGTTTTTTGGAGCAAGGGATTGCGCATATGTACATACCCATGCATGGTGCATCGAATAAAAGATTGCCCATTTTTCAGAGCCAGGTGGTTACGTGGGGCCCACATGTGTACAGGTAGGACAACATGTACATAGTGCATCGATTTTCATCGTTACCAGTACCAGTGTGTTTTTTCTACAATAATGAGGATTTGGTAGCGCGTAAAACTTCTCGAGGAAGCTATCCGTGGGCCAAAGACATGAGGTAAGCAGGTGCGTTAGATGACATCTAGTGGCGTCAGGATGTCGAATGGGGTCAATACTTGCACGTGGATGAGTACAGACACAACGTGGGTGTTTTCTTGTGATAATTATGCAGAAAGTTCATCATGAGGACCATATTTTGGGGCCACTTCACGTGGTGGTGAGACGCATTATTTGGAAAAAATTGAGTGCCAGGTGTGCGTATGGATGCAGCACGGTGACAACTATGCACTACGAGGTCAGTTTTTGGCCTGTTCGGGGTCCGTTTGAGGTCATCTAAAAGGCCAAGGGTGCCCAACTAATAAAGCTAAGTGTGGGAACTAAGAAAATAGAGAGAAGACCAGAAAAAACGTGGATAAGAGAGGAGGAATAGCCGCAAGTGTGTTTTTGCTCATTTTGGAGCCTGTTTTGGCCGTAAACTGCTCATCCGAGGTCGGATTTGAGCACTTTGACATTGCAGTCTGGGGTTTTGGGCCATTCCGGATGCGATGGCGCTGCCCATTTTGCCAAATTCCTCACTCGTTTTCTATTTTTTTTTCTGTGTAATCTTCTTCGGTGAGTGAAGCCTCTGCTTAACTTTGTGGTTGTATCTGGTGTATTTCTTCAATATTGAGTAAACTATTTTTCCCATTGGTGTTGGCCAAGCTCATTTGTATCTAAAAATCAGAAATTCTCCTCTTTTGAGCTGAGTTTTGGGGTGTGTGTGTGTGTGTCTCTCTGTGTGGAGTGGGTAAATGGATAGTCTCTCTCCTCTCGCTCCATCGGTGTGTTCCCTGTCTCGGCCAGGTGGGTTGTGTAAGCCGAGTGGTGCCCCATAGTGTGTGTTTGGATCCTTCCAAGAGTGTGTGTCGGGTCGTTATAGAGGCGTTCTGTGTGTTTTCATCCCGCCCACATTCTTTTGGCGCCCCCACGGAGGATCTTCTTCGAGTACCTTCTGCTTCGAGCTTCAAGCTTCGAGATTTGGGATTACAGGTTGCAGATTACAGGTTGCAGATTACAGGTTATAGGTTACAGGTTACAGGGACAAGTATAGGTACAGGTGATTCACGCAGGTACAGGTAGCTGGAGTACAGTGGTATACTACCTGTGAAGTCACTTGCAGTTGTTGTGGGTATGCATCATTTGGCGCTTGTTTGAGCGCATTGTCTCTATTGGTATTGTACGTTAGTTGTGGAAACTGCCATTGTACGCCTTTGTGGAGCCATATATGGTTTTATTTGGCAGTCCCAACCATTACTGAGACTTGGTCTGGAAGATAGTCATTTCTGAGACTTGACTATACGCGATTTGCATTAGCCTTCGTGTGAGGGTCGATAGCGTGAGGTTTTATTGAGCTGGGGGATTCTCAAATGTGGAGATCCTTTTGGTGGTACAGGTAGCTAGAGCACCCTTTTCGTGACCTCGCCATAGGCTATGTACTAGTGATTCCTATTTGATGCTCGGGTTCTATTGTTGGCAGTTTATGCATACATATACAGTCTATATTTTGGGTTCTCACTGCTCTACTTCTGGGGAAACTCTGTCAAAATTTTTCCAAGTTATGATGGCTGGTTTTTTTTATCTTTTGAGCCATTTATGCTGTTATGCTCCAGAAATTTTGGCAAAATCAGAGGATAACACAGGTGTGCTTTCTTGGGAGCTTCATGCTTGGCTTTGATGGATGATCAAAATGGCCCTCAATTCACTCCTTTTCATTTAACTTAGAGAATCCAGATAAATGTTCATGTGTCCAGGAAGATTTTTTTCCAGCAGCGCATAGTCTTTGTGTTCGGGCCAAGAAGATTAAGGGAGATCCTGGAATGTCCTTTGCCTGTTGTAATTCCAATGATTAACTACCAAAACTCATTTGATGTGCATGTGTTTGTCCTTATCTAAAGTTGAGCTCCATTGAAGTTTATGGGGATTGGGTAGTGAAAATTTTTGGGTTCTTGCACGTGTGTTCGAAGGGGTTCTCAAAGCATAGTAACTTGGGTAGCCATGGCTTTCTCTTATCCGGAGTTTCATGGAAGAAGTGATGAAGATGTGGAAGACTTTTTGGAAAAGATGGAGGTTGCCTGCATTACCAACCAGATTCATGACCCAGCACAGATGTTACGTCTTCTCTAGATTTGTTTGAAGAGTGATGCACGAGTTTGGTCCAAAGCATTTGAAGAGGAGTTGCGTGTGGCTGATCCACCTGTAAGATTGAGTTGGGACAATCTAAGGCATGGATTAGAAGTGGAGTTTGTGAAGATAGAAGATCCTGACAAAGTGTGGCAAGAAGTAGAGGCTTTAGTGCAAAAGGAAGGTGAGCCAGTAGATGCGTACATACGAAAGTTTTCATTGGCATGGGAGCGGATGTGCAAGGCCTTAGCACCACAAGTACCCCCGCCTGACATGATGAAGAAAGACAGGTTCTTGGCGGGTCTTTGAGAGAATATACGTTGGAGAGTGGAGCTAAAGAAGCCTAGGACATATGAAGATGCACTAGAGGTATCAAGGAACAAAGAGTGGAAGCTGAGGAAAATGAGCCAATTAGGGGTGGAGTCTTTGCCCATGAGGTCTGAATTTCAGCCTATGGACTCTTTACAAGGTCGCATGCTAGCAGTTCATCATGAAGCAGTGGTTGCTCTTACTCCTCAGGTTATGCCAGCAGTGGTCACTACAGCAGTCCAAGATGATGGGCTAAGGCAAGACATGAGGCAAGTGGTAGATTTAATGAAGAATCTCAGTCTAAACATGCTAGGTCAAGTGGGAAATAATCGAGGCCGAGGGAGATATGCAAATCAGCCAGGAGGTGAAGAAAGACCTAGGAATGGTGCTGGACAAAGTAATGGTAGGTTCTGGAGGCAGACGCCCACATGCTATAATTGCGGAGAGTTGGGCCACATCAGTCCGCAATGTGATAAGCCACCAAGGATGGGGGGAGACATAAATCCATTGCCAAGACAGGTGCTAACTAGGTCAAATGATTATGGCATTGAAATTAAAGGAGATGAAGGAACCAGTGGATTAACCCAGGAGGAAAAGGGAAAGACAAAAGTGCTAAGTGTAGTTACCTTGGAGAAGGCATCAAAGCTAGAGGATACATTAGTGATGCCTATTGGGAAGTGTTAGGAAATAAGACGTAGCTAAATAGATGATTGAGTAGATTACTTAATGGAGAGAGACATATTTATATACATGAGATTATAGAGTAGAGAGAGAGAGAGAGAGAGAGAGAGAGAGAGAGAGAGAGAGAGAGAGAGATAGAGAGAGAGAGAGAGAGAGAGAGAGAGAGAGAGAGAGAGAGAGAGAGAGTACTCAAGATATACGTGGTTCACCCAATGTGGGCTACGTCCACGGGAAAGCAGCCACTCAATGGCTTTAGCACTTCAAAAGAAGAAGTAGTTTACAAAGGGATTAAACCCTTAATAGAGCTCTCGCCTTGCTTCACTCTCACCACCTCACACTCACCTTGTTGCATCAACTTCACACTATGAAATGTGTGTAGAAATGGCCTCCTTTTATAGGCCAAAAGGGCCGCCCTCTCTTATGAGAGACAGCCATGTGTAGCCGCCCTTGTGCGAATAAGTCCAAATCGGACCCTCCAATCCGCCTCTGTGTGGCCGCCCTTGAGAAGACAAGTCCGCTTTTGAATTCGGCCACCGGCCACCGGCCATTGACTTCCGACCATCGACCATCGGCCATTGACTACCGGCCATCGGCCAACCGACCAGTTGTTTTCCGACCACTTTCCGGCTGCCGTTCGGCCATAATATTCTGGCGAAAAAGAATATTCCGGCGAAAAAAGTCTCGGGGGACTCCGCCCCCGAGGCCTTTAAAGTTGGCCCTGATTCTTGTCCGTGAAAATTTTGGTTTCCGGTGAGTGATTTTCCTTCACGCACGATGGCTTCTCCTCATAATGGGGGCCTTACAAATGTGCGCTTTTACCACAGAAAATTACAAGGGTAAATCAGGCTCCATACTTAACAGGAAGAGGACTACAGAGGAAAAGGAAGGAAGAAGTGCCCCAGGTCCTAGTAAGAAGAAGGGAAAAAGTCATGAAGGCGAGGATGTCAAGGCCAAGAGGAAAAGCAGGACTAGTCGCAAGTTTCATGTTTCAGATAGGGGATGGGAAATTAAGTTATGACTTGAAGGAGGATCTGACAAGCAGGAAGGCAGATGTTACTTTTGGGCAGCTCATAGAGATGGTTCCTAAACTAAAGCGGCAGTGGAAGAGGATGATTAACCCAATCGAGAAAGAGCCAGAGAGAGGTTCAGTGAAGGTGTTGGCAATGGATGAGCTACCGGACATTTGTCCAATCGTAGATATGTGGCACAAAAGAAAAAATTTGGGACAAGGTTATGTGGATGGTGGAGCCCAAATATGCGTCATAACACACTCATGCGTTGAGAAGATGGGTCTTATAGTGAGTGGGGTGTCAGGATTCCGAATTAGATTGGAAAACCATCAGAAAGTAAAATGTTTGGGTGTTGTAAAGATCTTAGAAGTGGAAGCGTATGATGCAAGGGCAGTGGTTGATTTTCATGTGATGCCAGCAGGGTTGGGAGCATATCCTATTATACTGGGTAGACCATGGTTACGTACAGTGGGAGCTGTTCAAGATTGGCGACATGGTACGATTAGCCTCTATGGAAAGACAGGTGCCAAGAAGCTATACAATATGGACACAAGGAAACGATTAGAGGAGCTTTATGAAGATGAGGATGAGTGATGAAGACTCTTCCACGGTGACAGATGAGGACAGTGATAGCACTACCAGCAGTGATGAGGATGCTGATGTTGCATTTCTTTTGATGGATAAAGAAATCCAGGAGTTTTCCTGATTTGTTCATTACTTCATATGAAGAGATCAGAGGGTTCAAAGGAGAAGAGATGCATATGGAGATGAAAGAAGGTGCTAAGCCAGTGCGGCAAAGGCTAAGAAGGATGGGCCAAGAGAAAATGGAAGCCTTGCAGGAAGAGGTGGACAAGCTATTGAAGGTAGGGTTCATAGTCCCTGTGGAGACCACAGAATGGGTGAGTCTAGTAGTAGTCAGTCCAAAGAAGGATGGGAAGTGGAGGATTTGTGTAGATTTTAAACCCTTAAATGCAGCCACTAAGAAGAATCTATATCCTCTTCCATTCATCGATCAGATCTTGGATTTAGTGGCAGGTTATGAGAGGTACAATGTGTGCGATGGTTTCTCAGGCTATTTTCAATTGAAGATTGCTCTTAAAGTACGCACAAAGACAACTTTTATTACGCCATGGGGCTGCTATTGCTACACAGTATTGCCATTTGGGTTGTCAAATGGACCATCTTTCTATCAAGAGAGAGCAAATTGGTATTGGAACCATTCATTGGCAATTGTGTTAAAGCTTTTATGGATGACTTCTGTGTATACAGCAGTAGGGTTGAGCACCATGAGAAGCTTCAAATGGTATTGGCTCGATATGATGAATGTGGAGGGTAACTAAATCCAAAGAAATGTCATCTAGAACAGTCAAGGGTGAAGTTATTGGGCCATATGGTGTCAGAAAATTTCATTGAGGCTGATCTAGATAAGGTTAAGTCTATTATTCTTCTTCCATCACCTACGAGTACGAAGCAATTGGTAACCTTCATACACAAAGTGAAGTACATGGCACGATTTATTCCATTGTCTTCTCAGCTTCTTTATCCATTACAACAAGTGGCAAAGCATGATCCATTGCAATGGGATGACAAGTGTGAAGAAGTGTTTCAAGAGGTGTTAGGGGGGTTGTCAGCCATGCAGGCTCCTGACTGGGAGAAAGTGTTTTATGTAAATCCATCAGTAGGGGATGATTCCATTGGACCCATGCTATTGCAAAAGGGGAAGGGAAGCCATTATATGAGGCCAATGTATTGTGCAAGCCTAGTGAAGCTGGTAGCAGAGAGAAAATTCTCGGAAGTAGAGCTAGTGATGGCCAGTGTGATATTTTCTTGTCGACGATTTCGTCATTACTTGCTACCACGACCTTTTGTTTTCTTGACGAGCTATGCTTTTTTGCCACAGTTAATTAATGGCACTAACATGTCAAATGTGGTCAAGAAATGGGTAATAGAGCTGCAAGAGTTTGAGTTCTCTTTTCTAGTTGAAGACAGTACAAGGGCTACCATAGTTGATTTGTTGACCTACAATGAGAATCCCCTTACTGTTAAGGAAGAGGTGGTGAGAAAGGTAGTTGAAGAAGTGCCACAGATCAGCAATGCACATGTGTTGTTCTTTGATGGCTCATACAGAAAGAGCCATGATGCCGCTTCAGGGGGTATAGCACTTTATGATCCAGAAGGGAAGCTAGTATGTAAGAGAGGGTTCAAATTGGATGCTCATAGTAACAATGAGGCTGAATATGGTACATTGGAAGCTGGATTACACATTTGTTTGAAGCATGGGGTTAAAAGGTTGAGTATAAAAGGTGATGCCTTGTTAGTTGCAAAGCAAGTGCTGGGAGTGTGGAAGAGCAAGAACACCTCATTGAAGGAAATGTGTTTCAGAATTAAAGGCGTGTTAAAACATTTTGAAGCATGGAGCATCAGACACATTGAACGTGCTCTAAATGGAGAGGCACATGAAGCAGCTCAAAGCATGATTGGGGAGCTATTTGTGTTGAGGACCACTTTACCTCTTTATCATGGCCGGGAAAGTTTAGCTCAAGAAGAGGAGTTTTTGCTAACAAGAATCATTCCAAAGGAGATTCAGAAGTCTAAGAAGTATGGTTTTGTGCGTAGAGCATCCAGGTACAAATTGATCGGTGATGTCTTGTACATGAAAGGGGCTGATCTCGTGTTGAGACGTGTACCTTGGCGGGAGGAGCTTTACAGAGTGTTGGAAGAGAATCATGAAGGCTCATGTGGCGGATGTTCACCATTGGTGTAGGTCTTGCAATAGGTGTCAAGCATTTGGGAAGAGAGTGTTGAAGCTAGAGTTACGAAAAACCATTATGGCGTTTGATGTGTTTGAAAAGTGGGGGATTGATGCAATAGGCCCGTTACCTATCACAAGTAGGGGCAAAAGCTATATTTTGACTGCAGTGGACTATCTCTCTAGATGGGCAGAGGCTATAACAGTAAAACAGATCACTGCAAAGGATGTGGCAAAATTTGTGTATGATGAAATATGTTGCAAGTTTGGGGTGCCATTGGAGCTACTTTCAGATAAGGGGCCAGGATTTAGAGCTAAACTGCTAGACTTTTTATGTGAAAAGATGAAGATTAGGCATCAGCATACCACTCCTTATTACCCGCAGTGTAATGGCTTAAATGAAAGATTCAATGGTGAGTTGGTACAGATTCTTTCGAAAGTGACAGAGCACCAAGGAAAGAATTGGGATTAGGAATTTCCTAGTGCATTATGGGCTTACCGTACTTCGGTGAAGACAGGTACAGGGTTCACTCTATTTCATTTGGTGTATAGAAAGGAAGCACTTTTGCCTGTAGAGGTAGAGTTGCCTGCAGTAAATATGTTAGAGAAGTTGCTTGGGCCGCCTAGTGATGCATTCAAAGAGAGGCTCTTACAGTTACAAGAGGTTCAATTGGATAGGATGAGCGCATTGGAACATTATGGGCAAATGCAGGATAAGGCTTTGGCAAAGATAAATGAAAAGGTCAAAAGTAAGGGTATCAAGAAGCATGCCTTGGTTTTGCGCTACAACAGTAAGCTGGACAACACCTTCCAAAAGAAGTTTCAAATTAAGTGGGAAGGTCCTTTCAAGGTAGTGGAGTGTTTCCCGAATGGTACATATCAGTTGGCTAACCTGGATGGGGTTCTACGTAAGTCAAGGGTAAATGGATTGAGTCTTAAACTGTATCATGCCAGGTTAATGACGGTCGAGCAAGATGAGCTGCCTGTGGATCAAGCAGTGTTGGTGAAGGATGAGGAGACTTCTGACGCTGCGAGTCTCATATCACTTTTTGTTGTTGCTGATTATGAATGATCTAGCAGGCTAGGGGATGGGCAAATTATGTCAGGAGTTTTTTGGAGCAAGGGATTGCGCATATGTATATACCCATGCATGGTGCATCCAATAAAAGATTGCCCATTTTTCAGAGCTAGGTGGTTACGTGGGGCCCACATGTGTACAGGTAGGATAGCATGTACATAGTGCATCGATTTTCATCGTTACCAGTGCCAGTGTGTTTTTTCTACAATAATGAGGAGTTGGTAGCGCGTAAAACTTCTCGAGGAAGCTATCTGCGAGCCGACGACATGAGGTAGGCAGGTGCGTCAGATGGCATCTAGTGGCGTCAGAACGTCGAATGGGGTCAATACTTGCACGTGGATGAGTACAGACACAACGTGAGTGTTTTCTTGTGATAATTATGTAAAAAGTTCATCATGTGGACCATATTTTGGGGACACTTCACGTGGTGGTGAGACGCATTATTGGAAAAAATCGAGTGCCAGGTGTACGTATGGATGCAGCAGGGTGACAACTATGCACTACGAGGTCAGTTTTTGGCCTGTTTGGGGTCCGTTTGAGGTCATCTAAAAGGCCAAGTGTGCCCAACTAATAAAGCTAAGTGTGGGAACTGAGAAAACAGAGAGAAGACCAGAAAAAACGTGGATAAGAGAGGAGGAACAGCCGCAGGTGTGTTTTTGCTCATTTTGGAGCCTGTTTTGGCCGTAAACTGCTCATCCGTGGTCGGATTTGAGCACTTTGACATTGTAGACTGGGGTTTTGGGCCATTCCGGACGCGATGGCGCTGTCGATTTTTCCAAATTCCTCACTCTTTTTCTGCTGTTTTTCTGTGTAATCTTCTTCGGTGAGTGAAGCCTCTGCTTAACTTTGTGGTTGTATCTGGTGTATTTCTTCAATACTGTGTAAACTATTTGCCCCATTGGTGTTGGCCCAAGATCATTTGTATCTAAACATCAGAAATTCTCCTCTTTTGAGCTGATTTTTTGGGTGTGTGTGTGTGTCTCTTTCTCTGTGTGGAGTGGGTAAACGGATAGTCTCTCTCCTCTCACTCCATCGATGTGTTCCCTGTCTCGGCCAGGTGGATTGTGTAAGCCGAGTGGTGCCCCATAGTGTGTGTGTGTGTGTGTATCCTTCCAAGAGTGTGTGTCGGATCGTTATAGAGGCGTTCTGTATGTTTCCATCCCGCCCACAACGGAAGTAGATGAAAGGTCCCAATGAGAGAAGTACTTACCCTTAGTGGAGTATGACTACCATAACACTGTACATACTTCCACGGGAAAATCACCTTTCGAGGTAATTAAGGGAAGATAAAAACATCCCCTGCAACTTAAGGTATAGGGGAAGATCTGCGCTACAGATGAGTATAGAGAAGACCTAGAAGATTTTTTCCAAAAGATTAAGGATACTATCTCTATCTCACCACAAAGGCAAAAGGCTGCTACTGATAAGCACAGAAGATCCCAAGCCTTTAAAGAGAATTATTGGGTCTTAAATTTCCCAAGGCTCGATTAAGACACACGATGGGAAAAAATCCTATGGGACACCAAAACTACTATGCTAAGTTAGCAAAAAGGTACTATGGTCCCTTCCAGATTCTTACACCAATCAATGAGATGGCATATCAACTAAAGTTGCCCAACCATTGGATCATACACAATGCTTTTCATGTGAGCCTACAAAAGCCTTACAAAGGAGAGCCACCTCAAGAAACAATTATTGAATACCCACCGAAGATCGAGGACCAAGAAGAGGTGCTGCAGCCCGAGTCCATTCTCTGACATGAAGACAAGGTATTAAGAGGCGGTAAGATTATCCGACGATATCTTATTAAGTTTAAAAATTATCCTTTTGAAGATGCTAGATGGATGCAAGGCATACAATTAAAGGATAACCTAAACCTTGTCAATGCTTACAATGCTTCCCTAGAGTAAGCAAATGTAAAAATGTCTAAAATGAACAAATTTTTTTGTCTTATAAGACTCTCTTTTTCTTTATTGTGCACAAATGTGAAGTAGTATGCATGCTTAGAATCAAGTTTGCGGAGACGACGTTTCCCCAACATCAAGTAGAGCTTGTCACTCTACTATGGAAGATTGATAGCACTAATGTGCAGACATGCTTGCGACAGCCTTAGGCTCTCAAGCGCCAAATGGATTAGTCATCCATTCTGGAACGATGTCGGAGGGTAAGATAGAGATCCTCTACCCGCTAGAAAAAGGACTAATGAATAGGCTTTATCTTCTCTACGCCATAGTTGAGGAGACGACTATGATTTCAAGAGAGAGGTAATGTCATAATAACTTATCTAATTCTCCTAAATGATTTTCTCAGGTTAAACTGATCATTTAATATGGGAAAGTGCCAGGGAGAAAAAGCTAGAATATTGGTTAAGCTGGCAGACAAGCCACAGTAAGGATCCAAAGGAGGGAAAATAGGGATCCAAAGGGAGGGCCATCCGCAAAATAGCAATGTGCAACAATGGGCTTTAAAGACCATAAGTTTCATCCCATTAACACTAGGTTGGTAATGGGACACTTTTATGTCCTGGGACACTTTTATGTACTGTTAAGTGACCATTTTCCTTGAATTATGTCAAGAGTTTCAAAATGGATTTTGAGGTGCTATCTATCTAGAAAGTTGTCTCATGAGCTGAAAAAAACTCAACATTTTTTTGGAATATCAATTCCATCTTTAACCTTATCCTTGCACAACATTTCACAACCTAAACTGTGTGAAAAAATGGGTCCTGTTTTTGGCTTTTTTCAACTTTTTGCAACTATACCACTCTAGAATTCATGTTTGTGAGGTCTATAATGCTAGAGAACTATCTCTAGTAGTCCTCAACATGTCCTGATGCTTCTAGGGAGAAATAAATGTTAAAGTTGTAAGTTATGACCAAATTACAAAAATTGTCAAATCCTGTTTTTTAGCCTGTTTTAGCTCTTTTATGATTTTTTTGGTAGCTTTCATGATAGCCAAATGCAGTTTTGATTTTCTATGGTGCATATTGTAACATAAAGCTAATATTCCTTGAGTTTTGGGGCACCTAATACCGTATTTTGCATAGTAGACAACGATGGTTGATTTTTTCAATTATAGAAGAAAAAGAAACATTCTAGTATATCAAGTATAGCTTTTTCAATATTGTTAGTTTCTTGTGATAGCTACATGCATTTTGTAGGTAGTAACCATATCTAGTCATAAGGATCAAATTTGGCTAGATATTGAATAGTTTCTATGGGATTCTACAACTCATAATGTTGAACCCAATTTTTTCATGTTTGCTGTATTTAGCACTTCATCTTTGTCCCCAAGATTCCCCTTGGTAAGAGATGTATTATTCTTTTGACATTCTCCATGGATCCTTATGAACCTAAAGAACAATAGGGAACTAAGAAAACATGCATATATTATTTGTACTGAGCGTGGCTATAGAAACTTTGATGATAGGTTTGCAGAATGGTAAAAATTCAACTTTTTTGTACCTATTTCTTTTGGAAAAACAAAAAATAGTGAGTGAGAAGCAATCATAAGTTCTGATCACCAACCCATTGAAGTTAACTAGGGAATTTATCTCAAGTCCTACAAAAATCCCTAATCTTATTTTTATGCAACAAAACATAAGAAATGACTATTTTGATGAAAATGTACTGGTCCATCAACTTTGGAGGCTTGGTGTGACCAAAAGATGAGAAATTTTACAAGTTTCTTATTTTTTCCATGTGTAGTAGGCCTTGAACTATAGCCTCATGAAGGGATTTTACAAAATGAGTGGATCTACTATGGTTTTGGAGGTTTTTTTCAAAACCATGAAAGGACACTGTTATGTCCTGTTAGGTCATCAACCTAGTGTTAAGACCTCCAAAATACAAAGGTTCCAAAAATCAAAGGCTATGTCCAATGGCCAAGTTTAGGAAAATTGGATGCTTTGTGTGTGTACAAAAAAGTCTTCATGATTCCTACATAGGAGGGGGCGAGCCCTGTAAGTAGGGGATGAGAGAGAAACATACACACACACACTCACAAACTTCCTTTACACAAAGGGAATGAGGGACACATGTCAGCTCCCTAGCCCAGATGCCCACAAGGTGCACTCAAATTCTATTTGATGGCCATGGAGGTGGACCAATGAGAATTAGGCTAGAGTAAATCTAGTTTAATTCATATAAAAAAACTTAATCAAAGAACCAATAAGAATTAATCTCTCTAGAAGACTATTGGACAGTCTCCCAAGGGGTCCAATGAGCATTCAACATCCTAGTGGCTTGCCTGGTTCCTATTGGCCAGGAGACAAAGGGGTACCATGAGAGTTTAGTTGCATTAATTAATTACCTAAAGCTTTCACAAAAGGGTAAGGGGGGACACATGTTAGAAGGCTATCACTTATGCTTTTTAAATCCTATTGGCTAAGCCTGGAGAGGTCCAATGAGGTGCCATCAAGAGGATTTAGAAAGAGGGATCAACCAAGAGAGAGAGGGGACTGATTAACTCACACACTCACACTAGCTCATGTGTGAATCAAGAAGACTCTCTCTCTCCTTCTCAAGCTTTAATGGAAATCTTATCACCTACTCCAAGCTTGTGAGAAGGGAGGCATACACCAACAACTCTTGGCTTTGTGATTCAAATCCAACCAAGAGGCAAGCTTCAATGCATGCTCATCTCCTCTACCATGTTAATTACTAAGCTATGCTATGCTAATATCAGTGATTATGTGAGGAGATGTACTTCTTTCTCGTAAGACTACTTCTTCTTCCTCTCAATCTACTCTCATACCCCGCTAGCTCTCACCATCTTCGAAGGTGTGTGAGGTCTTGGGTCTGAGACCGTGAGGGAATTGATGTTGTGTTTTATAAGTGTTTGCTTAGTGCTTGAAGCGTCCATCTTCATTGCACTAGCTAGTTATTCAAGGAACACAACCAATTGTATTGTAAAATGTCTCCCTTGATGGGGGAAACCTATAATACAAATCCTTTTGGAGGGGGGACCGGATCCATGAAAATCTGGTGCTCAACTGTTGTGAATATCTTGATTTCTCTCTCCTTTGAATTATTGTTCATGCCTATCTAACTAGGTGTTATGCTTTTTGTTGCTCTCACCACCCAAGCACTCTTGTTATACTCATTAGGAATCTATTCTAATGAAATGATCACTATGTTCATGCTATTTTCTGCTACACACAAGTTACTAGGCCATTAAATGTTACAAGAGGGGTACCGCAGCGAGTTGTTTGCGACAAAGAGACTCAACAACATGTTATAAAAGAGTTTCATGAGAGCTTATGGGATGGACACAGAGGAGTATGGACAACCTTTGTCACGATCAAGGACCGATACTGGTGGAAAGGTATGTATAAAGATGTAGCTCAATTTGTGGAGACATGCTTAAATATGCCAATAGTATTTCAATGTGCGACATCAAGATGGGTTGCATCCCACCTATCTACTGGCTATGCACTACAAGTGGGTGGTGGACCTGATTATATGCTTGTGTTGCATAGTGGTTGATCACATCTTCCCTATCTAGCTGAAAACTTTTGAGATCTAAGATGTGGTTGTGGAGATGGGACATTGGTCACTGTAATTGGTTAGCCATGATTCGCAGAGGCTGGCTATTTGTACCTTAATGGGTAGAATGGCCTCCTTTCCATATACCAGATGGAAAGGGGTGAAACCTAGTGATGTTCAAAATGTTGTGTGGTAGGCCCAAAGAGCGGCCATGAGATGCTTATCCGAATCACTTGTGTGGTTATTCACCTGCTTTGTGATGATCTTATAGATCATGTTGTTTACCTTTTCTACTAGACCATTGCACTGTGGATAGTATGGAGTGTAGTGTCGACGTGTGATGTCTGGCTTTTTCATCAGTTCTCTCACCAAGTCACCTCTAAAACTGGCCCCCTTTTAGATATTATCTCCAGAGGTGTCCCAAACCGGCAACAAATGTGCTCAAATATGAACTTCACCACTTCTTGGGATGTAATGCGTGTGGTGGCTGCTACTTCCGCCCATCGGGTCATGTAGTCTACACCAACTACAATGTACAGTTTACCTAAATGAGCCCTTGGTAAAGGACCAGTTGCATCTATTCGACACTTCTCAAACATGACATATGAGATGATAGGAGTCTATGGCTCATAGGTTAGTGTTCGATCACTCGATACTTGACAAGCTCTGCATGTTTTACACCAATTTTTCACATCCCTATTTAGACTAGGCCAAGAGAATCTTGCACGTACAATCTTCAGACTAGTAATATCTAGAGAAAAGTGGCCGCCGCAAACACCATCATAGCAACTTGAGATAACCTTCGTGATTTCCCTAGAGATTGACACTCGCCTAAGGATTCGGTCCTTCCCCTTACAATATAAGTTGCTGTTTATAAGGCGATATCTTGTTGCCTTTTGAACAAGCCATTGTTTCTGGCCCTTTGTACACCCTTCCAAACCATTCTCTTGTATCTAAGAATCTGATGATTTTAGGCATAGCATCGCTACCCTGGATGAGGGGTAGCTTCAATTTGATTACTCCTACGGGAACATCTTGTATTATTTCCTTGGCTAGAGCATCTGCTTCTTAATTTTTTGCCCTAGGGACATGAAATAATTGCACTGCTTTAAACTTTCTTAAAAGACTCCTAGCTTGGTGTAAGTGGCCAAGAAAAACCTGATTTTTACTAACCCAAGTTCCATTTATCTGTTTAATTAAGAGCATGGCATCGCCAAACTCATCTAGGTGATGAACCCCTTTTAAAACACATTCTTCTAATCCAAGAATTAGGGTCGCGTACTCAGCTTCGTTGTTGGAGTGGGAGTGTAGCAGCTGCCCAATAGAGAACACCTTTTCCTTTTGCTCATTGAAAATGACGATGCCAGCTACAACTTGGTCTACTGTCCTTTTGTAAGATCCATCAAAGAAAATAGAGTGAGCTCCTTCTAGCTTAGGAATTTCCACCAATGGTGTCACTCCTTTTCCTTTTGTGTTGATCTTTAGCTTCTTCTCATAGTGATGATGAGTAAGAATACCTGCTAAACTAGATCAAGTGGAATGTTCTACTTGCATAGTGTAATCAAACTCTTGTAATCCACTTAGAGATTCTAGATGAGACATCCATGTGTTGCATCACATATTGAAAGACTCTTTCATTGTTAAAATTACAAAGGGTCTAGGCAATAGATAAGAGCCGAACTTGGCAAATATCAATGCAAGCACCATGTGATCTACCGTGTTGAATCTTTTTTCTGATGGGTCATGACGCGACTAGAAAAGTAGATAGAATGCATGAATTCTTCTCTCTCTTGACTAGCTAACTCACTAGAGAGCATCTGATGTAACTTACTTGTATCCACCAAGGGTTGCGTACTTGATGGTCCCTCTTGGTTCTCTGATGGTGTTTCAGATTGTGTCAATCTCTTTGGATCTCTGAGGATGAATCCCATCATTTTGATGCTACTGTCACTCTCCTCATCTGTTGTTGTCTCTTTTCCCAAATTGGTCAAAGAGTCACTGGTGAATTCATCTTTTGATGCCTCTAAGATCATGTTGTGTTGCTTCCCAGTCTTCATGTCATAGAATATGGACTTTTCCTTAGCATCCTTCATTAGGATCATTCTGGTACTCCAGTTTTTCTTAGCCTCCATAGCCATGAGCCTTGATCTTCCGAGAATGATAGGGTAGCCCTCCCCTTTGTGTGGCATGACAAAGATGTCTACCTCCACTTCTGTGTTGAATGCCTTCACCTTGACTGCATTCAAAATGCCTACGCACTTCACTTTGACATTATTGGCCATTTTAGCTCGGCAGGGTGCCAACCTACTTACCACTAGGCCCTCATGGTGCATCATTTTCTCACTCATAACGCTATTTGTGTGCCACATCTATGTAGACGTTTGAGATACACTACCCCTTGATGTGGGAATCCATGATAGGTAGGATGTCGTCAAGATTCCTCCCAGAGATAGCCCCACCAACTATCCTTGGTCTTCACTTCCTTGTACTTACCATCTTCATCCATTGTCTCCTCACCCTTGGTGCAACATGGATTAATTGGGGCCAGGTTATTTTTGGACCCTTCCTAAAAAAATCTTAAACTAGGTCATATGGTTTAGCATACTCACCCACCAGAAAATCCATGATGTCGATCTTCCACCGAGGCTTAGACGCATGCTTGCTAAACTCTCCTTTTCCTTTCATCTTTTCCTCCCTTTGAGAGGCCTCTTTGTGCCTAGCACGCTTCACTCCCATGGCATCCACTTCTTCTACGTTTCCTTTCCCTTTGTCCTTCTCTTTGACATGCTCTTCTAACTTCGCCTTTCCTTTAACTACAAGACTAATGAAACTTACGGCTTAGTTTTGAGTAGGTGGTGGAGGTGAGGTTACAGTGGTGGTCGTGGTTGTACGAGAGGTTGAAGGATTTGGACTGGTGGAATTTGCTCTGGTTGCGTGGGTGGTGGTGGTTTTGCCCTTGGTGGAGAAATTTGATTCTACCTTCCTCCTCTATTAAAGTTTTGACTTCTTGCATGAGGACAGTAGTACATGCCGTGGTCGTTGTCTCCGCAGTTGTAAAAATGGTAGTCTTGGTTTTGTCTTCACTGCCGTCTTCCTTGCTCTTGATTTTTGGCAGGTGCATGCCCTTGCTGGACCAGATTTACTGAAAGATTCTCTAACTGGTTGGTGATTCGATTGAGCAGGCCTTGTTGATCTTCTGCCGGTTCTTGTGGATGATTGCTCTAAACGGTTGCAGCAGGTGCCACTAGGTGTGGTCGGGCCCTTCTCGGTTCCTCTTCCTTGGTAGTTCTGGCTTGTAGATGCAACTTCTTATCTTTAAGGCGGGCTACTTCAACTGCTACCTCAAACGTAGCACGAAACCTTCCCTTCACCTTCTCTTTAAGAATTGGCCATAAACCAGCCACAAATCGGTTTTTCTTTAGGAAATTTGGTGCCCCTTCACCCTCCTTTAGCGATGAAACCCATTGTCCCCATAGATTCACAAGATTTGATTCGTATGCTGCATATTCTACCATACTTCCTTGCTTCAACTCCATCAGCAATTTCCATAGTTTCTCGGATGTGATGCCTTCTCCAAAATGCCTTAGGAATTTTGCTCTTAACATATCCCACTTCTCCTTCATGGCTTGCACCAAGGCGTTGTAACATGATCTTGCTTCCACTTTGATTAACATTGGAAAAATACGCAGACGTGAAGCATTCCTTCTAGAGACAACACATGCTATTTCAAGATTTTCTAAGAAATTCGAAGCATCTTCCCCCAACTTACCCGTGAAGGTTGGGAAGAAAATATTTTCCATTGCCAAAACAAGATTTTTTAAACCTTCTATTTTTATTTTTAAAAACAATAAGTAGCTTAGCGGCTTATAGCGGCTTTCTTACAGGGTTGGGTAGATAACTTAAAACATGATAAAAATGTAAACAATGAAGGAGTGATGGTAATCCAACACGGGGAGGATAATAAGGTTTGGGGAGCTAAGGATCCCTCCTAGCACCGTATCACCAAACAGATACACAATCTTTTGTTGATAGAAGATTTTCCTATCTACATATGTATTTATGTACATATGTTATAGAAACCTACACGCAAAAGCGATTGGTCCGTTATTCATGATGCTTGCATGCGCGCCGTACATCGATAGGTGATCTTCCGCCGCTTTGTTTTGGATGACCTTCTTTTTGGTAGGCTAGGCATAATTTTGCTTTCCGAACTCGAAGCACTCGCATGGCCAGCCCCTTTGGGCCACTTAGAAGCAGAGGCAATACCTTTACTTTTAGATTCCTTGGGGAAAGGAGGCTTTACCAACCTCTTTCCTTCCTTAATATGGATGATCTTTTTGCGGTGGACGTTGATGTAGAGGATTTTTGCTTCTCCTTTACCTCTATTGACGGCACTCATTGATAGAGTGCGGTCGATGAGGGCAATAAGAGCAGCCTGAAGCCCTCCCTTTGGTGGCTCTTGATCTACGATTAGAATGAGAGATGCGAGACAGAGGACTTACTTCTTGGATGTTGATGACGCTGTATTCCGGCAGCAGCACTTTGATAAAGGCAGTTAGTGCTTCTTCAATTTCTTCCTCCTCCGTTCTCCAATTGGAAAATTTCCATAGCCACTCCTCCATGGTTGATGATGTGGAGTTTTTTTAGAAGCCATCCTCCGTGGGGGCACCAAATGACAAGTGCAAGCAAAAAATAGATCCCAGTGGCCTCTACGCGAGAACCGTGCACATCGAACTCCTCACAAGGAGTACACAGGGGAAGCCACCTAGCTTTGAGCGGCTAGGACGCGGACAACAGTAATTAAAATAAGACTAATACAAACACCATAGAGAGAGAGAGAGAGAGAGAGAGAGAGAGAGAGAGAGAGAGAGAGAGAGAGAGAGAGAGAGAGAGAGAGAGAGAGAGAGAGGCTGAGAGAGCGGGTGAACAAGTGTGTGTGTGTGTGTGTGTGTGTGTGTGTGTGAGTGGGAGAATCAATGAGAGAGAGAGACATAGACAGACAGATAGTTCTATTATCGTCCTTGGAGGTCAATATGACCTATGGGACCAAATGAACATGTCACGTGGTGTGAGTGGAGGTCATAAGTGAGTCTCGATGCTCAAAAATGGCTGAAATGAGCGTCGCAATAGAGAGTCCTTATCGTGGTTGGGAGAGGAAGGTATGTAGGGAGCGCTCGTGGCTGAATATATGGGGAAAAGAGGACCTAATGTGGTCAAAATATGAGCACTCAAGTAGAGAGAGAGAGAGAGAGAGAGAGAGAGAGAGAGAGAGAGAGAGAGAGAGAGAGAGAGAGAGAGAGAGAGAGAGAGAGAGAGAGAGAGAGAGAGAGAGAGAGAGAGAGAGAGAGAGAGAGAGAGAGAGAGAGAGAGAGAGAGAGAGAGAGAGAGAGCTTATCCTTCATGGTGGCCTCCCGGGTTTACGAACAAGAGGGGGAGAGAGAGCCTTTGGCTACATGCAGATGAACGAGAGGGAGAGGGGGGTGGCGATAATGGAGGAGAGAGAGGATGGGAGATAATGGAGGAGAGGGAGAGGGTGGTGCCAAGGGGGGGACGGCCCACTCTTGCATGCGCGGGAGCAAGGGGGGGGGGGGGGGGGTGGTGGCAATGTATGGGAGGAAAAAAATGTTTCTTTATATATTTTTTTCATTATGAAGCTCCCCAAAATGGGGTTAGTTCCCATGGCCTAAGCTCCGAAAGCCAGCCATCACTCTACTAATGCACTCAAATTGGCACATCCCCAACCTCGAAAAATCTTTTGATGACCATAACTTGCATTGTAGAGCTCCGATTGGAAATCCGATAAGACTGACATGCTCCACAACTTAAGCTCTTCATGTGTATCCACTCACCCTAGCTCTAACCACTTGTCCCCAACTACCTTCTTTGGTAAGGATCTGCAAACCATTCCAGCTTTGTACTTTCATATCTTTCACCTCAGGACGAGCTTTCTAGAGTGACTTCTAAAGCATCTCAAACACCACATTGTAAGGCACAAACATATCACTTTGGGAACCTTTTCTTACCATCCTAATTGGACCACTTTAGAGCCTTTTAGGCATGAAATACCACCTTAGACATACATTTCCACTATCCCTTGCCTGCCCATGTCTTTAGCACTTGCCTTAACACTTTTCCCTATATCTACATACTCCCATAGCACTGCATTTCACACTTCCCAGCTTGGACCAATTTTGGTCGCACTATCATTGCCCAACCCCCTTGTTGATCATTTATGTTCAACCACACATAGTCTTATTGAACTTAAAAATTACACCACCACACCAGACACTTTGTACACCAAAAAACACCTACCATATGTACAAAGTTGTCTCCTACTACCTGTTACCTCTGCTCAAGCAGGTTTTCCCAACGCCTGCATCATAGCATGGCTACCACTTGGATCAAATATCTGACATAGATCACCTGCAACATCCTAAAATAGTGTTTCACCAAGGCACATAGATAGTCACACATCCAAAGTACCAAAAACATATGTCTACCACACCAAGCATCCGGCGGCATACCACTCACTTCAAACAAATAATCACCAATTATGCCATCATTTTCATCATCCAAGGACATACCAAACCCACCCTCCCAACCATATAAAGTCAGGTCCTCCTCAAGCAAACCATGTACCTACTCAACATCCAACTGCATGACTTCTTTTACCAACATACCATTCAACCACCATACACATACCTCCTTGGAAAGCCTGGCCACGGCTTGGGAACCTGCATCATTTACCATAGAACACATTTGTTGCATTGGAAGCTCTTCTATCTTTGACTTCATGTTCTCCTCTTCACCTACCATTCACTCAATTTCAGCATCATCAAGATCTTATTCATTGATTGGCCCTTCAAGGTTTATTAGCACCAATTGCTTATCAACTCCACATGCCTGCTCTTATGCCACTGTATCATGATCCACCAAGGAAGATATGAACTTATTCTCTACCGTGTCATCCTGGTCTTGTACCATAAGTAAGACTACCTCATCCCTCTTAGCAAAAATTTGCACATCATCACCCGTAGGCCCAGACTTCTCCACTTGGTCTCCAAAAAGCATGTTCGCTTGCACTGGACCCTACTCCACACTGCATCTTTACTCACATGCAAGAGATCAACTCATCACACCTTGACTGAGACGACTCAGTTTCCCAATTTTTATTTGCATCCATATAACTACTATAATTCTGTACTATCTCTTCCTCTTTGGTCATCGAGCTCTCAAATATCCTCTAGCTTCACCATTTCGACCTCCTCAACAGATCACACCCTTTCATCTCTAGCACTCTTCAATGGAGCTTTACCATCTACACCCTAACTTGGTAGCACATCTCTTGCTCGATCTGAAATCGGAACTTCCTCCACAATTGGAGCCGCTCTAGCTGGAATCCTCAGCATGGGAACTATGCTATCCCCTTGTAGCCACAAAACACTAGATTCCTTTGGCATAGGCACATCCCTTTGCATCATCTTTAGCTTTACTTTTGCCAGATCAACCTGCTTGGGCGCCATAACACCTGGCAAACCCTACCTAGCTATCTACTTCTTAAGAATTTTCTTTGTCCGTCCTTTTTCTAGAGCCACCATTTCCTCATACGATGTTGGGCCATCTATCTCCACCTTGTCTCACACCTCCTCATGCAAAAAACCTAAAACTTACTCAATTTTAGAAAACCAACATTCTTTGCAAAAGTTACCTTAATCAGCTTTCCCCAAAGGGCTTCAAACTCCCAGGTGAATGCTTGAAAATCCCCTTCCAAGCTCTACTTCAATCCATCCAACTTTCGGTTCACCTTGTCCAGTTCCATTATTAGGAAGGGGATGGGGTTTATGAGAATAGATGCATCCATATGTGCAAGAAGGTGGGTGTGTAAGAATGGTCAAAGGATGCACTTTTCTGCCAAAAAAGAGGGTGGACAACTTTATGATTTTTGGCCTTCCGTAACTTCTACATCTGTCTCCAATTTGAGTGGAGATTATAGATCTAAAATCTACATGCCGATATCTTTCCATAGATATAATACATGATATGGTTTTGCCCGCTAGATTTTAAATTTTGTTTTGGGGGGAATTTTTTGAATTTAAATAAACTAGCTAATTTGTCTGTTTGAATTCAGATGTTGTCCTTTGATTGCTTTCTTAATACTATAGGTTTGACTCCCTTAAACTACCAAATAAATAGTCCCTCCTAGACTCCATTCTCTTCCTAATGATCTGCAACAAATCTCCTTTAAAAAGCCACTTCTAGGGCTTTCCAATCCATCTTCTCTTCTTCTCAAAGACCATTGTACTATCTCCTTCTGTGAATTTGTGACAAATAAAATATACCCTTTTTCTATTCAATCTGCAAATTTTTTTCTCATTTACATTTTATGGTACCCTTCTGTATGTGAAAACTTGAGAAAAAAAGAGATTAGTTGTCAACGATGAGCTCTTTCTCTTGATCTAACACAAACCTATAGAAATGGAGAACCAATAGCCAACATTATTTCCACTAGCTCCAATGCTAGAAATGGAGCCGTACTGTAATCTGATGGTAAGAAAATCTTATGTGTAGCCCACACACTTCAAATGAAGTCATTGGTTTTGTAGGTCACATCTATGGTTTTGTGAGGGCATTTGTTCAAAGTACGTGTGTATTACAACATCAAGTGTTGACAGCTATACATTCAAGTGATTTTAAGTAAGTAACATATTATGCACGTCTATAGTTCTTAGGAAAAAGAAGAAGAGAGACATTATAGGCAATGAATTACAACTCCAAAGATCCAGCTCTATCTGTAATCAGGGAATATGAGAGAGTAATAAAGAGAAAACAACGGGAGCAGAAACAAATGAAATTTGAGCGACAACATCATGCCCTCAATGATGAGGAGAAAAAGAAAATCTCCTCCGAGATTGTGAGAGCTTTCAAGAGTAGGACTGAAGGTTTTTGTACAAAACCAAAGTGGGAAATCTTAAATCTTGTTGCTCAACATCCACATGTTCAGGTGATCCACGATGAGTCTTTTGAGGAGGAGGCTGCTGTACAGACCGCAATTGTCTCCAATGTCCGCAGCACACTGGCTACCGTTAAGCAACTAGGTTCCAATGAGCAGTTGTTTTTGAAGAATACAGCATTGGAGATGATGTTGAATTCAAGGGAAAACATGCCTATTACAAAAATTACCAGGGTCCTAAATATCAATCGTTGCACCTTGCACAAGGCGAGATCACGACAGGTGAAGCCCGATGTTGATGGTCTATTGTTTTCATTGGTTGCATGTCACAAGCAACACCATCATAGCCCTATCATAGTTGAAATTAAGGAATTGGTCTACACATTTTGGAAAGTGGATACTCGCGTTTCATTGAACAAGAAGGATGTTAGTCAAAAGAGGATGGGGAGGAAAAGGTACATAGAACACCTAGTGCACCTCCCAGACGAGCCTCAGGTGATCAATCAAATACTTGTACCATAACTTATGCATTTTATGCATTGCATCTCTAGTGCTTAGTAACTTGTATATGCTGATAATTAGCATACTGACCTGTAGACTTTTGCTAGTTAGCATATGGACTGTGTTGGTTAGCATATTGACTATTCTAGTTAGCATATGGAGTATGCTAGTTAGCTTGTCTTGGGTTCTAAATAGCATACAGAGCTAGTTGGTTAACACAATATGTATGCTAATTAACATACCTGGTATGCTAGTTAGCAAACCTAGTATGCTAGTTACATACCTAGTGTGCTCAATTGCATGATACATTGTCTAATAGAAAGTGATTATGCTAGTTAGCATATGTAGTTTGCTAAGTAGCATACGAAGTATGCTAGTTAGCATGCCTTCAGTTCTAAATAGCATACAGATTTAGTTGGTCAGCACAAAAGGTATGCAAGTTAACACCACTTATGTTAGTTAACACTTAGTATGCTCACTAGCATGATAAGTATGCTATTTAAGACAAGGGTTATGCTAGTTAGAATTAGCAGTTGGGCTAGGTATGCTAGTAAGCATATGGAGTATATTGGTTGGCATAAGGAGTATGCTAGTTAGCATGCCTTGTGTTCTACCTAGCATATAAAGTTAGCTAGTTAGCACAAGATGTATGCTAATTAACATCATTTATGCTAGTTAGCACCTAGTATTCTCAATAGCATGATGGGTGTCCTAATGCGTATACTAGTTAGCATAGTGAGTATGATAGTTAGCATATAGACTGTGCTAGTTAGCATATGGAGTATCCTAGTTAGCATGACTTGGGTCCTAAATAGCATATAGAGCTAGTTGGTTAACACAATATGTATGCTAATTAACATACATGGTATGCTAGTTAACATACATAGTATGCTAGTTACATACCTAGTATGCTCAATTGCATGATAAGTACACTATCTAACAGAAAGTGAATATGCTAGTTAGCACATGGAGTTTTCTAGGTATCATATGGAGTATGATAGTTACCAGGCCTTGAGTTATAAATAGCATACAGAGTTAGTTGATCAAAACAAAAAGTATGCAAGCTAACACCACTTATGCTAGTTAACAACTAGTATTCTCACTAGCATGATGGGTATGCTATTTAAGACAAGGGTTATGCTAGTTAGAACTAGCAGCTGGACAGGGTATGCTAGTTAGCATATGGAGTATTCTAGTTAGCATGCCTTGTGTTCTACCTAGAATAGAGAGCTAGCTAGTCAGCACAAGGTATGCTAATTAACATTATTTTTGCTAGTTAACACCTTGTATGCTCAATAGCATGATAGGTGTCCTAATGAGTATGCTAGTTAACACCTTGTATGCTCAACAGCATGATGGGTGTCCTAATGAGTATGCTAGTTAGCATATGGTCTGTGCTAGTTAGCATGCCTTGTGCTCTACCTAGCATACAGAGTTATGTGGTAAACACAAGATATATGCTAGCTAACACTCTTTATGCTAGTTAACATACACTATTGCATGCACATTAGGATGTTGATTGTCACTATGATTTGTTTTCATGAAATTGCTGGATGTCCTAGTTAGCAATGTGAATACTAATCATCACTTGGATGTTGCAGTTTGACTTCTTTCGTAGATTCAAGTAAAAACATCCAGATTGCAAAATTGGCATGAGAATGTTGAGATGTTGAAGCCATTCTTTTGTAGACGGCTGAAGGATAGATACACATGCTATTGCAAATACCATGTGCAAATGTCTTTTTGAAGGACACACTGAACCACATGCGCTCTCGTGCTTTTGGGCTGCATAGAGCAAGTTGTGACTGCATTTGCAGTAACTGTGCCCCAGGTGAGAACATTAGCAAGGGTTGCTTGGCTTCACATCACACGTTCAAAGGTGTCACACATATGTGGGAGTCTGTTCTCTGTCCAAAGCTAGCAGATGCAGTTTTCCATAGAAGGGAATGCATGATGGGAGAGTGTTTGACATGTGGAGTGAACACGTTGGAATTATGCTGCTTGGAGACAGTAAAGCCAGGTAATAGTATTAATGTGAAAGTATTTGCATATGTACAAGCTCAAGACAAGCATGGAAATAGTAACAAAAGAAAAGATCTTTTGCACAAAGAAATGCAGTGCTGGGAGTTTCTTCAACTCTTGAAGACCAAGTTGGAGCTCTTTATCACTCATAAGGTGCCAGTTTGGTGTCAAAATGTGTCAGGGGAACATGGATCGTGATCCATGTTTCTTAGTCTTAGTATGCACTCAAACTTGGCCCACAGCTAGTCCTTGGCCTAGTGATGCTAGCTATATGGTTTTTGAATATTTTAAAGCTTTTTAGGCTAGCCAAAAGTCAATTTTAGGGTTTGTTTCAGTGGTTTCCCCCTTGATCTAATTTTTGCCCCCTTTTTCCCTCTTTTTGAACTTTTATGATATGGGTCCTTTGGGAGAAAGTGCTTCAATTGTTATCACTTTTTTGCTTGCCCATTTACAGCTCAAAATTCCAATAAGGTACATGGATCCCAATCCATGTTTGGAAAGATTTTAGATTGATACTTTCTGAGCTGGTCACACAAGGTATGGTGATGCTATTCCCCAAATCTTTTTGGATTTGATCATTTTTTAAAAGTGAAAAGCAAGATTTTGTCTCTGTTTTGCGGTTTTTTGTAAACAACTTCTTTTTTGATATTTTGATCATATTTTTTCACTTTTTGTCAATCGCTCCTTTTGGAAAAGTTGTTCAACTAGTAATAGGAGTACACTAGTCAAATCTTATTGTCAAACTGTCTACCTAGAACATGGATCGCGATCCATGTTGGGAATTATCTGGACATGAACTTTGGTTCTTCTGGTTCCCTGCTTCTAGTTGATCCCAATTCTCATCCCTTTTTGAATTTGGACAAGTGAAAATTCAGTTTTTTCCTTGTTTTTCCAAATTTCCAAGGTTTTGCTCTGCTCACCCCACTCTTTTGATTTTAGTGATCTTCTAGTACTCTTCTTTTGACCAAACTCAAGGTTCTGATGCCTGAGAGCCTGTTCTAAGCGAAGGAGACATCTTTTGCACATTTTGTCAAAAAGGTACATGGATTGCAATCCATGTTGGATAGGCAAAATGGAAGTTTTCTGCACAGTCTATTTTCAACAAGTGTTTTTATCCCCTTTTTGAAGGTTCCGCTGGGTTTGGTTCAGTTTTGAAGCTCTGACCATCACTTCGTCAATTTTTCATCGTTATGGTCTTCAACACCAAAATAAGGTTTTTGACAGTTTTTTCTTCGATCCTTTTGGCCCCAAATGATGGTGTAAATTTTTTCCTGACCTACTCCTATAAACTGAAATGAATATGCAAACATAAATAAACTTAATAGTACAAAAATAACAACTAAGTATGTGGTGGAACAGTCCTTTCCAAGCATGGGAAAATCAAAGAATGAAATACTATCTTGTACTTCACTCACAGCTTTCGTTGCCCTTAAGGAGTACCACTGGCTAGTCTCGGACTCCAGTCTCTACCAAGCACTAAACCTACGTCTAGATTCTTCATTGTCTATGTGTAAGTGGAACGGTTGTCAAAAGCTTCGAAGGGAGATTTTTTGTACACTGAGTCACTCACCACCTAAGGATCGGTTTCCTCTGCAGCGGCACAATGTTAGCGAGTCACTGCGACAGACGTCTGCAACATAGCTCTTTGTACTAACATAATGTCAATATGCAAGGAAGAAACTCGGGGATGGGGCACAAAGACTTAATGAGAGTGTCAATCACATCAAAGTGAACTCAGAGGGCTACTCATTGTGCGACAAAAGAAAATCAACCACTTCCTAGTCAGACAATCAGTATGCGTGCAATTTCACCGCTCTAGGTCATCATGCCTTTTCGGCATCTAAATGAATTCGGAATGCAATGAAACATAAGTAGAGGTATCACAACATCTAAGGTCACAATCCTACAAAGTTCTATCACCATCTAGGAAGGTACATATATCACGATCCATCACAAAAAATGTGCAAAAAATGAAACAAAAGTACTTGGAAAGGTCCTCCTTAAGCATAGAAACACTTACCCATGGTCAAAAGATCAAAAAACAACCATTTTAACCTCAAAATCAATGCATTATCTCACAAGCAAAGCGTCAAACCACAACAGAATTGAAAATGATTACACTTAATTTTTAGAGCAAGTGCTATTTGGAATTTTGATTACGAATCTAGGAGAAAAGAGGATTACAAATTGTAGCATCAAGAGACTCCCACAATACACGTTTTTAAATCTTCAAGCTAATGATATCTCCTTAGTTCAAAACTAAGGGTTTTGACTCAAAAGTTTAGGGAGCTTTCCCAGTGCCATCTCGCCACTTACAAGGGTATAAACTCAAGGAGGTTGAGATGGTATTGTCAGATTACAGCATAATTACAAATCATCATAGACTGAATTACATGGCTTTCTTCAAAAAATTGAGTAGTGTTGCCAAGGTTTTGTGTGCATATTCCTGTATCCACCAAACACCAATACTAACTTAAAACTCTTGTGTGTGAAGATTAGGTATAGTCTCGCTCCCAATTGCATAGATACAATGATCATTCGACCTATTAAAAACCCTAAATTTGTGCTTTGATTCATCATTGTGACCATTTCATGGAAGCTTTAGTACTTCATTAGAGAAGTCCAAGTAGTTATTTGAGGAGGGGAAACCCTAATTGGAGGCCCCACAACCTCGAACATGTAGTGGAAGAGCAACACGGGACTGCGCTAGCACCCTTTTTTGGAATGGATGTATCTCCTTGCTTATATCACCAAATGAGCTCATTCTTGGATCATAAACTTCCCTCTTTACTTAGGCAACAGTGGCACCATCCTCGATGTGACATTTTGAGCTATTTTTAGGCTATCGTTGACCACTTTTACACAAAAAATATCCCATTTTGTTCGTAAAAAGCCCAAACGACTTGGGAAAAATCCCTAAATTTGTGGATAAATCCCATTGGGCTCAAATTTCATGTTGAATCTCATTTTCCCACTTGGTAAGCACTTTGGGCACGTCGTTTATGCCCGTGCATGAAACTTGCTATTTTTTGCCAAGATGGTATGCATTGAACTTTCTAGGTAAAACGAGCGTGCCACTTTGAAACACTTGACATTTGTACATTACTAAAGAAAATTAGGCCTTCTTTAATGTGTTAAAACATGCAATTGTGCCATGTCCTTGGCCTTGCCTCCCTGGCTTTACAGCTTAGATTTTACACACAAGTTGACTCGAAGATCATTTGGCTAAAAATCAGAGTCTCTCATATTTACAAGGCTTTTCCAAAAAATAATAGTGGGATATCAAAAATTTTCAGCTTCATGAGGATGATGTGTCCAACTAGGAGGGTTCCCATCTGGTCCATCTACCAATACTCACCCCTTCCTAGTCGTTGCACGCCCTTGTGCAAGCTTTGTCTTTAGCTTGGGCCGTAGCTAGTCTTCTAGTTGAGCTTCTTGAGTCTTAGGTAGTTAGAAGCGCTATTTTCTAGTATCTTGGTGAGGTGTCTTAACTTTTCAAGTTGAGCCTCTATCCCTGCTTGGAATGCCGAATCTTTGAATGGCAATGTGGTATGCCGATTGGTCCTTCTTCATGCGGTTGAAGATGGTGGAATCCATCTCAAAAAGTACTATCATAAAATTCCTCTTCAAAGGTCTGTAGATATTGCAAGGGAGAAAACATTACTCTTGCATACAACCCCATGATGACATTGTGACTAGGAACTTATGTTTCCATATTGTAGCAGATATCCTTTGTGTCCTCAAGGAATACCTCCCATGGGTGGTACGTTGCCTCAATGTCCTTGAATGTGGTGATGCAAGTGATAATCATATTTGTAATCTTTACTAGCATCCGACATGTCCTCAAATATGGTGATGTAAGTGGTAATCATCTTTGCAATCTTTACAAGCATCTGACATGTGAAATCCGGGACATCGCACATCTATTTTATCACCAATTATGAGGTATGAACCATATAGTTCTCTGTGGGTAGAAATTGTTGGTTGACTTTGATAAGACATGGTAATTCAATATCGATGTCTTTATTTTCTACCAATTGTAGTAGCTATCCTAGGATCACCTTCTATTGATGGGACAAAAGGTTGGGTTGATCCACAGATGCTGAGGTGCATTGTGATAGAAGGTCTCATCTTGTGGTTTCTTTTTGAACAACTGATTTTTCCAAAGGGGCTGATTCTCCAAAATGATCAGCACTTGCTCTATTTTCAAAGGTACATCTTTGTAGTTCCTTAGTATATGTATGGCTCAAAAGCTGGCAATAGCTTTCTTTTTCATAAGATGGACTCTTGCTTCATGAGTGGTAGAGGAATCATTTCATGGCCAAAGTTTTTTACAACTCATCCAGCTTGATCATCAATAATTTTGTTGATTCAAAGACCTTGAGATCATATTGCACATACTCTCTATGAGAGGTATCCAAAATTTGCGACCCTGCACTTAATCTTGTCTCTTGTATCAAGTGTTTCCTCTATATCTTCAAAATTGTGTAGTACTCCCTTGATAGATGTACTTAGCAAATCTATTGGGAGTAGGTCTACCCATGTGGTCACTATTTCTACTAATGGTGTGTGTTGAGCAGGCACAACCGACTTGTCTTGGAGGACACTAATTCCTAGATCTTTCTTTTGAATCTCCAAAACACACTTCTCAATTTGGGTAGCTATATCTACCTATGCTTTTGTTAGCTGGTCATTTAGCTAGTGGATGTTTTGATCCTTCTGAGCTTGGATAGCTTGATGCCCATACATCATGATTTTCTTGTCATACTTCTCTTGAGCTAGTTTGTCTTTCACTGTTGCTAACTTCTCAAGTACTACATCTAGAGCTTGTGACATGGAAGCTACAATCATGATATCTTGGATTTCCAGGAGCTTTGACAAAGTGTTCTTGAAAACACCATATGACTCTCCGATCTTAATGTTCTTCTATTTCTTATTCTCTAGTTGTTCTTCAAGAGCTTGCCTTTCTATCTAAATCAGACTATTGGGAGCAATGTGCTCTTGCAAGGCTTGATAGATTCTTGCACTCTAATTTGGCTCTCTTGTAGATCTTCAAATTTTTTATGGAGCCTTTGATTTACTTCCTTCAGTGCTTGAGCTTCCACTTTAGTAACCCTCACAACTCTCGTAGGTTAAATATGGCTCATTGACATTGGAATTGCAAGTTGATGGTGTTCTAAATGCTCATTTGTGTTGAAATCTCTAATAATCCAATCACCATCTTCTATCATGGCTCTTGAGTGTGGTGAAACTAGTCCTGACTACGATGTGATTAGTTGTTGGGAGGTACTAGCCTCTGACTCCTTCTTTTTTGCTATTCCTTTTCTTTATCTTACTCTCTCTCTCCTTCAGTAGAGTTTGATATATCTATTCAGATTTCCTGTTCCCTTGTTCACCTTATTGCTGTTTAGAATTTTTGGGTTCCAAAGGAATTTGTTCTTGATCTGTTTCTTTTTCCCTAGACTCCTCGTTTTCTTTGTCTTCATGTAGCCGGTCATTAGTCTTGTTGGCTACTTGGTCCGCTTGCTTTTCATCTTTTTCCACAAGATCTTCTTACTATGGAGGGGTTTTATCTTGACCGTGTCCTGATTTTCTAAATCATCTTTTGTTTCTTCAGCAGGTGGCAGTGTGATTGGCTTGGGAGAGAGGTTAATTAAGCTAACCCTACGGTCTTCTAAGCTCCATTATATGCACATGTCTATATTCTACCTCTTGTTCCCATTCATCGCCCCCATATCAATTGATCAGCTTAATATGAGAAAGTCTTTTTGGAATAGGTAGATATTAGATTTTATGACATTACCTCTCTCTTGAAACCATAGCCATCCTTGACTATGAGGTAGAAAAGATAAAGTCTTAGTGATTAGTCTACGTTTCTTAGGGGATAGAGGATCCCTTTTTACCCTATGACATCATTCCATAATGGATGACTAGTCCATTTGGTGCTTGGGAGACTAGATGCCACAAGAATGTATTCTCTTTAGTCCATATCATACTCCCAAAGTAGAGTGACAAATTCTACTTGGTGCTTGAGTGGTGTCGTCATGAGAAACATGGTTCTAAGCATGTATACTATTTTAATTTGTGCACAAAAGAGGATTAGTCTTATAATACAAAAACATTTCTCATTTAGAAAGAATTTACATTTGCTTACTCTAGTGTAGCATTATAAGCATTGATAAGGTTCATACTATCCTTAGCATATGTTCCTTGCATCCATCTAGCATCTTCAAAAGGATAAAGTTTATATTTAATAAGATACCATCATATAATCTTACCATGTTTTAGTACCTTGTCTTTGTGTTGAAGAATCGATTCGGATTGCATCACCTCTTCTTGATCTTCAATCTCTTACAGGTCCTCAATTATTGGTTCTTCTGGTGGCTCACCTTTGTAAGGCTTGAGTAGGCTCACATGAAAATCATTGTGAATGAGCCAATGGTTGGGCACCTTGAGCTGATAGGCCATCTCATTGATCGGTTTTAATATTTGGAAAGGACCATAGTATCTTTTTGCTAGCTTAGCATAATACTTTTGGTGGCCCGTAGGATTTTTTGCCGTAGTTTGACTCAATCGAGCCTTGGGAAACTTTAGTAGGAACCAATCATTTTCCTTGAAGGCTAAGGCCCTTCTATGCTTGTCAGCAACAGCCTTTTGCCTTTGTCGGGAGATGGATATAGCCTCCTTAATCTTTTGAAAATATTCTTGTAGGTCTTAGATATACTTATCAAGGGAAAAGATCTTCCCATGAACCTTAAGTAGCAAGGGACTTTTAGGTCTTCCCTCAATGATTTCAAAAGGAACCTTCCTGTAGTGGTATGGATAGTGTTATTGTTTGCATACTCTACAAGAGGTAAGTACTTCCACCAATGGGCACATTGATCTACTTTTGCAACATAAGTCTAGAGTAGATTGAGAATCGTAAGGCTGGCTATTTCACTTTGGCCATCCGTTTGTGGGAGATAGGCCGAAGAAAAATTTAGCCATGTACGAGACCCTTCCAAAAATTATTGGTCATTCAAGGATATCCATCCAACACTATTGATGTTGTCAAGCCATGATGTTTAAAAATTTGGGATATAAAGAGGGTTGCTATTTGGTGTGCCTTGACAGTCTTTTTGATAGGTATGAAATGGGCTTGTTTGCTAAACCTGTCGACTATCATCCATATTCTCATATTCCCATGGATAGACTTGGGCAATCCAAAGATAAAATCCATGGATATACACTCCCATGTTGAATTAGGAATTGGAAATGGGTGGAGTAGTCCAAGTTGCTTCTCTCTATCATACTTGGTCTTTTGGCATACCATACATTTGAAAACATACTCTTGTATGTCCAATTTCATGGTAGGCCAATAGAAATACGTCTCTACTCCTCGAAGATTAGGTTGAATCCCTCTAAGCCCTGCATAGGGAGGAGCATGAGACTCATACTTTACTTTCTTGCATAGAGATTGGGTAACACATACACGATTGCCATGGACAAGATAACCATCCTGCAAAGTGAATGGTTCTTATTTCTTCCCTAAGGCAAGGGATGCAATTATATATTTAAAATCAAGGTCATTAGTATACTCATCTATCATCAAAGATAGATCAATGTGAGTTGCTATTGACAATGCATTGGCCCTTGGCTATTGTGATAGTGCATCAGTACTTGCTTGTGCTTGCCAGTAATGTGAGCAATATCAAAATTGAATTTGTGAAAGAAAATTTTCCAACCTCTATTGTTTGTTGAAGAGCTTGGTTTGCATCATCAAGAACTTAAGACTTTGGTGATCCGCTCATAGGATGAATGGAGTCCCCAAAAGGTAGTGCTTCCATGTATCAAGGGCATCTAGGACAACTAGTAGCTCCTTTTCGTAGATGCCCAAGACACACTCATTGAAATTGAGTCTTCCACTCTCATATGCTATGACATGCCCTTCTTGAAGCAAGACTGCTCCAAGGCAATCTCCAGAAGCATCACATTGGACCTCAAATGGTTTTGAGAGGTCCAAAAGTGTAGGCATAGATTGAGAGGTAAGCTTTTCTCTAAGATTATTAAAAGAATTTTTCTCCTTTGCAAACCATATGTCATGTAATGGTACCCTATTTGGGAGAACTTCGCTATGAAGCGTCTATAGTATGCACACATACCAATAAAGCTTTGTAGCTCGTGTAGATTCCTTGGGTTAGGCAATATGTTTGTTGCCTCTAACTTTGTGGGATCCATACAGATACCATGTTGAAACATAATGTGACCTAAGTATTGAATCTCTTGACGAAAAAATTCATTCTTCATTAAGATTCATGAAAAGTTTCTCCCTCAAAACTTGAAAAACTACTTGGAGGTGCTGCTCATGCTCCTCAATGCATTTGGAGTATTTGATCATATCATCAACTCCAGTAAGGGTCGAAAGATTTTCTCCATCAGGCAATTAAACGTGGCTGGAGCATTTGTGAAGACAAAAGGCATGACAAGATATTCATAAAGACCAAAGATTGTGTGAGACGCGATCTTTAGATATCTTTATTCACTATCCTTATTTGATGATAGCCATTTTTAAGGTCAATCCAAATGAAGTAGATTGAGCCAGAGTTTCATGGATTGAAGTAGTCTTTGAATTGGTGGCTGGCGAGGAGATCTTTAAGTGCTTGAAGTGATTTTTGATATCGGATGCACCATTCTTTCTCAAGGACTTGCAAAAATTGAATAGTAACTTTATTATTTAGTTCTATGGCTAAACATATGACAAACCTTGCAGTTAAATTGCCAATCACGGGTTTGAAAATCTTTGTGTTCCATGTGAAGAGCCCGGTCTGAAAAACCTCTTCAAATTCCAACATATTGCTCAATGGCAAGAACATCCATCCAGCATAGAAGCGGTAAAGAACTTCTTCTGAAGGTTGCCCACTTAAATCATAACATAAGCGTTGGTTACCTTCTAAAAAGTACATCCGTGGGGCTCCTGCTTGTTCACGCTCATGAAAAATTTGGATACATTTAAGTAGAATTCTGCAGATTTTAAAAAGAATTGCACACAAGAGGTTAGGGAGGATCTTGAATAAGTTCATGGCGTCCATTATTTTTTTCACCTTGTATTCTTTAGTTGTCGGTCCTTGATTTGGAGCTGAGAATTTTAGGTAGTTAAGCCAAGTCGGCCTTTTATTTTTAGTTCTTCATGTGCTTTCCATGTCCTTACCCTTGGTACATGACAGAATGTTGGGTCCTTTTGAATTGATGTCGGTGCCCTTAAAAACATTATGAGATACCTTGAGTTTTTGTTGAGAAATTTTTTCCTCCATGTGGGGTGGAGAGCATCTGACCCCTGTTCTTGCATATCCTTGTAGAGTATTTCTTTTACGTGCAACAGCTCCGCATTTATCAAAGGATATGGCAATGAATTTTGATGCCACTGAGTATTTATTTGATTGGGAGTGAGCTGAGTTACATTGACAAAGTGAAGGACTCTCAAGCCGGAATCCATAGCCACTTTCCATTCAGCATACACTTCTTAAACAATCTGATCTTTAAGTGCATTTTCTTTAGCTTTAGAGAGTTGGAACATTGGGTCTTGTTTGTCATCTATGATTGGTACTTGGAATTGAAAACTTTCTGTCTATATTTCAATTGGTTTTAATTTTATTTTTGCAAAGGATATTGATGGTATCTCTAGGTTTGGCTATTCAAATATACATGCCTCCTCCCGAGTTTCCACATTCCCTTCTCTCAGTAGCTAATTGGATTTTTTCAATTCTTCTATCTCATTAAGCAACTGCTCTTTCCTTTGCATGTGCATTAGGGCAAGGTCCCTTCTTTGTTCTTGTTCTAGCTTCAACTCAAGTTCCAATTTTTTGTTTCTCTTTTCTATTATTTTGTAAACTTCATCAGTCCCCTTCAGTGAAGCTACTACTAAGTTTTTCCTTATTTGCTTTAGAAATGCCGCTTGGTCATTGATGCTCTACGCTGAGTATTCTAAAGAAGCAATTTCTACATTCAACTATACTTGGATCTTTTATATGGACTGAGTAGTGCTCATAAGCTGATTTGTCACTTTAGTAAGCTGTTGCTCCTTGCTTTTACAGGCATCTGATGACTGCATGAGGAGTTCCCCTAACTCTTCCATCTCTCTTTTTTGCTTTTCCTTGACGTTTTGGTGTTTTCATACTTCATTCTTGAGCTCTTCATTTGTTCTTGAATATTTTCAATGATATTCATTCTGTCTTTAAGCTTGCCTTGGAGTGCATCAATCACCTGTTCAAGCTCTCAAGCTTTAGCACTACGGCTAAGATATGTTGTCTGCACTTTCTTAGTGCTCAGCTGCATCTACTTTGCATATTCATTGACTTGGGTGAGAACTTCATCCGTTTTTTTTCAGTCTTCGGATTTTGCTTGAGGCTCTTTGGAAGGTCCAGCCTCATCTTTGATTGTTTCTTTTGGATGTTTTTGATTGGCTTCCCTACCTTTCTTTAACCCATGTCCATTTATTTCCCTGCCCTCATCTCATTGGTTAGTTGATGAAAAGCTTGGACTAGGAAGGGGCTGATCTCCTTGTTTGGTACTGGGTGAGGATGGTCTTTGAGACATCTCCTCCCATTCTTGCTTTGTTTCAATTGGTTTCCCAACTTCTACTTGCTGTGGTTGTTGAGAAATTGACTCTTCTCTGGCTTTTCTTTGAGATTCAACTAATGCCTCTTGTATATTCACGGCTTTAGCTTTCGCATACATCTTTTCTCACATGTTCTTAGGATCTTCTTGGATCTTCTTCTCAGGGTTTTTGGTTCTAGGCCCTTTAACTTCCCTTGGAATCCGTAGATCTGAAGTCTGTCCAATAGCTTGTCGACTTCGTTCATAAGATTCCTTTTCTCTTTTAGACCTTGCCTTATTTTGTGAAGGTTCTTCTTGATGGACGGCCACTACCTTTCTTTTCATCTCTTTCCTTCTTTCTCTCTTTTGTTCATTATCAAAATTTTGTTCACTTCTCTGGGCTTCAAGTGAGATTTTTACTGACCCTTCATCTGACTTATAAATCCCTTTCTTCTTTGATCTTGTGGCTTGTGGAGAGGGCTGAGATTTCTTTGTGATTATCCATGTGTTCTGATTTGGGGCTAGAGACAAGTTTTCGGCCATCCCAATGGCATGGTATGCAATTTGGGTCAAGAATTCTGGAGCTCCTAATTATGTGACTTTTCCTTCTTTCTTTGTGATCTTGAGTGTTGTAAGCACATACGAATCATAATCTATTGATTTTCTACTTGATGACTTCAATACTTGCATAAACATGGTTGCAACAACATGATTTAGGGTAGTGTACCTTGGTGTTCTATTGGCAATAAAGTGGGAGTGCTGGTGGTCTAGGCGGGAGACATCCTCTACTTTCTTTAGCATAAGGTCGGAGAAGGTGGAAACAACTCTACTCTTTGTAAACGTTCCGGCTATTTTCCTATCTCTGGCTCTCATTGGCATACCTTCAGTGGGCAGCTTTAGTACATGGCCACTATGTCTTTGTTGATGACTACCTTGACATTTTTTCTTTTCTGATCTGTGTTCTCTGTAGATTCATCCTCTTTAATCGTCCACAGTAGTTTGTAAGCCCTTTGGAAGTCTACTCCACATGGTTCTTGATCATAAAATGCTCAAAGTCCTAACCTCCTGTTGGATTCTTTTATAGATGGCTTAGCTAATACATCATAGACTTCCTTCGGTAGCATTTGAAACTCCACTTGACTTCCATCTCCACTTTTGAATCTGCCGATGAAAACTATGGTGTTGTTCTCCTCAAGCTGTTCTTTTGACAGATAGGTTACTTTGGCCATTTTCATAGAACTACGCTCCAACTGATATGGTGGCAATCTTGCAGCTTTCTCAGCAGCTTGCATTGCGCCTATTAAGAAAATACAGTTTCAAAGTTAGAAAATTCCAGAAATTCTTCTCTAACATGCCTTGTGTCTAAATTGTTGGTAAATGATGTCCATTTTGCTTCAAACCAATTTTAGAGCATACATAGATACATAAAAACATGTATAGGTCAGAAGCATTCACTCTAGGCAAAAATTGTAAGAAAAGTAAATAATTGCGATTATTTGCAGTACTAGGAGATGTTTTCCATATTTTTTCACTTTTGACTTCATAGGCTTGAAGAACATGTGATCTAGATACTATAAGTGAAGTGTGAGCTCATTTGAGTGTACAGGGTGGAAATGGTGTCAGATTTAGTCTTTAGACTGTGAAACAATAGAGATGAAGATATTTTGGGTTTTTGAGATCCAAATGTGATCAAACTTGATTGGTGGGCTTGTCACATCATCTACTTTGGTCCCATGAGGTCAAAAATGTGATTTGGGCTCATTTGGACAAAAATGTAAATAATCGCGGTTACATATCATTTTATCAATTTGAGCATTTTTCTTTTCAAGTTGATTCTAGATATGCTACAGTCCCTCTGTATGAGAGATGGGAGGTTTTGGATCAAAAAATGTGACAAATAACTCAAAATTTAGACTGAAGAGCTGTTAGTGCGTTTTTTTGACAAGATTTGAGAATTACTGTACATTTTGGGATCGTATTTGAAATGTGACATGAGATAGATGTGTACAAGTGATAGCTAAAGCATGATGATGATTTTCAAAAAAGTAAATAATTACGATTATTTACAGCAGTTGAATTTTATGCTTGAAATGACAATTTTATGACCTACACATCTTTATTACATCTAAAACAAGTCCTTGAAGTGAGTTTGGTACGATTTAGTCATATTGACATCACTTTGTGCTCTTGTAGAGTCTAAAATCATCGATTTTTGTTACCAGTCAGTGTGCAGAGATGTTTGGTCACTGTTCAAGCCTTTACACAGTTGGGATTCTAGGGATTTTCTCGGGACCTATACTTGTTATCGATCTCCATAGAAATGTTCTTTGATGAGTTTAGGACTTGCTTCTCATGTCTCATGTGAAACACTGAAAATGAGTGATTGTGGACTTCAAAAATTGCACACGAAGAATGTGAAGAGCTCTCTTCTCCAAGTGTGACTAGTAGAAATGAGGTGATTTTGGGCTACCTAAGATATCTATACTCGGACTTCCCGAACTACTTTTCCCCAGATTCCCTTGTTAGTCCTAATAACCCGTGAAATCTATGTTAGACTCGGAAATTTTCTCAATCGGATTTCGATAGCTCGTTCTACAAGAATTTGCAAAAACAAGCCCTGGTGATCGAATTTAGGCCTCTCGCTTTCGTTTGTAGTTTTGAGCCAAAATCTTTGTGCCTGTCTGTCTTTTCCTCTTGATCATCAACGTATTTTCAGCTCCTCCATTTGAGCTCATTTGCTATTTATTATTAATTTTTGACCTGTTTATTGAGAATATCAAAGAAAATAATAAAATGCACTAAAAAGAAAATTGGAAGATCAACGTTAAAAAAATTCCAATGAAAAACACTATGTTATTACTTTTTGGTGGATTTCTCCATTTTTAAGCTCCAATATCAAGAAAAATTAATGAAAGTAAACAAAAAGGGATATTTTTTGATGTAATTTTTGATAGTATATACAATATCTACACTCATCAAGGAGATTTTATCAGCTGAAATCTCCCTAATGATGATTTTTAAGGGCATTATTAGGTAATTTTGCAAAAAACCACACGTTAACATCCAACTTTTTTCTCCCTCTTCAAACATTGCACTTAATTAATGAAGTTTCCTTCCATCCCCTCTAGATGGAGTACTTCTAGACGACTATGTGCATGGGGTGACCAATCGTGTCTATGCATAGCCGTGGTTCGCTCTACCATGCTTTGAAGGTCAATGCAATTTGCAAGAGTTGGGTCTTTAGTAGTTAACTCAAGGGTTTCTGTGGTCGAGGTATCTTGTTGATGTTTTCTAAATAGAAAATCTTGTAATTTATGTGCTCTTTGCCTGGTTGTACCGTCCGGATGCTTTGGCACACTGGTTTCCCGAGCTGTCAGTAACAATAATGACGGTTGTTGCGATTTAACTCTCCATTGGTATTTTGGTTTTCGGTTGATGAACTGTTGTGGTGGAGTTTTTTGAGATTTATCTTTCCACTAATCCATCGGCATAGTTTGTGGAGAAAAGAAAGGCTCGTATGGTTTCCAAACCCATCTAGTGCTAGTTTCTCTTCTGAAAGATGTTTTTCCTTGAATTTTTGGATGTGAAACCTCCTTCGGTATGGTAGATTTGTTTTTGGGCACCCAAATTTGAGATGGACTATCCTTGAGTTGTGCTTTTGGTACCCAAACCTATCTAAATCCTTGCATGCTGCTTGTAGCATTTGCTTGTCTAGAGGCTGACTGTTAAGTATGGAGCCTGATTTACCCTTGTAATTTTTTGTGGTAAAAGCGCACATTTGTAAGGCCCCCATTATGAGGAGAAGCCATCGTGCATGAAGGAAAATCACTCACCGGAAACCAAAATTTTCACGGACAAGAATCAGGGGCAACTTTAAAGGCCGGAATATTCTTTTTTGCTGGAATATTATGGCCGGACGGCGGCCAGAAAGTGGTCGGAAAACAACCGGTCGGTTGGCCGGTGGCCGGTAGTCAATGGCCGATTGCCGGTGGTCGGAAGTCAATGGCCGGTGGCTGGTGGTCGGAAGTCAATGGCCGGTGGCCGGTGGCCGAATTCAAAAGCGAACTTGTCTTCTCAAGGGCGGCCACACATGGGCGGATTGGAGGGTCCGATTTGGACTTATTCGCACAAGGGCGGCTACACATGGCTGTCTCTCATAAGAGAGGGCAACCCTTTTGGCCTATAAAAGGAGGCCATTTCTACACACATTTCAGAGTGTGAAGTTGATGCAACAAGGTGAGTGTGAGGTGGTGAGAGTGAAGCAAGGCGGGAGCTCCATTAAGGGTATAATCCCTTTGTAAACTACTTCTTCTTTTGAAGTGCTAAAGCCATTGAGTGGCTGCTTTCCCGTGGACGTAGCCCACATTGGGTGAACCACGTATATCGTGTGTAGTCTCTCTCTCTCTCTCTACTCTAGTATAATCTCTTGTGTGTGAAATCTATCTCTCTCCATTAAGTAATCTACTCAAAAAATCTACTTAGCTACGTCTTATTTCCTAACAACTGGTATCAGAGCAAGGTTTGCTCGTAGCTAAATTATCTCAAGGAAAGGATTCCTTGAATTGAGTGGGAGTTATGACGGAGGAAGGGAAGCTCAAGATTGAGAAGTTCAACGGCAAAAACTACCAACATTGGAAGATGCACATTGAAGACTATCTCTACTAGAAGGACCTCTATTTGCCACTAGGCGGTCTTGCGAAGAAGCCCGCAACAATGGCAGATGAAGCATGGATTGTCCTTGATCGAAAGGCATTGGGAACAATCCGGTTAAGCTTGGCGTCAACGGTGGCCTTCAATGTTTCAGAGATGAAGACCACGGAGGACTTGATGAAGTCACTTGACGACTTCTATGAGAAACCATCGGCATCCAATAAGGTATTTCTTATGAAGCGCTTGTTCAATCTAAAGATGGCAGAGAATGGTTCATTTGCAGAGCACCTAAATGACTTTAACACAAACATAAGTCAACTTCGATCAGTGAAAATCAATTTCGATGACGAAGTGCGAGCTCTCCTTATACTATTATCTCTGCCGGATAGTTGGGACAGCCTTGTGATGGCTGTAAGTAATTCTATCTCTGGCACAAATACTCTTAAGTTTGATGATGTTTTGGGTGTTCTCCTAAGCGAGGAAATGCGAAGGAGAAGCACAGGAGAATCATCAAGTGCTGCACTATCAATGGAAACAAGAGGAAGGCTTAAGGAGAGGTTCAAAAACCAAAAGGGTCGTGATCGCTCAAGGCGGAGCAAGTCACGCACAAAGTCAGTTCTTGAATGTTGGAACTGCGGCAAGAAAGGCCACGTCAAGAAGGATTGCTGGTCCAAGAAGAAGAAGGAGACAGAGTCTCAAGACAACAAGCCAACATCGGAGGCCAATGTGGCAGGTAAAGTAGAGCAAGATGCTCTAATTCTCTCTTTAGACAATGTGTCTAATTCTTGGATAGTAGATTTTGGGGCTTCATTCCATGCGACACCACACAAGCAACATTTCCAAGACCACACCAAAGGTAATTTTGGGTATGTATACTTGGGAGATGATGAAGCTTGTGAGATTGTCCGCAAAGGTACAGTTTCTGTCAAAACTGCTAACGGAAATGAATGGAAGCTTAAAGATGTTAGGCATGTTCCTTCTCTTCGCAAAAATTTGATCTCTACAGGACAATTGGACAATGAAGGTCACAACATTGCATTCGGAAACAAACGGTGGAAGATCTCAAAGGGATTTTTGGTGGTTGCCAAGGGTGAAAAAGTCAGTACACTTTACTTGTGTACTGTTAGCATGCAACCTTCAGCTTGTGCAGCAACTACAAAAGTTGACAGTGCGGTGTGGCACTACCGACTTGGGCATATGAGTACCAAAGGAATGAAAATCCTTCAAACAAAGAAGCTTCTACCATGTTTGAAAGAAGTGGACTTAGAGTTATGTGAAGATTGTGTTTATGGTAAACAAAAGAGGGTAAAATTTTAAAAATCAGGAAATGAAAGAAAAAATAAAAAACTTGAGTTGGTTCATTCTGATGTTTGGGGTCCTGCAAGTACACCATCACTTGGTGGCTCATTGTACTATGTAACATTCATAGAGGATGCGACTAGAAAAACATGGGTTTATGTCATGAAGAATAAATCCGATGTATTTTCCATATTTCAAAGGTGGAAAGCCTTTGTGGAGAATGAAACAGGTACCAAGGTTAAATGCCTCAGATTCGACAATGGAGGCGAATATTGCAGCCAAGCTTTTGAAAGCTTTTGTGCTAGCAATGGCATTCGGAGGCAAAGGACAACCCCAAGGACACCTCAACAAAATGGGATTTTGGAAAGGATGAATAGGACAATCATGGAACGAGCACGAAGCATGCAGCTACATGCAGGCCTACCGCTTGAGCTTTGGGCGGAAGCTGTAAGTACGTCTGTGTACTTAATCAATCGGTCACCCTCAACGGCATTGGATGGGGGAGTTCCAGAAGAGGCATGGACAGGTAAACCGGTGAATTATGCATTTCTCAAAGTGTTTGGGTGTGAGGATTTCATGCACATAGATAGAAGCCTAAGATCAAAGCTAGATGCAAAGTCCAAAAAGTGTTTCTTCATTGGCTATGGAGAAGGAGACTTTGGGTATCGCCTATGGAATCCTGAAGATGGTAAAATCTTAAGGAGTAGGGATGTAATTTTTAACGAACAAAATATGTACAAAGATTACTTGGAAAGAAAACAAACAAAAGAAATAGGTGATGAGTACATGGAGCTTGAGGACGGTGAAGACTCAAGGACTGCAAACGGTGACGATGTGCAACAACGTCAACCAAATGAGGAGCCTCAAACTATTCCCCGAAGATCTACAAGAGCAAGTAGATCTCCAGAAAGGTTTGTTCCTTCCTTCAACCATCTCTTGATCTCAGATTCTGGAGAGCCGGAATCATATGAAGAAGCTATGCAACATGAATCCAAAGAAGAATGGACGAAGAGCATGCAAGTGGAGATGGACTCACTACATCGCAACCAAACATGGGAGTTGGTTGAGTTGCCTAAAGGTAAGCGGGCACTTCAAAACAAATGAGTGTACAAGCCAAAGGAAGAAGAAGGTGGGAAGAAAAGGTACAAGTCTAGGCTTGTGGTAAAAGGGTTTTCTCAAAAGAAAGGTATTGAATTCAATGAAATATTTTCTCCTGTTGTAAAAATGAACTCAATTAGGCTTGTCTTAAGCCTTGTGGCTTCTCATGATCTAAATCTCAAGCAAATGGATGTAAATACGGCAATCCCTCACGGTGACTTAGAGGAGGAAATCTACATTCTTCAACCAAAGGGGTATGAAGTAAAAGGTAAGGAGAAAATGGTTTGCAGATTAAAGAAGAGCTTGTATGGTTTAAAGCAAGCATCAAGACAATGGTACTTGAAGTTTGATCGATGGATGTTGGATCATGGATTCACAAGATGCAACTCGGATCACTGCGTCTACACGGAGAATTTGGGAGATGGGAAATTCATCATCCTAATGTTGTATGTTGATGACATGTTGATTGCAAGTGCTAACATGCAGGACATCAAAGACCTAAAAGAGGAGTTGTCCAAATCTTTTCAATGAAAGATTTAGGTGCTGCAAAGAGGATACTTGGTATGAAAATATCAAGGGACAGGACGAAGAAGACAATAAAGCTATCTCAAGAAGATTACATCAAGAAGGTACTAGAAAGGTTTGCAATGCAAAATGCAAAACCAGTTTCTACACCTTTGGCTGGTCATTTTAAACTAACGAAGGATATGTGTCCAAAGACACAAGAGGAGATAGCCTATATGTCTAAAGTTCCATATGCTGCAGCGGTAGGTTCTCTAATGTATGCTATGGTCTGGACAAGGCCAGACATTGCACATGCAGTGGGAGTTGTGAGTAGGTTCATGGACAACCCAGGTAAAGAGCATTGGCAAGTTGTGAAGTGGATACTTAGGTATCTAAAAGGGACAACAACAAATGCTTTGTATTTTGGAGGAACTGATATTTTTCTAGAAGGGTATGCTGATGCAGATATGGCAGGTGACAAAGATACTCAAAGGAGCACTACTGGCTATGTGTTCACGGTTGGAGGCACAGCAGTAAGCTGGGCTTCAATGCTGCAGAAAGTGGTTTCACTTTCTACCACAGAAGCAGAGTATGTAGCAATGACGGAGGCAAGCAAAGAAATTCTGTGGCTTCACAGATTCTTAGAAGAGCTTGGATTCAAACAAGACAATTGTATCTTGTACAGTGATAGCCAAAGCGCTATCCATCTTGGGAAGAACTCAGCCTTTCATTCAAGGACAAAGCACATTGAGGTGAGATATCACTTCATACGCACTCTTTTGGAAGAGGGACAACTAAAGCTAGGAAAGGTGCATACAAGTGAAAATCCTACAGACATGTTTACAAAGGTGGTCAACAAGTAGAAGTTGAGCTTTTGCTCATCTTCAATCGGCATTCAAGGATAAGAAGCCAGAATGGAAAGCAGTCACAGGTTTGGTTTGGAGATCAGTCTCCAAGTGGGAGATTGTTAAGTATGGAGCCTGATTTACCCTTGTAATTTTTTGTGGTAAAAGCGCACATTTGTAAGGCCCCCATTATGAGGAGAAGCCATCGTGCATGAAGGAAAATCACTCACCGGAAACCAAAATTTTCACGGACAAGAATCATGGGCAACTTTAAAGGCCGGAATATTATGGACGGAATATTCTTTTTTGCCGGAATATTATGGCCGGACGGCGGCCGAAAAGTGGTCGGAAAAGAACCCGTCGGTTGGCCGGTGGCCGGTAGTCAATGGCCGATGGCCGGTGGTCGGAAGTCAATGGTCGGTGGCCGGTGGCCGAATTCAAAAGCGGACTTGTCTTCTCAAGGGCGGCCACACATGGGCGGATTGGAGGGTCCAATTTGGACTGATTCGCACAAGGGCGGCTACACATGGCTGTCTCTCATAAGAGAGGGCAACCCTTTTGGCCTATAAAAGGAGGCCATTTCTACACACATTTCAGAGTGTGAAGTTGATGCAACAAGGTGAGTGTGAGGTGGTGAGAGTGAAGCAAGGAGGGAGCTCCATTAAGGGTATAATTCCTTTGTAAACTACTTCTTCTTTTGAAGTGCTAAAGCCATTGAGTGGCTGCTTTCCCGTGGACGTAGCCCACATTGGGTGAACCACGTATATCGTGTGTACTCTCTCTCTCTCTCTACTCTAGTATAATCTCTTGTGTGTGAAATCTATCTCTCTCCATTAAGTAATCTACTCAAAAACTATTTAGCTACGTCTTATTTCCTAACACTGACCTAGATTGATTACTCCATGGTTTCTTTTGTGGGCGACCTCTATTCCATTCCTCTTTTCTCGGTGCAATTGGAACTAAGATTTTTCCTCCTTTAAGTGATAGCTTTAGCTGATTGGTATCCCAATCTGGTGCTGCCTTGTTTGTGTGCATCCGTGAGATTCCAAGAATCATTGTTTCATTCATATGTTCAAGTGGTATGCATATAATTTGATGAGGGCATGAAAATTCATTTACTATTACATTGAAGTTGACCACTCCCAATGCCGGTGTTGGATTTTTGTTGCATCATTTGATAACAAATATTCCCAATGCAAAAGACTGATTCATACCTTTCTTGTAAGGTGAATAACTCACTGCATCCATTTGAGTGCAGTTATCTACTAATGTATTTGTGCTATGATTGTTCAATTGTATTGTGATATGGAGGTCAATTCCATCCAACCATTCATCATCCATTCATACTGCATCATTTTGTGATTCCCATTTTTTTAATCTGGTTCCAAAGTGTTGATGGGAATAGGTGTTTGTTGATTCCTAAAAACAAATTTCCTCTTGAGTACTCAAAGTCGAGCTTCCTCTTGAGCTTCATCAACAACCTGCTTCATTTAATCTCTCTCTGCTTTGTTGCATGCATTTTTTCTAGCAAATAATTGGTTAGTGGCAAATGGTAGTTCTTTAAGCGGCATCCACTAATTCAGTTAGCCATTGGTTCACCATCTATAGTGGACAACTTAAGTGCTCCACTTGGAGATACACCTTCAATGACAAACGGTCCATTTACCTTTTTCTTGAATATGGGAATGTGTTGCTTAAGGGAATAAACTAAAACTAGGTCCCCTTTTCTGAAGATTATTGTGAGTAGATGTGAATCAAAAAAATGTTTTTGCTTTTGTTTTTGTGCATAGATGTGAGCTACACCTGCTAGCCTTTGTTCCTCAAGATTTTCTAAATCTTCAAGACTCTTTGACAATTCATGTCTTGTCCACTCAAGATCTTTAAGTACCCTTAATGTTGGTAGTAGAAATTCCATCGTTAGTATGACATCAACCCCATAAACAAGATCAAAGGGTGTATTTATAGATGTTTTGAATGAAACTCTATAAGCCCATAGAGCAGCATGTAGATTCATTTCCCCATCAGTTCGTCCTGAACTAACCACTTTAGTCAATACCAAGCTAAGAATTTTATTTGTGTGCTTAGATTGTCCTATATCTTTTAGATGATAGTGAGTGATTTTGTTATGGATGACCATAAATTCATTCAGTAGATACTCAATTACCTCATTGAGGAAATGAGTCCCCTCATCACTGACAATTTCAATTGGAAGTCCATATCTTGTGAATAGATTCTCATACAAGAATACAAATGTGGTTCTAACATCATTCTTCTTGGTTGCCTTAGCCTCTTCCCACTTGGTCAAATAGTCCATTTCTACAATGATATATTGATCTTAAGGTGTATAAACAGGTGGTTGTATTGGTCCAACAAAATCTATGCCCCATTTTGCAAAATCTCTAGTCCTCCATCATTGGTCTTAAAGGCATGCTATCTACCCTTGTTGGCATTTTTTCTCATTGGCATGCATCACATCTTAAAACATATTGTTTGGCATTTGCAAAAAGTGTTGGCCACCATATGCCTGCCTTTAGAATTACTCTAGCAAGGTTTCCCCAGAAAAGTGACCTCTAGCTAATCCTGCATGTGCTTGTTCTAGAGTCGATATATATTCATCTTCATTTTCACGGAGACGTAAATGTTAATCCTTTCCTCTCCGATACAACTAGTTTATAATAAGAATAGTCTCTTGCTTTATTTTCAATAGCTCTTTGGTGGCATTTACTCATATCCTCCAGAGATGTTCTGCTTTATACATAAGTAACTATATAGTTACTGCACTTAGGAACAAGTGAGATTTAGAATAATTTAAATTTTGAGTTATTCGTCACAATTTTTGATCCAAACCCTCCCATATCTCATATAGAGGGTTTATAACATGTCTACAATCAATTTGAAAAGAAAAATGCTCAAATTGATAAAAATATAAATAATAATGATTATTTATGTTTTTGCCCAAATGAGCCCAAATCTCATTTTTTACCTCATGGGATCAAACTAGATGATGTGACAAGTCCACCACTCAATTTTGATCACATTTAGATCTCGAAAACCCAAAATTTCTTCATATTTATTGTTTCACAGTCTGAAGACTAAATCTGACACCAGTTCCACCTTGTACACTCAAATGAGCTCACACTTCACTCAGAGTATCTAAATCACATGTTCTTCAAGCCTATCAAGTAAAAAGTGCAAAAATATGAAAAAAATCCCTTCTTGTAAATAATCGTGATAATTTACTTTTCTTACAATTTTTGCTTGGAGTGAATGCTTTTGATCTAAACATGTTTATATGCATCTATGCATGCTCCAAAATTCATTTTCAGCAATTTAGACACAGGGTATGTTAGAGCATATTTTGTGGATTTTCTATCTTTGAAACTTTGTTTTCCTAATGGGCGCAATGCAAGCTGCTATGAGAAGATAAAAACCCAAAAAAGAAAACCTGTAAGAGTTGCCACCATATCAATTGAAGCGCGGTTCTATGAAAACGGCCAAAGTAACCTATTTGTCAAAATAATAGCTTGAGCAGAACAACACCACAATCTTCACCGACAAATTCAAAAGTCAAGATGGAAGTTCGATGGAGTTGCAAATTCTATTGAAGGAAGTCTATTATATAGCAGCTAAGCCAGCTAAAAAATAGTTCCATTCAAAATAAGGATGGAAAATCATAAAGTAGTCCAAGCCATTATAATTATTGAAAACATGCAGATAAGGGTGCCAAAATAAAAGATCAAGACAAGTGTTTTGGTGTTAGATGTTCAAAGATCATATGGTATGTTGTTGGGAAGACCATAGATTAGGACTATTGAAGCTATACATGACTATGCACAACAAACCTTAACTATCCAATGCTCTAGTAGAAGAATTAAAATAAAGAAAGACAACACCAAAACATGGAATAAGGCTCTAAGACTACAGGAACTATGCAAGAAGTATGGAATGAAGAAAACTAAGCAGATGCTAGCCTTCATGAACATATTTCCCTTAACAAAGATTAATCTCACTCCAATACTGATGGACAAGGAACAAGTTGAATGATAGATGCAGCAATATCTAAAACAATTTACAAAGCTGAATTTTGGAGAAAGGCCAGTTTAGATTTAGTCTACATAAAATTAAAAAAAAACTTTAGACCAGTTGAAAATCCTGATGTGATAGAAAAATGGAGGTTAGAAGTGAATACAAATATGGCAGCAAAAGAATATCCACCGACTTTAGAATTCGAGACATACGATTCAAGTTGATCTGAAACCTTTGAAATGGCTTAGGACTAATAATCCTAGGATTGTAGACTATTGTTGGGAGGATAGGAACGTCAAGGATCTTTAATGTACCTCTCATGCCAAGCCAAGGCAGTTAGCGCTGATGAAGATCATTTGTATCTTCAAGATAAAGGACAAGGGTTCATCAGATCTACCATCTTATCTATTTAGGGATGCTATAACAATTACTTTGTTATGATTATTCCTGAGGAGGTAGAGCAGTCTAGATACCAAGGGTACCCTATAAGGTTATGATGAGTCCTGAGGAGGTACAACAGGCCAAATACCAAGGGTACTCTATAAGAGATTGGATATTGGGCAAGGACCTTATCCTATTCCAAGAGAGGAACTCCACAAGAAATATTTTGAGAGCAATGTTAAAAAAACCCAAACCTACATCATCATGGAGAAAAACAAGTGACACTAGAGCCTGTGCAGGACTACATGAGTCACTATTTCCAACAGATTGGTTTGAAGGACTTGACACACTACCAAAATAGTTGGAGCTAAGCCAAACAGACATGTTAGACCAGCTGTTATAAAAAATGGGTCAAAAAATATAGTGGGTATGGGGATACTTATGACCACTTAGCTAGCTTCAAGCAATTGCTAATAGCAGAACACATATTTGATTTCCACACTCAATTTGAGGGATGTGGAATGACTTTAGAAGGATAAGCTTTGCCATGGTTCCAAAAATTCCACCAAGTGAAATCATGGATTTAAATACATTAGCTCACAGATTTGTAGCTACATGTTCCAAAGGTGATCACTAGAGCCCAAGATAAGAAAAAGAAACATAACTCCTTTGATGAATTACAGAATACTAAAAATTCATTGCAAAAGATCAAGAAAAGAAGACGTCAAAGATATGCGATGAGAAAAGAGAAACAAAAGCAAGAAATGGAGGAAAAAGATAAAAAACTATTCTAGGAAAAAATAAAAGAAACTGGGAGTGAAATCAAGGAAACCACAATACAATCTAGAGGATCAATTTTGGTACACAAAATTTTTGAGCCAATCAATGAAGCCTTGGAAGCTTTCGAAGCGGGACTTAAAGCACACCATAATATGAAAAACAAATGGAAAAACTATCCTTCTCTAGTATGGAAGTAGCTAATCTTGAATCTTATCAAAACCTGGTCAGGATTACTCAAGAAATGCTAGAAAAACAAAAACACAAGATTAAAAGTATAGCAAAACATGAGGAGCTTGTGCTAGAAACCAATAAAGAAAATCCAAAGTGGCAATAGAACCCCACCTTGAAACTAAAGAGCCAAAACTCATAGTGCCTGATAGTGAAGATGCTTTAGATGGAATTCTGTTTGTGGACATAGTGATAGCCGTTTTTCAGCTTTCCATAATTGCCATAGTACGCTACCTCACCTATCAAATCACTCAAACATTTTGGTTATCCCTACCATTTCACTATACATAGGCGTGTGTGAGTTAGGGGACTTTCCCTATATTTTCTTAAAAACCCTTAATTAGCTAGTCACAGGGCTAGTTGAGCCAAAAAAATAAAAAAAATAAAAATTATAAGTATATTATGGTCTAAATAAAAGGATTTTTCATAATTATTTTGGTATTTATTTAAATATTTCTACCTATGGTGTGTTATTTATGCTATGTACATTGACTCACCATTACCATATTTTTTCTTACCATTTTACATACTCTTTATTCCATATAAAAATAATTTCATACAAGCTTCTCTTATTTTTGGTGTAACTCCATCCCAACAAAAATCCAAAAAAACTAGTTTTATTTATGTGTATATTTTTTCACTATTGTGATTTTTCCTTCCTACATCTATTCTCTTTTACTCTCATAAAATAGAACACCAAAAATATTCATCTTTTTATGGTAGACTTATAATAAGAGAGATTTATTTTGACCCCTTTATATTTTTTCCACCTATATTATTTATATTTGACATGTACATATTTTTTTAGACCCCTCAATATTTGATTTTCTTAGTTGTACTATTCACTTATATCATGATCTCAACAATATCTTCAATTATAGACCTACCAAATAAGGTCAAGGGTATGTGGCATGCATGCATGCACCATGGGGAGCTCACTCTTGGAGGTATTCAAAAGATTCATCCAAAGAAGGACCTCACAAGGACCTTGTGTAGTGGAAAAAACAGTCGGTTTTGCTGAATTTTTAAAGATCACATGCTCCCCGAATTTGAAAAAGTGATACCAGCAAAAGTTGTAGCTCGTGAGCTGAACTTTTACCTCAATTTTTTTCATATTTTTTTCAGCTACGAGCTGTGAGCTATGATTTTATTCGAAGACCCCAGTTTGCCCATGCTATGCAGCCACACTCCCTCTTCCACTTTATCATTTTCCTCTTTCATACACACTCCTCCCTCTCCTTCCCACTCCCAAACCTGCAACTCCCATGTCCTAATTCACCCTCTTCACCATTGCCACATCTCTCACACCTCCATAGCCTTCATCCTCCATTTCTACATCCTATGTGTCCCCCTTTCTCTCTACATATATGTCCATATTACCATACTCTCTTCAGCTTTGTAAAGAACATCAAAAAATCAGCAAAAATCCAAGGATAACCTCTGCAAATGAAGGCTTTTATCATGAATTTTCCAAGGTTTGAAGATAACCTAGCTTCGTCGACACGCACTACTTCGCCATGCTGACCGCTTCTTCTACCGGTGCTGTAAAGAGGTGAATGTCAACTTCTCCAAAGCTTCAACCTCTCTTTACAAGCTCATCCCTTCTCTAACTTTTCTCATCATATTCTCACCATTTGGTGAATGATTTTGTAAATATTGTTTAGTGATAATTACTAACTACTAACCACTAATCTTATTGTAAAATGCACCCTCTACTACAGTAGGCACTCCCAAATTATTCACTCAATCCTCTCTCCTTTCATCCTCAATAATTCTCTTCCCTTGAGCCCACATCCATCTGACTCAAAGGACAAGAGAGACCCACCCTCATAAAAAAAAATAAAAACATGCATAATCTTTTATTCCTTCAAATAAACTTGATTAGGCCTAATCCAAATCGGGGCTTCTAAAACCTATAAATAGAGCCCTTCTCTCCCTTGTAAATCATCACATGATCACACTACACCACACCATTCTCAACACATAACACACCACTCTTCACGCCTAGTTGTGTAGAGTGTGTGCATCGCGAGTGCTCTATTCCATCATTACACATAGGTGCATGGAGAAGCTTGAAGTTAGTTATGCCATCTAGAGGAGTGGAGTGTATGCCATACTCTTCACCACACTTGTAGCCTACTCTTGTGCATAAATAAGATTTATAGTTTTGGGTGAATTTGTATGCTGCAACTACGACTGTTCTCTCCAAATTGACTTGATAAGTTGGCTCATCAGGTGGTTGAAGGTATATTGTCCTTGAAGTTTGTTGTGCCATTTCATGCTTGGTGGTTTGAGGGATTGTTGAATTGTTTGCCTAAAAGGTCAATTGTAAGAGGGTTCTCGGTGAGAGGGCTCCCGTGACCCTAAGACAATTTTTGTATTGGCAACAAGGTCAAGTTTTGTTTTGTCTATCTATTTCTCATCAAGCTTTGTGTGCATCTAGTCTTTAAGGCTAAGACTGAGTTGCTCAAGTTGATTTGTGCGCTTTACCTCTCTCTGGCGTGGTGAATGTTTGTGTTTGGTGTGTGTGGCTATCTAGCATTCCCCTCTCTTTGTGCGTTTGAGTACAAGGAGATATCACGTGTGCCCTAGTTCGCATCTACAACTAGGTGGTGCCCCTTTTCGTTTTTGGTTTCTGGCTGTGAGTTGTTGTTGTCTCTGATTGTGCTTGCCCCAGCCCCAATTGAGCAGCACGTGAGCCTCGAAGGGTGTTTAGAGGCCGCTCTTCTTGTTGCCCGCCCCGGACCGCCTCAAATTGGTGCCCCCACTGAGGAATGACTTTGTGCTTATTATTGTTGTATTGCATGAATGCTTGAATTTTAGCATAATCAAGAAGATTATATGAATCATGAAAACTTTTATGATTGATTTTAATTTCAATGCAACAAAAATTGATCTAGAATATGGTTTGGATTAGCATAACATAAGAAAGGAAAAAATATTTTCACATAAGAATCTAGAATTCATGTTGAAAGACCTTTCAAAACTTTGTGTAGTTTGATGTCATGAGAGAAAATGATTGTTTGGAACTAATCTTTGTGTGGTTCTAGCATTGAGAGACTATGACACGCTATACCTTTGATGATATCCCAATCTTCTTCGGAAACCTAGAAGAAGATGTTGATGATTTTCTTGTTGATTTTAGAATGGTTTGTCGTATCCTTGGTAAAAGGGATGACATTGAAAAAGGGGATTTTCTATTGCTATGCAATAGAGGCAACGCTGAGCAATGGTTTTGGAGTATGTCTTCTCAGATTGAAGATGGGTATACCCAAATTTCCAAAGCTTTGAAGACCAGATTCACTAAATTTCCAACAACGGAGAAAGCATGGGCTTCATTAGGGAGACCTTAACAACATGGTGAACACTACTATGCTTATGAGGATATTTTTTCTGGTCAATGGGGAGGATATGGGTTTAGTTCTACATTTCCAGATTATGTTAAAATGGAGCAATTTATTTCGGGTTTGTCTCCTTTCCTAAAGACTAAGGTTACTTGTAGTGGACCCTCTACCTTTGAAGAAGCGGTCACTATTGCCCGAAGGAAGTTTCACAAGTACTTCTACATCAAAAATGGTTTACATCATGCTGGAAGAACCAACCGTCATGAAAGTGTTTCTATCAAGGAGTCATCTCCTTTGCCATACTTGTCTCCTTCTACTCCAACAAATGTTGAAGAAGTTACTTACATGCCAACTGATTATTCAAGTGCTAAAGTGTGTGGCCAAGATTCAAATGTGGAATCTCTTTCTTCTACCTTTATCACAAGCATGCAAAAATCGACACAAGATATCTCAAATGGCATTGATGTTTCAATAATGGATACATCCAACCTTTTGGCAGAGGATCAATTTCTAGTCTGAGCAGACGAAGCTTTTGTGCAACATGACTCTATGGAGAATGAAGACCTTGAAGGTAACCTTGATCTTATGAATGTTATGAGAGTGTATCTTGTCTCAACGAAGAGAGTGAAGAAGAAGATGAAATCATAGGTGGGGAGATCATAGAACATATTGATCATAAAGAGATGATTGTGTACATGGAATGCCAACTCCAAAACAAAGTAGAAGAGTGTGAGTTGAATCCATGTGAGGATAATCTTCAAGAAGTGTTTGAGGATGTTGAAAAGCATTGGTATGACCCATGTATGTTAAGCATGGAGGAACCTATCATGCAAGAAGCCAATGTCTTCACAAAATCAGATAGTAATCCATCAACCTTTGAGGTGGTACAATGTGAGGAGTTACAACCTTGCCAAAGGGGGGGGGGCTTAGAAGGGGATGAAGAACATGGCAGAGTAGTAAAAAATAAAATCATAAAAGGAAACTGTCAGAAGGGTATCATTCTCTCCAATGGTGTTTTAGTGGGTGGCTCTCCATTCATGGGACAATCTCTTAGCAAGAAAATCCAATCTTTTGAAGCCCCAATCATCTTCACATTGGGTTTCATCTCTTCAAAGTCAACTTCTCCTCTCTTCACATATACCTTTCATCGAGGGCACCATACCTTCTTAAGTGGAAGAGGACATGAATACTTGGTGATGAACGGATGTTTCCAAACCTTCTTCATTTGGTTCTTTGGTGTATGGAGGTCGCACATTGTGATGCTTCTGGTCTTCATTATAGATGAAAAACTTGTTGATTGCTATATGTGGATATTTCATCAATCAGTTCTCTTCCAATGTGCTGGAAGCAATAGAAACCTTCATCTATTATCTACTTATGTAATAAACTATTTGCAATATCTTCCAATAGAAGTTGGAAGCATGGATCAAGCTTTCCTAAATCATGAAGGTCATAGAATTTTCTACTTGATGAGCCTACCCAGGTTGAATGAATTTTATGAGGTATAGTTTAGGAATTTGCTCATACAAGCTCTTGAAGCTCGTAGCAGATACATCAACTTTACACGGGAGGAAGAGCAACCAATCTTTTATATCACATTCATAGTGATAGATGCAATGATGGGCAACAATAAAATCTACAAGTTTCTTCGACCAAAATCAGTAAGTGATTCCATACCATACATCTCTCTTTGGGAAAGATATTTCAAGATCTTTGATCCTGAGGGGTGCTTATGGAAACTTTCTCAATGGAGGAGGTTTACTCAATCACTTCATTACATCCTACTATTGGCTCTGAGAAGCTTTCATATCACACAAGGTTTCTTAATCATACAAAAAAGGTTCTTCAAAGATGAGAGCAGACAAAGATAGACGTTACACAATCTACATGTTGTATGGTCAGATAAATGGTACATCAATGTACCATTATCTAAGGGGGGGGGCTAATGATAGCCGTTTTTTGGCTTTCCATAATTGCCATAGTAAGCTACCTCACCCTATCAAATCACTCAAACATTTTGGTTATCCCTACCATTTCACTTTACATAGGCGTATGTGAGTTAGGGGACTTTCCCAATATTTTCTTAAAAACCCTTAATTAGCTAGTCACTGGGCTAGTTGAGCCAAAAAAATAAAAAAAATAAAAATTATAAGTATATTATGGCCCATTTGTGTGTAAATATTTCATTGTATATAGGGCCTAAATAAAAGGATTTTTCATAATTATTTTGGTATTAATTTAAATATTTCTACCTATGGTGTGTTATTTATGCTATGTACATTGACTCACCATTACCATATTTTTTCTTACCATTTTGCATACTCTTTATTCCATATAAAAATAATTTCATGCAAGCTTCTTTTATTTTTGGTGTAACTCCTTCCCAACAAAAATCCAAAAAAACTAGTTTTATTTATGTGTATATTTTTTCACTATTGTGATTTTTCCTTCCTACATCTATTCTCTTTTACTCTCATAAAATAGAACACCAAAAATATTCATCTTTTTATGGTAGACTTATAATGAGAGAGATTTATTTTGACCCCTTTATATTTTTTCCACCTATATTATTTATATTTGACATGTACATATTTTTTTAGACCCCTCAATATTTGATTTTCTTAGTTATACTATTCACTTATATCATGATCTCAACAATATCTTCAATTATAGACCTACCAAATAAGGTCAAGGGTATGTGGCATGCATGCATGCACCATGGGGAGCTCACTCTTGGAGGTATTCAAAAGATTCATCCAAAGAAGGACCTCACAAGGACCTTGTGTAGTGGAAAAAACAGTCGGTTTTGCTGAATTTTTAAAGATCACATGCTCCCCGAATTTGAAAACGTGATACCAGCAAACGTTGTAGCTCGTGAGCTGAACTTTCACCTCAATTTTTTTCATATTTTTTTCAGCTACGAGCTATGAGCTATGATTTTATTCGTGGACCCCAGTTTGTCCATGCTATGCAGCCACACTCCCTCTTCCACTTTATCATTTTCCTCTTTCATACACACTCCTCCCTCTCCTTCCCACTCCCAAACCTGCAACTCCCATGTCCTAATTCACCCTCTTCACCATTGCCACATCTCTCACACCTCCATAGCCTTCATCCTCCATTTCTACACCCTATGTGTCCCCCTTTCTCTCTACATATATGTCCATATTACCATACTCTCTTCAGCTTTGTAAAGAACTTCAAAAAATCAGCAAAAATCCAAGGATAACCTCTGCAAATGAAGGCTTTTATCATGAATTTTCCAAGGTTTGAAGATAACCTAGCTTCGTCGACACGCACTACTTCGCCATGCTGACCGCTTCTTCTACCGGTGCTGTAAAGAGGTGAATGTCAACTTCTCCAAAGCTTCAACTTCTCTTTACAAGCTCATCCCTTCTCTAACTTTTCTCATCATATATCTCACCATTTGGTGAATGATTTTGTAAATATTTTTTAGTGATAATTACTAACTACTAACCACTAACCTTATTGTAAAATGCACCCTCTACTAGAGTAGGCACTCCCAAATTATTCACTCAATCCTCTCTCCTTTCATTCTCAATAATTCTCTTCCCTTGAGCCCACATCCATGTGACTCAAAGGACAAGGGAGACCCACCCTCATTAAAAAAAATAAAAATATGCATAATCTTTTATTCCTTCAAATAAACTTGATTAGGCCTAATCCAAATCGGGGCTTCTAAAACCTATAAATAGAGCCCTTCTCTCCCTTGTAAATCATCACATGATCACACTACACCACGTCATTCTCAACACATAACACATCACTCTTCAAGCCTAGTTGTGTAGAGTGTGTGCATCGTGAGTGCTCTATTCCATCATTACACATAGGTGCATGGAGAAGCTTGAAGTTAGTTATGCCATCTAGAGGAGTGGAGTGTATGCCATACTCTTCACCACACTTGTAGCCTACTCTTGTGCATAAATAAGATTTATAGTTTTGGGTGAAATTGTATGCTACAACTACGACTGTTCTCTCCAAATTGACTTGATAAATTGGCTCATCAGGTGGTTGAAGGTATATTGTCCTTGAAGTTTGTTGTGCCATTTCATGCTTGGTGGTTTGAGGGATTGTTGAATTGTTTGCCTAAAAGGTCAATTGTAAGAGGGTTCTCGGTGAGAGGGCTCCCGTGACCCGAAGACAATTTGTGTATTGGCAACAAGGTCAAGTTTTTTGTATTCTCTCTATTTCTCATCAAGATTTGTGTGCATCTAGTCTTTAAGGCTAATACTGAGTTGCTCAAGTTGATTTGTGCGCTTTACCTCTCTCTGGCGTGGTGAATGTTTGTGTTTGGTGTGTGTGGCTATCTTGCATTGCCCTCTCTTTGTGCGTTTTAGTACAAGGAGATATCACGTGCGTCCTAGTTTGAATCTACAACTAGGTGGTGCCCCTTTTCTTCTTTGGTTTCTGACTGTGGGTTGTTGTTGTCTCTGATTGTGCTTGCCCCAACCTCAGTTGAGCAGCACGGAAGCCTTGAAGGGTGTTTAGAGGCCACTCTTCTTGTTGCCCGCCCCGGACCGCCTCAATAGATAGGACATTGATGGAAAAAAGTGAGAGAGATTAATGATGGGAGCATAACTTTGAAATCAGCTCCTATAGAGTAAGTCTAGTTAGAGAATTTACCTCCACATATGGACATTGATATACAATCCTTGTATGGGGATTGCGGTTCTGAAGCATCAATAATGTCTAATCCATTGACTCTAAAAACAACTACCCTCTTACTTAGGAGACAACGAAGATGAGTCCATAGTGTGCAAAACCACTTAGGTAAAAAAGTGAAATAGCCCCTGGAGGAAGAGAACATCAATTCAATCATGTCAACATCCATTCCTCTTACCTTGGAAGAATTGTTAAAAATTAGACCATATTTATGAAATGATTTACAAAAACCTTTAGAGAAGGTGGGGATAACAGGGCCAATCGCAAATTGGGTGAATTGAAACATGAATTGAAGAAAAAGGAGATTAGATATGTCTCTATGAACAAAGTTGGAGAATACTACGAGGGGGAAGAAGGAAACACAACCCTTCTCGTGAGATATACTAATATAGAAACCATGACAATACTGGACAGTGGGGCATGCATAACCATAGCCACAAAAGTAGTATGGGAATCATGGGAAAACCCAGCCATTAGACAACTCGAGTGAAATTACAATTGGTGGATGGACATATATAGAAACCCCTAGGACTACTTGAAAAACTGATAGTTAGTTTCTATTGAATCGACTATCAACATACTTTTGCGATAGTGGACTTTGGAAAGAAACTTAATTATGAAATCATCTTGGGAATGCCATTCATGCGTTAAGTACAACTAATTCAAGATTGGGAAAACAATTACAAGATTAATCACAAGGTTTGATTTGAAAGATTACACGTATAGAGATGTTATGAAAACACCCATTCAACAATCTGACTCAGCCTCTTCAGCTGAATCAAAGCTTCCATCTTGGTTAAACAAAGACACACCTATTTGGATGTGTGGAGCCTCCAAAAATGGGAGTTTAAAACAAGAAGAATGTATCTTAGAAAGGGATTGCAAAGATGAAGCATACATATTTGAACCCTTTTTAGAGCATTTTTTTGAGCCATATGAACGGACTCAAATTTTGACAACAATGGATGTGTGTGTGAATACGTCTATGACTACTCAATTTTGCAATGAGAATGGTTATGACATAATTCCCATGAAAATGATCTCAACTCTTCAAATTGAAGATGAAGCACAAGAACCCAAGGACCTACTAAAAGCTCCACAAGTCTTTTTAGACCTCTATTACGATGCTACTGATGAGTTTGAAGAACATTCAACTACATCCGATGATTCTGGATTAAAAAAAGAACATGATAGAGCCTAACTACTCCTAAAAGGAGGAGAGGCCAAACCAAAAACCAAGAAGACAAAAATGGTATAGAGGGAAAAGAAAAACAAAAAACTTGAAATCTAAACCTATGCCATCAGTTTCTAGCAAAATAGAGTTTCTGATGCGAATAGACGCACATCATTGTGTCAAAGACAAAATCACGGGTAGATATCCTTCAAAAAACAAGCAAGGAACATCAAAAACATCAAGGAAAATGAGAAAGGAAACTCACTCAAAACCTAAGCACCAGGATGATGAATCATCCATGACACAGGTTGAGAAAAAGAAAAAATAGCAAGAGCTGAAGAAAACTCTAAAGGAGGTGTATACCATTGAAATGGAAACAACCAAGAAAGAGAGTCAAGATGTAATGAGTGTTCCATCCCATTAGAAGAAATATACTCTCCAAGATCAAAAGATCATAGTGGAACAGCCTGTAAGGGAACTAAGAAAGTAGGGTGAGTCCTATGAAGGACCTTAAAATGCAAAGAAAATAGATTTAGTTGAACCAGAAGAAGATCCCAGACCTTCCCACATTGTGAATGGCCTGACTGAAGAAGAAGAATATCTTTTGCTAAGCTTACCGAAAGAATAGTGAGATATCTTTGCTTGGTCTTATAAAGATCTTAAGGGTGTAGATCCAAAAATTCTTCAACATACCATACCTATGAGAGATGATGCAAAACCAACTAGACAACGGTCATGTACTTATAATGAAACATTTGCCAAAAAGATCAAAGAAGAGATAGAAAAGCTCAAGGAAGTCAAATTCATTTATGAAACTGAACACACAGATTGTGTGTCTCCAATTGTGGTGATACCCAAGAAAAATGGAAAATTAAGACTATGTGCCAATCTCAAAAAATCGAATGCAGCCACCGTTAGAGATAACTACCCTCTTCCAACCACCGAGCATGTTTTAGAAACAAGTTGTAGGAAAAGAAGCTTACAAGTTTTTAGACGGCTTTTTGGGGTACAATCATTTTTTGATTGATCCAAAAGATCAGCATAAAAATGCCTTTGCAACTGAAAGGGGTATTTTTGCCTATAGGGTTATGCCTTTTGGGCTAACTAATGCTCCTGTCGCCTTTCAAAGTTTGATGAGCCATGCTTTCAAAGAATATCTTAGAAATTTGTTGGAAATATATATGGATGATGTATGTGATGTATGTGTACATTCATTGATCCGGCTGATCACTTTCAACATCTCCAAAAGGTCTTCCAAAAATGTAGACTTTATAGGATTTTCTTAAATCCTGAAAAGTGCACATTTATGGGCAGACAAGGAAAAATTCTTGGACATATAGTGTCTCAAAATGGCATAGCAATCAATATGGATAAAATTCATGTTATTGATGAATTGCCTAGACCGACAATAGTGAAAGGGGTTCATGCTTTCATGGACATTATGGATATTATAGAAAATTCATTTATATGTATGTTATAATTGTGAAACCCATGTATGGCTTGGTTACACTCTTTGTATGGATTGATGAGTATGAATAGTCCTTCGTGAAGCTTAAACAAGCTGTCACTACAGGCCCAATATTGAAAGCTCTAGATTGGAATAAGATATTCCATGTACATGTTGATGCTTTCAATTTTTCCATTGGGTGTATATTAGCTCAGCCACAAGGAGAGAGAAAATTTGATTTTCTCATTTCCTATGCTAGTAGACCATTGAATGTGTCAGAGAAAAACTATACAACCACCAAAAGAGAGGATCACCAAGATTTATGGTCAACAAGCCATGAAAACACAGGGAGAATAGTGAGATGGTTCATCATTCTTTTTGAATTTGATTTCACTGTAATTGTAAATAAGGGCACCACATCCCAAAGATAATATTATTTATCAAGGATTATTTCAAGAGAACCACCAAAAGGGGTACATGATTATCTAACGGATGCATATGTATTCTCCATGAAAATAAAACCCGTTGGTCAGAAACTATGTTTTCATTGATGACTATAGGTGGATTCTCAAATATCACTTCCTATCACACCAGGAATAATTGGACAATTGGCTATGTATCAATTACTAGCTGAAAGGCTATACAAAATAAATCAAGATGGAATATTGCTTTTGTGTATTAATCTTGAGTAGAAAACCGAATACCTAAATCAAGCACACATTACCATAGTAGGAATTCACCTTGCGGAAAACCAAACTATGCAATGCATCCTGAGACTTGGAGTATTTTGGCCAACCATGAGGAGTGAGCTTTTACTGCGTTTTTTGACAAGATCTAAGAATTACTGGACATTTTGGGCTCATATTTCAAATGTGACATGAGATAGATGTGTACAAGTGATGGGTGAAGCATGATGATGATTTTGAAGTCAATTTTGCAAAAAAAAAGTAAATAATCTGGATTATTTACAGTAGTTGAATTTAATGCTTGAAATGATAATTTTATGACCTACATCTAAAACAAGAGTTAAAATGAGTTTGGTAAGATTTGGTCATGTCGGCATCACTTTGTGCTCTTGTAGATTCTGAAATCACCAGTTTTTATTACCACTTGGTGTGTAGAGATGTTTGGTCACTATTGAAGCCATGGATTTGTCTACTACATAGTCCTAATGCTTCTCATCCAATTTGGGATCATTCGGAGTCAGTTTGACTCCATATGTCAAAATTGACGCATTGTAGTCTGTGAAGTGCTTCCTGATGTTACAGGGATTTCCTTGACTATTTTCTTGAAACCATCTAGGTACACTGTTTATAAACCTTGTCTATATGCTTTGCGTGGAGTCCAAATTCAATTTTGGCATGTGGAAAAACCCTAGATTATTTACTTGGGGACCCCCTCGAACCCTGCCAAATGGTCATCTAATGATATGGAAGTGTTCGAATATCTAGGGACATGCTACAGTTCAAATGTTGTGCAATTTGATTTAGGTGCCAAGCCACTATGGTCATTTTTGTGTTCTAGGAGTCTGTACACAACAGGGATTCTAGGATTTTTTCGGGACCTATACCTGCACCGGATTGCATAGAAATGTTCTTTGATGAGTTTAGAACTTACCCCTCATGTCTCCTATGAAACAATACTGAAAATGGGTGACTGTGGACTTAAAAAATCGCACACGAAGAAGGTCCAGAGCTCTCTTCTCCAAGAATGACTACTACTAGAAATGAGGTTATTTTAGGCTACCTAAGATATCTATACTAGGACTTCCCAAACTACTTTTCCCCAGATTCCCTTGTTAGTACTAATAAGCCATGAAATCTACATTAGACTAAAAAAATTCCTCAATTGGACTCTGTTAGCTCATTCTATGAGAATTTACAAAAACAAGCCATGGCGATCAGATTTAGGTCTCCCGCTTTCGTTTGTAGTTTTGATCAATAATTTTTGTGCATGTTTGTCTTGTCCTCCTAATCATTAGCATACTTTCAGTTCCTCCATTTGATCTCATTTGCTATTTATTATTAATTTTTGACCTGTTTTTTAAGAAAATCAAGGAAAATATTAAAATGTACTAAAAAAGAAAATTGAAAGATCAACAATTTAAAAAATACACTAAAAATTACTATTTTATTACTTTTTGGTGGATTTCTTCACTTTTTAGCTCTAATATCAAGAAAAATTAATAAAAATAAACCAAAAGGACTATTTTTTAATATGTTTTTTGATAGTGTGTACAATATTTTCACTCATCGAGGAGATTTTATCAGCTAAAATTTCCATATTGATGATTTTTAAGGGCATTATTAGGTAATTTTGCAAAAATCCACATGTTAATATCCAACTTTCTTTTCCCTCTTCAAACATTTCCCTTAATTAATGAAGTTTCCTTCCATCCCTCCTAGATGGAGTACTCTGGGACGACTATGTACATGGGTTGAACAATTGTGTCTATGTATAGCCGTGGTTGTCTCTACCATGCTTTGAAGATCAATGCAATCAAATCAGTATGCGGTGCAAGAGTTGGGTCTTGAGTAGTTAACTCAAGGGTTTTTGTGGTCGAGGTATCTTGTTGATGTTTTCTAAATAGAAAAATTTGTAATCTATGTGCTCTTTGCCTTATTGTATTGTCTTGATGCTTTGGGACACCGATTTCTCGAGCTTTGGGTAACAATAATGACGGTTGTTGAGATTTATCTCTCCATTAGTATTTTGGTTTTTGGTTGACGAATTGTTGTGGTGAAGTTTTTTTAGATTTATCTTTTCCACTGATTCATCAGCTTTATAGTTTGTGGAGAAGATAAAGGATCCTTTGGTTTTCAAACCCATCTAGTGCTAGTTTCGCTCCTGAAAGATGTTTTTCTGAGTTGTTAGATGTGAAACTTCCTTCAATATGGTAGATGAGTTTTTCGGCACCCAAATTTGAGACGGATTGTCCTTGAGTTGTGCTTTTGGTACCCAAATCTATCTGACTCCTTGCATGTTTCTTGTAGCATTTGCTTTTCTAGAGGCTGGCATAGATTGATTATTCCCTAGTTTCGTTTGTGAGCGACCTCTTTTCCATTCCTCTTTGCTCGGTGCAATTGGAAGTAAGAGTTGTCCTCCTTTAAGTGATAGCTTGAGTTGATTGGTGTGGAAATCTAGTACTGCCTTGTATGTCCGAATCCATTCGATTCAAGGAATCATCATTTCATTCATATGTTCATTTGGTATGCATATCAATTGATGAGGGCATGAAAATCCATTTACTACTACATTCAAGTTGACCACTCCCAATGCCGGTGTTGGTTTTTTGTTGCATCCTTGATAGCAGATACTCCCAATGCTAAAGACTGATTCATAGCTTTCTTGTAAGGGAATAATTGACTCCATTCATTTGAGTGACGGTATCTACTAATGCATTTTTGCTATGATTGTTCAATTGTATTCTGATGCGGAGGTCAATTCTATCCAACCATTCATCATCCATTGATACTGCATCATTTTGTGACTCCCATAATCTTTTATCTAATTCAGAAGTGTTGATGGGAATAAGTGTTTGTTGATTCCTGAAAGCAGATTTCCTCTTGAGTACTCAAAGTCGACCTTCCTCTTGCTTCATCAACAACCTACTATCATTTGTTCTTTCTCTGTTTTGCTGCATGCATTTTTTCTAGCAAATCATTGGTTAGTGGAAAATGATATTTTTTAAGCAACATCCACTAATCCAGTTAGCCATTGGCTCACCATCTATAGTGGACAACTTAACTTCTCCACTTAGAGATACATCTTCAATGACAAACGGTCCATTTCTCTTTTTCTTGAACTTGGGAATATATTGCTTAAGGGAATAGAATAAAACTAGGTCCCCTTTTTTGAAGATTTTTGTGACTAGATGTGAATCAAAAAATTGTTTTTGCTTCCATTTTTGTGCATAGATATGAGCTACAGCTGCTAGACTTTGCTCATCAAGATTTTCTAAATCTTTAAGCCTCTTTGAAAATTCATGTCCTGTCCAATCAAGATATTTAGCTACCCTTAGTGTTGATAATATAAATTCCATTGGTAGTATGGCAGCAAGACTATAAACAAGATTAAAGGGTATAGTATTTAAAGTTGTCTTGAATGAAATGCTATAAGCCCATAGAGCAGCACGTAGATTCATTTCCCGATCAGTTCGTCCTGAACTAACCACATTAGTCATTACCTAGCTAGGAATTTTATACATGCGCTCAACTTGTCCATTCCCTTGTGGATGATATAGAGCGGATTGCTTATGGATGACCATAAATTCATTCAGTAGATACTCAATTACCTCATTGAGGAAATGAGTTGACCTATCATTGACAATTTCTATTGGAAGTCCATATCGTGAATACATTCTCATACAAGAATGCAGTTGTGGTTCTAACATCATTCTTCCTAGTTGCCTTAGCCTCTACCCACTTGGTCAAATAGTCCATAGCTACAATTAGATATTGAGCTTGAGGTCTATAACGAGGTGGTTGTATTGGTATGACAAAATCTATGCCCCATTTTGCAAAAGCTCTAGACCCCATCATTGGTAATCTAACAGGACATAAAAGTGTCCTTTCAGGGATTTGGAAAAACAAAATCCAAAACCATAGTAGATCCACTCATTTTGAAAAATCCTTTCATGAGCTTATAGTTTAAGAACTACTACATATGGAAAAAATGAGAAATTTGTAATTTTTCTCATCCCTTGGTCACTACAAGCCTCCAAAGTTGATGGACCAATGCATTTTGCCCAAAACAACAATTTCTTACGGTTGATTGAATATAAATAAGAGAGGGGATTTTTGTAGGACATGAGATAAAATCCCGTGTTAACTTCAATGGGTTGGTGATCAAAACATATGGTTTCTTTTACCTCACAAAAAAAATTTTGGGCAAAAAAAATAGGTACAAAAACGTTGCATTTTTGCCATTCTGCGGACCTATCATTAAAGTTTCTATAGTCATGCTCAATACAGATACTATATACATGTTTTATTAGTTTTCTTTGGGCCTTTGGATTCAAAAGGAGCCATAGAGCATGTCAAAAGGATAATGGATCTCTTACTAAGTGAAACCTTGGGAGCAATGATAAAGTGCTAAATATAGCAAACATGAAAAAGCTGGGTTTAGAATTATGACCTCTAGAAGCCCATAGAAACTAATCAATATCTATCCAAGTTTGTAGTCTATGATTATATATGGTTACTACCTACAAAATACACACAATTGGCCTAAAAACTAGCAATATTGAGAAAGTTATACTTGCTACTCTAAAATGTATCGTATTATTCAACAATCAGAAAACTCAACCATCATCATATACTATGCTATATAGCATATTAGGTCCCCCAAAACTCAAGGAAGATTAGCTTTATGTTATACATTACACTTACACAAACAAAATTGAATTTGGATGTCAAGAAAGCCACCAAAAAAATCATAAAAGTGCTAATTTTGGCCAAAAAATAGCATTATGCAAGTCTTGTAAGTTGGTCATAACTTTCAATTTTGACACTTAGCTCTCCCTAAAAGCATTAAAAAATGTTGAGAACTATGAAGGCCTAACCACTAGCCATCTAAACCTCACAAACATGAAGTTTAGAGTGGTATAGTTGCCAAAAATTGGAAAAAAGCCAAAAACAGGACCCGTTTTTTCACACAGTTTAGGTTCAAAAATGTTGTGCAAGAGTAAGGTTAATGGTGAGATCGATACTCCAAAAAAGATGTCAAGTTTTTCTCAGCTCACAAGGAAAATTTCAGGATATATAGCACCTAGAACTTCATTTTCATACTCTTCAAATAATTCAAGAAAAATGGTCACTTAACAGGACACAAAAGTGTCCAAGGACATAAAAGTGTCCTATTACCATTCTAGTGTTAATTAAAGGCATGCTATCTACCCTTGGCATTTTTTCTTGCTGGCATGCATCAAATCTTCGAACATATTCTTTGCCACTTGCAAAAAGTGTTGGACACCATAAGCATGCCATTGTAATTTCTGTAGCGGGGGTTTCACTAGAAAAGTGACCTCCAGCTAATCCTGCATGCCCTTGTTCTAGAGTGGATATATATTCGTCTTCATTTGCACAGAGATGAAAATGTCAATCCTTTCCTCTCTGATACAACTAGTTTCCAATAAGAGCATAGTCTCTTGCTTAAATTTCAATAGCTCTTTGGCGGTGTTTACTCATATCCTCCGAAAATGTTCTCCTTGGTAAGTAAGTAACTATATACTTACTCCACTTAGGAGCAAGTGAGATTTGAAATAATGCCACATGAGGTATGGGTGTTTTTTCCTCGCATTGAAGACAGTCTTTCATAAATGAGCGAACATCAATCCTCATGGTTGGCCAAAATATTCCAAGCCTCAGGATCTGTTGCATAGTTTGGTCTTCCGCAAAGTGAAGTCCTACTATGGTAATGTGTGCTTGATTTAGGTATTGGGTTTTCTCCTTAGGATTAATACACAAAAGAAGTATTCCATCTCGATTTATTTTGTATAGCCTTCCAGCTAGTAATTGATACATAACAAACTTTCCAATTGATCTTGGTGTAATAGGAAGCGATATTTGAGAATCCACTTGAGCTATAGTCATCAATGAAACCATAGTTTCTGACCACCGGGGTATCATTTCCATGGAGAATAGATATGAATCTGGTAGATCATCATCTACCCCTTTTGGTGGTTCTCCTGAAATAATCGCTGATAAATGATTTGCTCTTTGGGGTGTGGTGCCCTTGTTTACAACTACAATGAAATCAAATTCCAAAAGAATGATTAACCATCTCACTATTCTCCCTGTGTTGCATGGCGTGTTGACCAAATAAAATAAAGCTTGGTGGTCCACAAAGAGCACAAACTGTTAGCTAATAGGTAATGTTTATACTTTTTTATGGCATAGATCATCCCTAATCCTTCTCTTTTGGTGGTTGTATAGTTTTTCTCTACCACATTCAATTGTCTACCTACATAGAAAAATGAGAAAATACATTTTTCCATCTCTTGATCGAGCTTATAATATACACCCAATGGAAAAATTGCAAGCATCAACATGTACATGAAATATCTTAGTACAATCTAGTGCTTTCAATATTGAGGCTGTAGTGAGAGCTTGTTTAAGCTTCATGAAGGATTATTCACAGTCATTAGTCTATACAAAGAGTGTAATCAGGCCATACATGGGTTTTGTAATTATATCATACATATAAATGAATTGTCTATAATATCCATAATGTCCCATGAAAACCTGAATCCCTTTAACTGTTGTCAGTCTAGGCAATTCAGCAATAGCATGAATTTTATTAATATCGATCACTATGCCATTTTTAGAAACTATATGTCTAAGAATTTTTCCTTGTCTGCCCATAAATGTGTACTTTTCAGGATTGAAGAAAATCCTATAAAGTCTACATTTTTGGAAGACCTTTTTGAGATATTCAAAGTGATCCGCTGGATCAATGAATGTACACATAAATCATCCATATATACTTCCAAGAAATTTCTAAGATATTCTTTAAAAGCACGGCTCATCAAACTTTAAAAGGTGATAGGAGGATTAGTTAGCCCAAAAGGCATAATCCTGTAGGCAAAAATACCCCATTCAGTTGCAAAGGCAGTTTTATGCTGATCTTTTGGATCAACCAAAAGTTGATTGTATCCCAAAAAGACGTCTAAAAATCTATAAGCTTCTTTTCCTACAACTCGCTTCTAAAACATTCTTGGTGATTGGAAGAGGGTAGTTATCTCTAATGGTGTCTTCATTCAGTTTTTTGAGATTGACACATACTCTTAATTTTCTATTTTTCTTGGGTACCACCACAATTGGAGACACCCAATTTTTGTGTTCAATTTCATAACTGAATTCAGCTTCCTTGAGCTTCTCTTTCTCTTCTTTTATCATTTTGGAAAATGTTTGATTATAATTATATGGCCGGTATCATCTCTCATAGGTATGGTGTGTTGACAAATTTTTGGATCAACACCCTTGAGATCTTTATAAGACCAAGCAAAGATACCTCGGTATTCCTTCAGTAAGCTTAGAAAAATCTCTTCTTCTTCTTCTTCAGTCAATTCCTTTGCAATATAGGCAGTTTTGGGCTCTTCTCCTGGTTCAGCAAAATCAATTTTATTTGCATTTTAAGGTCCTTATATGACTCACCCTGCGTTCTTAGTTCCCTTATAGGTTGTTCCACTATGATCTTTCGTTCTTGGAGAGTATATTTCTTGTAATGGGGATGGAACACTCATTACATCTTTACTCTCTTTCTCGGTTGTTTTCATTTCAATGGCATACACCTCCTTTAGAGTCTTCAACTCTTGATATTTTTTCTTTTGTTCAACCCGTGTTATGGATGATTCATTATCTTGGTGCTTAGGTTTTGATTAAGTTTCCTTTCTCATTTTCCTTGATTTTTTTGATGTTCCTTGCTTGTTTTTTGAAGGATATCTACTGGTGATTTTGTCCTTGACACAATCATGTGCATCTATCCGCATCAAAAATTGTGTTCTGCTAGAAATTGATGGCATAGGTCTAGATTTCATGTTTTTTGTTTCTCTTTTTCCTTTATACCATTTCTATCTTCTTGGCTTTTGGTTTGGAAAGTCAAAAAACTTTTGCTCTCCTCCTTTTAGGAGTAGTTGGGGAACTCTCACATGCTCTTTTTTTAATCTAGAATCATTGGATGTAGCTGAATATTCTTCAAACTCATCAGTAGCATCATAATAGAGGTCTAAACATACCTGTTGAGCTTTCAATAAGTCCTTGCGTTCCTGAACTTCATCTTCAATTTGAAAGGTTGAGATTACTTCTATGAGAATTATGTCATAGCCATCCTCATTACAAAATTGAGTAGGCATAGAGGTATTCACACACACATCCATTGTTGCCAAAATTTGAATCCATTCGTATGGATCAAAATTTGAGTCCATTCGTATGGATCAAACAAATACTCCAAAAAGGGTCCATGTATATATGCTTCATCTATACAATCCCTTTCTAATATACATTCTTCTCATTTTAAACTCCCATTTTTTGAGTCTCCACACATCCAAATAGGTGTGTCTTTGTTCAACCAAGATGGAAGCTTTGATTCAACTAAAGAGACCGAGTAAGATTCTTAAACTGGTGTTTTCATTACATCTCTATAAGTGTGATCTTTCAAATTAACCCTTGTGATTGATCCTACTTGCTTCAAGTACAGGTGATTGTTTCTCCAATCTTAAATTAGTTGTGCTTGATGCATGAATGACCTTCCCAAGATGATTTCATAATTAAGTTTCTTTCCAAAGTCCACTATCAAAAAAGTATGTTGATAACCAATTCCACATGAACTAACTATCACATTCTCAAGTAGTCCTTGGGGTTTTTCTATGTGTCCGTCTGCCAATTGTAATTTCATTTGAGCTGTCTAAAGGCTGGTTTTCCCCATGATTCCTATATTTCTTTTGTGGCTATGGCTATGCCGGCCCCACTGTCCAGTATTGCCATGGTTTCTACATCATTATATCTCACTGAAAGAGTTGTATTTCCTTCTTCCCCCTCGTAGTATTCGCCAACTTTGTTCATAGGGACGGATCTAACCTCCTTGTTCTCCAATTCATGTTTCAATTTACCCAATTTTTTTGCGATTAGCCTTGTTATCCTCACCTTTTCTAGAGTTTTTTGTAAATCATTCCATAAATATGGTATGATTTTTAACATCTCTCCCAAGGTAAGAATACATTGAATGGGTGTTGACATGATTGAATGGATTTTCTCTACCTCCAAGGTCTATTGCTCTCTTTTTACCTGAGTGGTTTTGCACACTATGGACTCATCTTTGTTGTCTCCTAAGTAAGAGGGTAGAGTTTTTAATCAATGGCTTAGACATTCCTGATGCTTAAGAACCACAATCCCTATACAAGGATTGTATATCCATGTCCATACCAGAAGGTAGTGATAGCCGTTTTTCGGCTTTCCATAATTGCCATAGTAAGCTACCTCACCCTATCAAATCACTCAAACATTTTGGTTATCCCTACCATTTCATTGTACATAGGCGTGTGTGAGTTAGAGACTTTCTCCATATTTTCTTAAAAACCCTCAATTAGCTAGTCACTGGGCTAGTTGAGCCAAAAATAAAAAATAAAAAATAAAAAATATAAGTATATTATGGCCCATTTGTGTGTAAATATTTTATTGTATATAGGGCCTAAATAAAATGATTTTTTATAATTATTTTGATATTTATTTAAATATTTATACTTAGGTGTGCGTTTGAGTACAAGGAGATATCACGTGCGTCCTAGTTCGCATCTACGACTAGGTGGTGCCCCATTTCTTGTTTGGTTTCTGGCTATGGGTTATTGTTGTCTTTGATTGTGCTTGCCCTAGCCCCAATTGAGCAGCACGGGAGCCTCGAAGGGTGTTTAGAGGCCGCTCTTCTTGTTGCCCGCCCCGGACCGCCTCAAATTGGTGCCCGCACGGAGGACTAACTTTGTGCTTATTGTTGTTGTATTGCATGAATGCTTGAATTTTAGCATAATCAAGAAGATAATATGAATCATGAAAACTTGTATGAATGAGTTTAATTTCAATGCAACTAAAATTGATCTAGAATATGGTTTGGATTAGCATAACATAAGAAAGGAAAAAAAACATTTTCACATAAAAATCTAGAATTCATGTTGAAAGACCTTTCAAAACTTTGTGTAGTTAGTTGATGTCATGAGAGAAAATGATTGTTTGGAACTAATATTTGTGTGGTTCTAGCATTGAGAGACTATGACACGCTATACCTTTGATGATATCCCAATCTTCTTCGGAAATCTAGAAGAAGATGTTGATGATTTTCTTGTTGATTTTAGAATGGTTTGTCGTATCCTTGGTAAAAGGGATGACATTGAAAAAGGGGATTTTCTATTGCTATGCCTTAGAGGCAATGCTGAGCAATGGTTTTGGAGTATGTCTTCTCAGATTGAAGATGGGTATACCCAAATTTCCAAAGCTTTGAAGACCAGATTGTCTAAATTTCCAACAACGGAGAAATCATGGGCTTCATTAGGGAGACTTCAACAACATGGTGAAGACTACTATGCTTATGAGGATATTTTTTCTCGTCAATGGGGAAGATGCATGTGGATTTAGTTCTACATTTCTAGGTTATGTAAAAATGGAGCAATTTATTTCGGGTTTGTCTCCTTTCCTAAAGACTAAGGTTACTTGTAGTGGACCCTCTACCTTTGAAGAAGCGGTCACTATTTCCCGAAGGAAGTTTCACAAGTACTTCTACATCAAAAATGGTTTCCATCATGCTGGAAGAACCAACCATCATGAAAGTGTTTCTATCAAGGAGTCATCTCCTTTGCCATACCTGTCTCCTTCTACTCCGACAAATGTTGAAGAAGTTACTTACATGCCAACTGATTATTCAAGTGCTAAAGTGTGTGGCCAATATTCAAATGTGGAATCTCTTTCTTCTACCTTTATCACAAGCATGCAAAAATCGACACAAGATATCTCAAATGGCATTGATGATTCAATAATGGATACATCCAACCTTTTATCGGAGGATCAATTTCTAGTCTGAGCAGACGAAGATTTTGTGCAACATGACTCTATGGAGAATGAAGACCTTGAAGGTAACCTTGATCTTATGGAATGTTCTGAGAGTGTATCTTGTCTAAAAGAAGAGAGTGAAGAAGAAGATGAAATCATAGGTGGGGAGATCATAGACCACATTGATCATAAAGAGATGATTGTGTACATGGAATGCCAACTCCAAAACAAAGCAGAAGAGTGTGAGTTGAATCCATGTGAGGATAATCTTCAAGAAGTGTTTGAGGATGTTGAAAAGCATCGGTATGACCCATGTATATTAAGCATGGAGGAACCTATTATGCAAGAAGCCAAAGTTTTAACAAAATCAAACAGTAATCCATCAACCTTTGAGGTGGTACAATGTGAGGAGTTACAACCTTTCCAAAGGGGGGGCTTAGAAGGGGATGAAGAACGTGGGAGAGTAGTAAAAAATAAAAGCATAAAAGGAAACTGTCAGAAGGGTATCATTCTCTCCAATGGTGTTTTAGTGGGTGGCTCTTCATTTATGGGACAATCTCTTAGCAAGAAAATCCAAACTTTTGAAGCCCCAATCATCTTCGCATTGGGTTTCACCTCTTCAAATTCAACTTCTCCTTTCTTCAAATATACATTTCATCGAGGGCACCATACCTTCTTAAGTGGAAGAGGACATGAATACTTGGTGATGAACAGATGTTTCCAAACCTTCTACATTTGGTTCTTTGGTGGATGGAGGTCACACATTGTGATGCTTCTGGTCTTCATCATAGATGAAAAACTTGTTGATTGCTACATGTGGATATTTCATCAATCAGTACCAAAATCTATTCTCTTCTAATGTGTTGGAAGCAACAGAAACCTTCGTCTATTATCTACTTATGTGGTAAACTATTTGCAATATCTTCCAATAGCGGTTGGAAGCATGGATCAAGATTTCATAAATCATGAAAGTCATAGAATTTTTTACTTGATGCGCCTACCCAAGTTGAATGAATTTTATGAGCTACTATTCAAGAGTTTTCTCATACAAGCTCTTGAAGATCATAGCAGATACATCAACTTTACACAGGAGGAAGAGCAACCAATCTTTTATATCACATTCATAGTGATAGATGCAATGATGGACAACAATAGAATCTACAAGTTTCTTCAACCGAAATCAGTAAGTGATTCCATACTATACATCTCTCTTTGGGAAAGATAGTTCAAGATCTTTGATCCTGGGGGGGTGCTTATGGAAACTTTCTCGATGGAGGAGGTTTACTCCATCACTTCATTACATCCTGCTATTGGCTCTGAGAAGCTTTCATATCACAAAAGGTTTTTTAATCATACAACAAAGGTTCTTCAAAGATGAGAGCAGACAAAGACAGAAGTTACACAATCTACGTGTTGTATGATCGGATAAATGGTACATGAATGTACCATTATCTAAGGGGGGGGGGGGGGGGGGTAATGATAGCCGTTTTTCGGCTTTCCATAATTGCCATAGTAAGCTACCTCACCCTATCAAATCACTCAAACATTTTGGTTATCCCTACCATTTCACTGTACATAGACGTGTGTGAGTTAGGGACTTTCTCCATATTTTCTTAAAAACCCTCAATTAGCTAGTCACTGGACTAGTTGAGCCAAAAATAAAATAAAAAAATAAGTATATTATGGCCCATTTGTGTGTAAATATTTTATTGTATATAGGGCCTAAATAAAATGATTTTTTATAATTATCTTAGTATTTATTTAAATATTTATACTTAGGTGTGTGTTATTTATGCTATGTACATTGAATCATCATTACCATATTTTTTCTTACCATTTTGCATACTCTTTATTCCATATAAAAATAATTTCATGCAAGCTACTCTTATTTTTGGTGTAACTCCATCCCAACAAAAATCCAAAAAAACTAGTTTTATTTATGTGTATATTTTTTCACTATTGTGATTTTTTTCCTTCCTACATCTATTCCCTATTACTCTCATAAATTAGACCACCAAAATTATTCATCTTTTTATGATAGACTTATAATGAGAGAGATTTATTTTGACCCCTTTATAATTTTTCCACCTATATTATTTATATTTGACATGTACATATTTTTTTAGACCCCTCAATATTTGATTTTCTTAGTTGTACTATTCATTTATATCATGATCTCAACAATCTCTTCAATTATAGACCTACCAACTAAGGTCAAGGGTATGTGGCATGCATGCATGCACCATGGGGAGCTCACTCTTGGAGGTGTTCAAAAGAATCATCCAAAGAAAGACTTTGTGCAGTGGAAAAAGCAGTCCGTTTTGCTGAATTTTTAAAGATCACCTGCTCCCCGAATTTAAAATGGTGATACAAACAAAAGTTGTAGCTCGTGAGCTGAAATTTCACCTCAAAGTTTTTCATATTTTTTTGAGCTACGAGCTGTGAGCTATGATTTTATTCGTGGACCCCAGTTTGCCCATGCTATGCAGCTACACTTCCTCTTCCACTTTATCATTTTCCTCTTTCACACACACTCCTCCCTCTCCTTCCCACTCCCAAACCTGCAACTCCCATGTCCTAATTCACCCTCTTCACCATTGCCACATCTCTCACACCTCCATAGCCTTCATCCTCCATTTCTACACCCTATGTGTCCCCCTTTCTCTCTACATATATGTCAATATTACCATACTCTCTTCAGCTTTGTAAAGAACTTCAAAAAATCAGCAAAAATCCAAGGATAACCTCTGCAAATAAAGACTTTTATCATGAATTTTCCAAGGATTGAAGATAACATAGCTTCATCGACACGTGCTACTTCGCCATGCTGACCGCTTCTTCTACCGGTGCTGTAAAGAGGTGAATGTCAACTTCTCCAAAGCTTCAACCTCTCTTTACAAGCTCACCCCTTCTCTAACTTTTCTCATCATATATCTCACCATTTGGTGAATGATTTTGTAAATATTTTTTTAGTGATAATTACTGACTACTAACCACTAACCTTATTGTAAAATGCACCCTCTACTAGAGTAGGCCCTCCCAAATTATTCACTCAATCCCTCTCTCCTTTCATACTCAATAATTCTCTTCCCTTGAGCCCACATCCATGTGACTCAAAGGACAAGAGAGACCCACCCTCATTAAAAAAAATAAAAATATGCATAATCTTTTATTCCTTCAAATAAACTTGATTAGGCCTAATCCAAATCGGGGCTTCCAAAACCTATAAATAGAGCCCTTCTCTCCCTTGTAAATCATCACATGATCACACTACACCACACCATTCTCAGCACATAACACACCACTCTTCAAGCCTAGTTGTGTAGAGTGTGTGCATTGTGAGTGCTCTATTCCATCACTACACATAGGTGCATGGAGAAGCTTGAAGTTAGTTATGCCATCTAGAGGAGTGGAGTGATACTATACTCTGCAATCACACTTGTAGCCTACTCTTATCCATAAATAAGATTCATAGTTTTGGGTGCAATTGTATGCTGTAACTACGACTCTTCTCTCCAAATTGACTTGATAAGTTGGCTCATCAGGTGGTTGAAGGTATATTGTCCTTGAAGTTTGTTGTGCCATTTCATGCTTGGTGGTTTGAGGGCTTGTTGAATTGTTTTCCTAAAAGGTAAATTGTAAGAGGGTGCTCGGTGAGAGGGCTCCCGTGACCCTAAGACAATTTGTGTATTGGCAACAAGGTCAAGTTTTGTGTTGTCTCTCTATTTCTCATCAAGATTTGTGTGCATCTAGTCTTTAAGGCTAAGACTGAGTTGCTCAAGTTGATTTGTGCTCTTTACCTCTCTCTGGCGTGGTGAATGTTTGTGTTTGGTGTGTGTGGCTATCTTGCATTCCCCTCTCTTTGTGCGTTTGAGTACAAGGAGATATCACGTGCGTCCTAGTTCGCATCTACGACTAGGTGGTGCCTCTTTTCTTGTTTGGTTTTTGGTTGTGGGTTGTTGTTGTCTCTGATTGTGCTTGCCCCAGCCCCAGTTGAGCAGCACGGGAGCCTCGAAGGGTGTTTAGAGGCCGCTCTTCTTGTTGCCCGCTCCGAACCGCCTCAGTAGATTCCCTAGCCAGACTTCCTCTATAGGAGCTGATCTCAAAGTTATATTCCCATCCAGTCTTTCTCCACAAAGGAAATTCCATCTAAAGCACCTTCATTGTCAGGCACTATGAGTTTTGGCTCTTTAGTTTCAAGGTGGGGTACTATCACCACTTTGGATTTCTTTTTATTGGTTTCTACCCACAAGCTCCTCATGTTTTGCAATACTCTCAAGATTGGGTTTCTGTTTTGCCAGCAAATCTTGAGTAATTCTTACCAAATTTTGATAAGCTTCAAGCTTAGCTGCTTCCATATCTGGAGAAGGATAGTTTTCCATTTTTTCCCCCGTATTTTGGCCTGCTGTAAGTCCCGTTTGGAAAGCTGCATTAATTGGCTCAAAACTTTTGTCTATGAAAATTAATCCTCCAAATTTTATTTTGGTTTCCTTGATTTCACTCCCAGTTTCTTTCACTTTTTTCCGGAATAGTTTTTTGGCTTTTTTCTCAAATTTTTGTTTTTTTAATCTTTTCTCATCTCATATCTTTGATGTCTTATTTTCTTGGTCTTTTGCGATGAATTTTTAGTATTCTCTGATTCCTAAGAGGAGTTATGTTTATATTTCTTAGCTTGGGCTCTAGTTGACTGGAACAATAGGTTCACTTTCCAAAGAGCTACTAGGTATCACTTGGACTACATTCACCACTGCTTTTCCCTTGTTCATCAGACTTTTTGGACAGTCTTCAGCGAATTGTCCTCCCTTCTTGCAACATTGTGTACAAAAGGCTTTATTTGTCTTAATGTTCTTGTCAGGTTCTGGGCATTCATTTTTCCAATGATCATCTGCACCCAAATTATGACAGTTTCCAGTCTTTGGCTTAATCACGGGTCTTACCATTGAAGGTCTAACACCTTGATTAGCTACAAAGTACATCAGTGTAAGCTCTAGTGTAGCATAAGTCACAAGCTCTTTGATTGAAGGTGGATGTGAATTATACCACTCTCCTTCTACCATTTACTGTAGATGAACTAGGCTCAACATAAGGTGTAGCAGGCACTAGTATTTGTTCATCTATGACTCGTTCTAAATGCATGTACTTTTTAGGTACTACATTATGTCCACGAAATGGAGGTTGTTGACATAACTGGTTGTGGTCTTTCCATACCCATCGGTGGTCTTTGTGTTGGGGCTATATTAGGCTGATATATGTAAATGGGTTGTCCTTGTGGTCTCATAGACACATATTGAACATTTCCATCGTACTTTGGTCGGTAATAGCACTCATTGGTCTCATGGTTTGTCCATTTACCCTCAATAGTACACCATTTTTGCGGCCTACTTGGTTGTCCCTGTTGAGGTATCCCTTGCCCAGCTCCTCACATATGAGCTTTCTGCATAGGATCTTTCTCATAGGAGCTCCTATGAGAGGACCTTTCCTAGGTCCTCTCATAGGAGCTTTTTGCATATTATTCATCATTTTGAGCATGTCTTCTATGGCTATATTGGTTTTGTGGATGTTGTTTTCTCACTACGAGTATCCTTAGGGACATCTCCTTCATTGAAAATATCACAATTGTCTCCCAAGTCAATAGCATCTGATACACACTCTTCTAGGGCCGTATGCTTCTTGCTACATAGTATAGCATGAAGTTCTTTGTTAAGCAATCCTTCTAGAAATAATGACACTAATCTTTCTTCTGCTGGTATTTCTAATTTTGGGCATCGTGCAATGTATTGATTCATCCTAGTTGCACAATCCCTAACAGACTCACCTTGTTTCTGTTTGAATCTATAAATTTGAGCTACCGTGTTATGTTTGATCCCAGTTTTGGAACATGCTGATACAAACCCCTGAGCTATTGTCTTTAAATCCATGATTTCCCTTGGTGGAATGTTTTGGAACCATGTCAAAGATTTTCCTTCTAAAGTCATTTCAAATCCCTCAAGTTGATTGTGGAAATCAAATATGCGTTCTACTCTTAGTACTTGCTTGAAACTAGCTAAGTGGTCATAAGGATCCCCAGATCCACTATATTTTTTGATCCATTTTTGAAAATCAGCTAGTCTGACACGTCTGTTTTGCTTAGCTCAAACTCTTCTAGCAGTTGGTCATGTATGGAGTCCTTCAAATCAGTCTGTTGGGAATAGTGACTCATGTAGTCCTGCACTGGCTCTAGTGTCACTCGGTTTTCTCTGTGACGAGGCAGGTTTGGGTTTTATTAACATTGCTCCCAAAAGATTTCTCGCAGAGTTCCTCTCTTCAAATAAGATTAGGTCCTTTCCCCCATATCCAATATCTTATAGATTACCTTTGGTATTTGGTCTATTCTACCTCCTCATGACTCATCATAACAAAGTTATTGTTATAACAATCCCTAGATAGGTAAGATGGTAGATCTATTGAGCCCTTGTCCTTGATCTTGAAGATATAGATGACCTTCATTAGTGTTAACTACCCTGGCTTGGCATAAGAGGTCCATAAAGATCCTTGACATTTGTGCAACCAAAGTTTGTCGATGGTAGAATATGTCACACGTAGGTATGTCTAGGCTAGCAGAAGCATGGCCAAGGGCTAGAGCAAGATCTTGGGCAGACAGGTAGCAACAGACATGTATGGTTGATGCGGTTTACAGGCAAAGAAAGGTTCCAAAAGGGGCTAATTTGGGTGGTAATTGAAGGAGGTTTGAAGTGCAATCTTTGGGCCTAGAAATGTAGATCTTGAAGTTCTTAAGAAATAGGTCCAGATGTCTCATCAAATAGAGCTACGGAGCCTCATGATGTTTGAGTTTCAAGGTACGGTGCATTGCACATTTGAGACAGATAGGGCAGGTGGAGCCAGGTGATCCATGCGAATTTGGAGCTGTGGGTGTGCAGAGCTTGATTTATGGAGCCTCCTGGTCTTTTCAGATCGGCAAGCTGAGTCCCAAAGGTCAAGTTATTAGCAATCAAAGTTTTGTCGAGGGCCAGGTTTGTGCCACGTTGGTCACATTGATAAACATGCCATCTGATATTTATGGAGCCTTGCAATGGATAGTATGCATTCTTTGTGGTATATGGAGCTCACAAGAATTGACTGCTCATTAAACATAGTTTTGAACTGTAAGTTATGGCCGATCAAAGTCGGGGTGCGGTTGCTCAAATTTGGCTACAACTGGTTTTCTCATGTCTTTGCGGCCTCGGTTGGAGGTCATCCCAAATTTCAGATAAGGTGGGGGTTATGTGGCTTGAAGCCAAAGGCAAGGAGTTTTGGTCGGCGTTCACAGGTTGATGACTGGAGCATTGTGCGATAGTTGGCAAAAAGAGAAAAAAGGTTCATAAAAGAGGGCTTTCTTTGAAAAGGACTTTTGAATTTTTTTTGACGGCTTGGGGGGTGGCCACCCAAAATGGCGCCATGTGGCAGGTGACTTGAACCCAAATGGGATTTTACATTAAGGGATTCCAAGCTATTTGAGGCAAGGCGTCAGACTTCATATGTGTTCAAAGGGGAATGAGGGGAGCTCCCTTCTCTATGTGGGCTATGGCGGCTACCAACAGGGCTCTACTGGCGGTGATCGCCGCTTGTGTAGGGGCTCGTGGCACTGGGTTTTTTTTCGATCAAGGAGGCGGTAGGTGGCCATAGCTGACAGCCAATGGTCTGGGGTGACTGAGTGCACATTGATGACGTGGTAGTGCACTCGCCTTGGGGAAGTTCACAAGCGTCCATAGGGGCCAAGTTTTTTGAGTGAAAGGGGGGGGGGGGGGGGGGGGGCACTAGCGATATCGCTAGTGTCAGTGGGGTGTCCCGTGAGGACAGCTGGCAAAGAGGGAGAAGGCGGTACTTACAAGGCAATGATAGGGAGAGAGCCCAAGGGGGGTGACACATGCAAGAAGGGCCCAAAGGGCGAGTTCAATGGGCAGATGGGCGGCCAATCCGAGCGTCCTAGAGGGACATCCAAAGAGGTAAGAAAACCAAGGAGGAGTGTCTACCATGAAAGGGTTTCCAAAAGGAGTAGGCCAAATGCAAGCAATGAACGGAAAATTCTATAATGAGCTAATAGTTGAATTGCACAAGGAGGAAAGCTCCAATTTTTTTGTTTTTTTGGACCTTTTAGCCACTCTTATAAAAGGACATATACGTGATTTTGAAAGGGATTTTTTCGGGGCCACTTGGGCTTTTTACATTATGCGTTTTAGCCATTAGGCTGTGGGCCATAGTGTTTTTCTTGGCCTAGTGTTGTGCCGGCTCAGGATCGGCTTAAACGGTTCTGTGTATGTAAGGAAATCCATCATTGCTATCTCTTGGCATCAATTCCCTCTTCCCCTTTCTCTTTTTTGCTTCTAGGAAGCATGTGATTTGGGCAGAGCAGAATGATTGGATCTGTATGGTGCATTTCAAAGTGTGTGTATGTATGGTCCTCTGCAAGCGGTAATTTGCCTGTGGTGGTTTACCTCCTCTATTGGATTGGGGTGTTGTGTAAATCCTGGTCTATAGTGAGACGTTGTGTTGTGTTCTTGGTGTGTTCCCCTTTCCCCCTCTCCATCGTCTAGTGCCCCCACTGAGGAGCTATCTGATGCTCCGATTTGAAGTTTGAAGTGGTGTTTGAGAGACGACAAAGCGGTTGGCTAATGGTCGAAGTGTTCGGCTGCCGAGTTTAAAGCTGGCAGAGACGGTGGAGCGAAGTTTTGGTCCAATAATTACGGGCATTGAATATCTCAAGGATTGGTTAGTAGATTTTGAGTTATGGCTACTATCGATGCATATGTTGATAGATGCATAAAAACTGTAGACGGTGCTGCTGTTGATGCACAAACGGTGGGCCAAGATTTGGTTCAATGGTTTAAAGATCAGTGATCGAGGATCATGGCCAAAACTGTAGACGGTGCTGCTGTTGATGCACAGACGGCGGGCCAAGATTTGGTTCAATGGTTTAAAGAGCAGTGATCGAGGATCATGGCCAAAAACTGTAGACGGTGCTGCTGTTGATGCACAGACGGCGGGCCAAGATTTGGTTCAATGGTTTAAAGAGCAGTGATCGAGGATCATGGCCAAAACTACATAATAAGTTTTTGGAGCGGTTTCAAGAGGTGATTAGTATGGAGGAAGCTGGTCCAAAACTGAAGGCGGTACTCCACGATGTAAGTAAGGATTTCTCCAAAAAATTTAGCAGTTTGGAGCCTATTGGAAGCAGCTAGAGGTTTCTACTAGGCTCAAAGGAAACTAGTATTTGAAGCTGTCAAAGTTGTTAGAGTGTTTGCATCAAAGGATTCGAGAAAAGTTGTTAGAGTGTTTGCATCAAAGGATTAGAGAAAAGGTGGAAGATGGTGTTGATACATATGAAGACATGGTTTATCAGGCCAAGATGAAGAGCAGAAAGGTAACACGAAAGCTAGAGCTGGCCATGTTGAAGCCAACAGATTATGTACTTGTTGCAGTGGTAGTAGAGTATTGTTTGGTCCGACCAAAGGTGGTTCTAATTGTTCGAAGTGCAGAACATATGGAGGTAAGGCCTATGGTTGGTTATGTTCCTTGGAGATTTCTAGTTTGCAATGTGCATGTTCCGAAGGTGGACGAGCTCGTCCGAGGAGGAGATCCATGTCGAGGTGGACCAAGGTGCACAAGCTGTAGCAGATGTTGAGATTCCAAAGCAGATTTAAGAGGTAAATCCTATTCTTGTGGAAAGTTTGCATGAAAAGGTAACAGAATGCAATCAAGTTGTAGATATCAAGGGTTTGGAAGCCGATGGAGAAAGTGTGCAAAGCCATGGAGATGGTCAAGCATTTGTGGAGCAGCAAGCAGATGAAGATATAGACACGGATTTGGTATATGATGTCGGTAATGATGAAGATACAAGTTTGAGCTGTTGGGAGACAAGTGAGGAGGATAGTGTGGATGAGTCCACGTCCTACGGTGAGGAAATGAACTTTGATGAACCTGAGCTGGTAAAGGTAAAGCTGCCTGATTATGTGTTTGATAATATGGTAATTGCCAATGTTCAAGAAGAGCATGGAATCAAGCAAGTTGTGCTTAATAGATATCAAATGGAGGAGTCTATGCCCACTGATGGAGCTATGCAGATAGAGACGGTGCAAATTCTTACCGCAATGGATGAAGCGGACCACGAAGTGGTCCTACCTATGGATGATGACCAAGAGGGTGCATCATATAGTGGTAGCAGAGGTGATTGAAGCACAAGCAGCTGAAGTTGACAGGCAAGTGGAGCGGAATGACCTTGAAGAGTAGCTGGTTGGAGCAGGATGTCTGAATGATGCTAGAATCGAGTGTATGGCCAAAGAGGAGGTTGTGTTTCCAAAGATAGTGGAGATTCCGATGCAGCAGGCATGTCCAATGGTGGATAAAGGAGAATCCCACGCGGTGGGTTTTCTTCCATTGAAGGTATGTAAGTTATGATTGATGAATATGATGGTAGATACAGCTATATGGTGGATGGTTCGATAGGTGCAGGGGTCTATAGTTGAGGTCTCCATTATACTTGGTTGGAAGGGAGAGTCAGACATGTGTTTGAGCTTGTTGTTAGGTACATGTTTCTTCATGCTTCTTGGTATATAGTGGAAAATTTTCAAAGGGATGCATGGAGTGTTGAAGGCACACATGGATGGTCTACACACATGATGGTCTATGTGCTGGGGTGCAACACTTTGGAGTGTTGTTAAAAATGGGTGGAAGGCACCAATAGCAAGTGTTTTATTTAGGTGGAAAACATGATGTGATTTGGGGGGTGGGGCAACCCATTTGAAGGTTTGGCAGTAGGCTGCAATAAAAATTTGTAAATATGGTTTTGGTTCTGTGATAGTGTGTGCCAGGTTTTGCAGTTAGAAGTGGAATAAAGCTCTTTTTTAGTTGAACATAAATGTTCAACTAAGGGGTGGGCAATGATGGTGCAACCAAAGTTTTTTGATCATAGAAGATGGCATGGGTAGGTATTTGCACGCTAGCAGAAGCATGGCAAAGGGCTAGAGCAACTACAAATATCCTGGCAGACAAGTAGTAGCACATATGTATGGCTGATGCGGTTTACAAGCCAATAAAGGTTGCACAACGGGCTAATTTGGGTAGCACCTGAAGGAGGTTTGAGGTGTAGTATTTGGGCCTAGAAATGTAGAGCTTGAAGTGCTGAAGAAACAGGTCCAGACGGATCATGAAACAGAGCTACGGAGCCCCATGATATTTGAGTTTGAAGGTGTAGTGCATTGCAAATCTGAGAAGGATAGGGCAAGTAGAGCTAGGTGATCCAGGCCAATTTAGAGTTGGTGGTGTGTAGAGCTTGATTTTTGGAGCCTATTGGTCTTTTTAGATTGGCAAGCTGAGTCCCAAATGTTAAGTTATTAGCAGTCAAAATTTTGTCGAGGGCCAGGTTTGTGCCAGGTTTGTTGCATCGGTAAACATACCATCTGATGTGAATGGAGCTTTGAAAACAATTGTATGCATTCTATGCGGTATATGGAACTAACAAGAATTGATTGTTTGTTTTATAGAGCTTTGGACTGCAAGTTATGGCCAATCAAGTTATGGCCACTCAAAGTCGAGGTGTGGCTGCTCAAGTTAGGCTACAGCTGGTTTTCTCTTGTCTTTGCAGCCTTGGTTTGAGGTCATCCCAGATTCCAAATTAGGCGAGGGTTATGCTTCTTGAAGCCGGAGGCAAGGAGTTTTGGTCGGCTTTGATGGCTCGGCAATAAGAGAATTGTGCGGCAGTTGGCAGAAAGAGCAAAAAGGGTCACAAATTGTTTTTGAAGGCTTGGAGGGTGGCCAACCAAAATGGCACCACGTGGCGGGTCGCTTGAACCCACATGTGGTTTTGCATTGAGGGATTCCAGGCTATTTGAGGCAGGGTGTAATTCCTCATATGTGTACAAAGGGGAATGAGGGGAGATCCCTCCTTTGCGTGGGTTATGGCGGCTCCCAACGGGCCTCTATTGGTGGTGCTCGCGGTCCTGCAGGGGCGTGTGATGCTGGTGTTTTGACTGATCAAGGTGGTGGTAGGTGTCCATAGCCGACGATCAGTGGTCTAGTCCGGGGTGACTGAGTGCACAATGATGACATGGCAGTGTGCCCGCAGATGAGGGTAGTTCACACGCGTCCGTAGGGGCCAAGTTTTTTGAGGGAAAAGGGGGGGGGGGGGGGGGGGGGGGGGGCACTGGCCATATCTGTAGTGCCAAGGGGGGTCCCTCGACAGTTGGCAGAGAGGGAGAAGGAGGTAATTCCAAGGCAATGAGAGGGAGAGAGACCAAGGGGGGTCCCACATGCAAAAAGGGCCCAAACAGCGAGTTCAAAGGGTAGATGGGCGGCCTAGAGGAGTAGGCGGGCAATCAAAGCGGGCAGAAAACCAAGAGGAGTGTCTACCATGCAAGGGTTTCCTAAAGGAGTAGGCGAAATGCAAGCAATGCAAGGAAAATTCTATAATGAGATAACAATTGAACTGCACAAGGAGGAAAGATCCATTTTTTGTTTTTTTTGGGTCTCTTACCACTCCTATAAAAGGAGATGTACGTGATTTTGAAAGGGCTTTTTTGAAGGCCACTCAGCTTTTGCCATTATGCTTTTTGGCCATTAGGCTTTGGGCCATAGTGTTTTTCTTGGCCGTGGGTTGTGCCGCCTCAGGATTGGTTGTGTGTATGCAAGGAAAGCCATCATTGTTGTCTCTTGGCATCTCTTAGTAGCAAGCTAACACAGATACCACGGATACCATTTTTTGGAGTTCTCATTGTAAAAACACTAATTATTTTGATAAATCGGGAATATTGTAACTCCTAATTTTTGGATAAACCTTGTAATTGATGAGCTGGGGCTACAAGCTTCCAGATTGTATCAACCTATCATTACCCATCTTTGGTAGAACTCTCAAATTATAAGTTTTGACCACCAAAAACCTTGGATAAGGTATAAAAGACAATTTTTGTAAGTTATTTTAACTTTTATATAATGTAATACATAGCGTGAGATCCTTCTCGCGCTTCCTACTCCCTCCCTAGTTGTCACATTGCAGTCACGTTTGTTGCATTGCAACCGCAGGTAAGAGCTCTACGCATTGATGTAAACACATCACAGTATTTTGTAGCTTTTGGCATCACCGACCCGTGGCCTAATTTCATCATAATTGTTGCATTGCAACCGCAGGTAAGAGCTCTATGCATTGATGTAAACACATCACAGTATTTTGTAGCTTTTGGCATCACCGACCCGTGGCCTAATTTCATCATAATTAGTAATTTACACTTCAAAACCAAAAACTAAGCATAGGCGGGATATTGGGGCATCATTTCTAAGCATTTAGATGCATTCTGGGTCAAAAACGACTAGGTCAAAAATCTACTGCTGTCAATAAACGCGATTTTGGCACTTGACCTAAAGTAGGGTTTGGGACCATAAGTATGTGTGCTTAGGTCTTATAAACTGGTCCTAGAAGTTGCGTTACGTTTGGATGCCATTTGATGCTGCAACGGATGTGATTTGTTTGCCGATGAGCGATTTCTTTTGGTGATTTCAGTCACTTGAGTGTAGTTTGAGTTAGATGCGAGTTGTTTGTTATTTTCCAAGAGATCAACAACCCCTTGTAGCCTCTATACACTAGTCGAGTCAGCTCCATCCCATGGATTGACAATTTAATTGTGGTTCTTGCTAAAATTGCAATAAGATAGGAGAGTGAGGTTAGACACATGTCCGACATTTGGCGCCGCTACCGGGGATCGAAGAGACCTAAACTAGGAAAAAACACGAGCGTCTGGTGAAGTTATCCTTTAACTTCCTCTAGGATCTCCTAGAGTTAAAAACTTTCTTTCAGAAACTGCATAGCCTAAGATTGTCGTCTTTTGCTGTGTAGAGGTAGCTTGGAAGTAATCGTACTTGTGGAGTGCCTTAAGGACTTTAGGACTATGGGATTAGAGTAGGATTTTGAGAATGATTGATAGACGAAACAAGTCTTAAGATCAATGCTCAGTAAACCTTAAAAAACAAGAAAAAGAGTGTCTGTGGACCCTTTCCACAACCCCATTGCATGAGAATCTAGGAGTAGGGTAAGTAGGATCCGAGGTGGATTTCAAAACATTGCTCTTTCTGAAAGAATCAAGTGTGGAGTTATTATTGGAAATTTCAAAATTTTTAGGTCTACGGCTAGAAATAGCACAAAAAGACTCCAAACTACTCAATCCAATTGGAGAGTAATCTTAAAAGTTCTATAAACCAGTGGGTAAGCTCAAGGACACTTGGAGGTAAAAATTTCAAGAGTTGGCCAAAACTCATATTATTTACTTTTTCTTGACATTTTAGGCCAAATTAAGTTTTGACTTGATTCATAGACTTAAAAAAACTCATAAAAGGACTCTCCTTGAAAAAAGTGCAAAAAGTGGTTCATTTCAAGCCTGAAGTTAATAATCATGACTATTAACTTTTAGCTCAGATTTGACCAAGGTTCATACCATTGACTCATTTTATGTGTACAAACAACTTTTGTAAAGGCACAAAAGATTTGGATCACCAAACTGGCAAAAAATTGGGTAAATACTAAAGTTTGTATTGACTTTCTAAAGCTTGAGTCTAAATTGGGAAAAATTTATCCAAACTTGATGAATTTGATTTATAGGCTTATATTGATGTGATAAACATGTATATATGCTCTGTTGATAAAAAAGATGCAAAAAGTTACAAGCTGTAAATAATCGTGATTATTTATATCTGCCCCATTTTTTAACTTTTTTTACCAAGTCAGCATACCACTAGCTTTACCATGTTGTAATAAGCCCACAAACCAAATTTGGTAAGATTTGGATCATTGGATTGAAAATTATGACCATATTTGTAAAGTTAATCTACGGAAAGAAAATTGATGACCATTTAACCAAAACTAGTCCAAACTTGATGAAACTTGGCTAGGAACCTTAACTTGAGGTGCTTAATAGATCTATGTCAAAGTTGGGACAAAAGTTTGAAAAAATATAGCTGGAGCAAAGAATCGCGATTATTTACATCTGCTTCAAAAATTGACAATTTTGCATATTTGAGTATACCACAAGGTCAAGCATACCAAGTAGACCACACAAATCAATTTTGGTGAAATTTGGATCACAAAAGTGAGACTTAAGCCAGATTCTTGAAATTAGAGTCTTCGGACACAAAACAGTTGATAAACTTGAACAGAATTTGTCCAAACTTGTTAAAGCTTGTCCACAGACTTTAACAAAGTGTATACTTGGCAAACCTAACAAAAAATTGCAAAAGACTGACAAAGATAAATAATCACGATTATTTACTACTACTACACAGAGCCATCATTGTTTACTTTTGAAGTTGTATAGTGATACAATAGCATAATACAAAGCCACCGAGTAGTTTTGGGTTCAATCGGATCCAAATCGGTACATGTTCACTCAGTTTCCAAGTTGCCGATTAATCCTTTGATTTTTTCCAAAGTCGAGTTTGAAAATCTCAACTACCGACCGAATTAGCTCAAATTGAAGTGATACACATAGACCAATCACCATAGTTAGAAAAATTATACAATCTTTGTGAAAAAAGAAGCTAACTTGATCAAATTTGTACAAGAATCAGGTTGCAGACAAGGAATCGGTAGCTTGATAGAAAGTTGCAAATGAATCAAGTGGAAATTGACAAAAAGTCAATCCAAAGGTAAGTACTCTATCCAGGGCTTCGCAAGTCTTTATGAACCTTAGATCTGGTCGTGTACTAGGAAATCAAGGCATATTTGGAGAAACCTCCAGTAGAGTATAGAGTGAATCAAGGCAATTCCTTGCACACTATTCTAGAAGAAGTCTCAGACACTTTCTTTTATTCGACCTCTAAAATGTCCTCCTATTTGACTCACTCAAACCGGAACAACAATGTGCTATAAGCATATTCTCTCATTTTATAAGACTAATTGCCATGGAGCTCAGGTTTACGTGGATCCTAATGAAGAGTATGCTATTTGTATTGATGACCATGGTATTGAGTTCGAAGAAGATATTAGAAAAAACAAATAAGGAAAAATGTACATGGATAGAAACGGAACTCAGTATTTACAAGTTGGAAACCCTGATGTGATAGACAAATGGGGATTATAAGTAAAGGCCATAATCCTAGATATGTCAGCAAAAGAAGGACCACCAACTTTAGAATTCAAGGGATACGATCAAGTACATTTGAAGCCTTTGAAACGGCTCAGTATTGGATAATCCTAGGATCGGAGTATATTGTTGGGAAGATAGAAATGTAAAAGATCTTTTGTGGACTTTGCACGCTAAATCAGGACAACTAACGCCCATGAAGATCATCTATATCTTCAAGATCAAGGATAAGGGATCAACCAACCTACCTGTTTAGGGACTTTTATAGCAACAACTTTGTTATGATGAGTCCTGAGGAGGTCGAACAAACCAAATATCAAGGATATTCCATAAGGGATTGGATATTGGGACAAGGACCAGAAACCATTCCAAGAGATGAACACATGAGAGATCATCTGAGAGTAACGTTAAGAAACCAAAAACCACCTCATCACATAGAAAACCCGGTGACACTAAGGCCAGTCCAAAGCTACATGAGTCACTATTTCCAATAGATTGGTTTGAAGGACTCGGAACAGGAACAACTGCCAAGATACTGGGAGTTGAACCAAATAGACGCGTCAGACCAGCTGATTTTTTGAAATGGGTCAGAAAATACAGTGGATCAGGGTATCCATATGACCACTTAGCAAGCTTTAAGCAAGTGCTAAGAGCAGAACGGATATTCGATTTCCATACTCAATTCGAGGGGTTTGGAATGACATTAGAAGTAAAAGCATTGACATGGTTCAAAAACATTCCACCCAGGTCAATCATGGACTTGAACACATTAGCTCAAGGATTTTAGCTGCTTGTTCCAAAACAGGGATCAAACACAATACTGTAGCTCAAATCTACAGCTTTATACAGAAACAAGGTGAGTCTGTTAGGGATTGTGCAACTCAAATGAAACAATACATTGCCAGATGCCCAGAGCTAGAGATACCTGCAGAAGAACAAATGGTATCATTGTTTCTAGAGGGACTGCTAAACAAAGAACTTCATGCTATACTCTATAGCAAGAAGCATACAATCCTAGAACCATGTGTGTCAAAGCGATCGACATAGGAGACAATTATGATATTTTCAACGAAGAAGATGTCCCTAAGGATAACCAAAGTGAGAAAAAAACATTCACTAAACCAGCACAAGTGGGAAGCCCTTCCACCCCTCCTAGATGGCGTACTCCGGGACGACTGTGTGCATGGGTTGAACAATCATGTCTTATGCATAGCCATGGTTGGATCTACCATTCTTTGAAGATCAATGTAGTTCAAACCAATATGTTGTGCAAGACCTGGGTCTTGAGCAATTAACTAAAGGGTTTCTGATGTCGAGGCTTGTTGTTGCTATCTGCCAAAGATAAAGTCCTGTAGCTTGTGTGCTCTTTGCTTAATTGTAACATCAGGATTCTTTAGCACGCTAATTTGTGGAAACAATGATTTTTTTCGAGATTTTACTTGCCATTGGTAGCTTGGTTTTCTTGGTGCAGAATGGTGTGGCTGAGTCTTCTAAGATGCAACTCTCCATTACTTGATTGGTTTTTCAGTTTGTGGAGAAGATATGTGCTCCTTTTTCTTCCAAACCCATTTCATGTTAGGTTCCTTGATCGGAGAAGCTCGTCTTTGTGTTTTGACCCTTGGAATCTCCTTTGGTTTTATCGGTGATGTTTTGGGAACCCAAATTTGAACCGGCTTATGCTTAAGCTGTGCTTTCGGTACCCAAATGTGTCTGACTCCTTGCATGATACTTGTAGCATGATACTTTCGGTACCCAAATGTGCCTGACTCCTTGCATGATACTTGTAGCATTTTCTTGTTGAGAGGACAAAGAAGATTGATTACTTCATGGCTTTCTTTTCTGATTACTCCCTTTCCATTCCTCCTTGCTTGGTGCAATTGGAACAATGAGTTTCCCACCTTTAGGTGATAGCTTGAGCTGATTTGTATCCCAATTTGGTATTGTCTTGTATGTCCACATCCAGGGAATTCCAAGAATCATCGTCTCATTCATGTGTTCATTTGGTAAGCATACAAATTGATGAGGACATGAACATCCATGTACTATCACATTCAAGTTGACTACTCCCAATGTTGGAGTTGGGTTCTTGTTGCATCCTTTTATTATCACTATTCCTACTATCAATGCTTAACTTGTTGCTTTCTTGTACGTGGAATAACTGACTGCATTTACTCTAGCTCCTATGTCGGCCAAAGCATTTGTGCTATGATTTTTGAGATGTACTTTGATGCGCAGGTCCATTCCATCTAGCCATTCATCATCTGTTGACACTGCATCTTTCGGCAATTCCCATTGTCGGTCATCTATTTTCAGTATGTTGATGGGAATAGGTGTTTGCTGATTCTTGAGAGCAGCTTTGTGTTTGAAGACGAGCTTCCTCTTAGGCTTCATCAATAACCTTCTATCGTTTAATCCTCCTTTGCTTGGCTGCATGCATTTTTTCTAGCAATTCATTGCTTAGCGGAAAATTGTACTTCTTTAAATGAAACCCGCTAATCCAATTAGCCATTGGTTCACCATCTAGGGTGGATAGCTTAACTTCTCTTCTTGGAGATACATATTCAATTATAAATGGTTCGTTTCCCCTTTTTCTTAAATTTGGGAATGTGTTGCTTAAGGGAATAGACTAAAGCTAAGTCCCTTTTCTTGAAGATCTTTGTTATTAGATGGGAATCAAAAAACTATTTTTGTTTCCACTTTTGTGCATAGATGTGAGCTACGGAATTTAGCCTTTGCTCATCTAGCTTTTCTAAATCTTCAAGTCTTTATGACAATTCATGTCCAATCCACTCAAGATTTTTAGCTACCCTTAAATGTCGGCAATAGAAATTCTATTGACAGTATGGCATCACGACCATAAACAAGGTTAAAGGGTGTAGCATTTAAAGCTGTTTTGAATAAAACTCGATTAACCCATAGAGCAACATGGAGATTCAGTTCCCAATTTGTCCTTTTTGAACTAACCACTTTAGTCAATACCGAGCTAAGAATCTTATTTGCATGCTCAGCTTGTCCATTTGCTTGTGGGTGATAAAGAGCTAATTTGTTATGGATGGCCATAAATTCATAAAGCAAATACTTGATCACCTCATTGAGGAAAGGAGTTTCTTGATCACTGACAATTTCTATTGGCACTCCATATCTTGTGAATACATACTCATATAAGAGTTTCTAGTATCTTTCTTTTGAGTTTCTCTAGCCTCGGCCAACTTGGTCAAATAAGCCGTAGCTACAATAATATATTGATCTCGGGTTCTATAAGCAGGAGGTTGTATTGGCCCAAGACAGTCTATACCCCATTTTGCAAAATCTCTAGCTCCCATCATTGGTCTTAAGGGCATGCTATCTACTCGTGTTGGCATTTTTTCTCGTTGACAAGCATCACACCTTCGAACATATTCTTTGGCATCTGCAAAAAGTGTTGGCCACCATATGCCTACCATCAAGATTGCTCTTGCGGTGGTCTCACTAGAAAAGTGACCTCTAGCTAATCTGGAATTTGCGTGTTCTATAATTGGAATATATTCATCTTCATTTGCACAAAGACGCAGATGTTGATCCCTACCTCTCCGATACAATTGATTTCCAATAAGAGTATAGTCTCTTGCTTCAGTTTCAATTGCTCTTTGACGGCGTTTACTCATATCCTTAGGAAATTTTCGGCTTGATAAATAAGTAACGAGATAGTTACTCCACTTAGGAGCAGGTGACATCTGAAACAATATTACGTGAGGTATGGGTGTCTGTTTTTGACATTGAGTACAATACTCTACAAAAGAGCGAACATCACTCCTCACAATCGGCCAAAATACTCCAAGTCTCAAAACTCGTCGCATAGTTTGGTCTTCCACAAAGTGAAGTCCTACTATGGTAATATGTGCTTGACTTAGGTACTTGTTTTTCTCTTCAGGATTAATGCATAAGAGCAATATTCCATCTCAATTTTTTATGTATAGCCTACAAGCTAGTATTTAGAACATAGACGATTGCTCAATTAATCTGATTATAATAGGAAGAGGTATTTGCGAATCCAGTTAAGCTATTGTCATCAATGACACCATATTTTTCAACCATCGAGGTATCATTTCCACGAAGAACAAATAGGCATCTGGTAGATCATTATCTACCCCTTTAGGTGATTCTCCTGAAACAATCCTTGACAAATGATTTTCTCTTTGATGAGTAGTGTCCTTTTTTACAACCACAGTCAAATCAAATTCCAAAATAATGATGAACCATCTCACTATTCTTCCTGTGCTACACAGCTTGTTGACCAAGTACAATAAAGCTTGGTGGTTCACGAAGAACACAATTTTTTTTTCTAGTAGGTAACATCTATACTTTCTTACGGCATAGATCATTGCTAATCCTTCCCTTTCGGTGGTGGTGTTCTGCCATATTCAACTGTCTGCTAGAATAAGAAATAGAAAAATCAATTTTCCTGTCTCCTGATTGAGCTAGTATACAACCTATGGAAAAATTGGAAGCATCTACATGTATGTGGAATATCTTATTCCAATCTGGTGCTTTCAATATTGGAGCTGAGGTGAGAGCTTGTTTAAGCTTCATGAAGGATTCTTCACGTGCCTCGGTCCATTAAAAGTGTGTAATCAAGCCATACATGGGTTTTACAATTATAGCGTACATGTAAATGAACCATCTATAATATCCACAATGCCCCATGAAGGCTTAAACCCCCTTGACTGTTGTTGGTCCAAGATTTTTCCTTGTTTGCACATGAATGTGCACTTTTCATATAAGCAAATCCTATAAAGTTGACATTTTTCAAATACCTTTTTGAGGTGTTCAAAATGATCAGCCGAGATTGATGAATGTACACATAGACCATCCATATATACTTCCAAGAATTTCCTTATATATTCTTTAAAATCATGGCTCATCAATCTTTGAAAGGTGGCTGGAGCATTAGTTAACCCGAAAGACATAACCTGATAGGCAAAAATACCCCATTCCGTTGCAAAAGCAATTTGATGCTGATCTTTTGGGTCAACCATAAGTTGATTGTATCCCAAAAATCCATCTAAGAAACGGTAAGCTTCTTTCCCTGCAACTCATTCTAAAACATGCTTAGTGATTGGAAGAGGGAAGTTGTCTCTAATGGTAGCTACATTCACTTTTTTGTTATTGACACACACTCCTAATTTTTCATTCTTATTGGGTACTACCACAATTGGAGACACCCGATCTGTGTGTTCAATTTCATAGATGAATTCAGAATCCTTTAGTTTTTCAATATCTTCTTTGATCTTCCTGATAAATGTCTCATTATATGTGTATGGACTTTGTCTACTTGGTTTCGCATCATCTCTCATGGGTATGGCATGTTGATAGATTTTTGGATCAACACCCTTGAGATCCTTGTAAGACCAAGCGAAGATATATTGGTATTCTTTTAGTAAGCTTAGTAAAAGCCCTTCTTCATTTTTTGTTAGGTCATTTGCAATGTAGGCAGGCATGTGGTTTCCATTTCGGTTGTATATATCTCCTTTAAAGCTTTTTTCAACTCTTGATATTTCTTTTTTTGCTCAACTCGTGTCATGGTTGGCTCCTTGTCCTGTTTGTTTGGCTTTGCTTGAGTATCCTTCCTTGTTTTTCTCAATGTTTTTGACATTGTTGGATTTTCCTTTGAAGGATATCTATGAGTGATTTTGTCCTTGACATAATCATGTGCATCTATCTGCATCAGGAATTGTGTTCTACTGGAGTCTGATGGCGTAGGTCTTGTTTTCACATTTTTGGTGTTTCTTTTTTGTTTATACCATTTTTTTCTTCTTGATTTATGGTTAGGAAAGTAAAAAAACTTTTCCTCCCCTCCTTTCAAGAGTAGCTTCGCTCTCACATGTTCTTTTTATGACCCCAAATCTTCTGAGATAGCTGAGTATTCATCTAACTCATCTGTTGCATCATAGTAGAGGTCTAAAATGACTTGTTCAGCTTTCATCAAGTCCTTATGTTCCTCAATCTCATCTGCAATGTGGAGGGTTGAGATCATTTGTATGGGAATTATATCATAGCCGTCCTCATTGCAAAATTGAGTAGGCATCGTGTATTCACATACATCCATTGTTGCTAAAATTTGACCACTCGAATGGCTCAAACAAATACTCTGGAAAGGGTTCAGGTACATAGGCTTTGTCTGTGGAATCCCTTTCTAGGATACATTCTTCTCTTTTTAAGATCCCATTTTCTGAAGCTCCGCACATCTAAATAGGAGTGTCTTTGTTTATTCAAGAAGGAAGCTTAGTTTCAGCCGAAGAGGCTGAATCAAACTCTTGTATCAGCGTTTTCAAGACATCTCTAGAAGTGTGATCTTTTAAATTAATCCTTGTTATAGATCTCACTTGCTTCAAGTACAAACAGTTGTTTCCCCAATCTTGGATAAGCTGTACCTGTCGCATGAAAGGTCTTCGCAATATGATTTCGTAATTGAGTTTCTTCCCAAAGTCTACTATGGCAAAAGTGTGTTGATATTCAATCCCACAACTATCACTTTCTCTAGCATTCCTAAAGGTCTTTCAATATTTCCATTAGCCAATTGTAATTTCATTCGAGTTTGTCTAATGACTGGTTGTCCCCAGGATTCCCATACTGATTTTGTGGCTATGTCTATGCCTGCACCGCTATCCAGTATTGCCATGGTTTCAATGTCATTATATTTCACTGAAAGGGTAGTGTTTCCTTCTTCCCCTTCGTAGTATTCTCCGACTTTGTTCATTGGAACATATCCAATCTCTTTGTTTTCCATTTTGTGTTTCAATTTTCCCAATTTTTTTTGCGATTAGCCCTGTTATCCTCACCTTCTCTAGGGTTTTCTGTAGATCGTTCCATAAATATGGTCTACGTTTTAACAGTTCTACCAAAGTAAGAGTGCATTGGATGGGTGTAGACATGATTGAATGAATGTTGTCTACTTCTAGGACATGTTCCGCTCTTTTTACTTGAGTGGTCTTACACACTATGGATTCATCTTTGTTATCTCCCAAGTAAGAGGGCAATGTTTTCAAGGTCAATGGTTTCGACATTCCTGAAGCTTCAGATCCGCAATCCGCATACAATGATTGTACATCCACATCCATATCAGGTGGTAGGTTGTCTAACGAAACTTCCTCTATAGGAGCTGGCTTTAGAGTTAGGCTCCCATAATTGATCTCCCATCATTGATGTCCGGGCCAGGCTTCCTCCATGAATGAAATTTTGTCTTAGGTATCTTCGTTGTCCGGCACTATAAGTTATGGCTCTTTTGGTTCCAGTGGGGTTCTACCACCACTTTGGATTTTTCTTTAGTGTCTCCTACCACAAGCTCTTCAGGTTTTGCGATACTTTCAAGCTTAGGTTTTTGTTTTTCCAGCATCTCTTGCGTGATTCTTACCAAATTTTGATAAGCTTCAAGCTTAGCTACTTCCATGTCTGGAGAAGAATAGTTTTCCATTTATTCTGCATGTTTTGTCCTACTTTTAGTCCTGCTTGGTAAGCTTCAAAGGCTGCATTAATAGGCTCAAAAAATTTATCAACCAAAATTGATCCTCCAAATTTCACGGTTGTTTCTTTGATTTCGCTTCCAAGCTCTTTTACCTTTTCCTGGAATAGTTGTTTTGCTTTCCCCTTGGTCTCAGCTTGTTGTTTCTATTTTTTGAATTGATACCCTTTGCTTCTGCTTCTTTTGGTCTTTTGAGAGGCAGCCTTTGTGTTCTCCGAATCGTCTGAGGAGTTATGTTTCTTTTTCTTAGCCTAAGCTCTAGTGATTACCTTGATTGGAACAATCGGTTCACTCTCAGATGAGCTACTAGGTATCACTTGGACTACATTTACTATTGTTTTCCCCTTGTTTGAAGGATTTTTTGGAAAATCTTATGGGAAGTGTCCTCCCTTTTTGCAACATTGTATGCAATACACTTCAACCAGCTTGATGTTTTAGTCAGGCTCTGGGTATTCATTTTTCCAATGATCATTTGCACCACAGTTGTGATAGTTTCCCGTTCTTGGCTTAATCATGGGTCTTACCATAGGAGGTCTAACACCTTGATTAGCTACATAATACATTGGTGCGAGCTCTGGTGGAGCATAACTCACATGTTCTTTCATTAGTGGTGGATGTGAATTATACCAATCTCCCTCTACCATGATTGTAGATGGAATAGGCTCCACATAGGGTGTAACAGGCACTAGTGCTTGTTCATCTATAACTCCTTCAGAATGCATGTACTTTACAGGCACTCCATTATGTCCTGGATACGGAGGTTGTTGACCCAACACGGGTTGAGGTCTTTCCATACCCATCGTTGGTCTTTAAGGTTGGGACATATTAGGCTAATATCTGTACATGGGTTGTCCTTGTGATCTCATAGGCACGTATTGAACATTCCCATCATACTTTGGTCGGAAGTAGCACTCGTTGGTCTAAGGGCAATGTTTGAAGAGTGAGGAAAAACGTTTGATATTAACATGTGATTTTTTGCAAAATTGACTAATAATACCCTTATATATCATCAATAGTGGAATTTAGCCGATACTATCATCTCGATGAGTGTAAATAGTGTATGTACTATCAGTAAATCATTAAAAATAGTCCTTTTTGGTTTTTTTTTTAATTTTTATATTGAGACTTAAAATTGGAGAAATTTCACAAAAAAAACAAAGTTGTATTTTTCAATGGATTTTTCTAATTATTGGATTTTCACTGCTTTTTTAGCGCATTTTGTTATTTTCTTTGATTTTTTCAATAAACAGGTCAAAATTTAATAATAAATAGCAACGGAGCTCATATGGAAAAAGTGAAGACATGGTGGTGATCAGAACAACAAGGCGATAAGCACAAACATTTTTAATGAAATCGTAAGAGGGAAGCCTAAATTAGGTGTCCATACCTGCTTTTGCAAAATTCTTGCAGAAGGAGCTATAGGAATCCGATCGGGGAAATTTTTGAGTCTAACATAGATTTTGCGACCTAGTAGGACTAACATAGGAATCTGGGAAAAATTGGTTCGGGAAGTCCGAGTATAGATACCCAAGGTAGGCTAAAATCACCTCATTTCCACTTGTTGCCTTTGGAGAGAGAGCTTTTCGACCTCTTTCGTGCGTACTTTTTGGAGTCTACAACCACCTGTTTTCAGCACCGTCTCACACAAGACATGAGGGATCAGTTCTTTACTCATCAATGATCCATTTTTTACGACCAAAATCTAGTCTAAACACCTAGAACTAGAGCAGTGCATGAAGACCTACGACCAAAAACTGACCATAGCGGCGTGTCAGCTCGACCACATCAGATGGGATTTGAATTGTAGCATGCTCTAACATAATAGAACCTTTCTATATCATCAGTTGACCATTCAGCAAGGGTCAAGGGGGTCCCAAGTAGAAAAGCTAGGTTTTTGACACATGCCAGAATTCGGTTCTGACTCCATAGACAGCTTGCCTACGAGGTTTATATACAATGTATATGATTGGTTTTGTGAAATCAATCAAGAAAAGCCCTCAAAAAGCAAAAAATGGCTCAAAGGCTACAAAGCGTCAAATTCAACATATGAGGTCAAACTGACTCCAAATGAGCCAAGATTGGATGAGCTGCTTCAAAACTATGTTGCGGATAAGTCCAAGGCCTTAAAAGTGACTGACCAACTCTGCAGGCAGTAAAGTCACAAAAATCAAAGATTTCAGAGTCGACAAAGCACAAAGCAATGCCAGCAAGACCAAACTTTACAATACTCAATTTAGGACTTGTTTTAGGTGTACAGAATGTGTTTAGGTCAAAATTTTTAAGTTTAGCAAGAAAATTATGACTGTCGTAAATAATCACGATTATTTACTTTTGCATCAATTTGGCTTTGATAGTTGCATTATTACCTCACATATCATTTCTACACACCTAATACATGCCAAAAATCAAGTATGAGCCAAAATGATCACATATAACTTGGAAAATTGCCAAAAAACGCAAAGAAGTTTGTGCAAGCCAATTTTCGAGTTATGGACCACATTTCTTGATCCAAATCACCTCATATCACATAGACAAGGTCTATACAACACATAAAACCAAAATGTACCAAAAAATGTTGATTTTGGTAGAAAAGTTAATAATCGTGATTATTTACTTTTATGCCAAAATGGGAGAATTTTGCTATTTTTCCATCATACATCCAAAGTACATGATGTGTTGGCCCACTAGCCAAGTTTGAACCAATTTGGATATTAAAATCCCAAATTTCCTTTATATCTATTGTTTCAAAGACCTAAAGTCAAAATTTGGCACCATTTTCATCCTATGTATCCAAATGAGCCCACAATTCACTTAGAGTATGTATTTGGTATAAAATTCAAGCTTGCAATGCCAAATTTGCAAAAAGTTGAGAAATTTACTTAGATGTAAATAATCTTGATTATTTGCTTTTGTTGCAATTTTTTGTTTTGACTTTACACTTTTGTTTCTTACATGTTTTTATGCATCTATGCTTGTTCAAAAATTGATTTGAAGCAAATTGGATCAAAATTGTCAGTATTTCAGACTGAAGGACACTTTAGAGAAAAATCTATGAAATTTGCAAACTTTGACACTCTATTCACTGAACAGGAGCCATGCAAGCAACAGAGAGGGCCAAGAAGAAGCTCAACCAGAAATAAAAGTTGCAACAACTATCCGTATACCAACTGGATCCCGATTCAGTCAAACCGCCAAGGCAACCTATCTTTAAAAAGAATAGCTTGAAGAGCATCACACCACAGTATTCGCTGGAAGATTCAAGAGCAAAGAGGGACATCAGGTACAGCTGCAACTTCTACCAAAAGAAGTTATGATGTCGTTTTAAAGCCCGAGACCAAAGAAGCCCACCAAAGGTTAGGACTCAGAGATTTTTATGAACAAGAGCCGTGTGGAGTGGACTTCCAAAAAGCTTATGATCTTTTGTCCAAGATCAAAGAATATGGAACTGTGCAGATTTCTGACCCGCAAGTTAACAAAGTCAAAGTTGTGATCACCAAGGAGATAGTGGCAGAAGCACTCAGACTACCCACAGAAGGAATGACGATGAGGGCAAGAGACAGGAAGACGGCTAGAACCTTCACCAAAGAAATCGTCGTGGCTACATTTGCAGACCTTATTCACAAACAAGTAGAAGAGCCCAAAAGGTTATACCATCAACATTTCCATCTCCTTGCTAAGAGGCCGCCAAAGTATACCACATCCAATCATGCGGTTGCCACCACCTTTACGCAAGTCCTCAAGTCAAGAACCAAGCAACCGATTCACCACACACAATATGTTTTGTCCACATTGAAAGGGACAAAGAAGGAAGGAAAGATCACATACATGGGCGCACCAAAAGTTTTGACTAGGATTTCATACCATGCGATCGGCATGGCCAACAACCTACCACCTTCCCAGATCAAAACACTTGGATAGTGTCAGCTCAACCATCTCCTTGAGCTACAAGATCTGCCAAGAGATCATACAAGTCAGATGGACAATCTACTGAGAGCTCGTCGGAACGACACAGTAGTGAAAGCTTGGATAATGAAGAAAGGAGACCGCACATTGAAGAAATAAAGAGAAAATCCGTGGCAGCACACCAGAAGGAGCCTGTGCAAAAGCAATCCCGGTTTGAAAGAGAGAAACACTCATACCAACGTAGCCGCCAAGCACAAGAAAAGGACCCAAAAATGTGGGTGCCTGTTGAACTTAAAGGACCAAGAACCAAGCATCACACCAAGAAACAGCCTGAGGAACCCACGAAGGTACTAGAATAGATGTATCAAAAAGCAGAAGCTCTAAAGTGAAAGAAGAACAAGAAGCGGCAAGGAAAGCGAAAAAGGTGACAGAACAGCAACAGAAAGCAGAGGAAGCCATTGCACAAGGAGAAGCACAACATGCTCAAGTTGATGTGTCTCCCTGTATCTCTTTTCCTGTCTCTGAACACCAAGATCACCCAATGCCGATCCCACCACCATCATTGGTAGCTAGAACCACAACAATTGAGCCAACAAAAGAAGCAGAACCTGAACAGGAAAAAGCAGCTGAATCTAAACAAGAACCTGAACAGCAAGAAGTAGCGGAATCAACACAACAAGCAGTTGTATCTACTCAAGAGCAGCAAATAGGGAAAGAGCCAGAGACAAAAAAGGCAGCCATTCCTGCACCAGAAGAGGACACTGCAAAGTTTGAGCACACAAGAGAACAAGAGACCGAGGAAACACCCTCTACCTCAACACAACAAGAGAAGGCCGAGGCACCACCCTCAACCTCAATGGGAAAAAATCAATAGCCACATGGGCAACAACAACCACCAGTTGTCATGACGCAGCCAAAGGACACCCAAGAATCTGTAGAAACATCAAGACAATTAGCACAAAATGAAGACTAGCAGTCAAATGACAAAGTCATCCTGCAAGTTAATGAATATGCTAAGAAAATGCAGGAGATGACAGAATGACTTCACTCAGCAACACTTGGCCGTAGCACAAGGGCCAAAGAGTTACAGATGGTGATTGACGCACTCTAGGGGGAGCTAGACGACAGACTCAATGTCATCACCAATCTACAGAGGTAAGTGCAGGAGTTGAGATCGAAAGCTGAACAACATCAGCTCGCAAGAGATAAGCAACAAAAATAAATGGAGGAACTGGGTGAGTTTCTCACAAAACTATCAGATGCATTCAAAGCAAACGATGATCAGTTGACGTAAGTTACAAATAAACTTCTAACTACAACCCTATCAACTCAAAAGATCCAGGTATAGTTAGATGTAGCCAATGCTTCCCTACAGTACTCAAAACAAAGCATCAATGATCAGGCCATATTCTTGTGGCAAATACGAGAGAATCCAGCCGTGCCCTCGATCAAAGGAACAAGCAAGGTCTTCAAAGCATTAGAAAAGAAAAATAAAGACCTCGAGTTGGAGCTGAAATTAGAGCAGTCTCAGTGCAGAGACCTAGCCTTAATGCAGGTCCAAAGAGAATACAAGATGCTAAAGGAGATAATTGAACTCAAAAGAGTCAACCAGCTACTGAGAGAGGGACGCTCGGAAATGCAAGAAGAGGCAGGCACTTCCGAGCAACCTCATATAGAAATCCCCTCAATTTCATTCGCTGAGATGGAGAGATAGTCAATAGTAGAGCTGAGTGGCGAGCAGGAGTTTCAAATACCTATTATCAAAGTGCCCATGGTCCAACTCTCAAAGACTGAAGAAGATGCACTGAAAGAAAAAATTACACAAGAGGTAGATGAGCAGTGGAAGGCAGCAAACAATGGATTGGGAGCTGAGAGTACTTCATTCCGTCAATGTCACACAACTCACTCCCAATCAAATAAATGTGCAATGGCACCAACAATCCCTGCCATATTCTCTAATTAAAGTGGAGTTGTTGCAAGTAAAAGAAAGGCTTTACACCGACACGAAAGTCGAGGATGTTGATCAAGACCACCAAAAGTGGAGGTTGAGCTAGCTGAACAAGAATAAAAAGTACTTGATTCTGTTCATAATAGCACATGTGGCCCTGCAAAAGGATCCTACCTTCTGTCCTGTACCAAGAGTAAGGACTTGGATAGCACATGAGGCATTACTAAAGAAGCGGCCAACTTGGCTGAATTACCCTAGATTTCCTACTCCAATAAAGGGACAGCCGACTGAAGAATACATGGTGAAAACCCTAAAGGGCACCATGTCATTCTTTAAAAGTCTACCAGATTTTTCATTGTTGGAATTAGGGTTGCAGAGAAACACACACAGCTTGGAGAAGACGAAGGAAGCTCAAGGCACACAATAGAGAGTGTATTACTTAGTGTGCAATGGAAAGATAGATAGCCCTAGAGTGATGGGCGTATATACAATGCACGGGGGGAAAAAAACCTTGGAAAGAGGGAAAAAATGCCCCGGCGGTCCTAGTGTGTTCACACACATCACTACCACATGTATATGGTAACAAATCCCCCCTGGAGTGATGCGGTGAACGAGAGCTGGCACATGAGTAAAGGGAAGTGCCATGCCCTGAGGACAGGATCAGTCCACAAAGGGGAGTAAGCCCAAAGCTTTGAGGAAAGCTTCAAGCTTCTCACGAGACAATGCCTTTGTGAAAAGATCTGCAAGGTTGTCCTGTGTTGGCACATAAGCCAAGCTGATCTCTCCTGCTGAGAACCTCTCCCTGACATAGTGGTAATGAGTCTCAATGTGCTTTGTGCGAGCATGAAAAACTGGGTTCCTCGCAATTGCCAATGCGCTTTGACTGTCAGTGTAGATAGTGTTGGCAGTGTCCTGTTCGACACCCAAATCAGCCATAAGGTGTCTGAGCCATACACACTCAACCGTAGCTGTGAAGACTGCCCTGTACTCAGCCTCACAACTCGAAGTGGCCACAGTAGGTTGCTTCTTGCTCAACCATGATATACATGAACTACCAAGCATGAAACAAAAACCACTTGTGGACACTCGCATGTCAAAACAACCAGCCCAATCAGAGTCCGAAAAAGCATGTAAGTCTGGGGGCAATGATCCCCCCTTGGGATAAAATAAGCCAAGATGTAAAGTGCCACTAAGGTAGCGGAAAATCCTCTTGACAGCCTGCCAATGCTTAGACTCTGGGATATGCATAAATCTGCTGACCTGTGAGACTGCAAACTGAATATCCGGCCTCGTGTTGCATACATAAATGAGGCAGCCAACAACAGTTTGGTAAAGAGTGACATCAGCAGGATCGCCAACATCATGTACACTCAACTTCAAACCTGTTTCCATGGGAGTGGCAATAGGTTTGCAATCCTCAAGTCCAAACTTACATAGCAATGTCTCTTTGTAACTTTTCTGACACAAGGCAATACCACCATCACACTGCTTAAACTGTATACCCAAGTAATGATGCAACACCCCCAAATCTTTCATCTTGAAAGTAGCATTCAAATCAGGCTTAAATTCAGCAATATGTCTCTCATTTGGTCCAGTGATCACCAAATCATCAACATAAAGAACCACGATGAGAAATACATCACCCTCACGTTTTACATACAATGTGCTTTCTGTTGGACTGTTACGAAAGCCTTGTTTGACCAAATGAGTGTCATCTTTCTCATACCAAGCATGAGGAGATTGCTTCAACCCATATAAAGCCTTGTTACATTTGCATACTTTGTCCTCTTGTCCTTTTATGACAAAACCGCGAGGCTGCGTTACATAAACTTCCTCAAATATGTCACCATTCAAGAAAGCAGTAACAATGTCTGATTGATGTACATCCCAACCAAAATGAGCTGCCAATGCACATAGAAAATGCACAGTAGTCATACGACAAGTGGGAGCAAAAGTCTCTTCATAATCTATGCCTTTTTGTTGTGCATAACCCTTTGCAACAAGTCAAGCCTTATGGTGATCAATCTCACCATCCGGCTTGCGTTTCAACTTGTAAACCCACTTCGTACCAATGGACTTTTTGCCAGGAGGCAAATCACATAAAGTCCACGTGTCATTTTCTATAAGTGCATCATATTCTGATTGCATGGTAGCCATCCAATTTTTTGAATTCTGTGCTTCATCAAAAGTCAGAGGCTCCTCAACATCATGTAAGCTAGACACAGCCAAAGCATAACAATCTGATGCATAAGATGCATGGCGAGAGCCTGAACGAGTACGACTAGACAAAGGTGCATCCAATTTACTGTCACGCAAAGTGTGCACCAGCCATTTTGGCATACCTCTAGCCTGTTCATTTTCATCCCTTTCCTCATCAAGTACATCATGTACATCTGCATCAGTAATAGGCTGATCTACGACATTTTCAGAAACCCCCATAGGCTGTACATTTGCCTCATTGGAACTTACATTCGTATTTCGACCACTGAAAAGAGGCAACAAAGTGTCATAAATGTCCTGTGAGCTTACATTACTGTCTCTAGTACATGACACCAAGGGCTGAACAGAATCTTCTACATCCCGAGAAACCAGAATACGTTTTGTTTGCGGATGATACAACCTGTAACCTTTGCTTTCAGCACTATAACCAACAAAAATACATTTGATAGCCTTATCATCCAATTTTCTGCGCTGCACTTGTGGCACCAAAGCATATGCCAAACAGCCAAAAACACACATGTGCTCAATAGAAGGCTTTCTATCATGCCATGCTTCATATGGAGTAATAGACTGCAAAGCTTTCGTAGGACACCTGTTAAGTACATAAGTGGCACACATGATGGCCTCAAGCCAAAAAGAATGCGGTAAAGCTTGACTTTTGACCATACATCGTGCCATTTCCGTCAGTGACCTGTTTTTCCTCTCAGCAACACCATTTTGCTGAGGTGTATAAGGCACTGTACATTGGTGTTTTATCCCACGACTAGCGAGAAATGCATTAAATTCATGAGACATATACTCCCCCCCTCGATCGGAATGGAGGGTGCCCATAGTACATTTCGAGACATTTTTAGCCATAGCCAGAAATTGTTTGAAGCACATAAAAACTTCGGACTTCCCTTTAAGCGGAAATACCCATGCATGCCTGGAGTAATCATCAATGAAAGTCACGAAGTATAGGTAATTGCCCAAGGACGGAGTTTGCATGGGCCCACAAACATCAATATGCACAAGGTGCAACCTGCATGTGGCCCGAACTGAACCATCCTTTGGAAATTTAGAACGCTGCATCTTACCCAAAATACAGCCTTCACAAACATGTTTGACAGGTGCTTCAAGAGGGGGCAAAGAAGCAACCATATCAGATTTCCGCAAACGCAGCAAACTGGCAAAATTCAGATGACCAAAACGTGCATGCGAAAGTTTTGCATCTGAAATAGCCCTTGAATCTGCAACAGCATTTGCAAAATTTTGTCCACACTTGTCATACAAAGTGAGCTTATACAGCCCACGGCACAGAAGCCCAGATGCAACAATTTCATCACCAAAACTGAGATCATGAACTGTACATCTATCATCCACAAATTTGACTACAAGTCCAAGTCTAGCAAGTGCGGATACAGATAAGAGATTCTTCTTGATCCCAGGTACATAAAGTGCATCAACAAGTGTGAAGGAACTGCCATTAGCAGCAGTGAGAACAATCTTTCCAACTCCCTGAACTGGATAAGAGGCGTTGTTGGCACAAGTGACTGAATTTCCATGAGGGACAGACTCGAGAGAGGTAAACAATTCACGATGTGAGGTAATGTGCTTTGTAGCATCACTGTCGAAATACCACACATGTGAATCTACAGCAACTGACAAGCATGCATCATGGACAACAGGATTGTAAGTGCACTCTGCACTAAAAGCCCATTCTGCATCAACATCAGCAACACAGTCTCCTTTCACAGAAGACTCAACAATGGCTGCATTTGTAGTGGAACCAGCATTTGCATTGGAACCACCCTCTTTATTCTTAGCCTCTTTGGCCTTCAACTTAGGACACGACTTGATCAAGTGATCATTGGATTTACAATAATGGCAACGCATCTTCTTTTTTCCCTTATCACCAAAATTGCTAGACGAAGTACTGCCTGCAGAAGCATTAGGAACATAATTTTTGCCACTCGCATCAGAACCATAAGAAGTGGCTGCATTGTTGTGACCACCCTTTCTTTGAGAAGAAATAAAAGCCTGTTCAACTGCACGCTGTCTAATCCTGTTTTTTCTGGACAGTGACTCTTGCAACAGCAATGTACATAATGCATCAAACTTGACAACTTCTGGATTTCCTTGGGTCATCAGTCTCCAAGTACTAGCAAAAGTCTGGTAGGAATCTGGTAAGGCATCAAGAATAGTCTGCACAAGGGAACTGTCTGAAATGACTTCACCTGCAGAAATAAGCTGGTCATTGATATCCTTGACACTAGCAAGGAAAGTGTCCATATCATCTTCCTCATGCATAATCTTCGACTCCAGCTCTTTACGCAACAAAGAAATTTTAGCCTCATTGCGGCTTGCATAAAGACCTGCTAAAATATCCCAAGCCTGTTTTGTTGATTTTGCTGAACGGATGTGAGGAACAATGATGCGCTTCACAGACAACACAATCAATGCATGAGCCTGCGCATCCTTAACATCCAAACAAGCTTGTTCTGCCGTAGGCAAAACAACTCTAACAGCTGCAATCCTTGCAGCAAGACCTGCAACATCCTCAACATCGCCTACATTCTCAGAACCAGGACGTACATCAATGCCCTGCACAATGTTCCAGACACCCCTTGACACAAGAACATGTTGCATCATATAAGCCCACATAGGGTAGTTGTCCCCATCCAACCTGTCCTCAATAACAAACATCTTGAACACATCTGTGTTGTTGTTGTCAGCCATGGTAAATGCTGCACCTGATGTGAAAACTGCCCGAAAATAGGAGAAATGGAGCGGGAACAACCTGTGCTATATAGCACAAACCGTAAAAGACTATAAGGCACCTGTTATGTTGAAAACGGCACTGACAGAAATTCTACATAAAATGACGAAATAGCCTGTGCAGTACTACCTGTAGTGGAAACGGAGGCTGAAATGAGCCCAAATCAAAATTCTGAGCAGACCGAGCTCTTCAAGCTTTCCCAAAATTTTTGTCGACCTACAAACGCTTGCCAAAGCTCACTGAAATTGGAGAAGGTGAGCAGGCGTGTGCTGGAGCGGCTGGCGACTAAGCCTGGAAGGACGTGACCTGCTCTGATACCAATTGTTGGAATTAGGGTTGCAGAGAAACACGCACAGCTTGGAGAAGACGAAGGAAGCTCAAGGCACACAATAGAGAGTGTATTACTTAGTGTGCAATGGAAAGATAGATAGCCCTAGAGTGATGGGCGTATATACAATGCACGGGGGAAAAAAACCTCCTAAAGAGGGAAAAAATGACTCGGCGGTCCTAGTGTGTTCACACACATCACTACCACATGTATATGGTAACAGTCATGTGCTATGCTATACAAAATTTGCAAAATGTTGCTCACCTATATCAAAGTGTTTAATGAACCAGAGAAAGAAGGCGCCCCTTGGATATCATTCCTTGAGGGTAACAAAGGGTTTTGATAAGATCTCAGTGGCCAACCTTCCGAAGAAGTCCTCTATGGCTTCTACACCAGGTGTATGTTTCTACCTTCTCACAATATGCTGGCATTTGAGGAAGCATTTTACATAGGTTTCTTCACTTGGCAAATGAAAATATTTGGGCCAGTGATCAGCAACCTGACATCACGGTTTGTAGGCTACTCAGTAGTGGAACTAAAAAACAGAGTCATTATGCAGTTTTTGCAAGTGTCAGATAAAGAGAGGAAGTTTAGATACCAAAGGCACTGAATGCGGTTAAAGATCACCTCTCCAACCATCAACCTGAAGACTACTTCAGCCCATAAGCTGTGTCAAGGAACGACACATGCAAGGAGGAGATGAATGTTAGCAGCAAGCTAACATAGATACCACAGATACCATTTTTCAGAGTTCTCATTGTAAACTACACTTATTATTTTGATAAATTGGAAATATTGTAACTCCTAATTTTTGGATAAACCCTGTAATTGATGAGCCGGGGCTACAAGCTTCCAGATTCTATCAACCTGTCATTACCCATCTTTGGTAGAACTCCCAGATTATTAGTTTTGACCACCAAAAACCTTGGCTAAGGTATAAAAACCAATGTTTGTAAGTTATTATTACGTTTTGGATAATGAAATACACTGTGTGAGCTAACCACGCTCACCTCTCTCCTTCTCGCGCTTCCTACTCCATCCCTAGTAGTCACATTGCAGTCGCGTTTGTTGCATTGGAATCGCAGGTAAGAGCTCTACGCATTGACGTAAACACGTCATAGTATTTCGTAGCTTTTGGCGTCATTGACCCGCAGCCTAATTTCATCATAAGTAGGAATTTACACTTCAAAATTAAAAATTAAGCATAGGCAGGGTATTGGGACATCATTGCTAAGCATTTAGATGCATTCTGGGTCGAAAACGACTAGGTCAAAAATCCTCTGCTGTTAATAATCACGATTTTGGCACTTGACCTAAAGTAGGGTTTGAGACCATAAGCATGTGTGCTTAAGTCTTATAAAATTGTCCTATAAGTTTCATGACGTTTGGATGTCATTGGATGCTATAATGGATGTGATTTGTTTGCTGATGAGGGATTAGCTTTTGGTGATTTTAGTCACTTGAGTGTAGGTTGAGTTAGATGCGAGTTGTTTGTTGTTTTTGAGAGATTGACAACCTCTTGTAGCCTCTATGAACTAGTCGAGTCAGCTTCATCCCATGGATTGACAATTTAATCGTGATTCTCGCTAAAATTGCAATAAGGTAGGATAGTGAGGTTAGACACGCGTCCCACAGCATCAATTACCTCTTCCCCCTTCTCTTTTCTGCTTGTGTGAATGCGTTTTTGGGCATGTGTTGGCGTGTGTGTCCCCCAAAAGTTTGTCGTGAAAGGAGAGATAGAGAGACGCTGTGTGCATGTGGAAGGCTATGATTTGGACAAAGCACAATGATTGGTATGTTTGGTGCATTGCAAAGCATGTGCATATGGTCGTGTGATGGTGGTGGTTTGCCTGCGGATAGTGTTGAGTTTTGAAGGTGAACTGTAGTGGATTGGGGCGTTGTGTAAACCCTGGGATATAGTGAGGTATTGTGTTGTGTTCTTGGTGTGTTCCCCTTTCCCCCTCTCCAACATTCCTATCTTCCCAACAACAATAGACTTCAATCCTAGGATTATTTGTGCTAAGTCGTTTCAAATATTTCAGATCAATTTGATTGTATCCCTCGAACTCTAAAGTCAATGAACCTTCTTTTGCTACCATATTGGGAGTTATTGAATTCACTTCTAACCCCCATTTGTCTATCGAATCAGGATTTTCAACTTTTACATAATGAGTTGCGTTTTTATCCATAAACATTTTTCCTTGTTTGTTTGCTCTTATTTCCTCTTCAAAATCTATGTCATTTTCAAAATTTTATGAATTTTGGCCTCCCATAAGTCCCAAATATGATCTCCAATTTGAGCGAAGATCATAGATCTGCAATCTACGCATTAAGCTCTTTCTGTAGATATCCTATATGATATTTTTTTACCCGCTATATTTTAAATTTCATTTTGAGAGGAAACTTTGAATTCAAATAAACTAGTCATGTTTCCTTTTTGAATTCAAAAGCTGTCCTTTGATTACTTTCTTAATAATAAAGGTTTCACTTCCTTAAACTGCCAAATAAAGAGGCCCTCCTAGAACCCATTCTCTTCCTAATGATGCCATCAGATTCCTTAAATTCTAGAAGATTTCATTTCTTTTTTGCGACAACTCTGTCTTGTAAATGGAATCTCTCTCCACATTTCAGTTTCAGTGGGGAGGCCATAACTTCTACAAATCAACTCCAAAATTTTCAAAGTTTGGGGATTTAGAACCTAATTTTTAAGATCTTTCCAATGATATGCTGGTTGATAGAGTTTTGACAAAGCATTTATGTACTTCATCGGGTTGTCCAATTTGGACAAGAGAGGCAAAATCAAACCTCCTTATAGGGCCCCTTTGAGAGTCCAAATTTTCCCTGATGTTTACTATACAACATTGCATACAAATCATTGTTTAATAACCATCTCGATCAATTTCCTCTACGGTTCCCATGATCACTTCACGGATTGAGTTTCATTGGTACTTGGTTTGTTCAATCTCATTCAAAGTCATCATGATAAAATTATTTCTGTAAAAATCCCAAAAGAGACGAGGAGGAAGTTATACTAGTCCCTTTTTGTTGATTTTGAAAATGTACACAATTTTCAAGGGCGTTAGTTGTCCTAATCTGTCAACCGCAGTCCACACCAAATCCTTAAGATTGTTTTGTTCCCAGCAATGAACTCCAAGTCATGGGTTATCAGTGGGGACACGTTTTAGTGGTTTGGCATCTATTAACTCATATGCTACCAATTCTAACATTGGAGGTTCTTCCTTTACAGCCTTATCTGGTAAGTTAGAGTATCAACATCTAATCCCCATTTATCTAGTGAATGAGGGTCTTGTATCTTGCGATATTGTACTCCATATTGGTCTACATACAGATCATCCTATTTGTTGTCCCTAACCTTGTCTTCAAAATCAATGGTATGGTCATCTATCCTCATTGCAAACTCGTCATTTGGGTCCAAATAGATATGTGCTTCATACTTGCTGGTCTTTAAATAAGTCAAGATGCGCTTGAACTTGAGAGAGTTCCCAGTTCCTGATTGTGTCAAAAAAGATGAGAGGTCTGAGATTGAAGCAGAGTAAGTGTTTGGCACTTCTTTTGTAATAGTTTATAATGGTCTCCCTTGGTTTGCACTCTCTTTTGTGAACGCTCTACTCCTATTCTCTCCTAAGTCAATCGAGTTTCCCAATCTCGACCACATCTTAGGTTCATAGGGGCTTTACAATCAACGAGAAAAGAAGATCGAGCAAAGCTAATTTTCGAGCAAATATGAGCAACACCCTTGACAAAGTGATGGGAATGTGAGGTATATTAAAGAAAGTAATCATGTCATGCTGGAACACCACAACACAAATGGGTCGTACATCTAAAATTACCACAAAGCAGTGGAGGCTTCAAAATCTCAAAACTCCTTACATGTTTAGGCCCTAACAAATTCCAATTTACATAGTATCTCCAAGTATTTCATAAACCTTGCTGCCATAGAACCTTTTGATGGATGCCATGGAAGAGGTGTTGCACATGGAAGTTTCTTCAGATCGAAGTGCACTATGTTCTTTGGGTATTGGTTCAACCCAGCCTCAGTTAAGCCATGTCTCTACTACTATGGGTGGATTCTCTCAAAGGAAATTCTAAACCTAAGGCTAGGGTTGTTCCAAACCTTGAAAACATGTGGGTTCCCATTTTATGGATTGCTATAAACAAATGCAACAATTCTTTAAGGATTTTTTTTAGTATTTAGATTTTTCAATCTACATGCACAAAAACAAACAAAAATTATAAGACAAAGTAGGCCTTTGCTCCCTTTTTCCTACTGAGATCAATGGATAGCTGCTTAGATCAATTATCGATAAAGAGCCCTTTCATCAATTTATGTCAAAAATGAATTCCTTGGCCTAACAAAATATTTTCAAAGTGATCAAGTGTCCTTTCCTTAGCCAAAAACTAGTTTTGTCCTCATAGATCTAAGCTAGACTGATGGAGGAAAATTGGTCTTGAACCTAAGCGCAGGTTGCATGGTGAGTCTAGACCCTTGGGGAATCACTTGTCTAGTCAGATCTTGGAGATAAACCCTTAAAATGGCTCAAATTGGTGAGAATCCCCTTGGGCTAAAGTTGATTTAAAGCAACACCAAATGTGTCCCCACGTGCCAATAACAGCCGTTGGCACATTTTTTAAAGCCCAAAAACAACAACTTTGTCACAAATCCGAGGTTGTTGGCATCCATGGCCATCTCTATTGCATGGAATTAAACATGCAAGGAGCTCCTTTGTCCTTGCCAATGACTGTGGTCTACATCCTCTTTCTGATCTCCTCATCTCCCGCTAAATGGTGATCTATATAATCAAAATCTACATTCGACTACTGAGGGCCGCATATGATCGAGCCATGTGCACCTTCAAGCATGCCACCATCTGTGTAGAGCATCCATCTTGATCTTAGTTGAGGCTAGAAACCAGAATGGAAGTTCACATCAAGGCTGACAAAGGCCTCTTGCTCATCAATATAGGATTGCCATGTCAACACAACATGGGTGCACCCAGGCAAAGAGACAAAGTCAGTCGACACTCGAGTTACTGGGTAGAATGCAATCCAGGGAAGCAACGAGAGGTTATGGCGTGCTTCTTCTTGTCGGTGATTTAAAAGGTACCTCTGTCTCTAGCTCTACCTTTGCCTACTCCGATAGCACTACAGAGAACCACGTTTGCTGCTCTTAGACATGGATACACAACCGGTGGTAGCATGGGGCTCAAGGCCTCAAGATGACGCTCAAGAGAGGTTGACACGATGTGGATAGCTGGATTGTAGTAGAGACTTGAGTTTGCATGGGTGCTGGCTCATCACATGTAGGGGCTCTTGCATGAGCTACAAGATTTCAAGAAAGACCACTTGTTGCAGTAGGGTGAGTTCGGAGGGGATGTAATATATCAAAACGGTAGCAGTGGTATAGGCTACAAAGGATAGAAGGTGAGTCTCATAGGCAGGTAGAGAGGGCGATATTTCTACAATCGTAGGCAGGGGAGCATGACAACTTCAGGTGGTATAGATGGAGTGAGTGATCTCAGGTGTTGAATGAGGGTGGCAAAGCCATTGCTATGGAACTGGGGCATTACGAAAACCTTCACTTATATATTCCAAGCATCAAAATGTAGGCTTGGCTCATTCAGACTTCCCATGAGACAAACTTCAAACAAAAACAAATGCACCATGAAATTCACACTGTGTGACTTTGCTGAACACAAAAGCTGATATCACTCGAGAATACGTCCACGCTCATTTGCAACAGGATGGAAACCTCTCGTGTCCGAGGGGGTATTGCCGCCCACAAGGATGGTGGTTTTGATTTGCTGATGAACCACTGCGACACGGCAGGAAGTCGCCACTGTCTCAGCGGGTTGAGAGTGCAGTCTGAACCGGGCCTTATCTCAGCCTATCATGGCTTCTTGGGTTGACTTGCATGGCAGAGCTCTGCTTCTAGCTTGCATAGCATACATAGAAGTGCCTCCAACTACCTTGTGAAACCTGTCAGAACAAGTCCGCTCTGGCACAGAACAGTTCCAGTAGGTTTCACCAAGCGCTACATAATACAAAGCTGCCTACAAGGTTTTTAAAAATTTATTAAAATATTATCACAGCAAGTTTGACTCATATTCTCCCCACCCGCCGATGCTGATTGGCCCTTGCCCCAGCACTCCCCTAAAAGTCCTCCAACCTCTTTGTCATGTGCAGTCATAACCCTTTCGACTCGGATGATACCCTTTTGACTCAGATGATGAATAACGCAGTCCGATTAAGTACTCACCCAAGATCGCCATCAATCCTAAAAGCTGAACTCTCACGATTCAGGAAACCCTTCTGAGGATGACAATGATGATAAAGATGTTCTACCTCATTGAAGCAACAGAGCACGCCTTCTCATCAAAACAACTTTTTTGATGACAAAGATGGTGATGTTGGTGATCTGTAAGCTAGAGAGAGAGGGAGAGAGAGAGGGAGGGATGGGGGGGATAGGTCTTATACAGAGAGAAATGAAAGAGATTTCAAGAAGGGCGAAGCAATGCCCAGAGAGAGAGAGAGAGAGAGAGAGAGAGAGAGAGTATGCATGGCTTTTGCCTAGCTAGTGTTCGGGAAAAATGTGTCTCAGGGTAATATTGTGTCGTTCTCAATTTCAAAAATGCCGGTTGAGTGCAAGGGGAAAAGGAGAAATTCCACCCCAAAATAGAGAAAAATAGTGTAAAAGCCCCAAAAACAAACTTAATTTTCTACAATTTCCTCTTTGCAAATTCAAGAAAAGGAATTTTGTATGTTTGAAAAAATGATTTTTCCCGAACATTGTGTCTAGCCCAAGCTATCCCGATTCTCGATTCCCCTCTTACGTTGTACGTAATTCTTTTCAGCTGGTACCGTAGGGCTAGAAAAATACAACCAGTGAAAATAAGAACAAACATGAAATTCTCCCAATAATTAGGTCAAAATTTGAAGCTTTTGTCTATAATTACAATAAAACTTATGTACATTTTCTGGGGTTTTTTATAGAAATCTCAAAAACTAATTGGGATTTTACAATTTCAACCTCAAAACACATTGTAGCCCAGTTTTTTTCTACACACTGCCTTTGTATAAACTTTGTGATTGTAATTGAAACCAATCTATGCCAGCGTAGGCCAATTTCAACACGGGGCGATGCCACTTTTGACGATGACGAATTTTAGCACTATTGCAATGGGGTCGGACACTACTGCTGTAGATTTTTATTTTATTTTATAAAATCAACAGCTTGTTAAAAGTGGGTACCACATACTTACTACATCTAAGTGTAGATTGAATCATAGGAATATTAATCCCCCTAAGATCCGGATTCTCAACTCTCACGATCTCATATGTAGCTGATCATATGTAGCGCGGGACTTGCTCGTTTTCTTTCATCACTCGAAAAGACTCTCTCGCCGTTTTGTAAGACTCAGGTTCATATATGGATCTATGCAACTTAATCTAATAGATACTTCAAACCTGAAAGGTTGTCTTTGGTTTCAAACACAATACTTTTGCTGTTTGCTCTCCTGTCCTTCACAAAGTCGCAGCTCCCTGCACAACAACACTTGAAGTTGTATGTGATTCCATAATTTTTATATCCTTGATTAGAAAATTGTAAGGTCTCCACCTTTCTAGTTACCAAGAATGAACTCAAAGCTTTAGGAGAAAACATTGGTTATACAAACAGGTAAAAACACTATTTCAAAATCAATTAAAAATGGTATTTTTGAAATCTTAAGCATAGCAAACCTAGAGCTACAACTTTTCAGAACTAAGTTCAGACAAAAATTGACGCCGCTATTCCCTCCGGGAAATTTAATGTCAATTAAGTTGGTAAGAAAAATTAGATGGTTGCAGTAATAATTTAAGCATAGACTTTTACTAAGGCCTCCCAAATATTTTACAAATATTTACCAATTAAGAAAAAAAAGGTCAAATTTTAGTAGATTTGATTTTTAAAGCTGATAGGTGCTGGGAGGAGTCATTACTGACCTGCAAGGGACCAGAATAGCAATAGGGGTGCTAGAAGAGCTGTAGGGCTACCTTGGGATGCAAGCAGTTACCTGTTCTAGCCAAGAAAAGTCAAGAATACCCAAAAAAACTATAAATAGGGCCTTAGGTCTCTCATTCTCACTTAGACTCAGAGACCAAGCCATTTCTCTCTCAAAGAACTCTACTAAAAAATCACTAGAGAGCAAGAACTCTAACTGATTATCAATGATAATCAGCCTAATCCCTTTTTAATTAGCAAAATTATGCTAGATTATTGCTATTTTCTTAATTAATTTAATTAATCAAGAAGGTTAAACCTCTTTACATTAGAAATTACTCTTTTAACTCTTAACATTTTGCTGATTACTTAGATTTAGATTGGGATATTAATCTAATTAATTATTAAGCCATATAAGAGCTGGAATTAACCGTTTTAATCTTAAATTAAGGGGTAGATAATTAAAGTTAGATTATTATAAGATAACTATTAGGTCTGGATTAGATTGTTAAGAAGCTATAAAAATTATGTAATTATTTTTTTATTAGTTTCTATAATTAACTAGGCAAAAATTAGCTTCTTGTAATGAGAAACATCGGTCAACACAGGAAACCTGCTCAACAACAAATCAGAATCAGGCGATCGACTTTTTCTTCCAGAAAGTTTTGGGTTATACCAAAACTCAAGAAAGGAGGGAAGGATGTAGAAGGCAAGAAGAGTCCCAACAGGCGAGAACTGCTCCTTAGCAGGCCAACCAATGGAAATTGCTCCACTGATAGTAATTCAGCGGTAATTACAACAATTATTTTTATAACTTTGTATGCCTATAAATAGAACCCACTACAATTTCTATGGGCTTTTGGCTTTTGGAGCTCTTTTGACTTTTGGCTTACGAGCTCTTGCTTCTAGACTTTTAGCTTCATAAGCTTTTGGCTTCCAACTCTGTAATCACTTACTCCTGTAATCCATTCTCAGATTTCATCTGAGTTTAAGCCTATTTTACACTGTAATGATTATCTTTATGCTACTGATCTAAACCTATAATACCATTCTCAGTCTTCTAGTTGTGTCTTCCATTTCAGTCCATTTTTCTAGTTTAGTTCTCTATTTCAATCCAATACTTAATTCTAGTCCTTACTAGCTGAACCGCCTAGATAATCAGTAGCTCTAAACTCTAACACTGGAATAGCTGTTTGAAGAGACCAGCTCCCATACCAATTTAGGACACCCTTCTCAGGGCCAAGCCTCTTGCAATTGAAGGAACCAACCATACTAGAAATTATAATGGCTTTAACAACTTTAGGGGAAGATCTAGGGAGACTTTCAACCAAGGAACACATAGAAATAATTGTCGAGAAGAGCAAAACCCTCGAGCTACTGCTAGAGACATTCCTCAAAATCAAGGAGACAATCTAAGAGGAGGTATAAATGGAGGATGAGGTAGAGCATCTGCAATCATGGGAGAGCCAACCTTAATGAACGAAGAGGATGAAAGAGCCACTCGCTTTACCATAGTTAGCAATCCCAGAGCTCAACAACACTAGACAGTTTTGTGAACCACTAGAAATTGATAATGTAAAACTTTGAGTTACTTATATATTATAGTGGTATACATTATTTTTATTTCTCAAATTACTTAAGAAATCTAAAGTTAAGTTAGCATTCAATTAAGAAATTAAGGGTAGTTCTAGCAAATAAGAAAGAGGTTCTCTATAAGAAGGCAGAATTCAAATCTGAGGAATGAGATAGCTACCCAAAAACCATCTCACATTATTTGTGCACCAGATAGACTTCCTTGAAAAGTGACCTAGATATTGAAGTATTATTGTATGAGATTAATAAGAAGCCAAAAGAGCTCTTGGTATGATACCTCTTATTAAAACCCTTTACATAATGTTGGTCAGTCAAGTTAGAGTACAGAGGGGATACCTTGGTAGCTACCCAAAAACCATCTCACATTATTTGTGCACCAGATAGACTTCCTTGAAAAGTGACCTAGATATTGAAGTATTATTGTATGAGATTAATAAGAAGCCAAAAGAGCTCTTGGTATGATACCTCTTATTAAAACCCTTTACATAATGTTGGTCAGTCAAGTTAGAGTACAGAGGGGATACCTCTAGTGCAATGGTGGAAGCTTGTGCCAAATGTAGATTGCTCAGAATGGCAAGAACATGCCAAGCACGTTCAGATTGGCAAAGCTGGAATACACAATACTTGTCGACGATGATCACTCTAAATGGTTAGTTAGACCGAGCGCGTTCATGTTGACAAGGTGGATATATGGATCTTATATAAAATGGATTTAACCTGGTCTTTGAGATGATACAATTGATTTGTATAGGTTTTTAAGATGGTCTTAACACTAAGAGCTTCTTGGGAAAAATTGAGTAGCAAGTAATTAGTTAGGAATTGTGGAAATACCAACAAGATTGTATCCTTGAAACTAGAAAGAACTCTTAGAGCAATCAGTAACACTTGGTAAAGTGGAAAGATAATCCCACCAAAGATTCCACTTGGGATGATGAAACCTCTTTTCTCAAAGACTTTCCCAATTTCGATTGGGATGATGGCATCTCAAATTCTTAAGTTGGGGTGATTATAAGGTTTCCACCCTTCTAACTACCAGGGATGAGCTCCAAGCTTTAGGAGAAAGCATTGCTTATACAAACAGTTAAAAAAACTATTTTAAAATAAATAAAAAATGGTATTTTTGAAATCTTAAAGCACAATAAACCTAGGGTTAGAAATTTTCAGAATTAAGCTCAGACAAAAACTGCCAGCTATTTTCTCTAGAAGATTCAATGTCAATTAATTTTATAATAATAATTGTATGGTTGCAATAATCATTTAAGCATAGACTTTTACTAAGGCCTCCTGAATGTTCTACAGATAATTACCAGATATCTACCAGTTAAGTAAAAAGATAGATTAAAATTTACCAGATTTGATTTTTATAACTAGCAAGTGCTGGGAGGGGTCAATGCTGACCTGCCAAGGACATGAATAACAACAAGGGGTGCTAGGAGATCTATAGGGCTATCTTGGGATGCAAGCTGCTGCCTGTTCAGCCACGAAAAGTCTAGAATGCCCAGAAAAACTGTAAATAGGGCCTTACGCCTCTCATTCTTATTTAGACTTAGAGACCGAGCCATTTCTCTCTCACATAGACAGAACTCTACTCAGAAATCACTAGAGAGCAAGAACTCTAGTTTATTATCAAACAATGATAATTAGCCTTATCCCTTTTTAATTAGCAAAATTATATTAAATTACCTCTATTTTCTTAATTAATCTAATTAATCAAGAAGATTAAACCTCTTTACATCAGAAATTACTCTCCTAGCTCTTAATATGCTGTTGATTACTTAGATTAAGATTGGTAATAATCTAATTAATTATTAAGCCATATTAGGGCTCAAATTAATCGTTTTAGTCTTAAATTAAGTGTAATTATACTAACTAAACTTACATTAGTATAGGATAATTATCAAAGCTAGATTAAACTTTTAATAAACTAGAAAAATTATATCATTTTTTTAATAGTTTTTGTAATTAATTAGATAAAAATTTATTGTTTTTAATCAAGAAACTGATAAAAAGTCTACATAATTAGCTCATATATTCCTAATTTGGTTATCATAGTTAAGAAATACTGCTAGAAACAAAGGGTAATTACCTCATTATCAAAAAACTTACCTAAGTATTTAATTAATATGAATCTAGACGTTTCTAGCCACAAATTAAATGGGGAAATTAGCAAATCAAGTTAGATAACTATGTGCTACTTAAAAGAGTTTTTATAAGTGAGTCGTAATTACGTTAAGGTTAGAAAATTAATATAATTGATTATCTAAGCCAAACCAAGCTAATTCTAGTTGAAATAAAAAGGGAAAATTATCAAATCAAGTTAGATAATTATGTGTTATCTATCAAAGTTAGTTTATATTAAAATTAAGACATGATAATTATCTTAAGGTTAAAAAATTAATTTAGCTATTTATCTAAACCAAAATAGTCTAATTCTAGCTAAAACTCAAAGGGGAACATTAGCAAACCAAGTTAGATAATTAGGAGCTATTTATCAGAGCTAATTTACATCATAAGTAGCTCATAATAATTATCTTAATGCTAGAAAATTAATTTAGCTATTTATTTAAGTCAAATTAGACTAATTCTAGTTAGACTTCAAACAAAGAAATTTAGATAATTATGTGTTATTTATTACGATAAATATACATCATAAGTAAGCTGTGGTAATTATCTTAATATTAAAAAGATAATTAACCTAGTTATTAAAGTCAAAATATATCAATTCTAGATGAAATTAAAGGGAGAAAATTAGTTAATCAAGTTAAATAATTATGTCCTATTTATCAAAGTTATTATACAATATAAGTAAGTCAAGATAGTTAGCATAATGTCAGAAAAATAATATAACTATTTATTTTAGCCTAAAAAGACTAATAAATTAGATAGCTAAGTTGAATAATTAAAAGGTAATTACTAGATGTGATAAATATCATTATCTTCTTGTGATAATTATAACATAATTAATTAGTCAATCGAGGTAATTATAATTGATAAAAGAATTTATTTTTATCTAAAGACTAATTAGGATGAATAGAAGTTTCGATCAAAAGTTTTTAGGAAAATTACAGAAAGTGTAAACCGTTTAGATAAAGTTGAGGAAATGTAATCTTTAAGAGAAAATAAATATAAAAAGTATTAAGCTTAAATTAAGCACACTCCAAGATTAAAATAGATGGGAAAATTAGGAGAAAACTCTTAGGGAAGCTATGGAAAAGTTATCTTACCTATATAAGCAAATAAGAAATTACTATGTCAAGAATTTACCATCTAAGACTACAAATTTAACCTTAATTGGGTTAAAAAGAGGAATTAGATTGAATATGAACGTTAAGTCATGTTTTTAAATGATGTACCTAATAGATAGACCTCCTTTTTTATAAGGATAAGAAGTCATGGCACCCAAAAGGACCGGAGCCAAAATCCTCAATCTAATGATGAGGGTACTATTCCTAAAAAAGATAGAGCATCGCACGACGACGAGACCAGGCCTAGCAATAGGCCTACTGATGAGAGCATTCAGGCCCAGACACACTACAACAAATGCCCAAGCAGTCCCAGGTGGGTCTTCTAATTTAAGTTTTAAATAATTCAAGTTATTATTTAAGTAATAACATTGCAGACGTAAAAGAGCTAGTAAGGAATCAGGAAAGGTAAAATTGACTTAAAAATGAAAGGACTCTTCTAAGAAACCAGTGTGTATTGTTTGTAAACTTGGAAAGAATTTTTTGGGTTAAAACTAGCTGAACTAGGAAAGATATGATTGATCTTCCTCAAGACAGATTATTGTCTCAAGACACCTCCGGCTCCTTGGTATATTTTGATAAATAATCATGGCTTTCTAGTCATGGATAAATCAGTTACCCCCATGAACGATGAGTTTCTACCTCGTATCATGTCTTGATGTTTGTACATAAGTTAGGATATCGTTTTTATCCTAGGAGAGCCGCTTGGTTGTATGGGTGTATGGGCACCCCGAACCTTGGGTAGGGGTTTATCCACCCCGGATTGTGAACAAGGAATGGGTTCCGTTTTTCACCCTCAGGTGTTCTTGAGACAAGAAGAGTACTTTTCATGGCTATTGTGGACGATCGTTTTGAATGACAGTACCTTGTCTTAAGTTTAAAGACGTTTGTTTGCTAAAAGAATGCTTTTCAACGCTGTCTTTCATACTTGATTGAAGAAATCACTGTGACAAAAAGTTAAAAGAACCATTATTTTAAATGTTAAAACAATGTGATAGTAAGTAGAAAACAAAAGAATCATGTGTGAGTGCGGGGTGGTAAGTGGGGATTGACTAAGGTTGTCAATCATGGGCGGGTGGACATGATTAATCAGGTTACTATCCATTACCGCACAGTAAAAACATTTAGAACACTGCACCATTTGGAAGAGGAGTTCACCAGGGACTGTGTCCTTATATCTATTACGGGGGAAAATTTGTTGGTTGAGGATACCTTAGCTCAATTTGTGGAAGTTATAGGGCCGAAAGAGTTTATCGACTTGTAAGATGTTGTCTCGTTTTCACTCTGAGACAGGACTAGGTTTTCTTCTAGCTTTATGGACTTGTAAGATGTTGTCTCATTTTCACTCTACGACAGGACTAGGTTTTCTTCTAGGGATATAGACCCAAGCCATTGTCAATGGTAACGGTCTTTTCCCTGGATTTTTCTTGTTGAGAGACTCTGTTTTTTATTAGGCCTAGAGACTTGTCAAGTACCCCATCCCAATTTTGGTATTGGTGGACTAGGGATCTCACAAAAATATACAAAAACTCATTTTTCTAGCGACCAATAGACCTTGTACAGAAAATGTAAATTTCTGCTCACTTTTATCTCAGGCACCCCTAAGATGGGTGCACTTATCTGTAGGGTCTATCTCAACTTTTATCACACAATTGGGGTTTCCACAGCCTAACAAAGTCAATCCTAGTGTCAAAATGTAAAAAATGCTTTTGTAGTGATTTATCTTCGGTGCACATAAGGAAAAACTTCTCTATTTAGACAAATTTTTGGCTATTGTGACTTGGAATGGATTCTACTTGTGATTTCAAGCTTGTACAATGAGTTTCACAAAGATTGGTTAATTCACCAATGTTTTTATCAAATTTTTTGATCCCCTAGCTTGGTTTTCTTGGTGTTTATACCCTTGTAAACACATCTCCAACTTTGGTGAAACTTTCTCGGGAGTTGTCTTATGGTCTAATTACACTCTATGAGTTGAAATTTTGTTATAATAGCCCCTCTCAAGAGTTTTTGATCTTCGACGCACCTAAGATACAAGTCTTTTATATTTACACATTTTTCATCTTTTTCTTCACAAATTACTTTCCCCACAAGTTTTAGAATTCATCCACACCTGGTTTCAAATTTGGCTTGATTTGGGTTTTCCATGTGAATTTTTTTGGAACTTTGTGTTGTTTTAAAAAAATTGGGCTTGACCTAGTGTTTTAGTGATCCAAATGTTTCCAAAATCAAGGGGAGTGGTCTACCCCCTTGCATGTTCAATTGTTCCATGTCAATCTCAAAGACCCTTTGTCTATCTTCGACATGCCTAAGATAAATCTGACTATTTTTGTGGTTTTTTCAATGCACCTCAAATCACATGCAATCTTGATGGTTTTCTATTTACCTTACTTCTGCTGAACATAAAAAAACAGTACAAAAGTTCAACCTTCAGTTTAAAATCTCTACTTCCTATTTAGGTTATTCCCTTACCAACCATTTGGTCGCCTCAGGGACTCTCTACCATGAAGAGAGATGTTCATCACTACGTGAATGATTGCTCTCAATGTAAAGAAAAAGCTACCATACCCCATGCTACATTATTCTAGACTTCAGTCACCTCCCAGTGGAGAAAATACCTGATTGATTATTTGACTAACAGAATATTCCTAGAAGACACATGAGTAAAAGACAAAAAGATCTATAGAAAATGAGGCATCCAGCTACACAATGATTGGAAACAAACTCTATCAACAGCTCAAAATGTGCTCCAATGAACAAGAATACCTTCCTATTATGGGAATAATCTCATGCAAGTGTAGTAGGGGGTCACTTATCTCATGAGATCAGATCCAAGGCTAAATTGGCGGAATGCATTTGGTGGCCAACTTTATTTGTTGATGTAAGAGAGTTTATGTGACGATGTGATGCATGCCAACGAGCAAAGATGCCAATGATAATTGATAACATTTCATTATGACCTATGATGTGAGAACAAGAATTTTCTAAATGGAATATAGACTTTGTAGGTCCAATACAGCCACTATCTTTAAAAACTCAATCACAATATATTATTGTGGCAACAGATTACTTAACCAAGTAAATTGAGGAACAAGCCACTCGGAAGAACGATGCTAGAACCACGGCAGCATTCCTGTATGAATGCGTTATGAAGTATTTTTGGATGAGCATATAGTCACTAAGTCATTCCAAAAAGCTTGCCCACCAACCTCATGTATATATGTGTACATAGCCCTGTAAGTCTTGGAAGTGACCATGTAAAAATCTTTGTACAAATGTGTCATTTTTCAAGCTTGAATGCTAGTATTTTGGGTTGTTTGAGGCTCCAAAATATGGTTTTTAATAAATATTTTTAGCCGTGCTTTATAGCTCGTGAATTGGACTTGTACATCATCAGTTATGCGTATCAAAAGCGGATGGTCTCAACTTAGAAGGTGATTGCGGGTGCATGCGACAAGGAAAATTGGGCCAACTTGGGGGTCTAAGATTATAAATGTTGAAGTTTTACATTTCTCAAGATAGCCGAGTTGATGGGCTTCGAGCCATGTGTTACGGTGCATCATTCAATGATCGAAGCAACAAGTTATGCCTCGGGGAATATTGTCCTAGAAGTCCTCTCATGCTTTGGGAGAAAGCTAGAATTTTTTGGGATAAGCATCTTATGGTCTTTGGGCCTACCGCTTGACATTCCAAACATCACTAGGTTTCACCCATTTCCATTTGGTATATGGAAAAGAGGTCGTTCTACCCATCAAGGTAAATTTAGCCATCTTGAGAGTCATGGCTAGTCAATTAAAGTGCCCAATTTTCCATCTCCGCAACCATGCACACCTTGGATCTAGAAAGGTTTCAGCTAGACACAGAAGATGCGATCGACTACTATGAAATGCAAGCAGAATGACATCGACTCACATTCAATCGAGAGATCAAGGAAAAGGGTCTGAAGAAAGGCATGTTAGTATTGAGATACGACAACAGATTTGACACTAGGAAAGATAAGAAGTTTCAGCCCATATGGAAAGGGCCATTCATTGTCAAAAAGAGATATGCCAATGGTAGCTACAAATTGATAGAAGCATATGGTAAAATTCACAAGAGCAAAGTCAATGATGGAGGCTTAAAAGGTACTTCTTAAGGTTTGATCCGGAGTTCATGATAGATATTCCAGAGGAGGGAGAACCCTCCAACTCTGCTACTAGAGACTGAGAAGCAGAGCTAGAGCCATTGAGGTGGTCCAGGGCGGGCAACAAGCGGCCTCTAGACACCCTTCATGGCCTCCCTGCTACTCAATGAACCTAGGGCAAAACACAAACACAGCCAAGCAAAATCCCTAGCCAAACCCAACTTAAAAAGGGCACCACCTAGTTATGGATGCAACCTAGGATGCAACAGAGTGTCCTCAGACTTATGGGGGACACGGAAAACACACATAAACAAGCAATAATTTTTTATATAAGGAGGAGAGAAGGAGCCATTGAGAGAACTGAGAGAGATGGAGAGTAAGGCTGCTCAAACAATTGTCTTGCAACTCAAGAGGTGAAAGAACACCTTGCTAAATTGTCAAAGAGCCTACATGGAGACTACACCAACACGTGCTCAACACTTTGCCAACACACACATTGTCTTAGGTTGCGGGAGACCTCTCACCACTCAAACCTCTTACAATGAACTAGTATTATAGGCAATAAAAAGCACCCAAAACACTTAATCTCACAAGCTCATTTGAGAAATTGCGGCATATACATCACCTCAAATCTTTGATTGGCATTGCAGAACTGGATGGAATATGAATTGGAGACAAAATCACGCCTTTGGAGCACCAAAACCTCAAATTTATTGATGATTGTAAGGATAGGTACAATGGTGGCTTGAGATGTGAAATTCCCACACTCTCTCACTTAAAAAATGTAGCATCAATGCTATAGTGCACTAAAGTGTAAATCTCACACTATAGTGTCTACAACCAAGTCTCTCCTCATGCCTCTAGTGCTAGAATGCTATCTATGTATATTTACAATGGAGGGAAGGGGTCTATTTATAGGTTGGAGATCACTTGTTGGGATTATGGCTAATTTGAATTACAAGCGTTATAAATTGAGTTTAGCATTTTTTTGCATTTTCAAAATGGAGTGGGCCTTTCTTATCTCCTTGAGTCACATGCATGTGGGCTCAAGAAAGAGAGAATTATTGATGATCGTGAATGACAAAGGAGAGGAAGAAAAAGAGGGAGAAAGAGAGTTCTACCACTACTTATCCTTACTTCCTTGAGGTGCAGTGCTTTTGTCATTAGGGTTAATGTTAGTAGGTTGGTGATTATGATTACAATGAGGTGCACACAAGGTGCATGACAACGGTAAAATGCCTTAAGAAGGTATTGAAAATTAGGGGGATAGATGGAATTGGAGAGGAGGTTCACCTAGTGACACCAGTGGATAAAGTGTCAATGTGAGAGAGTCGTAGTTGATGGTGACGTTGCATCAATTTGAAGATTTCAAGGTCCTCTTGCTGAAAATCCATCATTTGCAGAGATAAATCAAATACAGTTTGCTGTATTTTGTAATTTTCATGATGGTGAAGAGGGAATGTGAACATGGAAGTAGGTGTAGAGATATATGAGAGTATGTGTGTGTATCATGGAGGCTATGATGAAGAGAGGTAATGAGGATGGTGAAGAAGGTGATAAGAGTCATGGAATGTGTAGGTTTGGGTGTGGGAAGGAGGAGGAGTAGTGTGTATGAGTGAGTAGGTGTGTGGAAGGGTGAGAGAAAATAGGAAGACTTTTGGGTGTATGAGGTGGCAGTTTTGAAGTTGGCCATAAAATTTATGTAAAATTGCCCTTGACTCCAAAAATTCTGGACAAATTATGAAAAATAATTCAGCTTACGAGCTATATTTTCTCTTTTGGACATATCCTCATATTCGGAGCAAAAGAGGGCGCCAAAAATTTGAGCAAAAAGCTGTCCCTGCAACACCTCATAAGGCATGAAGTGCGCCACTATTTGATTCTTTTTTCTTTGTAGCTTCCAAGTGAGCCCCCCATACATCAACCATGTACTAATTTTTCCAAGGAGCTTGCACACATGTATGGTATAGGATAAGTATCAAATATGATATATATATGTGGGTCAAGAAGATAGGTTAGCTGGTCATGGATCTTATGAAGAAATGGACACATGGGATGCATGGTGGCAACTAAAAATATATATGTGAAAAAATAAAAGGAGGAAAATCATGAGGAAATGGACCCTCAATTATTCTCTAGTTTGAATGATTAATGGAATTTATTTGAAGATGAATATGTACTTGTGAATATTTATCTGGGAGGAATGGAAAAATATGACGGAGTCGATAAGGTGATTGGTGAATTTTTACGATAAAGTCACACAAAGTTTTTTCAAGGCTTGTGTGAGTAGAGCTTAAGGAATAGAATGATAGTAAAACATGTATAAGGAATGATGCGCAATGGAAGCTAGAATACTTAGGCCTGATAACGCACACCTAGGAATATATATTTACATAAATATGTTTTTATTTTGAAAAAAACCCTTTATACTTAGGTCCTTTATTTGATGGATAGTATTTACATGTAAAGAGGACCGTAATATTATAAATTCATTTTTTTTCTCTCCTAGCCCAATGACTCGCTCATTGATTTAATAAAAAAATGTGATAAAAACCCTAATCGCACACACGCTATTTACAATGAAAAAGTGAGCCTAGTCATTGTGCTAGGGTGTTTTTGTGGGGTGAAGTGGCTTCTTAAAAGATTTTATGAGAGCCTGAAAAACAGATATCATTTAGCCCCCCTCAGATGATGGTACACTCATGTATCATAAAAAGACATATCTTTCAATGAGAGTGTTTTTCCATCCTTTGTGCTATTTGGTGCCTCAATCAAATCTTCATCTTGTAGTGCCAAGCTCAAAGACTTACATGGTATTGTAGCTGTTTGATGCTCTTGTAGATCCTCTGGTAGAACTTGACTCAAGTAGGGCTTTAGTCGAGGATACCCATTCACCTTCTTGGGGACCTCCTTGCCATCCAAATCCATGAGTTGATAGTAGCGTGAGTAGTAGGCCTTCTTCACAATGTAGGGACCCTGCCATCTAGTATTGAACTTCACATCAAAGCGATTGTCAAAGAGATTATCGTACCTTAGCACCAAATCTCCTTCCTTGATATCTTTGTCTTTCACCTTTTTGTCGAACTTGTCCTTTATTTGCGTAGCCTTTCTTTTATAGCACTCTTAAGACGCCTCCCATTTCCATTCTAGTTCTTCTAGGGTGAGAAGACGATCTTCCCATGCTGCTTCTTCTCCTTGTGCCACCTTTCCATGAAGTCGCATTGTTGGAATGTTGAGCTCGATGGGTTGCAAAGCTTCATGACCATAAACTAGGTGGAAGGGTGTGAACTCTGTCGCTTCCTTGTAGGTAGTCCGGTAGACCCACAATGCTCCATCCAAGAAGTCATCCCATAGCTTTGTCTTGTTCTTTACCATCTTCCGGATGATTCTTGCAAGATGCCATTAGCCTTCTCTACCAAACCATTTGACTGAGGATAGTAGGATGTGCTATGCCGATGTAAAATGTGAAGCTCATCACAAACTTTTGTGAGCAAGCCCTTCCTAAATCCTGAACCATTATCAAAAACAATCTCCAAAGGTGTGCCAAATCTGCAACGAATGTGAGTGTACACAAACTTTCTAATTGACCTTGCTAATCTGCAACGAATGTGAGTGTACACAAACTTGCTAATTGACCTAGCATTGACTCTTGCCACACTTTGAGCTTCCACCCACCTAGTCATGTAGTCTATGGCCACCAAGATATACAATTTTCCATTTTTAGTCCTAGGCAATGGACCCATAGCATCAATGCTCCATTTTTCAAACGGACCATTTGCAAGGACTGACTGACGTGGACCATGCAACAGGTGATTTTTGTCATTAATCTAACAATCGTGACAACTTTTATACCAATATTGAATATCAATGTGCAAGCTTGGCCAAACATACCCGGCAAAAAAAATATTTTTTGCAGTGAGTTCCTGTGCAAAATGACCACCACACGCTTCCTCATGTAAACCTTTAAGAATGGTTGGAAGCTCCTTGGTTGTTGGTATTCTCTTGCAAACTTGATCTTTTCCTCTTTGGTAGAGGGCACCTTCCAAAAAAAAATACGAACTCGCCTTCTTAATGAGCCTCCGCTTTTGAGCCCTTATGAAGCCCTCTAGAAACTCGCCCTCTAAAATGTATCTCACAATGGGAGCCAATGACTCCACCCCCTGGTACCTTGGTTGCTTTAACACTACTGCTCCCATGATGACCTGCACTTCACTCTCAACACATGCAATTGATTTTTGGGCAAGCAAATCAGCATCTTCATTTTGTTTCCTAGGAATATGATACAATTGTACTTCTTTAAATTGATTGAAGAGTCTAAGGATGGCATGAACCTTTTGCCTTAGCCTTTCATTCTTACAAGACCAAATACCTAGAATTTGCTTCACAATGAGAAGTGCATCTCCTTTTACCATGAGACGCCATATCTTTTGAGCAAAACACATTTGCAAATCATGGATTAGTATGTCATACTCTGCTTCATTGTTTCTCATGGAGCCGAGAAAATTCACATGCTCTTTCATAACAACCTCACCATTTGAATCAAGCAACACAAGCCCTCACCCTGCTTTTCTTGTAGCCTTCTTAAATGCTCCATCAAAGAACAAGGTAGATGCATTAGGTAAATGCCTTGGTGGTGGTAAGGGTAGGATTTTCACTTCAGGCACCTTGATGTCCCTTTCATGCACTCTATAGGTGAGAATCCCTGCTAATTGTGAATGCACGCTATCTTCTACTATAAAAGAGTATTGGAACTCTTGCAATTCCATGATCCATTTTGAAATCCTGGGACTTAGTGTCATTTGAGATGACACCCAAGGAAACAAGTTTTCAATAGTGATTATGATAAAGGGTTTTGGCAGGAGGTAGGATCTAAACTTTCTCACTGCAAAGACAAGAGAAATCATCATAGATTCAGCTTCTGTGTAATCTTTTCAAGTGCATTCATGACCCGGCTAGCAAAGTAGACAGGCCACATCCTAGTGCTATGAGGATCTTGCTGCAACAATACTGCACCCAATGTCTCCTTACCCACACTTGAGGTAACAAATAATGTAAACTCCCAGCGTGGAGGCATGAGCGTTGGTAGTTCTGCCAAAATCATTTTTATACAAGAAAAGTACAAGCTCATCAGACCATGCAAACTCTACATGTTTGTCAACTTTTGGAGGGGGTGAAGTAACTCCGATGCCATGTGAATGAAGCGTGACATGTACTTCACCTTTTGAATAAATGCAACTACCTCCTTAAGACTCTTTGGTGATGGTAGCTCAATGAGAGCTTTTGCCTTTGCTGGATCCACCTCAATGCCTTTGGAAGAAACCTTGTGACCAAGAAAGATCACTTTATCCTCACCTATGTGGAACTTGTTGGGATTGAGTTGACCTCCCATATCATATAGCTTCTTCAAGCCTTCTTCTACCTTTTATAGATTTAGAGCTATAGATGCAAAAATCATCTATGAATACTCTAATAGACTTCCCAAAGAATTCTTGAAACACCATGTTCATGAATCATTGAAATAGCTCAATGAGAGCTTTTTCCTTTGCTGGATCCACCTCAATGCCTTTGGAAGAAACCTTGTGACCAAGCAAGATCACTTCATCCTCACCTATGTGGAACTTGTTGGGATCTAGTTGACCTCCCATATCATATAGCTTCTTCAAGCCTTCATCTACCTTTTATAGATTTAGAGCTATAATCTATGAATACTCTAATACACTTCCCAAAGAATTCTTGAAACACCATGTTCATGAATCGTTGAAACGTTGTTGGAGCATTTGTCAAACCAAACGGCATGACTCTAAAAGCATAACAACCTCAAGGGGTGATGAAGGTTGTTTTTAATTGATCCTAACCAGAGTAACCATCACATACCGTGTACTTTTCTTTACCTGCTACCTCATTAAGAATATCATCTTGAAATGGGAGGGGAAAATGATCCCTTTTTGTGGCCTCGTTGAGTGGATGATAATCGACACATACCCTCCACATGCCATTCTTTTTCGGAGTGACCACAACTGGAGAGAACTACTCAAAATTCTCTACAGAGTAGATGAACCTTGCTGCTAGAAGCTTCCTCACCTCTTTGAGTAGTGCTTGATCTTTGATGACTCCTAACCTTCATAGCTTTTGTGCTTTAGGTTTGGCCTCTGGCTTTAGCTCGCTCTTGTCTTGACATTGCTCCTTCATGTCAAAGACAACCTTCTTGTGATTTTCATTCCTGCAAATCAACTTTCCACTTTCCCAATCCTACAAAGCTTGCATTCTCATTAGCCACAGTCTACCTAGGATAAATGGATAGCCATTTCCCTTTGTAGACATAACATAGAAATCAACAGCCTTCTTAATGCCGAAAGCTTCCATAGAACATTCTTACAAACTCTCAAATACCTAGGCTTGCTATTATTTGCCATTTTCACTTTGATTTTCACTTTCAGGCGTCTGATGAATGTGCATGCCTAGTCTTTGCATAAGGTCCTCTGCCATGATGCAAAATTTGTGCGCACCCATCCACTAGACCCTTCCTAACTAGTTTTCCTTTGATATAGCAATCTAGCACAGGTGTAATATCCTCATTCATTTGGGCATGTTCAATTTTAACAACATGAAAATTTTCTTTCGGCCTTCTCCTATTGCTAACTACCTTTGTTAACACTAGGTGGGTAACCTAACAGGACATAAAAGTGTCCTTTCAGGTTTTTGAAAAAAACCTCCAAAACCATAGTAGATCCACTGATTTTGTAAAATCCTTTCATGAGGTTATAGTTCACGGCCTACTACACATGGAAAAAATAAAAAACTTGTAAAATTTCTCATCTTTTGGTCACACCAAGCCTCCAAAGTTGATGGACCAGTACATTTTCATCAAAACAGTCATTTCTTACGTTTTGTGGCATAAAAATAAGATTAGGGATTTTAGTAGGACTTGAGATAAATTCCCTAGTTAACTTCAATGGGTTGGTGATCAGAACATATGATTGCTTCTGACTCACTATTTTTTGTTTTGCCAAAAGAAATAGGTACAAAAAAGTTGAATTTTTACCATTCTGCAAACCTATCATCAAAGTTTCTATAGCCACGCTCAATACAAATAATACATGCATGTTTTCTTAGTTCCCTATTGTCCTTTAGGTTCATAAGGAGCCATGGAGCATGTCAAAAGAATAATACATCTCTTACCAAGGAGAATCTTGGGGACAAAGATGAAGTACTAAATACAGCAAACATGAAAAAACTGGGCTCAACATTATGAGTTGTAGAATCCCATAGAAACTATTCAATATCTAGCTAAATTTGATCCTTATGACTAGATATGGTTACTACCTACAAAATGCATGTAGTTATCACAAGAAACTAACAATATTGAAAAAGCTATACTTGATATACTTGAATGTTTCGTTTTATTCTATAATTGAAAAAATCAACCATCGCTGTCTACTATGCAAAATAGGGTATTAGGTGCCCCAAAACTCAAGGAATATTAGCTTTATGTTACAATATGTGGCATAGAAAATCAAAATTGCATTTGAATATCATGAAAGCCACCAAAAAAATTATAGAAGAGCTAAAATTGGCTAAAAAATAGGATTTGACAATTTTTGTAATTTGGTCATAACTTACAACTTTAACATTTATTTCTCCCTAGAAGCATCAGGACATGTTGAGGACTACTAAAGATAGTTCTCTAGCATTATAGACCTCACAAACATTAATTCTAGAGTGGTATAGTTGCAAAAATTTGAAAAAAAAGCCAAAAACAGGACCCATTTTTTCACACAGTTTAGGTTGTGAAATGTTGTGCAAGGACAAGGTTAAAGATGGAATTGATATTCCAAAAAAATGTCGACTTTTTTTCAGCTCATGAGACAACTTTCTAGACAGATAGCACCTCAAAATCCATTTTGAAACTCTTGACATAATTCAAGGAAAATGGTCACTTAACAGGACATAAAAGTGTCCCACTACCAACCTAGTGTTAACTCCCTCCTAACTTGTGGGTAGAATACAAGAAATTGAGGCCATGATATGCTTAGACCCTTACCTCTCATGTCCTCCATAAGGTTGTAGGGAGCCATATCATGTCCAAGAGGGAATTCTTGAAGGTTGATGTGGCGCCGGGTCCTTTTGACTTCGTTGGTTTCCTTTGCTTTCTTTCCTTGTCCATGGTCACTTTTTGATGCTACTCCTTCCTTTTACTTACCTTTTCCCCGACCACGTTTGATGCGATTTACTTCAATGTCACCCTCTTTGGATTGTGTGACTTGTACAGCATTGACATTTGGGTTAGACAACGGTGGTATTCCCTCAACTTTCCGTTGTGGAAGTCGAGCAACATTTGGACTTTGCAAAAGAACCGGTTGTTGACTAGTGCCTTCACCTACATTCATCACTGGGTAATTCAAGTTAGGTCTCCCTAGCTCTCCCTGGGGCCAAGGACAATTGTACATCCCATGTCTAGACTCTCCACAATTCCAACATTGCAAGACTCTTCTAGGTTGTGGCTCTCGCTCTTCTGACTTCTTTGCTTGTCCCTTTGGACCTACATCTTGTGCAAGGTAAATTGAAAGGTTGCACAAAGATTCACTTAACTTCTCAATGACTTTAGCCGTTGTGAGCGGGATAGAAACGCACAGAACGTCTCTATAACAACCCGACACACACTCTTGGGAAGATACATACACACACTATGGGGCACCACTCGGCTTACACAACCCACCTGGCCGAGACAGGGAACACACCGATGGAGCGAGAGGAGAGAGACTATCCGTTTACCCACTCCACACAGAGAGAGAGAGACACACACACACACACACACCCAAAAACTCAGCTCAAAAGAGGAGAATTTCTGATTTTTAGATACAATAGAGATTGGGCCAACACCAATGGAGCAAATAGCTCACACAATATGGGTAAAATGTACCAAATACAATCACAAATTGGAGCAGAAGCTTCGCTCACAGGAGAAACTTACACAGCCAAAACAGCAAGAAAAGAGTGAGGAATTTGGTAAAATTGACAGCTTCATCGCGTTCGGAACGGCCCAAAACCTTAGTCTACAATGTCAAAGTGCTCAAATCCGACCTCGGATGAGCAGTTTACGGCCAAAACAGGCTCCAAAAACCCCAAAAACACAGTTGCGGTTGTTCCACCTCTTCTCTCCACGTTTTTTCTGGTGTTCTCTCAGGTTTCTCAGTTCTTACATTTAGCTATTTTACTTGGGCACCTTTGGCTTTTTAGATGACCTCAAACAGACCCCGAACAGGCCAAAAATTGACCTCGCTGTGCATAGTTGTCACCCTGCTGCATCCATACGCACACTTGGCACTCCTCTTATTCCAATAATGTATCCCGTCACCACGTGAAGTGGCCCCAAAAGATGGTCTTCATGATGACCTTTTTTCATAATTAGCACAAGAAAACACCTACGTCGTGTCTATACTTATGCATGTGCAAGTATTGACCACATTCGACCTCCTGACGCCACTAGATGCCATCTGATGCACCTGCTTACCTCATGTTGTTGGCCCGCTGATAGCTTCCTCCAGAAGTTTTACATGCTACCAACTCTTTATTATTATAGAAAAAACACACTGGTGCTGGTAATAGTGAAAATCGATGCACTATGTACATGATGTCCTACCTGTACACATGTGGGCCCCACATAACCACCTGGCTCTAGAAAATGGGCAATCCTTTATTTGATGCACCATGCATGTGTATGTACATATGCGCAATCCCTTGCTCCAAAAAACTCCTGACATAATTTGCCCATCCCCTAGCCTGCTAGAGCATTCATGCTCAGCAGTAACAACACTAGTAGATACTCATTCCACCTGGATCCCACACAAAAACACTTAGCATAACTTGCATCAAAAGCTTAATCAAGGTTCCACCTGGTTCCCAAGGAAAACTTGTAGAGATTCCATATATCAACTTTGCATCAAAAAACCCATCAATTACTTTGGCATAGACCTGCATGTGCAAATATATCTCCTTCTCCATAGCTGAGAGGTCTCCACTGATCATTTGTGTCATCAATTCCTGCTTCTTTGACAACTCAACCTTGGTTTTCATCAGCCCTTCAATCACTTCATAAGGCCCTTCACTTTCATCTTCAACTTCATTACCAAATGCAACTAAACCAGACTCTTGGATTCCTTTGTCCATCAAAAGAAATGCAACATCAGCATCCCATCACTGCTGGTAGTACTATCACTATCCTCATCAGACACTCTGGAATAGTCTTCGTCACTAGCCTCATCTTCATCTTCATAAAGCTCCTCCAATCGTTTCCTCGTGTCCATATTATAAAGCTTCTTGGCACCTATCTTTCCATAGAGGCTAATCGTACCCCGTCACCAATCTTGAACAGCTCCTACTGCACGTAACCATGGTCTGCCCAATATGATACGATATGCTCCCAACCCTGCTGGCATCACATGAAAATCAACCACTGCCTTTGCATCATACACCTCCACTTCTAAGCTCTTTACAACACCCAAACATTTTACTTTTTGATGGTTTTCCAATCTGATCCAAAAGCCTGACACCCCAGTCATTGTAAGATCCATCTTCTCAACGCATGAGTGTGTTATGATACATATTTGGGCTCCACCATCCACATAACCTTTTCCTAGATTTTTTCTTTTATGCCACACATCTACTATTGGAAAAATGTCTGGTAGCTCATCCATCGCCAACACCTTCACTAAACCTCTCTCTGGTTCTTTCTCCCTTGGGTTAACCATCCTCTTCCATTGTCGCTTTAGCTTAGGCACCATCTCTATAAGATGCCCAAAAGTAACATCTACCTTCCTGCTTGTCAGATCCTCCTTCAAATCATAGCTTGATTTCCCATCCCCTAGTGGAAAATCTGACACATGAAACTTGAGACGAGCCCTCCTTTTCCTCTTGGACTTGACATCCTCGCCTTCATGACTCTTTCCCTTCTTCTTACTAGGACCTGGGGCACTTCTTCCTTCCTTGTCTTCTATAGTCCTCTTCCCAATAGGCATCACTAATGTATCCTATAGCTTTGATGCCTTCTCCAAGGTGACTACACTTAGCACTTTTGTATTTCTCTTTTCCTCTTGGGTTAATCCACTAGTTCCTTCATCTCCCTTTAATTTGATGCCATAATCATTTGACCTAGTTAACACCTGTCTTGGCAATGGATACATGTCTCCCCCAATCCTTGGTGGCTTATCACATTGTGGGGTGATGTGTCCCAACTCTCCACAATTATAACATGTGCGCGTCTGCCTCCAGAACCTACCATTACTTTGTCCAGCACCATTCCTACGTCTTTCTTCACCTCCAGGCTGATTTGCAAACCTCCCTTGACCTCGATTATTTCCCACTTGACCTAGCATGTTTAGGCTGAGATTCTTCATTAAATCTACCACTTTCCTCATGTTTTGCCTTAGGCCATCATCTTGAACTGCTGTAGTGACCACTGCTGGCATAACTTGAGGAGTAACAGAAACCACTGGTTCATGATGAACCCCTGGCATACGACCTTGTAAAGAGTCTATAGGCTGAAATTCAGACCTCATGGGCAAAGACTCTACTCCTAGCTGGCTCATTTTTCTCAGCTTCCACTTTTTGTTCCTTGCTACCTCTAGTGCATCTTCATATGTCTTAGGCTTATTTAGCTCCACTCTCCAACGTATATTCTCTTAAAGACCAGCCAAGAACCTGTCCTTCTTCATCATGTCAGGCGGGGGTACTTCTGGTGCTAAGGCCTTGCACATCCGCTCCCATGCCAATGAAAACTTACATATGTACGCATCTACTGGCTCACCTTCCTTTTGCACTAAAGCCTATACTTCTTGCCACACTTTGTTAGGATCTTCTGTCTTCACAAACTCCACTTCCAACCCATGCCGTAGATTGTCCCAACTCAACCTTACGGGTGGATCAGCCCCACGCAAATCCTCTTCAAATGCTTTGGACCAAACTCATGCATCACTCTTCAAACATATTTGTAGAAGACGTAACATTCGTATAGGGTCATGAATCTGGTTGCTAATGCAAGCAACCTCCATCTTTTCCAAAAAGTCTTCCACATCTTCATCGCTTCTTCCATGAAACTCCGGATAAGAGAAAGCCATGGCTACCCAAGTTACTATGCTTTGAGAACCCCTTCGAACACACGTGCAAGAACCCAAAACTTTTGACTGACTCAATTCCCAGAGACTTCAATGGAGCTCAACTTTAGATAAGGACAAACACATGCACATCAAATGAGTTTTCATAGTTAATCATTAGAATTACAATAGGCAAAGGACATTCCAGGATCTCTCGTAATCTTCTTGGCCCGAATATAAAAACTATGCGCTGCTAGAAAAAAATCTTCCTAGACACATGAACATTTATCTGGATTCTTTGAGTTAAATGAAAAGGAGTGAATTGAGGGCCATTTTGATCATCCATTACAGTCAACCATGCAGCTCCCAAGAAAGCACACCTATCTTATCCTCTGATTTTGCCAAAATTTCAGCAGCATGACAGCATAAATGACTTAAAAGACCAAAACACCAGCCATCACAACTTGGAAAAATTTTGGCAGAGTTTCCCCAGAAGTAGAGCAGTAAGAAACCAAAATATAGACTATAGATGTATGCATAAACTGCCAACAATAGAACTTGAGCATCAATTAGGAATCACTAGTATATAGCCTATGGCGAGGTCACAAAAAGGGTGCTCCAACTACCTGTATCGCTGAAAGAATCTCCACATTTGAGAATCCCCCAGCTCAATAAAACCTCATGCTATCGACCCTCACACGAAGGCTTATGAAAATCACGTGTAGTCAAGTCTCAGAAATGACTATCTTCCAGACCAAGTCTCAGAAATGGCTGGGACTGCCAAATAAAACCAAGTATGGCTTCACAAAGTCGTACAATGGAAGTTTCCACAAGTAACGTACAATACCAATAGACAATGCGCTCAAGCAGGCGCCAAATGATGCATACCCACAACAACTGCAAGTGACACCACTGCTAGTATATCAGTGTACTCCAGCTACCTGTACCTGTGTGAATCACCTATACCTGTACCTGTCCCTATAACCTATAACCTGTAATCTGCAACCTGTAATCCCGAATCTCAAAGCTTGAAGCTCAAAGCAGAAGGTACTCGAAGAAGATCCTCCGTGGAGGCGCCAAAAGAATGTGAGCGGGATATAAACACATAGAACGCCTCTATAACAACCCGACACACACTCTTGGGAAGATACACACACACACTATGGGGCACCACTCAGCTTACACAACCCACCTGGCCGAGACAGGGAACACACCGATGGAGCGAGAGGAGAGAGACTATCCGTTTACCCACTCCACACACACAGAGACACACACACACACACACACCCAAAAACTCATCTCAAAAGAGGATAATTTCTGATGTTTAGATACAATAGATCTTGGGCCAACACCAATGGAGCAAATAGCTCACACAATATGGATAAAATGTACCAGATACAATCACAAATTGGAGCAGAAGCGTCGCTCACAGGAGAAACTTACACAGCCAAAATAGTAGGAAAAGAGTGAGAAATTTGGCAAAATGGACAGCGCCATCGCGTTCAGAACGGCCCAAAACCTTAGTCTACAATGTCAAAGTGCTCAAATCTGACCTCGGATGAGCAGTTTACAGCCAAAACAGGCTCCAAAAACCCCAAAAACATAGTTGCGGCTGTTCCTCCTCTTCTCTCCACATTTTTTCTGGTCTTCTCTCAGGTTTTTCAGTTCTTACACTTAGATTTTTTACCTGGGCACTCTTGGCCTTTTAGATGACCTCAAACGGACCCCGAACAGGCCAAAAATTGACCTCGCAGTGCATAGTTGTCACCCTGCTGCATCCATACGCACACTTGGCACTTCGCTTTTTCCAATAATGCATCCCGTCACCACATGAAGTGGCCCCAAAATATGGTCCTCATGATGACCTTTCTGCATAATTAGCACAAGAAAACACCTACGTCGTGTCCGTATCCACGTGCAAGTATTGACCCCATTCGACCTCCTGACGCCACTAGATGCCATCTGACGCACCCGCTTACCTCATGTTTTCGGCCCACTGATAGCTTCCTTGAGAAGTTTTACGCGCTACCAACTCTTTATTATTATAACAAAAAACACACTAGTGCTGGTAATAGTGAAAATCGATTCACTATGTACATGATGTCCTACCTGTACACATGTGGGCCCCACATAACCACCTGGCTCTAGAAAATGGGCAATCCTTTATTTGATGCACCATGCATGTGTATGTACATATGTGCAATCCCTTGCTCCAAAAAACTCTTGACATCATTACCTCAGGAAGATCCCTAGACATTGATGTTTGTAACTTACCTTTGGGTCTAAGGCCCTCTATTGGAACCTCTCCCCATAGGCACTTGAGTTTCCTTTACTTCTTGGAAGCTATGGTTTCAGCTGCATCATAGGTAGTGGGTGCACCCGCCTCCACCTTTACCTGAAGATCAGGGAAGAGACCAGCTATGAACCTTTCCTTCTTTAAAAACTTTGCACCATGACCTGGGTTAGCAACATTTCGTACCCATAAAGCCCAAAGACATAGAAACTCTTTCTTATACAAGTAGTAGTCATCTAAGTCTTTTTGTTTATGAGAGACAATGTCTTGCCATAGTTTTTGATTGTTTTGTGGATCAAAGAAGTATCCCTTGAAACGAGTCACAACTTTCGTATAATTTCTCTTAACTTTCTCAGGCAAAGAGTCAAACCAAGTGCTAGCATCTTTCCTAAGGACTACCTCAAACATTTCGACTGTCCTCTTGATACGACAATACATTTTGAAATCTGCTAAGAATAATTCTGCATCCTTCCCAGGCTCTCCAAAGAACAAGGAGTAGCCACTCATTTGCCTAGCTGTATCCATGTTGATGGTTTTACTCAAAAAATCCTTTTCTTTTATTTTTTTTCTTTTGCAAAATCAAATTTCAAAGTAGAATGAAAATGTAAACATCAAAGCTTACATCGTAGCAAATCAATGGAAAAATGAACGAATCGACTGAGGCATTGATAGTTGCTACTTGCCTAGGTTCAAACACACGACAGAAAACACGTTGAAATTGTAGCTTTGTGCTAACTATTACATGCATGTCTTGTCTAGCCAAAGGACTGAATGTACGATACAAGTCCTCTTGATTCATTAACCTAGCTAAAACAAGATAAAAACATGCACATCAAAAGAGACAACATAGTCTACAATTGGGAGTATAATCGGATTTGGGGATTGTAGAATATCTCCTAATGCTTGAGCACCAAAGTGAATTACAATACGTGGTTGAAAAAATATTTTCCTATCAACGCGAACATTTATCCTAATCCCTTGCACCCAATGAAACTGATGAAATTGAATTGCATGAGAAGGATTAGGAGGTGGTGGATTGTTCATGTAAAAACAACTAGATTTTGGAGACTTACCTTGTATATGATGACACAATCGCTCGTCCTCCATGGGGGCACCAAACTGAGGCGGTCCGGGGCGGGCAACAAGAAGAGCGGTCTCTAGATACCCTTTATGGCTCTTGTGCTGCTCAATGAAGCTAGGGCACAACACAAACACAACCAAGCAAAATCCCTAGCCAAACCCAACTTAAAAAGGGCACCACCTAGTTATGGATGCGAACTAGGACTGAAGAGAGTGTCCTCACACTTAAGGGGGACATGCAAAACACACACAAACAAGCAACAATTTTCTATAGAAGGAGGAGAGAAGCATCCATTGAGATAATGGAGAGAGATGGAGAGTGATTTTGCTCAAACAATTGTCTTGTAGTTCAAGAGGTGAAAGAATACCTTGCTACACTATCAAAGAGCCTACATGGTGACTACACCAACACGTGCTCAACACTTTGCCAACACACACATTGTCTTAGGTTGCGGGAGACCTTCACCACTCAAACCGCTTACAATGAACTAGTATTAGGCAATAAAAAGCACGCAAAACACTTAATCTCACAAGCTCAACCGAGAAATTGTGGCATACACATCACCTCAAATATTTGACTAGCATTGCACAACCGGATGGAATATTAATTCGAGACAAAATCATGCCTTTGGAGCACCAAGACCTCAAATTTATGATGACTTTAAGAACAGGTACAATGGTGGCTTGAGATCATGTGAAACTCTCACATTCTCTCACTTAAAAAATGTAGCATCAATTCTATAGTGCCCTAAAGTGTGAATCTCACACTATAGTGTCTACAACCAAGTCTCTCCTCACGCCTCTAGTGCTAGAATGCTATCTATGTATATTCACAATGAAGGGAAGGGGTCTATTTATAGGTTGGAGATCACTTATTTGGATTATGGATAATTTGAATTACAAGCTAACAAATTGAGCTTAGCATTTTTTTGCATTTTCAAAATGAAGTGGACCTTTCTAATCTCCTTGAGTCACATGCATGTCGGCTAAGAAAGAGAGCATTCTTGATGATGGTGGTGAATGAAAAAGTAGAGGAAAAAAATGACAGAGAAAGAGATTTCTACCACTACTTATCCTTACTTCCTTGAGGTGAGGTGCTTTTGTCAATAGGGTTAGTGTTAGTAGGTTAGTGATTATGATTACAATGAGGTGCACACAAGGTGCCGTACAATGGTAAAATGCCTTAAGAAGGTATTGAAAATTAGGGGGATAGATGAAATCGGAGAGGAGGTTCACCTAGTGACACTGGTGGATGAAGCTTCAATGTGAGAGAGTCGCAGTTGATGGTGACGTTGCATCGATTTGAAGACTTCAAGGTCCTCTTGCTGAAAATCCTTCATTTGCAGAGATAAATCATATCCAATTTACTATTTTTTTGTAATTTTCATGATGGTGAAGAGGGAATGTGAATACGGGAGTAGGTGTAGAGATATATGAGAGTATGTGTGTGTATCATGGAAGCCACGGTGAAGAGAGGGAATGAGGATGGTAAAGAAGGTGATAAGAGGCATGGAATGTGCAGGTTTGGGTGTGGAGAGGAGAGGGAGGAGTGTGTATGAGTCAGTAGGTGTGTGGAAGGGTGAGAAAAAATAGGAAGACTTTTGGGTATATGAGGTGGCAGTTTTGAAGTCGGCCATATAATTTATGTAAAATCGCCATTGACTCTAAAAATTCTGGAAACATTATGAAAAATACTTCAGCTTACGAGCTATATTTTCTCTTTTGGACATATCTGCTGATTCGGAGCAGAAGAGGGTGCCAAAAATTCGAGAAAAAAGTTGTCCCTACAACACCTCAGAAGGCTTGAAGTGGGCCACTATTTGATTCTTTTTCCTTCGTAGCTTCCAAGTGAGCCCCTCATACATCAACCATGACCTAATTTTTCCAAGGAGCTTGAACACATGTATGGTATAGGATAAGTATCAAATATCATATGTATATGTGGGTCAAGAAGATAAGTTAGCTAGTCATGGATCTTATGAAGAAATGGACACATGGGATGCATGGTGGCAACTAAAAATATATATGTGAAAAAAAAAAGGAGGAAAATCATGAGGGAAGGGACCCTCAATTATTCTCTAGTTTGAATGATTTATGGAATTTATTTGAAGATGAAACCTATGTACTTGTGAATACTTATCTGGGAGGAATGGCAAAATATGACGAAGCCGATAAGGTGATTCGTGAATTTTTACGGTAAAGTCACACAAAGTTTTTTCAAGGCTTGTGTGAGTAGAGCTTAAGGGATAGAATGATAGTCAAAATGTAGAAGGAATGACACGCAATGGAAGCTAGCATACATAGGCCTGATAACGCACACTTAGGAATATATATTTACATAAATACAAAATTTTTGAAAAACCCCCTTTATACTTAGGTCCTTTATTTGATGGATAACATTTACATGTAAAGAGGACCGTAATATTATAAATTCATTTTTTTGTCTCCTAGACCAATGACTCGCTCAATAATTTAACCAAAAATGTGATAAAAACCCTACTCGCACACACGCTATTTACAATGAAAAAGTTAGCCTAGTCATTGTGCTAGGGTGTTTTTGTGGGGTGAAGTGGCTTCTTAAAAGATTTTATAAGAGCCGAAAAAATGGCTATTAGCATGAATACCTCTAGCCAAAAGGGGAGGGCCAATGATGGCCGGCTTTTGGAGCCGTGGACGTAAGGAACAACCCCCACTCGAGGGAGCCTTATAATAAAAGAAAAAAAAGACAAATTTTTTTGTTGCAGATTGCCACCACCCCCTCCTTGACCTAGCGCCCAGGAGGGGCCGCTCCCCCCTCCTCCATTATCAAGCTCACCCTCTCTCTCTCTCTCTCTCTCTCTCTCTCTCTCTCTCTCTCTCTCTCTCTTTCTCTTGTTCGTCACCAGCCAAAGGGGCCGCCACCCTCTCTCTCTCACTCATCCATTATCAAGGCAAGCTCTTTCTCTCTCTCTCCCCCTCTCTCTCTCTCTCTCTCTTACACACCACACACTCCCTCTCCCACTCTCATCTCTCTCTCTCCATCTTGCTCTGTGTGTGTGTGTGTGTGTGTGTCTTGGTAGCCCAAGAAGGTGCAATAAAATATCTCTCTCTCTCTCTCTCTCTCTTCTCATACACACATACTCACATACACACACACACTCTCTCTCTCTCTCTCTTCTCATACACACACCCTCACACACACACACACACTCTCTCTCTATCTATCTATCTAGGAGATGGCCACCACTCTCTAGGTGATGGTCACAAAGGCCCACCTAGGAGATATCATTTTAAAATTCTCCTAAAACAAAGCAAGGGTCAAACATCTAGGACCTGGCTCCTTGGTTTGTCTATCCTGAGTAGTTGTTAAGGCGGTTACGCCGCTAGCGGAAGCTAAATAGCGAGAACTCAACCAACAACAGAATTTGTCAGACGAGGACGAAGCTTGACCCGCAGGTGCATGGAAACAACTAGGTGGGTGTCAAATCACCTACTCGACCTTCTAATGACAATCACTACTAAGGAAATCAAATCTAAGTTCTAAAACACGCAAGTGACTGAAATCCGTACTACGAACGAATGCTATACGAAACAGGATCTAGAATCATCGAATCGATCTCAAACTCAAGGGGAAGTCTATACACTAGGTAAGAACAACACCCTAAAGACTTGAACTGCAAAATCAACCTATAACCACTCCGTGCGGCAAACGCGTATGAAGACAGGCCGAAAAATACAGGTGACCGAAACTTGACCCCGATGGTACTAATGTGTAGCTCTACTCGTTGTGGTTCTATAGATATGCTGCACGCTCTATTCCGACACACGAGTTGGAAGAAAACTCACACCGAAGCTCGTAGGAACTTACCACACGTAGAAGCCGATAGCGCGCACTCTTGGTATCTGTGCGTAGCTCTCACCGTTGCTAACACAATGGCGGTGTCGCTTCTCCAATGGCGGTCCCGTAGCTCGCGTAGCAAAGAGATAAGATTCTCTCTCTCTCTCTCTCTCTCTCTCTCAGACACAGTCACGGCGCTCAAAAACTCCCTTTGATTAATAATTGAATCTTCCTTAGGTTACAAAACTTTGGCTTATATACCTCAGCCTTGGAGGTGAGAACATCTCTAATTATTTACATTAACAGGTGAAATTACCTCGGAATTACAAGCTGGAAACTCAATTGAGTCCCGTTACTTAATGAATGGCTCAAATCAAAATTAATGTCGGAAAGACATTTATTACAATCAATGGTTACAAAATGCGGGTGTGATCCTCTGCTGGCTCAACACTCCCCCCCTCCGCGTTCATGTCGTCCTTGACATGACTTTTAGGCTTGATCAATAGAGTCCTGTCGTCTTGAGCATCTGCAAATGTGATTCGTAGCGTAGGTTGCCGATGGTCAAGGTTGGGCCGAATATTTTGCTTTCGAGAAAAGCCGGTGTAGAAAGCTTCTTCGAATGTTTGCATGTGGAAGCTAGGCAAAAACATAATTCTTTGGTATAAGAGATGTAACACCTTTGGTGATGGCTGCAAAGAAAGATCATACATCATATCTGTCACTGTGTTGGCCGTCGATAGTAGACTCGAGGTCGTGGCTTTATCTGGCGCGAACACTTCAATGCATGCTAAGAGAGTCCTGCAGATTTTCTTTAGCATCTGACACGAAAGGTCAGGAGAGCCAGTAAAGAGTTTGATAGTTCCCGTTAGGGTTTTCACCATGTAGGCTTTACCTATTCTCTCTCCTTCCTTTGGTCCTGGCATCCTGGGATAATTAAGCCAATTTGGCTTCTTTTCTGCAATCCTGCCATGCTCTTTCCAGTTTCTGACTCTTGGCACCGGGCAGAAGGTTGCATCCTCCCGAATCTCTTTTGGAGCCTCTACCAAGTAGATGAGGTAGGCTGGGTATTTGTTCAGCCAACCTTTCCTCCATCTAGGTTGAGAGTCTACAATCCTCTTTGATTGTTCATCTTTTGTGATGTCGCCTTCGTAAAGAGCGACATACCGCTCCTCCTCTATTCTCTTTTTCGTCTTTATCACTTCAAATTTCATCAGAGGGAAAGGCAGGCTTGGTTGCATCCACTCTTCATGGAGCACTTTTGTGTCTAAACCTTGAAGTCTAATGGAGATGAGGAGTCTCCTTTCCCATTCCATTTCCGCCTTGGCACTTTCCTCTGTTGACTTTTCTATTTGGTCCTGGAGCTTTTGTTCTTCTTCTTCAGAGATTCCTGAAGTTGAGGCCACTTCTTGAACTGGGGCTGGATCTTCAATTGTGGTTGCCTCTCCAGTTTCTGGTAGCTCTATGGCTGCTCCCCCTGCTTCTTCTTGTGGTGTCTCTGTTTCTCTTCTTTGTTGCTCTTGGAGGTCTTGGAGCTGTTTGCGGAGGGCCTCATTTTCTGTCCTTAGTGTTTGGTTTTCTGATGTGAGCCTCTCCTCTGCAGCCAATGATCCCTCCGCCATGTGCAATCTTTGCACTTGCTCTAACCTTAGCTCTCTTTGCAAACTTCTGACCTGATCTTCCAGAGCTGGTACGAGGGCTCCCTCTTGTTCTGTTCCT